>NC_137772.1:2492907-3092907 GCF_963455305.1 Plecotus auritus
AGTAACTGCGCAGGCTGTGTGTTTGCACTCTGCCGTGTTTAAAGCACACAGTGAAAACCATCACCACCTAAACACACAGCCGTCACCGGTGATGGATGCCCAGGTGCAGTGAGAGGCCCGACTCCTGCCCACGCCTCCCGTGAGCACCAGGTGTGTGACCGGCCCGGCCTCCTCCATTCTCCATCACCAGGAGGGAGGGAGGGAGGAGGGAGGAGGGAGGGAGGAGGGAGGAAGGAGGGAGGAGGGAGTGAGGAGGGAGTGAGGACGGAGGAGGGAGTGAGGAGGGAGTTGGAGGGAGGGAGGAAGGAGGGAGGAGGGAGTGAGGAGTGAGGAGGGAGTGAGGAGGGAGTGAGGAGGGAGGAAGGAAGGAGGGAGGGGGAGGGAGGAGGGAGGAGGGAGTGAGGAGGGAGTGAGGAGGGAGGAAGGAAGGAGGGAGGGGGAGGGAGGAGGGAGGGGGAGGGAGGAGGGAAGAGGGAGGGAGGAGGGAGTGAGGAGGGAGTGAGGAGGGAGGGAGGACAGAGTGAGGAGGGAGGGAGGGGGAGGGAGGGGGAGGGAGGAAGGAGGGAGGGGGAGGGGGAGGAAGGAGGGAGGGGGAGGGAGGAGGGAAGAGGGAGGGAGGAGGGAGGAAGGAGGGAGGAGGGAGTGAGGAGGGAGTGAGGAGGGAGTGAGGAGGGAGGAGGGAGTGAGGAGGGAGGGAGGAAGGAGGGAGGAGGGAGGGAGGACGGAGGGAGGAGGGAGGGAGGAGGGAGGAGGGAGGAGGGGGAGGGGGAGGGAGGGAGGAGGGAGGGAGGGGGAGGGAGGGGGAGGGAGGAGGGAGGGAGGAGGGAGGGAGGGGGAGGGAGGGGGAGGGAGGACGGAGGGAGGAGGGAGGGAGGAGGGAGGAGGGAGGAGGGGGAGGGGGAGGGAGGGAGGAGGGAGGGAGGGGGAGGGAGGGGGAGGGAGGAGGGAGGGAGGAGGGAGGGAGGGGGAGGGAGGAGGGAGGGGGAGGAAGGGGGAGTGAGGAGGTAGGAGGGAGGGAGGAGGGAGTGAGGAGGGAGGGAGGAGGGAGGGAGGAGGGAGGACGGAGGGAGGAGGGAGCCTCAGTGGGCAGCACCCTTCCCTGGGAGAGTGCTCCTCACGCTGGGCTTCCAGAAAGCGGGGGCGGGACGCCATGTCCACTCAGCGGACAGGCATCAGGAACGGGTGATTCTCGGGACCAAGGCAGTTCCTGTGGTCAGGTTCCCGCCGGCCCGGCAAAGAGCCTCCCCAGCCCACCCCAGCCGCCCCTCAGCCTCCAGGCCCACCTGGCCCAGTCCTGACGGATCAGTCCCCTGGGCTGGACCTCTGGGCCGATCCGAACCCCCTCACCTGTGCTGTTACCCTTGCCCGCTGCCCAGGAATGCTGCCGGGTTGGCCTGGATGTTTGTGCCTAGTAATTAGCCTCCCATCCTGCCCACCACCGGCCACGGGCCAGCTGCCTGGCTGTGGGTCCGCTCACCATGGGTGTGTGTGTTTGGGGGGGAGGGGTGTGTGGGGGAGGTGAGGATGTGTGTGTGTGGGGTGTGGGGGGGTTAGGGGGGTGAGTGTGTGTGTGTGTGTGTGTGTGGTGTGTGTGTGGGGGAGGTGAGAATGTGTGTGGGGGTGTGTGTGGGGGGGGATTAGGGGGGTGAGGGTGTGTGTGTGTGGGGGGGAGGTGAGAATGTGTGTGTGGGGGAGGTGTGTGGGGGGGATTAGGGGGGTGAGGGTGTGTGTGTGTGTGTGGTGTGTGTGTGTGTGGTGTGTGGGGGGGGAGGTGAGAATGTGTGTGTGGGGGTGTGTGTGGGGGGATTAGGGGGGTGAGGGTGTGTGTGTGGTGTGTGTGTGGGGGAGGTGAGGATGTGTGTGTGATGTGTGTGTGTGGTGTGTGGGGGGGAGGTGAGGGTGTGTGTGTGGTATGTGTGTGTGGGGTGTGTGTGTGGGGGGGAGGGTGTGGGGGGGAGGTGAGGGGGGTGAGTGTGTGTGTGTGGTGTGTGTGTGGGGGTGAGGGGGATAGGTGGGGTGAGGGTGTGTGTGTGTTGTGGGGGTATGTGTGTGTGTGGGTGAGGGTGTGTGTGTGTTGTGGGGGGTGCCTTGAATCAAGTCCCGCTGTAGCTCTTTGACAAGTGTCGTGAATAACATTTGCTTCAGCCACTGGCAAGGTGGGCTGTTCAGGAAGAAACACGTTAGGCCAGTGGTCGGCAAACGCATTAGTCAGCAGAACCAAATATCAACAGGACAACGATTGAAATTTCTTTGGAGAGCCACATTTTTTAAACTTGGTATTTTGAGGAAGAGCCACACTCAAGGGGCCAAAGAGCCGCCTGTGGCTCGCGAGCCGCAGTTTGCCGACCATGGCGCTAGGGGGAGGAATGCATGTCCTTGAGCCGCTCCTGCTCCTGTGAGGCTCGCGGGTCCAGAGCTGACTGACAGCCCGTGTGGGACGTGGGAGGGCTCTGGGCTGGGGTCGGGCTCGGGGCTGGGGTCGGGCTCTGGGCTGGGGTCGGGCTCTGGGCTGGGGTCGGGCTCGGGGCTGGGGTCGGGCTCTGGGCTGGGGTCGGGCTCGGGGCTGGGGTCGGGCTCTGGGCTGGGGTCGGGCTCTGGGCTGGGCTGGGGTCGGGCTCTGGGCTGGGGTCGGGCTCTGGGCTGGGGTCGGGCTCTGGGCTGGGGTCCGGCTCTGGCCTGCGGGTCTACTGCTCCTGCTGGGTGACCCCGCCAGGGCGAATGAACCTCTGAGCGACAAACCTGATGAATTGGTCTCTAACGTCTCTTCCAGCATCAACACTCTCTGGTCCCGAGTGTCAGCTACCCCCTGAGGGCAGGGCCCCCAGTGACCCTGGGAACTCAGCGCTGCAATGATCTGGGAGCAAAGGATCCTTCCAGGGCGCCCTGACCAGCCCCTCCTGCCGCCCGGGGTGGTCCCCACAGCCCTGGGGTGGGGGTGGGGCTGGAGATGCTGCCACAGCTCTCAGGCGCCAGGCTGTGCCCACAACAAAGAAGGTCAGCCCACCGGTGGGCGGGGCTCAGTGGCTGAGCGTCCAGGGGTCACAGTCCCATTCCCGGTCGGTCAGGGCCTCCTGCCCCAGAGGGGGTGTGCATGAGGAGGCAGCCGATCCGTGATGCTCTCTCATCACGGATGTCCCCATCTCTCTCCCTCTCCCTTCCTCTCTGACATCAATTAAAAAGTAAATATATAAAAGCAAGGCCAGCCCTGGGGGGCGGAGAAACCCTCTGGAGGAAAAGGACCCCCCCCCCCCAGTACAGCCTGAATCTCTGGGAGAGGCTGAGCCGCCAGTGGGCTTCCTGCCCCAACAGGCCTGTCCGGCTCCGGCTCCGGCTTGGACCGGCTTTCGGGTGACCTGAAGGGCAACTTTGAGAACCGCCTGACGGGCTTGCTCAGAAGCAGCGAGTGCCTTGGTCTGTTCCTCAGCCCAGCGCCCATTTCAGGAGAAAACCCTCCGCCCAGCACAGGCACCGTGGGGGGTCCCCAAACCACACCCACGCGTGGCCCTGTCGGGGAGCTCAGGCCCAGGCCCAGGGGACACACGCCGGGCAGACCTGGGAAAATGCCCGGGAAGCTCACCTGAGTCCCCCTCCAGCTCCGGGGCAGCCAGCGCCGAGCAGAGACGAGGATGTGAAACTTCAGATCAGGTCCCGCAGGCGGCAGCCAGAACACAACTCGTCCACGCACGCGGGCCCCGCCCTCCAATGTCACCCCTTCAAACAGCCCCGAGGGGCGGCTCCGAGCCCCGGCAGCTCCGAGGGGGCAGGATCGGACACTAGCGGCCTCTCCTCCCGCTGACCTGACGGCTCGGGGAGGGCCGCGGGCTCACTGACTGTAGCCATCGCCCCGTGGGCGTCCAGGGCGGTGCAGCGAGGCCTGACTCACTCAGCACGAGGAGGGTGTCGCCACGTCCGCAGACGCCCACTGTCTGATGGGAGGCGGGGACAGGCCCCCAGCGGGCACCCGGGCACACCTGTGACTGTGGGAGCCGTCCAGGTAGAGACACCACGTGAGACAGGACTGTGAGGACCCGGTGAGCAAGCCGCCCTACCAGGTGAGAGGCCACAGCAGGTGACATCGGGGTCACGGCCGCTGCTCTCCAGGGGAAGAGCCCCATTTCCAGAACAAATGTGCAAAAGGTCGCTGTATCTCTACACACAGACAGTGGGGCTGTGCCTTCGTTTCACCAGTAACAACCAACCACGAAGACCAATTCCCTTCTGACCTCCCACATATAGGCACAGAACTCCCCCCCTCCCCCCTCCCCCTCCCCCTCCCCCCCCTCCCCCTCCCCCTCCTGCACCTCTTCCTTCTCCTCCTCTTCCTCCTCCTCCTGCTCTGCCTCCTCCTCCCCCTCCTCTTCCTCCTTCTCCTCCCCTTCTCTTCCTCCTTCTCCTCCCCCTCCTCCTCCTCCTCCTTCTCTCCCTCCTCCTCTCCCTCCCCCTCCTCCTTCTCCTCCCCCTCCTCCTTCTCCTCCCCCCCTCCTCCTTCTCTTCCTCCTCTTCCTCCCCCCTCCTCCTCCTTCTCCTCATCCTCTTCCTCTTCTTTCTTCTTCTTCTCCAAATATATTTTTATTGATTTCAGAGAGGAAGGAAAGGGGGAAAGTAACTTCAATGATGAGAATCATTAATCGGCTGCCTCCTGCACACCCCCTACTGGGAATTGAGCCACAACCCGGGCCTGTGCCTTGACCGGGAATTGAACCCTGACCTGCTGGTTTATAGGTCAAAGGTCCACCCTGAGCAATGCCCTGGGCTGGGAGCAGAATTCTTGAGAGGACACAATGTACTAAAGAAAATGAAACCGTCTGCTGTGTCCAAACACCGAGTGCAGAGACAGTGGATCTCAGCTCGCGACTGTGTCTTGGAGACATCACGCCTGGATGTGATGGTCGCTCACCTGGTGTCGCGCGGACACCGAGACACCGCCGAGGAAGGCGCTGCGGCTGTTCCAGCTGGGCCCCGAGCGCAGCCCCATGTTCTCGGGCCTCGTTTTCCCAAACAGAATGAGAGCAGCAGGCCCGCCGCCCAGGGACTTACTGCGGAACAGCGGGACAGCCACTGAGGGGACAGCCGCCCTGCCCGCGGCCCTGCCTGGTGCCGGGAGGTGGGCTCCGCCTGGCCCTCCTGCAGCCCTCCGAGGCCTTGCAGTTGGGGGGCCTGGGTGGGCGCAGCCTGGCCCGTGAATCCCTTCCTAGAGGCAACCAGGCCTGTCGGTTCCTGGGGGATGTGCTTTTTTTTTTCTTTAAATAATTTATTTTTTTAATTGTTTGAAGTATTACAAATAGTAGTACATATGTCTCTTTTTTTTCCCCCATTGACCTCCCCCCAGCCTCTCCTTCCCCCCACTACATGCCTTTACCTGACCCCACCCCCCCAGTGTCTTTTATCCATTGGTTATGCTTATATGCATGCGTACAAGTCCTTCAGTTGATCTCTTACAGCCCCCCACTCCCCGCAACCTCCCCTGCCTTCCCGCTGTAGTTTGACAGTCTGTTCAATGCTTCTTTGCCTCTGTATCTATTTTCCCCCCCTTTTCTTTCCTTTAAAAAATCTTGCCTCTGCAGACTAGAAATAAACGTATAATAACAAAAAATGTTTGAGTCCCAATTTCCATGTCCAACAGTTCTGAGCCCCCGTTTCAATGTCAAACAGTTCCTTACGTGTACATGTCAGCAATGATATCTGGATGGTGGGCACAGAGAGGGGATGTGCTCTTGAACAGCCGGGAGGCGGGATGCGCCTGCTCTCCCTGGGCCCTGGAGGCAGCAGACGTGGGACTCTGGTCTGGAGCCTGGGTGGGGGTGGGTGAGGTGGGGGCAGGGGGAGAATGGAGCTGGCTGGGGCCTCAGGAGGGCACTGCACACTGTATGTGGGCAGGGGTGGGGGTCCCCCAGCTTCAGGCGGAAAGCACTTTGCAGCGTGTCACAGAAATCAGGTCTCCCTGTAACTGGGGGCACGGTCCCGCCGTTCCTACAGATTTGCCTCGGTGCCTCCTGTTCCTGAAATTTCTCTTCATCAGGGGAAGCTCCTATTGGGAGGAAGTAGAAATGAGAAGAGAAAGGGCGTGTGTAGGACTTTGAGGAGAGCAGTGGTTTTGTGTGTGTGTGTGTGTGTGTGTTTTTTTAAATATATTTTTATTGATGTGAGAGAGGAAGGGAGAGGGAGAGGGAGAGAGAAACATCCGTGATGAGAGAGAATCATAGACCGCTGCCTCCTGCACGCCCCCTAATGGGGATGGAGCCTGCAACCCCGGCATGTGCCCCGATAGGGAATCAAACCGTGACCTCCAGGTTCACAGGTCGATGCTCAGCAATGAACCACACCGGCCGGGGAGAGAGCAGTGTTTTCAGGAACTCGGCCCCAGGACACGGAGTTTAGGCATGGCTGGGACTGAGGATTGCAGGGTGCCCGGGCCGGGGTGAGTCAGGCCTACATTCCAGTGCAGAGGAATCTGGGTCGGTGTAGACACGCCTCACCCCATCACGGGATCTCCGGGCGCTGGACCCACAGCCAGACTGGAAATTCCCTGGGATCCCAGCGGTGGCCGGCCAGCTGTGCACGGGGCAGGGAGGGAGGAGGGAGGTGGGGAGGGAGGCAGGGCCCAGCTGGGAGGCCCCCGCACTGTGACGGCAGCTGAGGCCACAACCCGGACACCGTCACCTGGGAGAAATGTTTGGAGCCGCCGAGGTCAGGCGTGCGGCCTGGCCTTTGTTTGGCAGGGAGCACTGGGCGGGGCGGTCCCCTGCCATGTTACGTTACCAACGGGAGTGAAAAGACCCCAGTCTTAGCGATGCAAGGGACACACGGTCGTTAGCAACACCGTATGGAGGTCTGAAAGCTGCTCAGAGAGCAGGTCTTAAAGGTCTCATTGTCACCGTGGTGACCCACGTCCACCAGGCTTGCTGTGGGAGCATTTCCCAAGGGACACAGCCTCTGGCTACACCCGAGGCTGATGCAATGCTGCATGTCCACTGCGCCTCCATAAAAAATAAATAAATAAAAGGAATCCAGGCCACGGGGCCAGTCAGCAGCCGCATCCCTCATCAGGGTGTGCTTGCGGGACGCTGCCTGAGGGTCAGCTTCCCGCACGCACTCGGCTGAAGGTTGGAATCCTGATCGGCCTGCTCCACTGCCTGCTCACGTCTGCGTGGGAAATACTTTTCACCTGGAGGGGAGGAGAACGTGGTGCCCCGGCCGGTGTGGCTCAGTGCATAGAGCGTCGGCCTGTGGACTGAAGGGTCCCGGGTTCCATCCCAGTCAGGGCACATGCCCGGGTTGCGGGCTCCCTCCCCAGTGGGGAGGGGGGAGGGTGCAGGAGGCAATGGATCAATGATTCTCTCTCATCATTGCTGTTTTTTTCTCTCTCTCCCTTCCTCTCTGAGATCAATAAAAACACATTTAAAAAGGAAAGATTTGTCACTTCCTTCTCTTGCGTCCTGTTAGTTTGCTTTTGTGCGGCGTGGACTTCTTCCTGAGTCAGCCTGTGAGCTCAGGGCGGAATGTGTCCTTCCAGAGCCTCCTGTTTCCAGGGCTGCGGGGCAGCGGGGCTGGGACAGCTGATTCCAACCGCTACGATCGCTTGCCCAGTCCCCTCGCCAGCCTCCTGGCGCAGAAGGCTGTGGAGAATCACGTGAGGTTCTGTGGCCCAGCCTCACACGCAGGTGGGTCGGCCTGTTTGCGGGGCGTGTGCTGCCCCCTGGGGGTCGGTCTCCGCGCTGCAACGCTCTTGTCCTGCCTCCACTTGGTGAATCCCATGTCATTGGCCGGAAGCCACCCATATCCCTGGGCAACTCGAACACGTTTCCCTCCACACACAGGTTGTTTGTGAAGCCCCTCGGCCCCTCGCAGCCCCCCCTTTTTTAAAAAAATACATTTTATTGATTTTTTACAGAGAGGAAGGGAGAAGGAGAGGGAGAGGGATAGAGAGTTAGAAACATCGATGAGAGAGAAACATCGATCAGCTGCCTCCTGCACACCTCCTACTGGGTATGTGCACGCAACCAAGGTACATGCCCTTGACCGGAATCGAACCCGGGACCCCTCAGTCCGCAGGCCGATGCTCTATCCACTGAGCCACACCGGTCAGGGCTCGCAGCCCCTCTTAACGCACAAACCCCCGAACAGACCTGCTGGGTGCCTGTTGCTTAATTCAAAGGAGAGCTCCCTGTCCGACGGTGGTGGGCGGCAGGTGGCCCTTCCGAGCGTGTGTGCGGGGGCTGCCCGCTCCGGCTCCGGTCCCGCTCATCAGAGACGCCTGAGGGCATTTCACGGGCCATCGCCCAATGGAGATGCGGGTGCGCCAGCCTCCAGCTCGGCCTGTTTGATTCTCTGATAAAACCCCTTCCCTGATACAGTGGAAACAGCGCTCATTGCAGCGACACATTTGAAATAGTTCATAGGCTTTTACAAAACTGCAGGCCACACATCCTTAGGGAGCACAGACCCCCCCAAAGGCTGGGCCTGGAGAATGCGGGGAGCCCTGGCGAAGGTCAAAAGTTCGTCAGCATCTGCCCCCGCCCCCCACCTCTCCCGTTAAGCAGAGAGTCTCCTGCCAATGGCACAGCTCCGAGCGGGGAGCCCCTCTGGTCCTGTGGTGATGCCAGCCCTGGGCCAGCCACCCGCGGGCCTGCTGGGTGCGGCCTCCCTCCGTGAGGCTCAGGCACCGTGGCCCCGACTGGACGCAGCCTTGACGGCCAGGGGACGCTGGCTCGGGAGTCTCGGGGGACGCGGCTTGGAACAGGAAAGCAGCTCCGAGACGGAGTCTGAAAACCCCCAGGTGGGCCCTCAGTGGGGCCCCTGGAACCCCCAGTTTCTGCACAGAAACCCCCGCTGGGGGGAGACGTGCTCCGGCTCGGCAGCTCCCTCTCATACCTGCCTTTTTTAAAAAATATGTTTTTCACCCTGACTGGTTTGGCTCAGTGGATAGAGCATCAGCCTGCGGACTGAAAGGTCCCAGGTTCGATTCCAGTCAAGGGCATGTACTTTGGTTGCAGGCACATCCCCAGTGGGAGGTGTGCAGGAGGCAGCTGATCGATGTTTCTGGCTCTCTATCCCTCTCCCTTCCTCTCTGTAAAAAATCAATAAAATATATTTAAAAAATATGTTTTCATTTATTTGTTTAGAGAGAGAGGAAGGGAGAGAGATAGAGAGACAGAAGCACCAATGATGAGAGAGAATCATCCATCAGCTGCCTCCTGCACGCCCCGCACTGGGGCTCGAGCCTGCACTCCAGGCCTGTGCCCTGACCCAGAATCGAACCCAGGACCTTCTGGTTCCTGTCGATGCTCAGCCACTGAGCCGCTGGCCGGGCTGTCCTACCTGTGACTCTGCTGCCCGCCGTGTCCCAGGGCCGTGCCCGCCCTCAGAGCCCTCAGGGGCAGGTGACGTCTGCCCGGGGCCGAGAGCTCCCTCCCCACTGTCCCCTGCAGCAGCGGGTGCCAGGGTGGCTGCGCCTCACAGGGGGGAACCTGGACGCCCGCATGCGCCCGCTCTCCACGGCCCTGGAATCAGGGCTCCACGTGGGGGCGAGGAGGCTTCCCCTCTCGGACCAGCGTCCATGCAACACAACGGGCAGCTGTGGTCGTTCGGAAAGTTACCGCAGACGCACTTCCCTGACCCTTCCCGGGCCTGACCCTACGTTGGAGGCAGGGGTGGGCAAACTTTTTGACTCGAGGGCCACCATGGGTTCTTAAACTGGACCGGAGGTCCGGAACAAAAGCATGGATGGAGTGTTTGTGTGAACTAATATAAATTCAAAGTAAAGGAGCGGAGGGGAGAGCAAGAGAACCGGATAGAACAGCCGGATCCGGCCCGCGGGCCGTAGTTTGCCCACGGCTGGTTGGAGGAGACCTTCTGTGGGGGCTGAACCCCAGTGTGGGGCACCTGCCTCTCCTGTCCGGCCTGGGGGACCCCAGCACATAATGCTGCCCCGTGACAGGCTGGTGACCAGGGGAGACGCCCAGGGATGGGATCCATCCCTCCCCCAGTGGGTCCCCCAGGGCCTGGGAGAACGTGAGGGTCCATGCTCATGGGGAGCCGGGGGTAGGATGAGGAATGCACGTGATTTCTCCCGCTCAGAAAGCTCACAGCCGACCCCACCCAGTGGACACATACATGCTGCTCCGTGTGACGGGGTGCTGGGGACCAGGCTGAGCATCGTTTGGGGAGAAGAAAGGAGACACCGACCAGTTCTCTCGGGAAGGACAGGGAGACCCCGGGATGGAGACTTGGAGGGTCGGCGGGACTTTGAGAGTCCACGGAGGCGAGGCCTGGGACGGGATTCACCCGAGGGAAGGCCCGGGGCCCCGGGGGGCTGAGTGGCGTCTGCGGGTGGGGCTGCGTCTCCTCCTACAGCGGGAGACGCTGCCCCGTGGCTGCGGGAAGACAGCGGCTGGAGCGGCAACGGGCCCAGAGGACACGGAGTTTGTGAGGTGGTGAGCAGCCGAGTGGGATCTGCCTGGGGGACAGGCGCCCTGCGGCCACGGGAGAAGCCGGAGACGGGGGAGAGCGGGGAGAGGGGCCGGGGGCGGTGCTCTGTGGGTACAAGGGCCGAGGGTCCTGTTGGTGTGACCGACGAGCGAGGTGAACGGAGAGAGAGGCTTGGACACCGGCTCCCCACGATGCCAGGGGTGCCCCAAAGCGCCCACCGGGGGAGGCAGGGCCCAGCCCCAGGGGGCCGGTGCTGCGGGCCGGGGTTCTGCCGTGGAGACGGATGGGGAGAGGGTGGGGGGCCCTGGGAAAGGGCAGGAAGGACGGAGGGGCCTCAGAGAGAGAAGGCTCTGCCCGCCACGGCCCCGGGGCTTCCCGGGAAGGGGTGCCGGGCGCAGAGGGAGGGCAGGCTGCCGCCGGGACAGGGTGTGCGGGGGCGGGGGGCGGGCACCTGGTCTGGACCTCCGCTGCTCCAAGCGATGCTGGTGAGATGAGGTTCTCACTCAGGAGTGTGACCAGGCCGTTTGGAAGTGGGTTTGAGCTCTCCGGGGAAACCCAGCTGTCAGTGTAAACCACGGCGACCGTGGGCGGGGCACCCCACGCATGGGGTCTGCGCCCGGATGGACCCTGAGCTCACGGCCACCGCCCTCCTCGCTCTCCTCGCTCTCCCGCTCTGCCTGCACTTAGCGATTTTACTCCAACGCCCCGTGGAAGCGGAGCAGAAGCGCCCCAAGGCCTCAGCTCACGGGAGCTCATTTAAGGTGGCGAAGAGCGAGGAGCAAGCTGTGAGCGCCCCCTGCTGCTCCGGCTGCTCCGCCCGCTGCTTCAGTGGGAGGTCGTCGTCGTTGTTAATTCACAGCCCACCTGGGGGGCGTCTGGGTTCACGGACAAGTGGGGAGGCCAGGACAGAGCCTTCGCCTCCCTCCCCCCACCCCCCGCCCACCCCCCCCCGTCCCCCGGCGGCGATGTCCTCGTCACCACGTTGCAAACGAACACCCCGGACTGTCCGGGGCTCTCACTGACCTGACCACAGTGACACGTGACAAGGCCACGCCCGGAAAGTCACACCTCACTGAGGGAGCAGGGGTAAGAAGCCCCAGAGGAACGGGGGTCCGTGGAAGACTGGAATGCTGGCCGCGCCTTTTCCACGCTGAGACCTGGCTCCTCCTTGCTAGGAAGCGAGTCACGTGGAGGGATTCCCGAGTGGACTCGGCCCCCGAGCGGCCCTGACACCGTGTCCGTGAGCCGCCGCGGGAATTCCCAGCAACCGTGTGTGACTCCCCGGGGAGGGGTCAGACGTAGACGCTCACCAGAGACTTTTCTTCTGCACCTTGTCCACTCCCCTCCGGCCTCCCAGGTGGAGCCAGTGGAGGGAAGTGCAGGGAGCTCGCCCTAATGGCCACGGGTGGGGATGGCCACGAGCAGGGAGGGCCACAGACAGTGATGGCCACGGGCAGTGATGGCCACGGGCAGGGATGGCTACGGGAAGTGATGGCCACAGGCAGAAATGGCCATGAGCAGTGATGGCCACAGACAGTGATGGCCACGGGCTGTGATGGCCACAGACAGGGATGGCCACGGGCAGGGATGGCCACGGGCAGTGATGGCCACGGGCAGGGATGGCCACGGGCAGGGATGTCCACGGGCAGGGATGTCCATGGGCAGGGATGGCCATGGGCAGGGATGGCCACAGACAGGGATGGCCACGGGCAGGGATGGCCATGGGCTGTGATGGCCACAGACAGGGATGGCCACGGGCAGGGATGGCCACAGGCAGGGATGGCCACGGGCAGGGATGGCCATGGGAAGTGATGGCCATGGGCAGGGATGGCCACGGGCAGGGATGTCCACGGGCAGTGATGGCCACGGGCAGGGATGGCCATGGGCAGGGATGTCCACGGGCAGAGATGGCCACGGGCAGGGATGGCCACGGGCAGGGATGGCCACGGGCAGGGATGGCCACGGGCAGTGATGGCCATGGGAAGTGATGGCCATGGGCAGGGATGGCCACAGGCAGGGATGTCCACGGGCAGTGATGGCCACGGGCAGGGATGGCCACGGGCAGGGATGGCCACGGGCAGGGATGTCCACGGGCAGGGATGGCCACGGGCAGGGATGGCCACGGGCAGGGATGGCCACGGGCAGGGATGAGCAAGGCAGGCACAGCTCTGCAGTCCTTCCTGCAGGCCTCATGCTCATGCTTCCCCGGGGGCTGTGGGGAGAGCTGGACAGGGAGCCCCTGCAGTGCCGGCCGAGGGCGCGGGCTCAGGGAGCACGGTGACAGGAGGGGACAGCTGCCCAAGGGGGCGGTGAGCAGCGGGGCCGCACCTGAGCTGGGTGTGCGGACGCATCCACGGGTCGCCCGACACGTCTCTTCCCGTTGCTGCTCAGGAGTCCAGGACAGCCAGTGGCTAAGCACCAGGGTTTACTGAGCCCCTCGGTCCGTGCCGTCTGCACCCACGGGGAGTCGCCGCCGTGGTGACGGGCCGTCGCTGCTGAGCTGGAGACGCGGAGGCCGTTTCGACAATGAAACCGGCGGCGAGGAGGGTGCCCTGCTCGCCAGGCGAAGCTCTTCGGTCGGAAGTCGGTACAGGTGTGTTTTTCCGGGTTCAGAACGGCGTGAGGATTCACCCCCACAGAGAGTCAACGTCGCTTCCCCAGAATTTAACGGCAGAACTACTTACAGGAGTTGACCGTGAGTGCGAGGTACAGAGGCCCAAGGGGGGGGGGGGCGGGGGAGGGGAATGCGTGAGCCGCTCTCCCTGTGACCGGACGGCGGGGAGAGCCGGCCAGGAGGGACAGGAGCCCCAAGAACGCACCCCTTCACGGCCCTAACGGAATGACCGCGTCTGACGAGCCGGTGTAACAAGAGCGAGCGCCGTGGTGACGGGGACTCGCAGGCTCCGCAACGGAACGCATCGACGGAACTGAGAAAGCGCGAGAAGAGCCGAAACCGGTGTGGCTCAGTGGATAGAGCGTCGGCCTGCGGGTCCCGGGTTCGATTCCGGTCAAGGGCATGTACCTTGGTTGCGGGCACATCCCCAGTAGGGAGTGTGCAGGAGGCAGCTGATCGATGTTTCTCTCTCATCGATGTTTCTAACTCTCTATCCCTCTCCCTTCCTCTCTGTAAAAAATCAATAAAATGTATTTAAAAAAAAAAAAAAAGAAAGAAAGCGCGAAAAGAATGACAGGGCGCCGTCCAGGGGGACTCCGGTCGCCCTCCTGCTGATAGGGTTTCATAGGTATGTATATTTATATATTTATATTTATGTATTTATTTGTAGACTTCTGTAAAAACTCTGACTACGCAGCTGGTGTCCTGGCTCTCACTGGCCTTCAGATCCTCACGGAGGCTTCTCGGGGCACCCTCGGGCGGCACCGGGGCGCTTGGCACGGGCCATGGGGGCCGGGGCTGAGCTGGTCCCCGCGTGACCGTGGGCAGTGAGAGGTCGAAGGTGGCGCGGGACCTGCCTCTCGTGTGAGGGGCGACATTTCTGAAGCGAGCGAGCGAGCCGTGAAGCAGAGGGAGGGACGTGCTGAGCCCTTTCGGAGTGAGATGAGCGCGATATGGGGAGGCCGGGGCGGGCGGGGGGTCTGGCGACGAGTCCGGGGTGACGCGGGGGCGGTGGGCGGCCCTGGGGCTCTCCTGGGCGCGCCATCCTCTGCATGGAGACCACGCTCCGCTCCTCCAAAGCGGGGCCTTTGCGCCGACGTTTGCACCGAAGCCCGGCACCGTCTGTCCTCCCGCCGGACGCCCCTCCGTGGGGCCGGGCGAGCCGGGCCGAGATGCTGGGGTCGGAAGCAGCAGCCATGAGGAAGTCGCAAGGCGTCTGAGGAAGGAGGGAGGGGACCCGGCCCCTCGTCCGTGTCTCTGCAGAACCTCCTGCAAGCAGCGCCGTGTGGGTGACAGACGTTCCTCTGCACACAGTCACCTGTCCAGGGTTTGGACGGAGCCTGGAAATCACGTCTCTGAGCGCTGGATGCAAACGCCGGGGTCAGACTGCCGGGCCAACGGTCCTGGTGTTTGTCAGTGCCGGTGGGAAGGGACGGTGGCTTCCTGGCGTGTCCCCAGGACCCTCCGTGGTCTCCACGGGGGCAGTAGGCCGGGCTCAGCATCCTTCTTCCACATGAACTTCCCTTCATCACTTTAAATTAAAAAAAAAAAAAATATATATATCTATTTACTGATTTCAGAGAGGAAGGGAGAGGGAGAGAGAGAAGCATCAATGATGAGAATCATGGATCGGCTGCCTCCTGCACGTCCCCTGCTGGTCATGGAGCCTGCAACCCAGGCCTGTGCCCTGACCGGGAATCGAACCGTGACCTCCTGGTTCGTAGGTCGAGGCTCCGCCCCTGAGCCACGCCGCCGGGTCCTTCGTCACTCTAATCTCTTCATCTCGTCTCCGATGCAGCTGAGCTCGAGCCATGGCGAGCACCTCGCTTCATCGCGGGTGCCGCCTGCTTCTTGCTCCTGGAAACATCTGGAACGTTGAGATCTGAGCCAAGAAGCAGCGGAAAATGCCCCGAGGTTGTTTCTCCACCTCCATACCGTCAGGACCCTCGTCGGCGGACGGCTGGGGCGGGGACCCGGCTGGTCCTGACCTGGAGAGGCCCTGCCCCTGCCCCTGCCCCTGCCCCGCACGCCCGTGGAGGACGCATTTGAGAACGGGACCACGTCACCTTCCGCCGCCGCCTGCTCCTGGGTGGTCACAGGCCCGGAGAGCCGGGTGCCACTGACCTTCACGCCACGTGACAGCGTCGAGGGCGGGACACCCCACGACGTGGGGCCCGCTGGCCGCTGTACGACCAGAAGCAGGTGGTTCGACGGCTGTCTGGGGGATTCTGGGCACCGCGTGGGATCCCGAGTCCTCCTGCGGCCGCAGTGCTGACGGGCGCTCAGCCTGACCTGAAAGGGCCCCGTCTGCTTCCAGCCATCCGGCCTGCAGCGGCCAGCGCCGTCACAGGACAGGCCGTGCCCGCTGGGGAGGCTCAGGTCCGGTCCGCCCTCGGGCGCCGGGTCAGGACAGGGCGCCCAGGGGGTCGCACAGCTCAGGCCGCCCACGCTGTGGCTTTCTACCTCCAAGCCTGGAACCCTGCGCTCCACGCGAACTCTCAGCGCAGACAGACGTGCAAAAACAAGAGCAAAGCCCTCGGCCAGGTCCCGGGCAGGCACGGGCGGCGTGGGGTCGCAGCAGGAAGGAATGCCAGAGGCGGCTCACGCCTCGAGGAGAAAGGAGACGCCGGGACGGGAGCCCGCGGGGCACATGGAGAGCTGAGCCACGTAGGCCGTTTCTGGGGACCCGGCTCCACGCGCCTGGGCTGGGCTGGCCCACTTTTTGGGGGGCGGGGGGGGGGTTGCAGAGCAGGACCCAGCAACGCGTCCACGTTCGCGGGGACCGGTCAGCGCATGCTTGTGGGGGTCCTGCTGCCCCCACCGAGACCACGGACCTGGCACCACAGATGGCTGGGCAGACGCAGACGTGGCAGGCGGGACCTTCTGACCTTTCGAGGTCTGGGAGCCGGTCAGCCCAGCCTTGCGTCTCCCTGAAGGCGGGCGCCGTCCTCCCGCCCCGGCCACGGGCCTCTGACTACCGATCGCTGACGATGGAGAGCCTGTGTGGTCAAGACCCTCTCCCTGTCCCTCCCGACACTCCCCCAGAGTGGTGGCCCAGCCCTGGCCGGGGTGGCTCGGTGGACAGAGCGCCGGCCCGCGGACGGAAGGGTCCCGGGTTCAACTCCGGTCTAGGGCACGTACCTCGGTTGCAGGCTCCTCCCCGGCGGGTGCAGGCGGAAGGCAAGATCAATGTGCCTATCTCACATCGGTGTTTCTCTCTCTCTCTGCCTCTCCCCCTCCCCTCCACTCTGAAAACCAGCCAATCCTCGGCCGAGGCTTAACCGAACCGTGCCAAGTGGTGACGTGACACCAGAGCTCAGTCTCTGTGGGAATAAATGAGCTCGACGGACTAGCAAGTATTCTAAACGGTTTTATTTCTCTTTACAGGTAAGTGCGTAAACATGGCTTATCTCTGCATTCATGAGGGGAGGTCACGGGGGGCACTTGGTCGGGCCACGGGAGCCGCGGACGTTCTGTGGGGCCCGGCGTCTGCTCCGCTGTCCCACAACCGTCTTTGGGATTCGGGGGGGCCAAACGGGTCCCTCCAGGTTCCCCACAGCAAGGCAGTGGCCTCTGCCACATTCGGGGGTCGGTGAAGGTGTTCACCTCGGAGCGGTGTAGGCCAAGACTGTGTGTGTGTGTGTGTTGGGGGGGGGGGGTGGTTTTAGGATAAAAATGAGTCTACAAAACATAAAAAAAAAAAAGAAGAAACTAAATCCAGTGAACACGTTCGTTCGAGTCAGGATTAGAGAGTCCGGGATCCAAAATAAATACGTATTCTCTAATTCCAGAATTTGTCATCGGATGTTTTGCACAAGGTCAAGGACGGCAGAGAAGGCCCCGGGGCTGCCGGCGGGCACGCGTGTGCGGCTGGCGGGCCCGGAGTCCCGGCTCCCCCGTGGGGTCCGCGTGGCTGGGCTCCCCGAGAGCAGCTCCCCCGCCACGGCCCCTGCGGCGGCTCCGACGCCGACGCTGCGCACGCTCCTGCTGTGACTGCCACGGGGGCACAGACGAGGCCTGGGGACGGCACACGGCTCGGGTTTAGGTGTTTATTTAGGTAGAAAAAAAACGCTTTGAACACTCCGGGGAAATAGGGCTCGTTATAGAAGAATATTCCAGGGAAATAGTATCATTATCATTATCATTATTTTTTTTTTTGCATTTTCAAGGATATACATTCGTACTGATTTTTGCTTCCAAATATATTTTAAGGCTGTTTGGTAAACTATATACCGGATATGAGGTTCAATTTACAGGGTGCTGCTCTTCCAGGGAGGGAGTTCTTAACGACTCAGCTTTAAAGAAGTAAAACTGAAGCGAGACAGACATGCGTGAGGGTCCACTGCGCTCCGAGGACGCCCATGCTCGGTGCGGTGGGGGGCGGGGGGGGGTGCAGGCTGGGGGGGGGGCGCCCCTCGCTGTGCCCCGGCAGGTGCCAGGGGCAGGGAGCTGGGCGCGGCCTAAAGTGCGAATCACAGGGCGGAACAAAGTGCTACGTGGGGGGCCGGGGGGGGGGACGCGGCTCTGCGAGGCGGGCGGCGGGCGGAAGACGTGGTGCGGGGCGCGGACACCTGTGCTCGGGGAGCGCCTGCCTTCACCTGGGGGACGGGGACCCCAGTGGGGTCGGTGGTCACATTTCTCCTCTGCGACAGCGACCCGCCTGTCCTTCTGGCCTGACGGTCGCCGTGGCGAAGTTCACACAAAACCACGGAGCCTTTGAGTCCTTCCTGCCGCTCTGGAGCGCCCGTGAGAACCGCGGACCCCGGAACCCCTCCGAGTCCCGGCTGAGGTCGCCGCGCCGGACCGTCCCCATCGCGACTACAACAGGCGGCCTGGGGCGGGGGGATCTGCGTCTCTGCTCCCCGCGCACGCCAGACGGGCCCCCACAGTCCTAGTCCTTAAACCGTTCCCATCACAGCGGTCGCGTCACGCTTTCTGTTGGTTGGTTTTCCTCGAGGGCACCCTGCGGGGTCCTCCCACAGCGCTGGGGGCCACGCACGCACCTATGACCGAATCCCACACAGCGGGAGGGGGAAGCTGACCGACGGACCGTGTCTGGACGGCGTCTGCTCCCCGCCCGCCCGCCTGCCCGCCACGGGAGCGCCAGCCGCCTGGACACCCACCTTGACCGATGCCTCCCCCCCCGTCCCCCCCCCTCCCCCGTGAAGGGACACTCCTCACGTGTCGATGGTGCTGCTGGGCCTTCCCGGGGTCAGACCCGGGCCTCTGGGTCATGGAGACACACGCGGGGGAGGGTGGTGGCTGTGGAGGGGCCTTCCCGCTCGTTACCATACACTTGGCACACGGAACATGGGGCTGGTCAGCGGGACAGGAGAAGCGGTCTCCCTGCACGTCGGGGGGCGGGGTGCCTGCATGGGGGGCGGGGGGGGCAGTGCCTCCGGGGAGTGGGGAGATGCACCCGTTTGAACGTGTGTGTTGTTCTTGCTTCTGATTATCTCACGATTTATAAAAATAGAAATAACAAAATGTGAGCGGGTCCCCCTCCAGAGGCGTGTCCTGCTCTCCCGAGAGGTCCCCGCGCCTGCCCGTCACGGCCACCTGTGAGCCAGACCGTCCCGTCCGTCCGGGAGATAGAAAAGATGTGTCTGCGGGCGGGCGGGCAGGCGGGCGGGCGGGGCCCCTGTGCGGTCCGCGGCGGGAGCCCAGCAGAGACGGTGGCCTCGTCCTAGAGCCGCGTCTGGGCCTCGGGGATGTAGATCTCGATGCTGTCGGCGCGCTCGCCGGCCGAGTTCTGGCGGAAGGACGCCGCCCGCTTGGCGGCCAGCAGGCGCCTCCGGGCTTCCTGCCGCTGTCTGTCCGGCAGGTCCAGGGACTTCTCTCGCGTGATGGGGAACTTCCCTTTGGGGGGCTTCTTTGGTATCGGAGGGGGGACCTTCCGTTCTTCCTGAAAAGCATCACACAGTCGTGGCGTCAGGGGATCCCCGGGCTGCGTGCGGCAGCACCGCCCACCGCCCCGCATCCCCGCGGCCCTGCCTCCGCACATGCCCGCTGTGTCTCCCTCACATGCTTCGGGCCGGCGGGGGGGGGGGGGGCGGGGGGGGCGGGGGGGGATGTTGGCAGAGAGCTTGCAGATAAAGAAATCAGCTCTGCACACGAGCAGCTAGCGTCTCCTTGGTCTTCCATCCCTTTAATTCCATGGCTGCCACCCCCCTCTTCCTGCGGTTGCCTCTGGGACACGGGACCACGGGAAACACACGGGCCCGTCCTGTGAGGGTGCCCCTGGCACAGGGTCTCCTGGGCCTCGGGGCAGGGGCTCCTGGAACCTGCCCCTTTCTGGGGTGCTGTGTCCTGGGCTGGAACCGTCCTCAGGTGGGGGCCGCGCGCCAGGCAGGGCTGGGGCTCCCTCCCGTCAGTCCCCCAGGAAGGAAAACCGGGCAGGGCTGGGGTTCCCTCCCGTCAGTCCCCCAGGAAGGAAAACCGGGCAGGGCTGGGGTTCCCTCCCGTCAGTCCCCCAGGAAGGAAAACCGGGCAGGGCTGGGGCTCCCTCCCGTCAGTCCCCCAGGAAGGAAAACCGGGCAGGGCTGGGGCTCCCTCCCGTCAGTCCCCCAGGAAGGAAAACCGGGCAGGGCTGGGGCTCCCTCCCGTCAGTCCCCCAGGAAGGAAAACCGGGCAGGGCTGGGGCTCCCTCCCGTCAGTCCCCCAGGAAGGAAAACCGGGCAGGGCTGGGGTTCCCTCCCGTCAGTCCCCCAGGAAGGAAAACCGGGCAGGGCTGGGGCTCCCTCCCGTCAGTCCCCCTGGAAGGAAAGCCGGGCAGGGCTGGGGCTCCCCCCCGTCAGTCCCCCAGGAAGGAAAACCGGGCAGGGCTGGGGCTCTCTCTTGTCAGTCCCCCAGGAAGGAAAACCGGGCAGGGCTGGGGCTCCCTCCCGTCAGTCCCCCAGGAAGGAAAACCGGGCAGGGCTGGGGTTCCCTCCCGTCAGTCCCCCAGGAAGGAAAACCGGGCAGGGCTGGGGCTCCCTCCCGTCAGTCCCCCAGGAAGGAAAACCAGGCAGGGCTGGGGTTCCCTCCCGTCAGTCCCCGAGGGAGGAAAACGGGGCAGGGCTGGGGTTCCCTCCCGTCAGTCCCCCAGGAAGGAAAACCGGGCAGGGCTCCGCCTGCCTTCAGCCCCGCTCCGCAGGATCTGCACTGAGCGCTTTATCAGAACCACCTTCCTCAGTCTTTACACACGACCCCGACCCCGTCACGGCAGGACTAGCCCCCGGGCCGCTGGGCGCGAGTCCATTTGTGGCTTCTGTCCAAACTGTGCGTCTGCACCCCCGTCCCCTGGGGAGAGGGAGCCTGTCGGTCTCTGGTGGGGCCTGTGTCCAGCCTGGAGGCCACGAGGCAGCAGGGCCCCTGGGGCAGCCGGCGGCGATGACTGTGGCTTTCACTCTAATTACCTGGCTGTGCACCCCCAGCTGTGCACCCCAGTTCTGCACCCTAGCTCTGTACCCCAGCTCTGTCCTCAGCTCTGTCCCCCAGCTATGTACCCCAGCTCTGCATTCCAGCTATGCCCCCAGCTCTGCTCCCCAGCTCTGCACCCCAGCTGTGTACCCCAGCTCTGCACCCAGCTGTGTACCCCAGTTCTGTACCCCAGCTATGCTCCCCAGCTGTGCAACCCCGGCTCTGCACTCCAGCTCTGCTCCCAGCTCTGCACCCCCCCAGCTCTGCACACCAGCTCTGCACCCCAGCTCTGCACTCCAGCTCTGTATCCCAGCTCTGCACCCCAGCTCTACACCCCCCAGTTCTGCTCCCTCAGCTCTGTACCCCAGCTATGCTCCCAAGCTCTGCACTCTAGCTCTGCCTCCAACTCTGCACCCCAGCTCTGCACCCCCAGTTCTGCCCCCCAGCTTTGCACCCCAGTTCTGCACCCCAGCTGTGTACCCCAGCTCTGCACCCAGCTGTGTACCCCAGCTCTGCACCCCCCAGCTCTGCACTCCAGCTCTGTACCCCAGCTCTGTACCCCAGCTCTGCACCCCCAGTTCTGCGCCCCCAGCTCTGCACCCCCAGCTCTGCACCCCAGCTCTGCATTAATCACCACTGCCCCGTGTCTGCTGCACTGATTTTCCCTGTCATTGCATTTGAATAATGTTGGTCCAGATCTAGAAAAATCAGATTATGCTTATTCAGAACTTCTCTGAAATGTGCCAGGGAACCCATGTACTTGTTGCTAAGTCACGCCCACTTGTGAGCCCCACGACAGACGGTATCTTCGGGGAGAAACACCCTCCAGGGCTCAGATGTAACGGGAAATGCCGCCCGCTCTCAGGGCCACGCTGCCAGCTGCCGGGAAGTTTCTATCACCCAGCTGCCACTCAGGTTCAAAGGTCTGTGCCACCAGGAGGTTTACCTGCGGCGGAGACGGCCTTGCAGCCTGTGGGAAGCCCTCTTAGCATGACCCGAGGGACGCTGGAGGAAAATGACTCAGGGGACAGACCCGGGCAGGGAACGGGCGACATGGACGTGGGAGTTTTGGTTAGCACAGGGGTGGGCAGACTTTCTGACTCGAGGGCCACCATGGGTTCTTAAACTGGACCGGAGGGCCGGAACAAAAGCATGGATGGAGTGTTTGTGTGAACTAATATAAATTCAAAGTAAAGGAGCGGAGGGGAGAGCAAGAGAACCCTCCGCTCTTTCGGCTCCGAGGGCCGGATAGAACAGCCAAACGGGCCGGATCCGGCCCACGGGCCGTAGTTTGCCCACAGCTGGTAGCGTCTTCTCTGAACTGTTCCCGACCAAGAGATTTGGCAGGAGCGGCTGCCACTACATACGGTCAATGATTGGAACTGCATCCCAGCGTATATGTACACGTGTGCACACGCAGACACACATATGCACACACACGCGCACACGCGTGCACACCCTTGATCCTGCATGACCAAACACCCGGTGCGACGCCGTGCGTGGGCAGCCGCTTCTGCGCTGGCCAGGGAGCTGCGGGGCCGCGCGGGGCCGCGCTCACTCACCTTGCGCTCCGGAGACGCCGTCAGCTTCCAGTCGCCGAGCTTCAGCTGCTGCAGCTCATCGAACTTCATGCTGACGTCCTCCACCGAGAGCTGCAGCATGTCCCAGTAGCCCGCCAGGTCCTGGGAGGTGGGCCTGGGCATGGCGCTGGGGTCCTGGGGACACACAGCGGGATTAGAGCCGGGACAGCGGGAGCTGGCAGGGGGCTGGGGGCCTCTCCGGGAGCGGATTAGGGAGAAGCCAAATGCCAATTCGGATGCAAATATTCACCGGGGCCCGGTTTGCACACGTGTTTGTGGACCGTTTAAAACAGGAAAAGGCTCGCGCAGGGGGCACCCAGGTTCGAAGCGGGGACCTCTTGAGCTGCAGTCTAACGCTCTGCCCCGAGCTCCCCCTCCTGCTGACAGTGGCTGCTGGTTGACAAAGTCCCTACGGGTCCACTCACACGCGGGCTGTCGGTGCTGACTCAGCAGAGCCGCCCGCCTGCTCGGCGGCACTTGCAACTCCGACGTCATAACCGCTCCCTCCCCCAGACGGCAGAGCACCCGGTCGCACCAGCTCGGGGGCCCCTGCCGGTCCCGACATCAGGCGGAGAGGAAGGCCAGGGCCAGCCCGCTTCGGGGCGAGGACCGGCCGCTCTTCCCTGCTCCCGGGTGGGAATGCTCAGGCCCCCACAGTGTGGGCCCGGGACCGTCCCTCCGTGCCCCGCGTCTCTTCAAGGCCTTTGACCTCAGCCTTCGTCTTGTGTGTCCCGCTCACACAGCTCACAACTGCATCCCGTCTTTCCTTTCGCCACTCCCTCCCGCCCGTGATAACGTACGTTTCCTAAACTCTCTGTTTCTTTGCATTTCTCAAAGAAATTATGGAAAGGCTACATACACATGGTGTGACGCCAGCTCTGTGACCTCCTGGAAAAGGCGGAACTACGGGGACAGGGACGGGTCAGGGACGGGACAGGGGCTGCCGTGGGGATGGGCAGGGGGAAGGGGGAGCTCAGAGGGTGTGGGGCAGGGCAACTGCTCTGTGTGACACTGAGGTGATGGACACACGTCATCACACGTCTGTCCCAGCCCCCAGGGGGCACAGCACAGAGCGACCCTGACGCCCACGGCGAACTCTGCATGACGATGGGGTGTCCGTGCAGGCTCCTCCGTGGTGACAGGTGTCCCCCCTGGAGGGAGGGGTGGTGGGGCCGTGCAGGTGGGAGTGACTGTAGGTGGGAAATCTCTGTGCCTTCCCCTCCATTGCGCTCAGAACCTAAAACTGCTCTAAAAATGAAGTCTATTAAGAATGTGCAGAGCAGGGTCCTCAGACTTTTAAAACAGGGGGCCAGTTCACTGTCCCTCAGACCGTGGGAGGGCCGGACTATAGTTTAAAAAAAAAACTATGAACAAATTCCTATGCGCACTGCGGGCCCGGACGCGTCGGCTGCTCAGCAGGACAGGCAGCGGCCCCCGGCGGGCCAGATCCATGTCCTCGGCGGGCCGCATGTGGCCCGCGGGCCGTCGTGTGAGGATGCCTGGTGCAGATACTGCACTGGTCCCCATCTCATCCTGAACATGTCCCTGGGGCCCCGGAAAAGTGGCGAACGGACGAGCGCTCCCGGCTCCACACGTCCTAGAAGCATCAGGGCCGGGCCGGGCCGGGTCGGGAGCCCGGTGCCTGCACAGGACCACACGGTCTGCGCTGCGGCGTGACGGGCCAGCCCCGCCTCCCAGCTCTGACTCCCAGGCAGCGACACCTGACAAATGTGCCATTTGCTCCTCTGCAGAGAGGGCCAGCGGCTAGATCCCCTGCCGGAGGGCCGGTGGGGCCCCGTGCTGCTTCCTCTCCCAGGCCTGCTGGACGGGCGGGCGGGTGGGCGGGGAGCTGTCTGTCGTCTGCGTTAAAGCCGGCCCTTCCCTCCCCAGAGGGCTGGCCGCCTGGCCGCTCCCGCCCCACAGCCCTGGCCCCTGGCCGGCGCCACCGCTGCCTCCCGCCCCTCAG
The DNA here is from genome assembly GCF_963455305.1 of Plecotus auritus. Lineage (NCBI taxonomy): Eukaryota > Metazoa > Chordata > Mammalia > Chiroptera > Vespertilionidae > Plecotus > Plecotus auritus. Next base: position 2,516,897 of record NC_137772.1, read on the forward strand.
CCCCAGGGCCCAGGCGGCTTCCTCCTGCACGTGGCCAGCCTGGAGGCGTCTGAGTTAGCAACCCCCGGCGAAGGGTTCGGGCGATTCGCACATGGTTCCGATTCGGCGAGGGCCCCTCTCCTTACACAGCCAGGACTTCCTGTGGGTGAATATTTGTCTGAACTGGCTTTAACCGTGCGGTCCTCAGCCTCCTCTTCATCGCCGCCTGAAGCACAAAGGACCTTCGGTTCGGTTCGGGTTAAGCTGCCTTAACCCGGCTCTTGGTCTGTGTGGGCGGCTGGGACAGACACAGCAGGACCAGGATCACGGACCACAGACCCACGGATGTGGATTCTCCCTGGAGGCCGAGCCCGGGGGCAAGGTGCTGGCGGCGTCTCGTCCCATGAGCCTCTCTTCCCGGTTCCCGGCCTCACACGGGGGAGGGGAGGCAGCTCTGGGGTCCATTTAAAGGAGACACTGATCCTGTCCCTGGGCTCCACCCTCACGACCTGATGACCCTCAAAGCCCCGCCTCGTGACCCCATCCCACGGGGGTCAGGATTCCGACGCGTGAGTTTGGGGACATTCGGTCTATATCCGCGTCAAAGTGATCACTTTTTTTTTTTTTTTTTTTTTTTAGAGAGAGAAAGGGAGAGAGAGAGAAGCATCCATGATGAGAGAATCGCTAATCAGTTGCCTCCTGCACGGCCCCTACAAGGGATCGAGCCCACAACCCAGGCATGTGCCCTCACCGGGAATTGAACCCTGACCTCCTGGTTCATAGGTCGGTGCCCAACCACTCAGCCACACTGGCCAGGTAAAAAAAAACCTGATCACTTTTAAAAAATATATATATTTTTATTGATTTCAGAGAGGAAGGGAGAGGGAGAGAGAGAGAAACATCGAAGAGAGTGAATCATTGATCAGCTGCCTCCTGCACAACCCCCACTGGGGATCGAACCCGCAACCCGGGCATGTGCTCTGACCAGAATTGAACCTGGGACCCTTCAGTCCGCAGGCCGACGCTCTATCCACTGAGCCACACCGGCCAGGGTTGCTCACCTTTTTTTGTTGTTAATCCTCACCTGAGGCTATTTTTCTATTGCTTTTCAGGGAGAGTAGACGGGAGGGAGGGAGAGAAACACTGATGTGAGAGACATGGACAGGTTGCCTCTTGCATGTGCCCCGACTGAGGGTGGGGAGTGAGCCCACCACTCAAGTACGTGCCCTTGACTGGGAATCGAACCCGTGCCTCCTTGGTGCGTGGGCCGATGCTTCAACTACTGAGCAGCACTGGCCACGGTCAAAAATGACCACTTTGGCCCCAGCCCCTTTCTGTGGAAAGAAAGCAGCCAGATGGCAGCTGCCGAGCGGCCTGCCCGCCGCCCTCCCCGCCCTCCTGCGAGGCCAGTGTGTCTTGTGTTCTGTGTGAGGCGGTTCTTGTCCTGAACCACCAGGGGGCGCCTGCGCCCTTCGAAGCCCTGACCACAGGCTGCAGGCAGCAGCTGGGCACCGGGGCCCTCACTGCTGTGTGTCCGCTCAGCCTCCGCCGCACACCGACCGACACAGCAGCCCTGGCCGTCTCCGCGGTGGCCGTGCGGCCATCGGACCCCGCCATCTGGGCCCAGGGAGGCTCACGGCCTCGGACACGCTCGGTCCTCACCGGAGTCCCCGGGAGCTTGCTGTGTCCCCCTCTGACTTCAGGGCGCGGGCGGTCCTCTTCTGAAGGCCTGGCAAGTCCCGGCATCCATGGCTGGGCTCCGGTCCTGGTGCCTGCGGTGGTCCCGGTGCCCATCCCCCGAGGGCAGACATCGTCCTCCCCGTCGCTGCTCTGGGCCGACGAGGCCGGTCCCTCTGGGCCCTCGGAGCAGAGGCGGGGCTGTGTGGAAACCGGCACAGCCAGGCCCGGGGCCCCGGAGGTGCACATTCGGGTCCCCCGTTTGCTTACGGATTTTTATAGACGTCATGGGGCCAGGCCAGGCCCCTGCCCCCGCAAAGCCAACCCCACCGAGAGTCCCCGTGACACTGCAGCCACGCAGGACCCCACGGCTGCTCGCTCCGACGGTGGAGGTCCCTGCGACGGGGATGCCCATGCCCGGCGCCCCCATCTCTCTGTGCCAGTGTGCGGAGAGGGGCTGGCAGCCCGGGGGGACACACCCAGGACTGTGGCAGCTCCAGACGCAGAGTCAGATCCTCAGGGCTGAGGCACTTCCCGTCTCCACCAAGCGAGCCGGGCCTGGCGCTGCTGGTCCGAGCACACGGGTGGCCCACGGGTCGCCTGCAGGGTGAGCCTCCCTGGGTGAGTCGCCCTGGCGGGTGCAAGCATGACCGTTCTCTAAGCGAGAGCAGTTTACCCTGAGACGGGGAGGGACCCAGGCTCGCCCGCGCAGGGGCAGGGCGGCAGGCCCACGGCTCTCTCACCGACGCCACTCCTTTACGAAGGGCGACTGAGGAGCTCTGACAGGGAGGCAAGAACACGCCTGTTAACACGGTGAGTACACGCTCCCACAGCTTCACGTGTCTTTCCATCGCCACCACATGTCACAGCAAGACGGTGGCATTTCACGGTGAACTCTCACGGGGTTAATTGGAAAATATTAGAGAAAACATACTTTAAACGATCCCAATTAGAAGGGGTGGATTGCCAACTCCAGCGCTCTGCTCGCTTTGATGTCTCAGAACACCCTGTATATTCACTGTCTCCTTGCAAATTAAAGCACCAAGCGAAACCAATCACACCACCCGCCCCCCCCCCCCACCGTCCCCCCTCCTTCGCGGCAGGAGGCCTCCGAGAGCGATTTGCATGTTAATGGGAATGTCTGGTCCGCGAAATCAATGTCTGGATCATGAGATGGCCACACACTAACGTGAATCCCATCAGTTATTCCTCCAGGTGCACTCAGCGAGCACGTCTTTAGTCGGATAAGAAATGTGCGCAGGTGCCCAGACCCACTCGCATGCACTTATACATGGATGTGTAAGCATGTATATGTGTATGTGGAACATGTTTAGACATAGGAATATTTACATGGAAGTAAGCATATATAAATATGTATATAACTAAGTATACATAAACATAATCCTATATATTAAAAGCGTAATATGTATATCGACCCGTTATTATAATAATCCTATATAATAAAAGTGTAATATGCCAATGGACCGAAGGGCAGAACGACTGGTCGCTATGATGCGCACTGACCACCAGGAGGCAGACGCTCAGTGCAGGAGCTGCTCCCACAGGGGGAGTGCCGCTCAGCCAGACGGCTGGCTAGCCCAGTGATGGTGATGGGAGCCTCTCCCGTCTCCGCTGCAGGCGGGCAATAAGGAGAAGGGGTCCCGGACTGCGAGAGGGATGTCTGCCTGCCAGCTTAGGGGGCTTAGGGATCGGGCCTAAGCTGGCAGGCAGACATCCCCTGAGGGGTCCCGGACTGCGAGAAGGTGCAGGCCGGGCTAATGCCCCCCCCCGCCCCCAGTGCACGAATCTCATGCACCGGGCCTCTAGTATATTAATATGCATATACAGCGTGTCCCCAAAAAATGTATACACACCTTAACAGCTGATAGCTCAATTTTGAAAATGAAATGTACATTATTTTATTTTTTTTAAAATACATTATTATTGATTTCAGAGAGGAAGGGCGAGGCAGAGAGAGATAGAAACATCAACGATGAGAGAGAATCATTGATCAGCTGCCTCCTGCACGCCCCCTACTGGGGATCAAGCCCGAAACCTGGGCATGTGCCCCGACCGGGAATCCAACCGTGACCTCCTGGCTCATAGGTCAATACCCAACCACTGTGCCACACTGGCCACGCTGACGTATATTTTAACGAACACTGCCTGTACAATTATTCATAGTGTGTGTATACGGTTTGGGGGACATTATATATAAATATATGGCTTTCCTTTCCTTCTGATTTTCAGGAAGATCAGAACAAAGTTTAGTGCCAACCATATTAATTATCAAGTTCAATGCTATATTCATTTCACTCCTGACTATAATAATAAAAGCTTAATATACTTATTAGACCAGACGTCCTTCCGGACAACCTTCCGGACGAAGCCGGGGATGCGAGGGAAGCCCGGGTCCCGGGTGCTAGAGGGAAGCCGGTGCCGGCAGCCAGGGGAAGGAAGGCCTGTTCTTGCATGAATTTCGTGCATCGGGCCTCTAGTGAAATATAAAGCCCAAATTATTTCTAAAATCTCTCCTTAGTCTCTTTACATGTGGTTGTGTGTTTTCACTGAAGCCACCTCCTATCCTTGTCTGTGCCTGTGACAGTCTCCGTAGCAGCAGTCCAGGCCTCCTCTCCTTCCCCAGGCCCCGGGGGACAGCCAGGGGCAAAGGCCCCCCACCTCACACCCACCAGGCGCACCTGTCTCCTGCAGGCCCCGCCCCTACCCCACCCTCGCCCAGTCTCGCGGCCTCTGGGCCTGGGGTGCCCACGAAACCCTCCGAAGCTGGGCCGTGCCCTGTCTTCACTCAGTCTGCGAAGTGACGGCGTCTCTAACCAGCCAGACCCGGGAGCGTGGGAAGAAGGAGCAGCAGCCCAGCGCCGGCGGGGTGGGGCGGGGCGGGGCGGGCGGGGCGGGGCGGCCCACTCACCAGGTTCTGTTGGCAGAGCCAGTAAAACTGCTGGAACTTCTGGGACATCAGGAGCTGGGCGCTGCCGACGGCACTCCGGATCTTGCCGAGGACTGCGGGGCACAAACACAGACAGCGCTGAGAAGCCGCGACCGGGACACAAAGCCAGAGGGGAACCCAGGGAGAGGCGCCCCTCCGCCTCGGCGGTGAAAACGCCGCCTTTACCGCCCGGAGGCCGTCCGCCCGCTGGATGCTTTTCATTCCCAACGCGCCAGGGAGACTCACAGGCGACCGCGTGGCAACCGTCCCGACACCGTGCGTCAGCGCTGGGAGGAGCTTGGTGTACGAAGGTGGAGCGGCCTGGCTAGGGTGCTCAGGGGACAGCGCGTCGGACTGGGGCCTGAAGGGGCCTGGGTTCGATTCCCGCTCAGGGCACGTTCCCGGGCTGCGGCTCAGTCCCCAGTGCGGGGCGTGCTGGAGGCAGCCGATCCCTGGTTCTCTCCCATCAGTGGTGTTTCTCTCTCTCCCTCTCCCTTCCTCTCTGGAACCAGTAACTATGGGATGTGACATCCATACGTATGTAAAAGGGGAGTGTACGCAGGAAGCCTTCCTTATCCCCGCCCGGAGGCCGTGCTCGGGGCCGGAAGAGGCTTCCTTCCCGGCCTCCGGGCCGCCCGCGAGCTCGCCGTGAGGATGCTAATCGGGAGGAAGCCGCTCCATATCTGTTATCTCCACCCGTGTGACTAAATCGCCTCCATGAGCTACGGGGAGGTAGGTCAGAGCAAGGCTGTGAGGTCCAGCTCGTCCGCGGAGACGGAGCCACGAGGAAGGTCACGCGGGGGGATCGTGCCACGGAGGCCACGCCAGCTCTCGGCTTTTCCCACGGTGCAGTCCCCCCGACAGCGAACACACTTTGGGGGCCGGCAAGTCACCAGTTACCGCAACACGCTACCTTCCAGGGCTCACCAGTGCCCTCATCAGGAACGGGGCACAGATCGCCTGCCCACCGCCCTGTGCCATCTGTGGGCTGTGGGCGCCCCGGCAGCCGTGGGCGGTGCATAGGGAAGGAAGCAGAGCCGGGCCTGGATGGGGGTGAGGGAGGTGCCTGGTCCATCGGTCAGCATGCAGGTGCAGGCAGGAGCGGGGGGCTGCAGGGATCCTGGGAGGGGCTGCGTCCTGCAACCCGGGCACGTGCCCTGACTGGGAATCGGCCTCCTGGTTCATAGGTCGATGTGTAACCACTGAGCCGCGCCGGCCGGGCTTGGTGCACACTTTGACCCCCGACGGAACAGCCGGTGCCGTTCTGGTCTCCCAGGCCAGTGCGGGGACGAGCTGTGGCGTAAGAGGACTGACTTCCCCCGTCAACCCCTACCGCCTGCCCGGCTGCTGAGGACACAGAGAGCGACCTGCTTTCATCCCGTTGTTGCTGCAGGAACAGAGAGAAGCCGCAAGCCAGCGCACCCCCTATCGAGGCCGGCTTCCTCAGCGGCAGCCAGAAAGTCGGTCACTTTTATACAACTGGACGTTTCCATCCCTGATAGTCACATCCTCCTCAAAGGGTGACTCCGCAGAGGGGTTCCCGCACAGAGGGATTCCCGCACAGCGCTTCCCCGCATCGTCACCAGCTCCACACGGGCGGGCGGCCGGGAGGCGTCGGAGCTGCGTCAGGGGGTGCAGTGGTCATGGGGAGCAGCCGGCGGCATTGGAGCAGTATCAGTGGGGTGCAGTGGTCATGGGGAGCAGCCGATGGCATTGGAGCTGCGTCAGGGGGTGCAGTGGTCATGGGGAACAGTCAGTGGCATTGGAGCGGTATCAGTGGGGTGCAGTGGTCATGGGGAGCAGCCGGCGGCATTGGAGCTGTGTCAGGGGGTGCAGTGGTCATGGGGAGCAGCCGACGGCATTGGAGCGGTATCAGTGGGGTGCAGTGGTCATGGGGAGCAGCCGGCGGCATTGGAGCTGTGTCAGGGGGTGCAGTGGTCATGGGGAGCAGCCGGCGGCATTGGAGCGGTATCAGTGGGGTGCAGTGGTCATGGGGAGCAGCCGACGGCATTGGAGCGGTATCAGTGGGGTGCAGTGGTCATGGGGAGCAGCCGACGGCATTGGAGCGGTATCAGTGGGGTGCAGTGGTCATGGGGAGCAGCCGACGGCATTGGAGCTGTGTCAGTGGGGTGCAGTGGTCATGGGGAGCAGCCGGCGGCATTGGAGCTGTGTCAGGGGGTGCAGTGGTCATGGGGAGCAGCCGACGGCATTGGAGCGATATCAGTGGGGTGCAGTGGTCATGGGGAGCAGCCGACGGCATTGGAGCGGTATCAGTGGGGTGCAGTGGTCATGGGGAGCAGCCGACGGCATTGGAGCGGTATCAGTGGGGTGCAGTGGTCATGGGGAGCAGCCGACGGCATTGGAGCGATATCAGTGGGGTGCAGTGGTCATGGGGAGCAGCCGACGGCATTGGAGCGGTATCAGTGGGGTGCAGTGGTCATGGGGAGCAGCCGGCGGCATTGGAGCGGTATCAGTGGGGTGCAGTGGTCATGGGGAGCAGCCGGCGGCATTGGAGCGGTATCAGTAGGGTGCAGTGGTCATGGGGAGCAGCCGACGGCATTGGAGCGGTATCAGTGGGGTGCAGTGGTCATGGGGAGCAGCCGGCGGCATTGGAGCTGTGTCAGGGGGTGCAGTGGTCATGGGGAGCAGCCGACGGCATTGGAGCGGTATCAGTGGGGTGCAGTGCAGTGGTCATGGGGAGCAGCCGACGGCATTAGAGCAGTATCAGTGGGGTGCAGTGGTCATGGGGAGCAGCCGACGGCATTGGAGCAGTATCAGTGGGGTGCGGTGGTCATGGGGAGCAGCTGACGGCATTGGAGCGGTATCAGTGGGGTGCAGTGGTCATGGGGAGCAGCTGACGGCATTAGAGCAGTATCAGTGGGGTGCAGTGGTCATGGGGAGCAGCTGACGGCATTGGAGCGGTATCAGTGGGGTGCAGTGGTCATGGGGAGCAGCCGACGGCATTAGAGCAGTATCAGTGGGGTGCAGTGGTCATGGGGAGCAGCTGACGGCATTGGAGCGGTATCCGTGGGGTGCAGTGGTCATGGGGAGCAGCTGACGGCATTGGAGCGGTATCAGTGGGGTGCAGTGGTCATGGGGAGCAGTCAGTGGCATTGGAGCAGTATCAGTGGGGTGCAGTGGTCATGGGGAGCAGTCAGTGGCATTGGAGCAGTATCAGTGGGGTGCAGTGGTCATGGGGAGCAGCCGGCGGCATTGGAGCTGTGTCAGGGGGTGCAGTGGTCATGGGGAGCAGTCAGTGGCATTGGAGCGGTATCAGTGGGGTGCAGTGGTCATGGGGAGCAGCTGACGGCATTGGAGCGGTATCAGTGGGGTGCAGTGGTCATGGGGAGCAGCCGACGGCATTGGAGCTGTGTCTGGGGGTGCAGTGGTCATGGGGAGCAGCCGACGGCATTGGAGCTGTGTCTGGGGGTGCAGTGGTCATGGGGAGCAGCCGACGGCATTGGAGCTGTGTCAGGGGGTGCAGTGGTCATGGGGAGCAGCCGGCGGCATTGGAGCTGTGTCAGGGGGTGCAGTGGTCATGGGGAGCAGCCGACGGCATTGGAGCGGTATCAGTGGGGTGCAGTGGTCATGGGGAGCAGCTGACGGCATTGGAGCGGTATCAGTGGGGTGCAGTGGTCATGGGGAGCAGCTGACGGCATTGGAGCGGTATCAGTGGGGTGCAGTGGTCATGGGGAGCAGCCGACGGCATTGGAGCAGTATCAGTGGGGTGCAGTGGTCATGGGGAGCAGCTGACGGCATTGGAGCGGTATCAGTGGGGTGCAGTGGTCATGGGGAGCAGCCGACGGCATTGGAGCAGTATCAGTGGGGTGCAGTGGTCATGGGGAGCAGCCGGCGGCATTGGAGCGGTATCAGTGGGGTGCAGTGGTCATGGGGAGCAGCCGACGGCATTGGAGCTGTGTCAGGGGGTGCAGTGGTCATGGGGAGCAGCCGACGGCATTGGAGCTGTGTCAGGGGGTGCAGTGGTCATGGGGAGCAGCCGATGGCATTGGAGCGGTATCAGTGGGGTGCAGTGGTCATGGGGAGCAGCCGACGGCATTGGAGCTGTGTCAGGGGGTGCAGTGGTCATGGGGAGCAGCCGGCGGCATTGGAGCGGTATCAGTGGGGTGCAGTGGTCATGGGGAGCAGCCGATGGCATTGGAGCGGTATCAGTGGGGTGCAGTGGTCATGGGGAGCAGCCGACGGCATTGGAGCGGTATCAGTGGGGTGCAGTGGTCATGGGGAGCAGCCAACGGCATTGGAGCGGTATCAGTGGGGTGCAGTGGTCATGGGGAGCAGCCGGCGGCATTGGAGCGGTATCAGTGGGGTGCAGTGGTCATGGGGAGCAGCCGACGGCATTGGAGCGGTATCAGTGGGGTGCAGTGGTCATGGGGAGCAGCCGACGGCATTGGAGCGGTATCCGTGGGGTGCAGTGGTCATGGGGAGCAGCTGACGGCATTGGAGCGGTATCCGTGGGGTGCAGTGGTCATGGGGAGCAGCCGACGGCATTGGAGCGGTATCAGTGGGGTGCAGCAGTCATGGGGAGCAGCCGAGGCTGCTGGGGACGTGATGGCCTCCATGAGGGTGGCCAGGCCGGGCAGCGCACGGCGGGAACGACTCTCTGAACCGATGTCCCCGGCTCTGTAATCGCCGAGAGTTTGCAGTGAGAATTCTATCGATTCTTCCCACGATGCTTCCCCGATGCTGTCGGCAAAGCGGAGACGGTTCCCTTTCGAGCTGCGGACGAGCCCGGACGCTCGTTAGATGCAAACGTGCAGGACCGGGTCCAGTCTGGCCTGGGACGTGTCCGAAGTGCTGGCCGGCTGGCTCCTTCAGGTTACTTCTCACGCGGCTCCCACCATCCCCACTTCTGTCTCGATGCGCCCTGACGCCATAGCCGGCGTGGCTCAATGGGTAGAGCATCGGCCTGTGGACTCAAGGGTCCCGGGTTTGATTCCAGCCAAGGGCACGTACCTCAGCTGCAGGCTCCTCCCGGGCCAGGGCCCTGGTCGGGCGAGTGCAGGAGGCAACCAATCGGTGTGTTTCTCTCACATCGATGCTTCTCTCTGTCTCTCCCTCTCCCTCCCTCTCTCCCTAAAAACCAAGGGAAAAACAGCCTCCGGGGAGGAGTAAAAGTGAGGTTTCCGGACATTCACACGCCCTTCCTCTCCATGTGAAGTGGGTTTTGTGGACTCTGCAGGGGGTGTGACGTGAGCGTTTGAATCTTTATGACCCGTCTGCTCGGGGATTCCTGGGTGCCGGACATCACAGAGCAGGTGGGGGGGCCCTGCCTCCCGAATCTCCTCTGAGACTCGAGCTGAAGCGCACCCAGGTGTTCATGCTCCGGCCTCCCCACGGCGCTGGGAAGAGGTGCGTCCCCGTCAGGAGCAGGAGGCGGTGGTGGACCCCCAGGCTGCAGTGGCCACTGTGCACACGGCCCTGACCAGCTCGATCCATCGTCACTGTTGCCTTCTCTGCTGCTCTGGGACGCCGGGCAAACTTCCTGTCCACGTGCCAACCTACGGTCCCCGACGCGGCCCAGCCCTGCTCGCACCCCACACTCAGCACGCGGCCCACACAGTCAGCTGCGTGTCCTCCACTCTCCCGATGGCCAAGGACAGCCTACGAGCGGGCCCTGCCCCCCATAGAGCTGGCCACGCCCCCATTCAGAGCTGGCCATGCCCCACACGGAGCTGGCCACGCCCCACGCAGAGCTGCCCCGCCTCCACAGAGCTGGCCATGCCCCCACACTGAGCTGGCCACGCCCCCACACGGAGCTGGCCACGCCCCCATGCGGAGCTGGCCACGCCCCACACAGAGCTGGCCACGCCCCCACACAGAGCTGCCCCGCCTCCACAGAGCTGGCCCCACTCCCATGCAGAGCTGCCCTGCCCCCCACAAAGATGGCCCTGCCCACACAGAGCTGGCCACCCCCCCACAGAGCTGGCCACGCCCCCATGCAGAGCTGGCCCCATCCCCACAGAGCTGGCCACGCCCCCATGCAGAGATGGCCCCGCCCTCACCCAGAGGTCATGCTACTCCACAAGGGGGTAGAGACCCCAGCCCCTCTGAGTGTGACCAGTGAGCCCCATGGCGACAACATCACTGCAGCCCTCAGCTCTGGAGTCTGAGGTCACTGAGGTCATTCACTCCTTGGGGCAGAGTTGTTTTGGGCGTGGAGCTCCTTGGGGGAACTCTCCCTTCATGGACCTCAAATAAGATCCATGGCTTTGCCCTGGACAGCGTGGCTCAGGGGTTACAGCGTCGGCCCGAGCACCCAAGGGTCATGGGTTCGATTCCTGGTCAAGGGCACATACCTGGGTTGTGGGTTTGCTCCCCGCCTTTTGTCAGGGTGAGTGCGGGAGGCAACCAGTCTTGCTCGCTTCGATGTCTCTCTCTCTCTCTCTCTCTCTCTCTCTCTCTCTCTCTCTCTCTCTCTCTCCCCCTGAGAAGCAATGGGAAAAAATACCCTCCTATGGGGATTAACAACAAAAAGATCACTGTAGCTTTGGAACAAATGCTTTTATACCAGGAAACGTTCTATCTGGGGCGGACTTTATGTCCTTTACCCGCTTGGTTTAACATAATTAACACGAAAGTCCCCGTACACTTGTGTAGTGACGTTTGCCCGGTAGCGGACCCGCCTCTGCACGCACACCGGAGCCTGCGGCGCCGTGCCGCCCCTCGCGCCGGCATTCGTCCGGGCACCGCCGTCCATTAACCACAGAGGACGAGTGAGCCTAAAGGCACGCATTAGCCCAGGGAGCCCTGATTATAAAACTGAGTCTGGGAAAAAGCTGTCCCGTGGAATGCGGATTTCAATAGCCAGGCCTCGAGTTCGGTTTCACAGACATTTCTCGTCAGCTTTACTTTCTAAAAGTCCCATGACCGAGAATCGTGCATCTGTTCTTAAAATGAAGACGAGAATCCAAGGTTCTCCTACCTCTTAACGACTGCTAGGGAAATATCGGAGCTTGATGACCTAATACGAGGAGCTCAAGAGAGTGGGGCAACTTCAGAAATTCAGGAAGCCCTGCCCGGTGGGCGTGGCTCAGGGGATGAGCGTCGACCTATGAGGCAGGAGGTCACGGTTGGATTCCCGGTCAGGGCACATGCGTGGGTTGCAGGCTCGATCCCCAGTGCGGGGCGTGCAGGAGGCAGCCCATCCAGGATTCTCTCTCATCATGGATGTTTCTCTCTCTCTCTCCCTCTCCCTTCCTTGCTGAAATGAGTAAAAACATATTTTTTAAAAAATCATTATGTATTTATTTATTTAAAATATATTTTATTGATTTTTTACAGAGAGGAAGGGAGAGGGATAGAGAATTAGAAACATCGATCAGCCGCCTCCTGCACGCCCCCTACTGGGGATGTGCCCACAACCAAGGTACATGCCCTTGACCGGAATCGAACCCGGGACCCTTCAGTCCGCAGGCTGATGCTCTATCCCAGCCTTGGGCAAACTACGGCCCGAGGGCCAGATCCGGCTGTTCTATCCGGTTCTCTTGCTCTCCCCTCCGCTCCTTTACTTTGAATTTATATTAGTTCACACAAACACTCCATCCATGCTTTTGTTCCGGCCCTCCGGTCCAGTTTAAGAACCCATGGTGGCCCTCGAGTCAAAAAGTTTGCCCACCCCTGCTCTAGCCACTGAGCCAAACCGGTTTTGGCTAAAAAAATCATTCTTTAAAAAAAAAAAAAAGAAATTATGAAAATCCCCAAAGCTAGCAAAGCTAGCAAGCAGTCTCTCCTCTGTCCCTGGTGTCCAACGTAATGGCCACACAACCCCGCTTAGTTACGGACTAGCAGTGAGGAGACCCATGCACCCTGGAAATTATTCAGCAGGCGTCTGCACTCGAGGACACAGGCCACGCCAGCCCTCGCCGAGGGCAGGAGGGCACGCGGGGGTGCAGGGGGCGACGCTTTAGGAGGCGTGAGTAGCCGGGGATGGTGCCCTTCCCCGTCTCACTGCTCGTAGGATCCCCCACTCGCTGTGAACAACTCTGCCCTGGCCGACGCCGTCCAGGTTACCGTGGCCACTTCCTGTCCCCATGCCGACCCACGGTCCCCGCCGGTGACTGCCTCGTGCCACGCACTCGGTGTGTCTCTGTGGGCGGTTTACGTTAACCCAGGGGTGGGCAAACTTTTTGCCTCGAGGGCCACCATGGGTTCTTAAACTGGACCGGAGGGCCGGAACAAAAGCATGGATGGAGTGTTTGTGTGAACTAATATAAATTCAAAGTCAAGGAGCGGAGGGGAGAGCAAGAAAACCGGATAGAACAGCCGGATCCGGCCCGCGGGCCGTAGTTTGCCCACGGCTGCTTAACACCAGGGTCCGGAAGATCCCGGAGGCTCAGGGACGGCGTTACACGTCTCGTTCAGGGGACACAGCCGTGCAGCAGCGGGAACTCACTTCCCGCCCGTACCCAGGCCGCTGCAGCTCACTCACTCACTCACTTGTTAGTCCTCACCCAGCGCATCCCCCCCGGGTGTTTTTGGGGAGCGGGGGAGGGAAGGGAAAAGACAGAGAGAAACATCGATGTGAGAGAGACACATCGACTGGTTGCCTCCCGCGTGCGCCCTGACTGGGGCGGGGATCGAACCTACAGCTGAGGTACGTGCCCTTGACCAGAGTCGAACCCGGATGCTCTGGCCCCTGAGCCAACCTGGCCAGGCTCAGCTCTGACTTCGCTTGGCATGAAGCCAGAGCTATTTTTTTAAAAAATATTTTATTGATATTTCACAGAGAGGAAGGGAGAGGGATAGAGAGTTAGAAACATGGATGAGAGAGAAACATCGATCAGCTGCCTCCTGCACACCTCCCACTGGGGATGTGCCCGCAACCAAGGTACATGCCCTTGACCGGAATCGAACCTGGGACCCTTCAGTCCGCAGGCCGACGCTCTATCCACTGAGCCACACCAGTTAGGGCCAGAGCTATTTCTTATCAACCCGGGACAGCCACGAACCAGAGAACAGTGGGGAGGCCCCAGGCCCAGCTGCTGCCCCGACTCGGGGGCTGGCCCGTGGCTGTGGGACCGAGGACGCCCCACCGGCCGTGGCACCTGACCACGCAGGACTTGGGCCTTCGATGTTTCAGCCACACTTCCCTGTCCACCGACCAGCCGCTTCCCGGGGACTGGTGGGCGACGCAGGGAGTCCGGTTACCCCTAATTACACACGTCGGGGGCACGCCCCTCCCGTCCTGGCCCGGCTGCCCGAGGAGGGGCCCACCCGCAGGGGTCAGCCCGCCGCCCGAGCGCTTACTTTCCTCGGCCAGGTCGTTGTCCTCGGCCTCCCGCTCCATCTCCTTGCACCAGCCCTCCATCCTCTGCGTCTCCGTGTGCAGCAGCTTCAGGAACCAGGAGCCGTCCCTGCGGCAGGGCGACACCCGCCCGCTCTCGGCCGAGTCCAGGGCCGGCTCCAGCCAGGGCTCGGGCGGGGGCAGGGGCGCCGTGTCCACGGGCGCCCGGTAGTCCTCCCGGTAGCTGAAGAGGCCCTGCGTGCGCACCGTCCGCAAGGCCCCGTACTGCGTGGGCGTGCTGGGCTCCGAGTGCCGCTGGAAGGAGTTGCCGAACTGCAGGCCCTTGTCCTCCATGGTCACCTGCCCCGGGAAGCCCTCCAGCTCCAGGTCCGCCTGCACGGCCGCCGTCACGCTGTTGGATCGCTTGAAGCGCCCGTGCCTGTGCGGGAGGGGGGGACGGGAGGGGAGAGAGGGGAGGCCTCTGAGACAGGCCCGGGCACACCCCCCGGCCCTTGGCACTGGGGCCTCGGGAAGAAGACCCCGTGCTCCCCGGTGTCTGCTCCTCCACCCGACACCCTTCGACTCTGCTGACGTGGCCCTCCGACACCTCCCTGCGTCCCAGTGTCTACGCCACAGGGTGGGGACGCCCGGCCCGCGGGCCGTGTAAGGCCCACGGATCCTTTGGTCTGGCCCTGCCAAGGCAGCAGTGGTGAGCTGGTGCAATGTTCGACCGGACCGAGCAGGCTCGTCGTTAAGTGGATAATTCTGTGTGACCTGCGGGTGATGCTATAAACATCCACACGGCCCTCGCAGAACAAAGGTTCCCCGCCCCCGGTCTAGACAACGCCCCAGGGATGCGAGTCTCTTCCGGCAGCAGGAGGTCCCCGCACAGGGAGCCGCCCTCTGGGCCCAGTATGCACTAGCCCAGTGGTTGGCAAACTGTGGCTCACGAGCCACATGCGGCTCTCTGGCCCCTTGAGTGTGGCCCTTCCACAAAATACCACGGCCTGGGCGAGTCTATGTTGAAGAAGTGGCGTTAGAAGAAGTTTAAGTTTAAAAAATTTGGCTCTCCAAAGAAATTTCCATCGTTGTCCTGTTGATATTTGGCTCTGTTGACTGATGAGTTTGCCGACCACTGCACTAGCCCACACAACCCCAGCTGCTTATCTCCCGTGGGGGAACCCGTGGCCACGCCTGGTCCCGCCCTGTCACGCGTCAGGGCACAGGCGTCTTCTCCCGCCGGACAGCCAAGCCCCCTGCCCTCTGAGTCCGTCACACACAGTCATGCAGGCGGGTTCTGACCTCAGTTGGGGCGTCACCACCTCCACAGCCCGTGGGGGCTGAAGGCAGGACCAGGCTCCGAATCGGAGCCCCGATGTCGTGGGTGAGAGCTGGGTGCGTCTCCTGCAAACTGCACCCCAGCTACACATCTGGCTCCCCACCCCCGGGACCGCAGCCAGCACAGCTGAGACCGCAGCCGGGAGTGACTGTGCCGTGTACTGCGCTCGAGGCAAGGACGGGAGGACCTGCAGCTGCTGCTGGGGACGGAGGCAGCGGGCGGGTCCCCTGGGGCAGGCGACGCCCAGGTACCAGAGGCCTCCTGGGAGCCTGGGAGGCCATTACTTTGTGGCCTGAATGCCTTTTCCATCCAAGAGACCTTTATAGGTTGGGTTCTAAGACACCCTACTATGTGTGACGGGCAGGCAGGGATTTACCGATGAGATGCAGACTGAGGATTAAAATGGTTTCATAAGATTGACGAGATATGCTATTCTAAATAGAAAACAAAATAACAACCCTGATCTTGTTTCAAAAATATCACCAGAGCCCTGGCCAGTGTGGCTCAGTGGATAGAGCGTCGGCCTGCGGACCAAAGGGTCCTGGGTTCGATTCCGGTCAAGGGCACGTACCTTGGTTGTAGGCTCCTCACTGGCTGGGACCCTGGTTGATGGGAGGCAACCCATCGATGTGTTTCTCTCACATCGATGTTTCTCTCTGTCTTTCCCTCTCTCTTCCACTCTCCCTAACAATCAATAAAGAAATATCCTCGGGTGGGGATTACCAATGACAATAAAAAAATAACAACCAAAAACACACACCAGAGGTCCTGACCAGTGTGGCTCAGTAGTTGAGCATCGACCTATGAACCAGGGGGTCACCGTTGTATTCCCGGTCAGGGCACATCACATGCTCGGGTTGTGGGCTCGATCCCCAGTGAGGGGCGTGCAGGAGGCAGCTGATCCATGATTCTCTCTCATCATGGATGTTTCCGCCTCCCTCCCTTTCTCTCTCTCTCTCTCTCTCTCTCTCTCTCTCTCTCTCTGTCTGTCTCCCTTCCTCTCTCTCTGAGATCAATGAAAACGGACTTTAAAAAATTGAATTAAAAGATAGTAACAGCCGTGTGAGGGACGCTCTGCCCTCTACTGTTGGAGGCAGCTCCTTGGAGCGAGGACGCGTCCCCGCACGTGGGCCTGTCTGCGCGCACAGATGCCAGATGGCTCCGGGGAGAGTCCTTCCCCGCCTCCTGCAGAAACAAGACCCGGGCGGCCGCTAGCGCACACTCGGGTGGCGGGCGCGGACGGGTTCGGATGGGTGACCCTGTTTCTGCCCATGGCACGAGTGATCTGTGGTTGGCCTGACGGAGAAGCTGGCCACCAGGCTCCTGGCCCGCAGCTCGGGCTCGGCCACGCCGCGGCTCGCGAGGGGCGGAGTTACCTCTTCTCGTCCTCCACCTGCACGCCGACCGAGTGGTACTCCCGCAGGCCGCGGCTCTCCGTGTCCGAGTCCGTGGCGGTTTCCACCTAGTTCAACACAGAACGTGGCGCTTCAGAACAGGGACGCGGGACCCGGGCCGGGACTGTCCCTGGGCGTGCTCACTGGCTGCAATTAACTACGCGTTTGTTTAGTGAACGCAGAGCGGCACGTGGCCGGGAAAACCACAGAGAGAGGGCCACGCGCTCATCGGTGACCGTGCTGCCGCCGAGTTTCACCGGATGCCACACCTCCGCTCACACCGGGGCTCTGCTGGGCTGGGCCATCACCCGGCCTCACGGCGGCTGCACCACCACCACCACCACCACCACCGCCGCCGCCACCACCACCACCACCACCGCCGCCACCACCACCACCACCGCCACCGCCGCCACCACCACCACCGCCACCGCCGCCGCCACCACCACCACCACCACCGGGCCTCACGGCGGCTGCACCACCACCACCACCACCACCACCACCACTGCCACCACCACCACCACCACCACCACCACCACCGGGCCTCACGGCAGCTGCACCACCACCACCACCACCACCACCACCCGGCCTCACGGCGGCTGCACCGCCACCACCACCGCCGCCACCACCACCACCACCACCCGGCCTCACGGTGGCTGCACCACCACCACCACCACCACCACCACCACTGCCACTGGGCCTCGCAGCGGCTGCACCGCCACCACCACCACCACCACCACCACCACCGGGCCTCATGGCAGCTGCACCGCCACCACCACCACCACCACCACCACCACCGGGCCTCGCGGCGGCTGCACCGCCACCACCACCACCCGGCCTCATGGCGGCTGCACCACCACCACCACCACCACCACCACCACCACCACCACCCGGCCTCACGGTGGCTGCACCACCACCACCACCACCACCACCGCCTCCACCACCACCACCCGGCCTCACGGTGGCTGCACCACCACCACCACCACCACCACCACCACCACCACCACCCGGCCTCACGGTGGCTGCACCACCACCACCACCACCACCACCGCCTCCACCACCACCACCAGGCCTCACGGCGGCTGCACCACCACCACCACCACCACCCGGCCTCACGGCGGCTGCACCGCCACCACTACCACCACCACCACCACCACCACCACCACCGGGCCTCACGGCGGCTGCACCGCCACCACTACCACCACCACCACCACCACCACCACCACCACCGGGCCTCACGGCGGCTGCACCGCCACCACTACCACCACCACCACCACCACCACCGGGCCTCACGGCAGCTGCACCGCCACCACTACCACCACCACCACCACCACCACCACCACCGGGCCTCACGGCTCGCCCACACCCTCCGGGGAGGAAGCAGCACAGCATGGACCAGAGAGCGAACGACAAGGGAGCGATTCCCTGGAGCCGGACGGGCGTCTGCATCCACACCACACACACGGAGGGGGTCGGGCCGGTGCAGGGGACGGGCAGGCACCGCCTCTGACACGCAGCCGCCACGGGCGCCAGGAGGGCCGCGCCCGCAGGGTGACGCCAGCACAGGACAGAGACCTGCAGCCACGCAGGCTTCTCCTGGCGGCCGCCTTGGCCAGGAAGTCTCCCCAAACCCACACAGCGCCGTCGGCAGCGTGACACCCACGTGAGGGGGTTCCCGTAAAGACAAAGCACCCGCACTCGGCAGGAAGGGGCTGTGAACCCAAAGGCCCATGTATCGCGGATATGAGCCCTTTTTCTCAGACATAGGGCCCGGCGGACCAGGGGCCCTCTGACCTCCATCCAAAACGTGAGAACTAAGCTGTAAAACGCGTCTTTTCTTAAAAACGCCGGCCATCGCTGCCCCGCGCACAGGACGGCGACACGCTCCCACTCTCCCGGGAGCCACGGGGGCAACCGGCGTGAGCGTGATCTGTGGCTGTTTGCAGCGGAGCCGCGGCCTCGGCGGGGGTCGGGGGCCGCTCAGCGGGCGCCTCACAGAGGTGCCAGCACTCGCAGCGGCACTGACTTCATGCTCGCCACGGGCCAGGCGCTGCGCTGAGCGCGCATCGAACACGCGGTCCACACGGCACCCGCCTTCGTGTCGCCGCACTGGCCGGCTGGGGGATCGGGGACGGTGCGTTACCGGCCCAGAGGTGCCCAGCTTGCGGGGCGGCATGAGGGCTCACACCGGGTCTCTCCGGTCGCAGAGACGCTCTGCACGCACCTGCTCTGGCCAGACTCAACCCTGGGCCCCGGGGGACGGTCGGGCACACCCCGTTTTTGTTGGTGTAATTCTGAAAAGAGGCCTGGGAGTCACGCCTGGCTGATGGCGTGCCCCGAGGGCTGGGAGAGGAAGCGGCTGGGAGGAGGGGGGTCCCGGGGGAGCCCCACCTGCTGTGGGTACCGTCGCTCCCTAGTGTCAGGCGGGCCGTGGCTTTAGGGCATTCTGTCCTCATTCTTGCTGGCTGTGGAGATGGTGTCCGATGCTGCTCCACGAGGGGATCGCGGTGAAAGCTGGGGCACGTAGGGTGCTGTCCCGGCCCCGTGGGAACATCCTGTTTGAACGTGGCTGCGTGGGACGGCGTTTCGTGACCAGAACCCATTTGCTCACTCATCTTCGTGCAGGGATGACGGTGACCTCTGGTGACACCGATGCTGCTGGGAGCACGCGTCTGTCTGCGTGTGGCGTGCACGCAACTCCCGTGAGTACATTCCTGGCCTGTGGTGGCCGGTCAGAGGCTAACACGGCGCAATGTTGGTGGCTATTGTCCAGCTGGGTCGCTGCACAGGGACTCCGTCCACAGGGATGCGTGCAGAGTTTTCTGTACCGGGGCGCTCTGACGGCCGTCCGACTAGTAAGTGCCCGCAGCGTGCCTCCCCTTGTCCGTGTGTAGGGCTCTGTGCAGGGGTCCTCAAACCACGGCCCGCGGGCCACATGCGGCCCGCCGAGGACATGGATCCGGCCCGCCGGGTGCCACTGCCTGTCCTGCTTAGCAGCCGACGCGTCCCGGGCCCGCCGTGCGCATAGGAATTTGTTCATAGTTTTTTTTTTAAACGATAGTCCGGCCCTCCCACGGTCTGAGGGACAGTGAACTGGCCCCCTGTTTAAAAAGTTTGAGGACCCCTGGTCTAGAGGAATGGCCTGCGTCCTGCATGTGGGAGGCCGTCACCGCAGCACATTTACATGGGTGGGACGCGGACGACTGGGGACAGCGGGGACAGCAGGGGGCACGCGGGGTGACGTGTGCGACGGGACGGTGACTCACGGCACAGCATGTGCCTCCAAGTGGCGTGGCCATGGCTGGACCACCCGGGATGCGCAGGCCCGACGTGGATTGGACACTGACCCACGGACACACGCTCGCAGAGGCTCACACACACGGGATAAACACAGCCGAGCTCACCCACAGGGTTTTTCTTCTCTTCTCCCGTCGGCACGGGTTCCCCCTGCAAATTCTCCGGTTTTTGGAGAGAAAAGGGTCGCTTTCAGGGCCGGTCGGATCCTGCGACGGTCGGGGGACGAGGCGCGGGGTCAGTGCCGTCGGGCCGTTCTCTCTGATCTCAGAAACGAGGGCGGGGACCGGCTCGCTGCAGTGTCGTGAGGCCCTGCCCGCGGGGCCAGACCCGTGTGTGTCCCACAGAGACTGTCCCCTGACCTCTGGCCCCGGGGGCTCAGACGGCCGGGGGCAGTGACGTGGGCATTGGGTTCAGGGAGGACAGCTTAGGAGAGAAAGGAAGGGTGTGAGGGTCTGTGGTGAACCCACACGGGCCCGCGGACCTCACTGTCTCCCCATTTCAGAGACCCGGGAGCGGCGGACGGGAAACACGAGCGTCAGGGAGAGGAACTTCCTTCACGGCGGGAAGGAGACCGGGGATCTTTCGAGGAGGAAACGCCGGGTGCGATGCACACGCATTTAAGTTTCGAGAAACACACGCTTGTCTTCACTTCTACCGGACCCACCGTGTCCGGGACACAGAGGCGGGAGGTGAGTCAGTGAACCCCCCGCGTGCGGAGCGAGCGCCCCGTGGCTGTGCGCGCGGCTCCCTGGTGCGTGGGGACCGTCCCCCAGGGGAGCGGTGGGCGCCTTCCCAGAGGCTGTGCAGGCCCCTCGGACCCAGAGCACTCACCTCCCCGCTCCCTCCACCCGCCCCGGCCACGGTCAGAGCAGGTCCTGAGTGAATGCCGGTGGCAGGTGGGAGGGAGGACATTCCCGAACCTGACCTGTTTAAGAAACAGGAGTTTGGGGGGCCGGAGCGTGTGCATGTGCGTGCATGTGCGCACACGTGCAAGTGTGCGCATGCATCTACACGAGTGCACACATGTGGGCATGGTTGTGCATGCATGTGCGCACGAGTGTGCACTCATGTGTGTATGTGTGTGCCTGTTAGGGCAGGCCCGTGTGCCTGGGCCCCGTCTCCTGTGTAGCCTGGATCTGCAGGACGTCAGATCCTGAGCTGTCATCTGGGCCCCCGGTCTCTGAGGGACCCGGGACGGGTGCTGGGGGCGGGCCCAGCAGCTCCCCGAGCTCGGCCGCAGCTCCGTGCTCTCAGCCCTGCTCACTCTCGCTCCGCCGCCCCAGCCGGCACGCAGACAGGCAGGTGTGGCTCTGATACAGTTCCCGCCCGTTCCTCAGGGACCATCCCACGTCCCCGTGGCCAGGAGGTGCTCCCCACTCCGCACTGCACTATGGGGGGCTCAGCTCTGGTGGACGGGCCAACTGGGACCCTGGGGGAGCCAGGTCTTTGGGGGGGTCTCCCACGTGAAGTGTGCACAGGCTTCCCGGGGCTCCCACCTGCGGAGAGCACAGGGAGTCGGTCCCACCTTAGAGATGGGCCTGAGGCAGGTGCCTGGAGGTCCCCGAATTCAGCCCCATTGCGGGACCTGGGCACCGTCAACCCTTTTGACAGTTTCCCTCACACACGCGCGTGCGCACACACACACACACACATGCACACACAGACATGCTCGTGCACACGTGTGCGTACACACACACGTGTACACACACATACACACACGCGCACACACACGCACAGGAAAAGTAAAGCCTCTGCAACAACAAAGCTGCACATAAAAACAAACACATAGAAAACAGTTGATGTCCCGACTGTCATGAGGAGAGTGAGGGGGGCGGGCAGGGGCTCAGGACGCCGGCAGACACCGGCCGGGCTGCACCTGGGAAAGGGCCCCGCAGCCACGGCCCATCCGCCACGGCCCCGCAGCCACGGCCCAGACACCATGGCCCTGCAGCCACGGCCCCACAGCCACGTCCCATCCGCCATGGCCCCGCAGTCACGGTCCATCCGCCACGTCCCGGCAGCCACGGCCCCATCCGCCATGGCCCTGCAGCCACGGCCCAGACGCCACGCACAGCCCTGCAGACCCGAGCAGGTGGGGCCCGCGATGAATGGCACGGAGGCTGCCGGGACCACACGCAGCCTCGCTCAGCGCCTGGGCTCCTGCAGGGTGTGGCCCTGCTCAGGGGAGGGACACTGACCACACCCTGAGACCCTGCTGTGTGTGTGCGTGGGGAGCACGCTCCCCGAGCTCCTGGCCGCCGCGCTTCAGGGGGGAGTCTGTGCTCGGGGGCACCGCCCGCCCAGTGAGGCCAAGCGCATCGCATGCCCGCCGTCTCCACCAGCTGCGGGACAGAGCGCCCCCTCCCGGAGCGAAGCCCCGGGGACACGGCCGTCGCCTCATCCACGCCTCCTCCTGGGGAAGCAGGGGGACCCCTGGGTGACGAGACCCGACCCTCCTGGCTTCAGCGAGGCCTGGACGCCGCTGGCCACGAGCCCTGAGGTGAGTCACTCCCCAGAGCCTCCGTTTCCCCACAATAACACCCGGCGGACGGGGTTATGGGAGGGGGCGTGTGGTGGGCGGGCAGGTGGCGTGGCGGCCCTGTCACTGCTGTGACTCGGGCCTGAGGACAGGACGCCGCGGCTGTGCTAGCGCCTCCGAAGCCCCACGGAGCCCGTCCCGGCGGCCGCCTGTGTCCTCTGCTCCCCGAGTGGCCCCCCATCAGTCTCCATCTCGGGAACGCCAGGGCTGTGGCAACGTGTTTCCGTGGCTGGCGATGCCCTGCAGCCTGCCCGTCGCTACTCCGCGAGCTCACACGGACTGCGCACTTTTCTTAGAGTCCCTTACACACGTGCATCCTTGTGTTCACACTCATCGCCACCGGCCACGCCCCGGCCACGCCCCGGCCACACCCCGGCCACTCACTCACCAACACTGACCGAGCACGCGCTATGAGCCAGGCACTGTGCTAGGCGCCGGGTGGCCAAGAGGCGGGAGGGACAAGCCGGCCATCATGGAACACACAGTCTGGGGGGATGGCGTCCAGAAAGGCGTCTGGGGGGAGGGCCGTGTGACTGCGTGTTAGCGGGCAGGGCCGGAGGCGGTGGGACGGGGCGAGAGAAGGCACCAGGAGCTCCTGGGGTGATATGGGGGCGGGGAGTGGGGGCCGGATAATCTGGTGTTACGGGGGACCTCACAAGTCTTCTCTTGGGACGTGACCCACAACCCCAAGGGCCCCGTGGGCTGTGCTGTGGCCGCAGGAAGTTACCGGATCACACACGGGGCTGGGGGTGGGGAGGGGGTCCCCGCAGGGATGGGCTCCCAGCACAGCGCCTGGCACTCAGCGTCAGGATTGGGGTGACAGAGCAGTCGATGGAGTGTGGGAAGGAGGTAAGTTCATGCGGACGGGGCTGTGAGCGCTGGTACTTACATCCGACCTTGGGTATGGCTGACGCTCTGGGAACTCAGAATCCTAAACAAAACAACGAACCACAGTGTGGGGACCCGGCTCGCGGGCCGGCCGCGGGGCCTCCCAGCCGCTCCCGTCCCGGTGCCCGCGCGCCCCTCGCTCTCAGGGCCACGGCTCCGTGCCCTCGGCCCCGCAGGGGAGCCCCGACTTTTAAAACATCCGCTGGGCTCAGGCCGAGCAGCGAGTGGCCAAGTCAGCGGAGCCTGTCGGCACGGGGCGCGGTGAGTGAGAGGCGGTCACGGGGACAAACCAGGGGAGCCCCCTGGGGCAGCCACGACCTGCAGCCCCCGGGCTGGGACCCGGGCTTAGGTGTGTGCCCCGCGCCCGCCCCTCCCACGCCCGGGAATGGCTGTCCCGGACAGAGTCAGGGGCAGACGGGCCGCCTGCTCCGAGGGCTGCGTCCTGGGCGGGCGGGGGGCCCTCTGTGGTCTGAAACCACAGGACGTGGCACCCGCTGTGGCCACACAAAAGCCGGGAGCGTCCTGTCTGGCACAGGAGCCTGGGCGGCCCACGTGGGTGTGGGCGTGGCCGTGGGCGCCAGCCCGGGTCAGCCAAGGCCTCCTCTCTCTGTCTGGGGCTCCAAAGCGCCCCCCCCCCCCCGCCTCCCCACATGCTGGCTGCAAGGCTAATACGCTCTGTAAAACCAGGACAAGAAATTCCTTCTTCAACAAGAAGTAACCCAATTCCTCGCTCTCTCAGCAGCTGGTGGCCCCCAGACCATGCCCTGGGTAGGGAAGGGGAGGGGAGGGGAGAGGTAGGAGGGGAGGGGGCCTCCGGGCAGCAGGGGGGCTGGGTCAGGGATGGAGCCTCGGGGTGGGGAGGGGGCATATCCATGCATCTGCGGCTGCCAACGTGGACAAGACCCGCCTGGCGTCCCAGCCCTGAGGCCGCGGCTCCGCCAGACCGGGCCCAGCTGTGTCTGCCTCTACGTGACCCGCAGCGTTCCCGTGGCGGCAGCGAGCGGCTACCTGGACGCCGATGGAGGTGAGCCGGCCCCGGAGGAACTCCTCAGCCTTGGATGCCAGGATGGCCTTGTCCCCGCGCCCCGGGCTCGGGCCGTCGGCGGCGTGGCGCTGGGCGGCCGTCTCCAGGGCCAGGCTGAGGGCCTTGGTGCTGTCCAGGCTGTCGGTGGAGTTGTAGAGGCCGCGGCCGTCCTGGGCCCACGGGGAGCCCCTCTGGGCGCGGCCGTCCTGGTAGGCGTCCTGCGTGGACTCGGTGCTGCTCTGGGCCGTCACCGAGATCAGGGGCTTGGAGGTGGTCCGGGGGGGCACGGGCGGCGGTGTCTTCTTGTAGTTGGCGTAGGAGATGGCGGCTGCAAGACACGAGAGGCCACGTCAGCAAAGGCGCTCCCCGCCTCCCCCGGCGGAGGTCAGCCCACAGCGGCCGCGTGGGCCCTGCCCGTGACCCGGCGAGCGAGCCCCGCCCAGCGTCCGGCCTGCGAACTGGACGTCATCGCGGGAAACGCCCCTCAGAGAGGGTACATGAGTGCTTTCCACGGCGAGTGGCACGCACGCCGAGGACCCACCGCGGCCCACGCTCAGCGGCGCAGGCAGCGGGACGAAGGCCGTCACGCCCCGATTTTCACGCAGGTCACAGCATCACGGGAAATGCTCACTTTCTGAGGCCCCTGGGAAGCAGGAAAATTCTGCCCAAGCCGGTGTTGCTCAGTGGGTAGAGCGCTGGCCCGTGGACCGAAGGGTCCCGGGTTCGATTCCAGTCAAGGGCACAGGCCTTGGTTACAGGCTCCTCCCCAGCCCAGGCCCTGGTCAGGGCTCATGCAGGAGGCAACCCATCGATGTGTTTCTCTCACATCGGTGTTTCTCTCTATCTTTCCCTCTCTCTTCCACGCTCCCCCTAAAAGTCAACGGGAAACATATCTATATACATACCTTTAAAGAAAAGCAGGAATCAGTAAGTTACATAGAGACCAAGATGGAATAGATTTGTGAGAACGGTGAGTTCTTTACACCCGCCAGGCAGGGCCCAGGGTGACGGTTTTGCAGTTCTCTGTGTCGCCTGGAAATGCTTATGATGGGTGAGCATTTTAATAATGGAGAGCCCAGCCGGTGCGGCTCAGTGGTTGAGCATCGACCTATGAACCAGGAGGTCAGGGTTCAATTCCCGGTCAGAGCACAGGCCCGGGTGCAGGCTCAGTCCCCAGTAGGGGGTGTGTGTGCAGGAGGCAGCCGACCCATGGTTCTCTCTCCTCATTGATGTTTGTTTCTCCCTCTCTCTCTCCTTCTCCCTTCTTCTCTGAATGAAAAGATATATACTAAAACAACAGCACCACTTTCTCCCCTGACGTGGATCCGCCGCCCCAGGAGAGCGGCTGGACACGGGCCGTAGTCAAGGCCCTATTCTCAGGGTTCGAGAAGCAAGGGCTGTTTTTGTTCCGTGGCAGCCGCGTCCCTGCCCTCCTCGGCCCTCTGGCCGCCTGTGGGCAGAGAGGGGAGGCGGAGAGGGCCACTCAGCTGTGACCGCGCTGCCCGGCGGGGAGGGGCCAGGCCAGGAGCCAGCGGTGAGGGGGAAATTCTCCATGGACCTGAAAAGTGCTTCTATTTA
Source organism: Plecotus auritus (assembly GCF_963455305.1). NCBI lineage: Eukaryota > Metazoa > Chordata > Mammalia > Chiroptera > Vespertilionidae > Plecotus > Plecotus auritus. The sequence continues at coordinate 2,542,797 of NC_137772.1, forward strand.
CCCAAGGGCGCCCCGGAGACCGCCCGCGGTGAGGAGCCTCTAAGCGCCGATCGCTGCGTTCCAGCCCCCACAGTCCCGCGCGAGGGACCAGGCGAGGAGGCGGTTTGTCGGTCCCGTGACAGTGACCGGCGGCCCGGCCCAAGTGTGCACGACTGGTGTGGTTCTGCTGAGGGCCTGTGGCCTGTGAGGAAACCGAGTCACCGCGTCTCGGTGCAGGAAATCGGTGCCTGGAGGGAGGGATGGACCCGTTAAATCCCTACACGTGTGTCTCACCGTCCCTGCGACTCTGGAAGGGCCCACGGATAAACCGACACATGGATTGAGTAGAAATAAATCACCGATCCCTAATGCTTGAGAAGAAGAAGTTTGATGCAAATTAAAGGAAGAAACGGATTTAGAAACACACGTGACGTCCCGGCACCAGCCTCCAGCCCCCCTCTTCCCTGGGATGTGGAAGCCGAGAGGGGTTTGTGTGTGAAGGTGTCAGATGCGCATGTAACACGCACCCTGCACGTTCCCATGTCACTCACAGGGGCCCGTGCGCACGTGGCATGGTCCCTCCCGTGCCCTTGAAAGGGCCTGTTGATAGCACAGCAATAAATCACTTTTCCATTCCTGGTTAACCGACTGCTTTTGAATTTTCTTAACTTAAAGACAAAGTTGCAGGTGTCAGTCCCGGGTAAATAGTCGCGGTACATAAACTATTTCAGGTACAGAAAACCACAGGGGACGGGATCTTTGAAGACGAACAGGGACCCGTGCCTTCCTACATTCCCTCACTGTTCAGCCGTCCCCTCTTCTGACAAACGTGTGGGGGGCCTGGACCCCGAGGGACCGCTCTTCCTAAAAGGCTCATTATGGAGAGGACTGGAGGCGGGGAAGACGGTAGAGAAAGGATAAAAAATGATCGTCTGATCGCGTTCCTGTGCCGCCGTGGACCCAAATGAACAATTTAAAAAATCATTTCACATATTCAAGAAAAACATTCAATTATTCAGTCGAGCAGTTTGGGCAAAAGTAATTGTCTTCGTTCTGTGCTTGTGAACGCAGAGCGAGAACACATCATCAAAGCCGGAAGCATCAGTCACTGCTGGGCCACCACCATTTCCTCCACGTACGCCAGGCAGACGTTAAACGCAAGGGAGATTCAAATGAACTCAGCAGCGGAATTCTACTGCGGTTCCTGCGTCTTCCGGGAGCAGGCGAATCAACAGAGACAGGGATTCCTAAACACCGCATCAGGTTAATTTAACTATGAGCGATCAAATGATTTGGAAATAAAAGTTTAAATGATTGCTTAAGATCTTAAAGTAGCTGAGGACCTGACTACTCCATTTTTTTAACATTTTACTTTTTTAATACACACACACTAGAGGCCCGGTGCACAAAATTCATGCACGGGGGGGGGGGGGGGGGCGGGGTGTCCCTCAGCCAGGCCTGCACCCTCTCCAATCCAGGACCCCTTGGGGGATGTCCGACTGCTGGTTGTGGAATTGGGCCTAAACTGGCAGTTGGACATTCCTCTCACAACCTGGGACCACTGGCTCCTAACCGCTCACCTGCCTGCCAACCTGATTGCCCCTAACTGCCTCTGCCTGCCGGCCTGATCACCCCCTAACTACTCCCCTGCCAGCCTGATCACCCTTAACTGCCCTCCCCTGCCGACCTGATCGCCCCTAACTGCTCCCCCCTGCCAGCCTGATCGCCCGCCCCTAACCGCCTCTGCCTCGGCCCCTGCCACCGGAATATGTCTTGTCTAATTAGCATATTACCCTTTTATTAGTATAGATTTTATTGATTTCAGAGAAGGGAGAGGGAGAAATAGAAACATTAACGATGAGAGAGAATCATTGAGGGGCTGCCTACTGCAAGTCCCACACTGGGGATCGAGCCCGCAACCCAGGCATGTGCCCTGACTAGGCATGGGACCTTGACCTCCTGGGTCATAGGTCGACACCCAACCCCTGAGCACACGAGCTGGGTTTTTGTTGTTGCTGTTAATCCCGCTGGAGGATATATTTTCCACTGATTTTTAGAGAGAGCAGAAGGGAGAGGGGGGAGAGGGAGCGAGAGAAACATCGATGTAGGAGAGACACCTCGAGGGGTTGCCTCCCACAAGCATGGGCTCGAACCTGAAACCCAGGTATGTGCCCTTGATGGGGAATCGAACCCTCCGCCCTTAGGTCCGCAGGCCGATGCTCTAACCACTGAGAAAACTGGCCAGGGCTGCCGCCTCCGTTTTGTTTTTATTTGAGTCCCGGCGTAAATGAACGTCCTCCTGGCTTTAATGCCTGTCGCTGACTCCCTCCCGCGTGGACGATGCCATGCACACCCCTGGGGGTTTTCCCAGCGGCTGCCGCCTGGCGGGGAGAAGGGAGAGTGCACCGTGCCTGCCAGTCCCACGGCCGGGCCAGTCTGGACTCTGCTTACGTCTCGGAGACCAGGTCCGTCGGTGAGAGTCGCCCTGGAGGGAGGGGTGGGGGGCGCAGCTCATTCAGGGCCTCCTCTGAGCAATCGGCCCTGTGAGCCTGTCCCCCAGGGAAAGGTCAGCTCCCTGCTCACGACAAGGAGCCGTGACGGTCCCGCTCTGGCGGTTTCCGGGAAACTGTGACGCGGAAGGGGGGATGCCGAAGGGACACGGTGCTCAGCGGCCAGTCCTGCCCTGTCAGCAGACGGAGGCCTGGACCAGACACAGCGCCCCTCCCGGCGTCGGTGGGCTGGAGCGGTGCCACAGGACCCCTCTGAGGGACTCTCCAAGCCCCGTGCAGGGCACTGCCAGGCGGGAAGGCTGAGGCCGCAGCTACGACGCTGTTGGGGGACACTGTCAGGGGGACGCTGTTGGGGGGACGCTGTCAGGGGGACGCTGTCAGGGGATGCTATCGGGGGGACGCTGTCGGGGGGTGCTGTCGGGGGGGACAATGTCAGGGGGACGCTGTCAGGGGACGCTGTGCCCAAACTCGCAGATTTATCTCCATCGCGCGCACAAGGCCGCATCCTACACTGCCCCTCCAACAGCACAGCCACAGCCACAGCCACAGCCACAGCCCACCAGCCAGGCGTCTAAGTGACAGACCCGCAGCTCCGGGCCGGGACCTGTAGCCCAATCTTCCAGACGCTCCAGAGGGACTCGAGCTGCAAAGTGGATGCCAGCACGCCTCCTCCGGTCCATCCCACCCAGACCTGGAGCCAATGACCTGGACCCTCAGGAGCCAATGACCTGGACCCTCAGGAGCCAATGACCTGGACCCTCAGGAGCCAATGACCTGGACCCTCAGGAGCCAATGACCTGGACCCTCAGGAGCCAATGACCTGGACCCTCAGGAGCCAATGACCTGGACCCTCAGGAGCCAATGACCTGGACCCTCAGGGCATTCCTTTAGGTCTGCGAGGGGCTGGACTGGCCAGTCTATTGCGGGAGAATCTGGGGGCACCCGTGGAGACCAGCTAACTGTCCAGATGCAGCCGAGGCTGCCGGCCCCTATTCTCTGCCACTGAGCGACCTCGTGGTGAACACATCGGCACGCTGACCACACGCCTCATTACCACCGGGAGGCGGAAAGCGCTGGGCTCAGTCCTCGGCAGTCATTTGCACGCCAAGAAGGAAACCCAAAAATTAGCCTTGGACCGCAGGAGGCACAAATCCGCAATCGAGATAAAGCGCCTTCTGGACGGCAAGCGTCGAGCTCCGTGTGAGCGCAGCGGGCTCCTCACCGGGACTTGGGAGACAGCAGCGCGAGCGGGATCACAGCCCTCAGCCCCGACGCCTGGGCCAGAGCCTGCGGGCCAGGACCCGCGTGGAGGGCACAGCTCCGCCAGAGAACCGGGTGGGGTGGCTGTGCTGACTCTTTAAGGAGCGTCGGCTCCACACGAGTGCGAAGGGACGGGACGCAGGGCCCAGCCCACGGGCCGCGCCGCCCTTTCCCGAAAGTCACGGGAATCACGTGGGCCGCCCGGCGGGGGAGCGCTCGGACGTGTTCTCACACGTGTTAATGTGTTAATGAGCCCCCGGCTGTCCACGCCTCGCAGACGGAGCAGTGACCGCAGCTGTTCGCCGCGCGAGACACTTGCCGCCTTCACCTCGAACATTAAAGAGGTCGCAGGACACGACCAGAACTCGGACTTCCTCGGGGTCCGTCCTGAGGAACCCGAGAGAGAATCCACTCCGAGGGCCGCGCACTCAGGGGTGCCAGGCCAGGCCGGGTGCCAGCCGCCACGCCCGCTCTGGAGGGCACGAAGGCGAGATGCCCCGATGAGACAGGAATGCGGGGTGTGGCTCCCCCCGCCCACCCCCCTGGCGGTAACTTTTCAGCGGGACACACGTGGACTGTCCGGTCTCCGGGAACGGGACGCTTTAAGCTTAGCTGAGCCTGGCCTGCGTGGCTCAGGGGCTGAGCGTCGACCTGTGAACCAGGAGGTCACGGCTCCACTCCCGGTCAGGGCAGTAGGGGTCCTGCAGGAGGCAGTCAATCAGTGTTTCCCTCTTATCAGTGATGTTTCTATGTCTCTCCCCCTCCCCCTTCTGCTCTCTCTAAAATCAATAACGTAAAAAAAAACCCCAAAAAACCCCAACATGTGGGGTTACTACTGTCTCTTTAAGGAAAAGAGAGCGACCTTCCATTGCAACAGTCAGTGAAAGAGCAAAGCGAGGAGTGACAGGTCCCAGGGCAGGAGGGGGAGGGACACTGGGGCAGGAAGGAAAGGGAAACAAGGCCGTCCAGTGAGCAGTGTGCAGCCAGCCTGGAACCCACAAGCCGTGATCTCCCCCAGCCCAGCACAGCGCACATGGTTAAAGCCTCTAAGGAGAGAATGCAGAGAGGGAGAGGGAGGGGAAAAGGGCCGTTTCCTCCCTGAGCAGAGAAGACAGCGGTCTCAGTCTTGGCAAGGTAAGGTTGCAGGTGCTTCTCAGGAATTCTGGGAAGGCCGCCACCGCGTCAACAGGGACCCGGGAATTAATCTGCACAAAAATAGTCATCAGGGGATTCTGGACCCTGTAGACAGGAGGGGGTGTAACACGCGGACCCCCACCAACTCGCTCTTCAGATTAGCTGAGCACCCAACCCTAACCCTAACCCTTCCCTAACTGGACCCTAAACCTACCCTAACCCTAACCCTTCCCTAACTGGACCCTAAGCCTACCCTAACCCTAACCATACCCTAACCCTAACCCTAACCCTTCCCTAACCCTAACCCTAACCCTTCCCTAACCCTAACCCTACCCCTACCCTAACCGTACCCTAACCCTAACCCTAACCCTAACCCAGCCGTGGGCAAACTACGGCCCGCGGGCCGAATCCGGACCGTTCGGCTGTTCTATCCGGCCCGCGGAGCCAAAAGAGCGGAGGGTTCTCTTGCTCTCCCCTCCACTCCTTTACTTTGAATTTATATAAGTTCACACAAACACTCCATCCATGCTTTTGTTCTGGCCCGCCGGTCCAGTTTAAGAACCCATTGTGGCCCTTGAGTCAAAAAGTTTGCCCACCCCTGCCCTAACCCTACCCTAACCCTAACCCTACCCTAACCCTAACCCTAACCCTAACCCTACCCTAACCCTAACCCTACCCTAACCCTAACCCTATTTCTTCCCTAACCCTAACCCTAACCCTTCCCTAACCCTTCCCTAACCCTAACCCTAATCCTACCCTAACCCTAACCCTAACCACAAACCAAACCCTAACCCTAACCCTAACTGTACCCTAACCCCTCCCTAACCCTAACCCTACCTAACCCTAACCCTACCCTAACCCTAACCCCTCCCTAACCCTAACCCTAACCCTAACCCTACCCTAACCCTAACCCTTCCCTAACCCTAACCCTTCCCTAACCCTAACCCTAACCCTAACCCTAACCCTAGTCTGCGCTTCCTAAGCCAGACGTGTAGGTTTGTTTGCCTTCCTTCTTGAACAGAGGTGCCTGCGTGAATGGCTTTAATAAAGTGGCTTTCACGACACAGTCAAGGTGCCGTATAAACGCATCCATGAGAAGACAAGGATCGCGGCTGGGGACAGCCCTCTCCCTCTGACCCGGGGCTGTCTGGTCCGCAGCACCTCGCTGGTGTCGGTGGGGGTGGGACGACCCCTCACTTCTGACTTGCTCCCTCTCACGCACGCTCGATGAACGCAGCCTAAGTCTGTCTGCTTCTCCCATGAAGTCTGATGAGCACATGGGATGGCCCCAAACCTGCAGGAGGGACGACGTCGCCACAATCTCAAGTGACGGTCACAGAAAGGAACACGCAGTCGTGGGCCCCCAACAAGGACCAAGCACTCCTGCCCGCTTCCGTGCACGCGCCCTGGGAGTGGTCCTCGGGAGTGAGCCATCAGATGCTGGCGCTGGCGTCCTGAGCTCCTGGCCAGGGGTGCTCTGCCAGGCCGAGCCTGCAGGGGGCGTAGCCCCAGGGCCTGTGCTGGCCAGGCAGACACCTCCTCCTGCGGCCAGGAAGCCTGCAGCCACCAGGGAAGGGGGCGGGTGGGCCCTGCCTGGACTCGTGAGACTATTCTGGCCCCCGCCCCGTGCTGCGCCTGGGGTCTCAGGCACCCCACAGCCTCCTGCTAAAGGGGTCGGATCTCGGCTTCCCAAGGAAACGCAAACCCGCACGGGGAACGCACCCCCTGCAAACACCGCCGCCGCCGGGCCATCGAGCCCGTCTGCCCCAAGCCCGTCAGGTGGGCCCCCCGGCCCCACGCCACCGCTCCTGCGCCCTCTGCATCTCGGGGAGTCACGTCCCAGGGCACGGGCGCCAGAGGCCAGGCTGGGAGTCCAGCCTTCATCCCGCTGCACGGCCTGGAGCTGAGAACACGGAGAGAAGGCAGCGCAGGCCAGAGACGTGACCTTGGTGTGTGCCCGCTACTGAGAAAGGGCAGAGAGAACCCCCCCGCCTCGTCCTGGGGGCCCCGACCCGGCCACAGGCGGTGGGCCCAGACCTGGCCACAGTCGGGGGGCCCAGACCCGGCCACAGGCGGGAAGTCCAGACCCGGCCACAGGAGCGGGGTACAGACCCGGCCACAGGCGGGAAGTCCAGACCCGGCCACAGGAGCGGGGTACAGACCCGGCCACAGGCGGGAAGTCCAGACCCGGCCACAGGAGCGGGGTACAGACCCGGCCACAGGAGGGGGGCACAGACCGGGCCACAGGCGGGAAGTCCAGACCCGGCCACAGGAGCGGGGTACAGACCCGGCCACAGGAGCGGGGTACAGACCCGGCCACAGGAGCGGGGTACAGACCCGGCCACAGGCGGGGGGCCCAGACCCGGCCACAGGCGGGAAGTCCAGACCCGGCCACAGGAGCGGGGTACAGACCCGGCCACATGCGGGAAGTCCAGACCCGGCCACAGGCAGGGGCCCCGACCCGGCCACAGGAGGGGGGCCCCTCATGAAACTCTTGCCTGGCAGCTGCGCCTGAACTGGTGTCACATCATGAACGTGCATGTGTGACGAGGCTTAGCTTCGAGGGCCTAGGAGCAGTGGGTCCGCGCCAGGCTTCTGTCCGTCTGAGCTGCATCCGTGCTTGCACTGGGCGGCTTCCAGAGACCCCATCCCCTCCTCCCTCCGGTTGCCGTGCCCTCACCCGGCGTTCACTATAATCCCATTAGAATGCAAGCCCCTCCCCCAGGTTCACGTCCTAATCCCTGTCCCTGGGACTCTCCCCACATGGCAAAGGCCTCTGAAGGTGACTGACATTCAGGACTCGGATGGGGAGGTGCTCTGAGTCCCATGCGTGGGCCCCACGCAGCCTCCGTCCGGGCCCTGCACACAGCAGGCGGGAGGGTCGGCGTGGAGGGCCAGGGGAGGGGGCCCGGGGAGAGGCCTGCACCTGGAGCTGAGGAGGGTGGCCTCCGGAGCCCCAGGTTACCCCGGAGACGGGGCGGGGGGTTGCCATGTCCCTGAGAGACAGGCTGCTCCCGACACAGGAACAACACAGCGGAATGAGCTCTGGCTGTGTGCTCGCCGCCCGTGCGCGGATTTCCCCTTTGTTTTAATGGCTTCGCGGATCCGCTGTGACATAGGCTGAGAAAGTGTCTGACCCGGAGCAAAACCATTATAATCCAATTTCCTGGCATTTCCCTTCGCCGCATCCACACCGCTCCCTCCCTCTCTCCCTCCCTCCCTCGGAAAATGGGGTGAAGCGCACATTTCAACAAGTCCATCTGCCCCATAAATCCCCGTGGGTGAGGGAGACGCCACGTGTGGAATGAAGGTTAGATGTGTTCAGAACCCCTCCGTCTCAGGAGAGGACACGCATCAACGCGTAGGGGTGTCCGTGGTGCAAGGAGCGGGGGGGCGTGTTGCTGAGCAGCGGGTTCTGGACCCGGCGGGGCTGCAGATTAGATTAAAAAACAGGCCGATTCGCCGAAACCGGTTTGGCTCATTGGATAGAGCGTCGGCCTGCGGACTGAAGGGTCCCGGGTTCGATTCCGGTCAAGGGCATGTACCTGGATTGTGGGCACATCCCCAGTAGGAGGTGTGCAGGAGGCAGCTGATCGATGTCTCTCTCTCATTGATGTTTCTAACTCTCTATCCCTCTCCCTTCCTCTCTGTAAAAAATCAATAAAAATATATTAAAAAAAAAAAAAAAAACAGGCCGATTCGGCTGAGTGAAAAACGGACGCTGAAGACCCCAAGCGAGCGAACGTCCACCAGCAGCCGCTGCCTGTGGGCGCTCCAAATACAGGGGTCCCCCCAAAGTGGGCACACTCCAGCAGCTGAGAGCTCAAAATGAAATGTATTTTTCTTATTTTTTAAATCTATTTTATTGATTTCAGAGAGGAAGGGAGAGGCAGAAACATCCATGAGGAGGGAGAATCATGGATCGGCTGCCTCCTGCTCGCCCCCTACTAGGGGATGGAGCCTGCAACCCGGGCATGTGCCCTGACGGGGAATCGGACCCGGATTCATAGGTCAACGCTCAACCACTGAGCCACACACAGGCCGGGCCAAAAAGGAAATGTATTTCAGTAAACACTGCCTTTATAATGATTCCAAGTGTGTGTACACATTTTTGGGGGGACATCCTAGAGATGTTTACCACATATTCCTGAATTCTTAACTAAAAACCTCCCACGCATATATTTTAACATTTAACTAGGAACACCCACTTACTTTTTTAAGCATGCATAAAGAATCACTTCAATACATCCTATTGTTTTTTCAAAATCACCCCAGTGAATGTTTTTGAAAACAACTCTTGTTAGGGAGTTATTTTCAAGAGATAGTTTTAGGACCACAAAGAGCATCCATTTGTCAGAATAACCTTCCTCTCTCCACACACGCACATCGGCAAAGGACGGCCAGGACGTGTGAGGGTGAGAATCCCGTCTCCCATGCACGGTCATACAAAACTACGGACGTCCCGCCTCGCCCGTGACAGGGCGCGCTGAATCCCATCGGGCGCGCAGCGCTTGCTGAGTGCGATGCCTTCCCGTCCTTGCGTCTTTCTGCCTTTTTCAGACAGCGACTTGTCATTGCTTTGGTGTTTTTCACACTCTTATTAAACAGGCTACGGTTGCACGCCGTCTCGATTCCACTTAGGAAAGCAGTGTTGTAACTGTTTAACAGCCCAGCCAGCGAGACTCAGTGGCTGAGCGTCGACCTAGGAACCAGGAGGTCACGGTTCGATTCCCGGTCAGGGCACATGCCTGGGCTGCGGGCTTGATCCCCAGTGGGGGGCGTGCAGGAGGCAGCTCATCCATGATGATCCTCTCTAATCATTGATGTTTCTCTCTCTCTCTCTGCCTCTCCCTCCTCTCTCTCTAAAAATCAATAAAAACATTTTAAAAAGAAAGCCAGTTAGTGCAGGCCTTCCCAGGGGCACAAGTTCTGCAATTTTAATTCCACGTGACCTCCCCCACATCTTGCTGAAGCCTTTTCCATGCAAACAAGAGGCTCTGTTTCTGGGCCGGCGACACCCTTTCCTGGGCCCCGCCCTGCCCCTGTCCTGGCCCCGCCCTGCCCCTGTCCTGGCCCCGCCCTGTCCCCCTGGCCCCGCTCTGCCCCTGTCCCGGCCCCGCCTTGTCCCCTGGCCCTGCTCTGCCCCTGTCCCTGTTTCCGCTCTGCCCCTGTCCCCGCCCTGCCCCTGCCCCTGTCCCCGCCCTGCCCCTGTCCTGGCCCCGCCCTGTCCCCCTGGCCCCGCTCTGCCCCTGTCCCGGCCCCGCCTTGTCCCCTGGCCCTGCTCTGCCCCTGTCCCTGTTTCCGCTCTGCCCCTGTCCCCGCTCTGCCCCTGCCCCTGTCCCCGCTCTGCTCCTGTCCCGGCCCCGCCCTGCCCGTCCCCGCTCTGCCCCTGTCCCCACTCTGCCCCTGCCCCTGTCCCCGCTCTGCCCCTGTTCCCGCTCTGCCCCTGTCCTCACTCTGCCCCCCGCCTTGCCCTTGTCCCTGCTCTGCCCCTGTTCCGGCCCCGCCCTGTCCCTCGCTCTGCCCCCGTCCTGGCCCGCCCTGTCCCCCCGTCCCCGCCCTGCCCCTGTCCCCGCTCTGCCCCTGTCCCTGTCCCCGCTCTGCCCCTGTCCCTCGCTCTGCCCCTGCCCCTGTCCCTGCTCTGCCCCCGTCCTGGCCCGCCCTGTCCCCCCGTCCCCGCCCTGCCCCTGTCCCCGCTCTGCCCCTGCCCCTGTCCCCGCTCTGCCCCTGTCCCCGCTCTGCCCTTGCCCCCCCCTCTGCCCCCGTCCCCTCTCTGCCCCTGTCCCTGGCCCTGCTCTGGGTCCCAGCGCTGGAGATGTCGAGCGCCTGGCGTGCCCGGCTTCTGAGAATGCCCTTGGTTTGTCTGACCGGTCGCCGTGTCCCAAGCCTCATGTATTCCAGTCACCTCGCTCCTCAGCGCGGCCGCCACGGGCAGCTCGTGGGATTTGGCCGCCTGCCCCGGGCCGTGGCTATCCATCGCGCTGGAGCGATATGACGGCGCGGAGAAATATTAGCGGCTCAGGCGGTAAATTTTCCGGGGGTGGACGTGGCTGCCACAGAACGGAAGGAACCGGTGACATTGGATCCGCGCAGCCCGACGACGACCGGAGGATTTACAGACGCCCGGGCTGCTCGCAGCAATGAATCACGTTTATGGGTTCGCTTACTGAGCGGCGGAGACGCGGGCTGGCCGCCGCCGCCGAGGCCCCGCATCCCTGTGCATCCCGGGCTTGGCTGCAGTCGACTAAACGCGGACATTTAAAGGGCAATCACCTCCTAATTAGCAGTGCTTACCCCTTTTCTTTTCTTTAAATATGTTTTTATGGATTTCAGAGAGGGAGGGAGAAACAGCAATGATGAGAGAGAACCATGCATCGGCTGCCTCCTGCAAGCCCCACACGGGGGACCGAGCCCGCCACCCCGGCCCGTGCCCTGACCGGGAATCGAACCGTGACCTCCTGTGTGTGCAAACATGAATTGCCACGGAGCCCCACCGGCCGGGCAGACTTGATTGTTTTTAAAAACCTTGACAACTATGGATGTCATTCTTAGAAGAAAGTTACCTATGAAAGAGACGTTTCAACACGCCACTGCAGTCACGGCAACGTCACGCATGCAGGCGAGCGGTTCCCGGCACCCGAGAGTCAGCCGTCCCTGCCGCGAGGCGCCCCCTTCCCGGGGAGAAGACGCGCCCCCGAGCGTCCCACCAGGCGTCCTTACCTGCCGTGGACCGGATGGTGGAGGTGACGTGGGAGGGCGTCAGCGCGGGGAGACATTCGTCGTCCTGGGAGTAGCCGGCTTGGATGGCGCGCAGGTAGCTGTGGCTGCGCGTCCGGAAGCAGCCGGGCAGGTCCAGGGCGTCCATGGCCTGCGACTCCACCTCGCTGAAGACGGACTCGCACACCGACTCGAACTGCCCGTTGACCTCCGCCTCGCTCATCTGCAACGGGCAAGGGCGCGGTCGGTGGCGAGGCCGCCGCGCACACCCGGACCCGCGGGCACGAAACCCACCGGCTTCCGGAAAGGCTCCCACGCCCAGCACAGCGAGTGCGACATCAGCACCGCGTCGCTCAGCTCGGCAAGGAGCGTGTTGGGCTATCTCTTCGCTGCTGTTGTTGTCAGTCCGCACCCGAGGGTATTTCTCATTGATTTTTAGAGTGAGCGGAAGGGGGGGGAGACTCGGAGCAACACCGAGGTGGGAGAGACACGCCGATGGGTTGCTTCCCATACAAGGCCCGACCAGGGCGGGGATGGAGCCCGCAACCCGGGCATGTGCCCTTGACCAGAATCAAACCCGGAGCCCTTCAGTCCACAGGCCGACGTTCTAGCCACTGAGCCCAACCCACTAGGGTAGGTTACTTCTCACTAAACCCAAAGGCGAACGGCCAATTCCGAGCTGGCGTGGCGTCCTGTGGACCCCCAGCCAAGGTTCAAGCGTGGCCGGCAGGTCTGGCTGCGCTCGAGAGAGGCTGCGTGGAAGAGCGAGCACAGTACCTGGTGCAAAGGACGTGTCCCGACTACAAGCTTCTTCCCCTGCCTCTCCTCGTCGTCATGGAGACCAAGCCCAAGTTTGTCAGTAAGCTGGTCCTGTCCCCGGGGCAGCAGCAGAAACTCAATGGCTGGGCCGGGTCTCCGTCTGCCCTCCACCAGGGCCATCACCTCAATCTGCCCCCCCCTCCCCTTTTTCTTCCTCGGCCTGTGGCATGAGCACCCCCACTTCATTGGGAGTTCAGCAGGTGATGATTTTCAAGTCTGTGATTTCACGGCCAGGTGTGGAGTCACCTCTAAAAGTCCCAACTGCCTTTTATTGTTTTTAAATATATTCTTATTGACTTCGGAGAGGAAGGGAGAGGGAGAGAGAGATGGGAACATCCACGGTGAGAGAGAATCATGGATTGGCTGCCTCCTGCACGCCCCCCACTGGGGTTCAAGCCTGCAGCCTGCAGCCCGGGCATGTGCCCCGACAGGGAATCAAACTGTGACCTTTTGGTTCATAAGTTGATGCTCAACCACTGAGGTAGCCTGGCTGAGCCCAACAGCATTTTAAAAAAATGATCGGGCCGAAACCGGTTTGGCTCAGTGGATAGAGCGTCGGCCTGCGGACTGAAGGGTCCCGGGTTCGATTCCGGTCAAGGGCATGTACCTTGGTTGCGGGCACATCCCCACTGGGAGGTGTGCGGAAGGCAGCTGATCGATGTTTCTCTCTCATCGATGTTTCTAACTCTCTATCCCTCTCCCTTCCTCTCTGTGAAATACCAATAAAATATATTTTTAAAAAAAACGATCGGGGAGGACAGTGGGGGATCCTGGGGCAGAGACAGGCTGGGCCGGGGACCTCGTGGAGGGTCGTGACCCTGGGCAGGTGACACGGTCCCAGGGCTCTCGGGGGTAACACGCTCATATTCCCCATGAGCTGAATCGGGAGGCTTTTCCTGGAAATCTAACGGAGTGAACTGCGGGGCCAAGACCCGGTGGACGAGGCTGGGGTGGGAGGAAGGACCAGAACGTAGGAGTGAAACGTGCCGAGCGGGTCCGGCACTCTCCTTTGCGAGGGGTTAGACACGCACATGCGTCCTACAAGCAAAGAGCGCGGCTCAGGAGGGGACCGTCTGGCCGATGTTCCGGCCACAGCTTCTCAGCGAGCTGCGAGCGTGAACGTGCCTCTTCCCCGGCAAACGAGAGGTGGTGGAGACGGGTCTCGAATTGGATGAGAAAGGATAGAAATGACCTGCCCTCTGCGAGCCGACCGTCCCCGAGCTCGAGGGCGCGTCGGAAAGCGGAAAGGGCTCCCCGCGGGCAGTCAGACCGCGGCTCGGTCCCGGGGGCGTCCCTGGAGGGCGTCAGGCGGGGGGAAGGTCCGTGTGGTCTGCAGCATCCCACACCTCCTCTGTGACCCACCAGCTCAGGAACGCACCTCAAAGTGCTTCTAGGGAAGGAGCCGAGGCCAGGAACACTGGGGAGATGGAAGGGTGCAGGTGAGGAAGGGGCGGGCCTGTGTGTGGCGAGGGCTCTATGCGGAGCCAACGGTGGGCTCCCCGGAGGTCGCCACACGTGACCTTTACAGAGAGGCGTGCTGTGGGGAGGGTGTGGCACTGACGGTGGCTGGGCGGGCGGAGGTCCCCACGTTTCACCATCAGGCTGCCCCCCTGGCCCGCTTTACTGGGAAAAGGAAGACAGTCTGAGCTAACTCAGCAGCAAGGGGCTGAGATGGCCCGTTGGTCCGTCCTTCCTTCCTCGGAAGAGATCAATGTAAGCATCACAGTCATAAATGTCGGGACAACTGCACCTCAGGAAGGCCCCAGATGGGTAATCTGTGGAAGGTCTTCTCCTGGCCTCCCCCTAGATCTGGGGGTGGGGGGTGCCTGTCACCTGGCAGGAAGGCTCCTGGAGACATCACAGCTTTAGAGATGGGGCCTAGGGGACGAGGGGTGGCAAGGGGTCCCCACCTGGCTCACGCAGCTGGCCTGGCTCAGCATGCTGACCGCCCTCATGTAGCTCTGGTTTCTGGAGCGAAACTTCGGGGAGTTGTAGTTGGCAGAGGGGTCCAGGCTGTGGCCGGCCGGCCCGTCGCTGGCGGCTTGCAGGTAGCTCTGGCTACAAGGGAAGGAGCGAGAGATAAGGGATGGCGTGAACGGCACGGGAGGGGCAGGGGGCGCGATGGGACCAGGGCTGGGCACAAACCAAACCTCCGTGTTGACGGACGCCTCTGCCTCATGCAAACCCTCGCGCAAGGTTCACATTTACAAATACGAATTGCACCCAGCGTGAGAGGGAGGCTATTTGCAAAATTGCTTCGCCTCCTGACACTTTACGGCCAGGCAGGAAATGAGCATCACTCCACGCTTTTAAGGACGTGCTGAATGCAAAGGAACCGGGCTGAAGCCAAACACCCAGAAAATCTCATAAACACCGCGCCGGCTCTGGGCGACGTTACCGGACCGGAGAACAAAGGGACAAAGAAAAAGGCTTGCCTTCCGTCTTCACTTATGCAAAGTTGCTCAGACTCTGCGACACGGGCGGAGAGAAGGGGCAGACGGAGAAATTAAATCCATCATCGTTATGACCCGTCTCTCCCGGGCTCCCCGGAAAACCGATTCTCCCCGGCCTCCCTTCCTGCCCTTTGCTAAACGTCAGAAGTGTGTGGCGAGGGGAGGGCGCCTGCCAGCACGCGGCACACCCTTCAAGTTTGCTGACAACCTCTCCACAACGGGAATGCTAAGTACGGTCCCGGCACGGCCTGTGGAGGAGAACGTGGCTGGTCCTGGCTCCACAGTCGGCCGGTTAGCAGGTGCCCTGCTATTCAGGGCGAACTCTCTTTGTTGTTGTTGATCCTCACCCGAGAATGTATTCCCGCTGACTTCTGAAGAGCGTGGAAGGGAGGGGGAGAGACAGAGCGCCATGGATGTGAGAGAGACTCACCCATTGGCTGCCTCCTGCTCACGCCCAACCAGGGCTGGGGATCGAGCCCGCAGCCCAGGTACATGCCCTTGACCGGAATCGAGCCTGCGGCCCCTCAGTCTGAGGGCGGACGCTCTAACCCAGGGGTGGGCAAACTTTCTGACTCGAGGGCCACCATGGGTTCTTAAACTGGACCGGAGGGCCGGAACAAAAGCATGGATGGAGTGTTTGTGTGAACTAATATAAATTCAAAGTAAAGGAGCGGAGGGGAGAGCAAGAGAACCGGATAGAACAGCCGAACAGGCCGGATCCGGCCCGCGGGCCGTAGTTTGCCCATGGCTGCTCTAACCACTGAGCAGCACTGGGCTGAGGGCAGGGAGACACCCCCACACACGCGGCCAGCGGGCTGTCCCCACACGGAACTGGCCAGAGCCCGTGGAAGCAGCAAAATGCCCTCCGCTCCCCAGGACGCGGCCATGTGTGGGGGCTCCTGTGGACTGTGTGGATCACAGCCCGCCTCGTGTGTGTGTGTGTGTGCGTGCGTGTGCATGTGTGTGTGTGCACGCGTGTGTGTGTGCGTGCATGCGCGTGTGTGCATGCGCGTGTGTGCGTGCGCATGTGTGTGTGCGTGTGTGTGTGTGTGTGTGCGTGTTCGGTGCAGGGGCTCAGGGGGCTGCCCTGACCCGGAGGCTCTTGGCTCACCTTTGTTTTTGGAAGACGCAAACCTTCCTGCCTCTTGCGTCACTGCCGCCTGCGTGTCCTTGAAGTCGCTGCTCTCAGACCTCGCGTTTCTACGGATTAGCACCAAGCCCTTGTTTTCTCTCACGGGAATAGCGTTCACGTCTGGGTAAGGGAGCCGCCCATCACGTTGACAGTCTCAGGGGACAGTGCTTCCCAGCCCGAGAGGCCCCGGCCTGCCTCCTCGGTGGGGCCGCGGTGTGCAGCCCGTGCCGGGCGCCGTGGCGGGGGACGGCACGCACATGACATTCAGTAGGATGGGGGGCCTATGTTTAGGGTATCTGCTCTCACTCCTAGTGACTCCCTTTACCCCCAAATGGGGCAAGGCCACCTCCAGAAACGCAGCCGCTGCAGAGAGCGAGCCAGGGTTTTCCTCTCAAACGCAGACGGCAGCTGCGCTCGGCCCACGCCGGGCCCTGGCCGCCCGGTGGGCATTTCCCACGGTCCTGACCGTTCTGTCTCCACAGGAACCCCGTCGGGGAGGGCTGCTCATGTTTTATTTACTCATTTATTTTAAATATATTTGTATTGATGTCAGAGAGGAAGGGAGAGGGAGAAACATCCGTGATGAGAGAGAATCACGGGTCGGCTGCCTCCTGCACGCCCCCCACTGGGGACGGAGCCCACAACCTGGGCCTGTGCCCTGACCGGGAACTAAACCGTGACCTCCTGGTTCCTAGGTCGATGCTCAACCCCGGAGCCACGTCGGTCGGGCAGGGTAGGGCCATTCATACTATCATAGTGCCAACGGGGACCCTGAGGCACGGCAGCCGTGAGCGCCCGCCCTGGCGACCCGGAGCCAAGGCAGAGCTGGACGCGGCGTCCGCCCCGGACTCACGCCTTCGACCCCGAGATCTCAGTTGGCAGGTGCTGGCGGCAGAGCCCCGAGGCCCGGTCCCCTAGCCTCAGGCTCAGCCCAGTTAATGGATGATTTTAACACAGCGTTTCAGGGCTTTCCCCTATAGCGGCCAAGGCCAGGCGCCCCGAAACCATCGCGGACCGGGAGGCCGGAGTCCCACACAGCGCCTGGTCAGGGCCGCCCTCCGCCCGTGCAGCACCGGCGGGACCCGGGCCTCCCTCCGGGCCTCCCCGCGCCGCTCCCTGGAATCCCGCCTGTCGGAGCCCCACGTCGTTTGGAAGTTCCCTTTAAGCCCCTCCGCTACGCCCCCAAATGGTCATTCCCGCTGGAGCAGCCCAGCTGCCAGGGATGAGATGTTAGCGGTCCTGGTGGGAGCTCAGACCACGTTACAAGGAAGCCATGGGAAGGCTTCTAGAATAACACAGAAACGTTTTTCTGCCCCCCCCACCCCCCGCCCCTACGATGCCCATCTTAGAGTCGCTCGCTGTGTGGAGAGGCCCTGCCCTGCTCCGGAAGCCACAGGAGGGAAGGGGCTGTGGGAGCCACACTCCCCGGAGGGCTCCTCTCCCTCCCTGCCTGCGCCCGGCCCCGCCCGCCGCTCCCAGCCTCCCTGTGACTCAGCTCCCGGAACAACAGCCTTACGTAACGGCACGTGCCCGGCCTCTGCCGCAGCTGCCTCCGCCCCGTCCATGTGGGGCCCCCGGCGAAACGGCCCCCCTGCCCCCGCCCTTGGGAGGGGGTGGAGATTTATGGGGTCGGGCGAAGGAGAGACATACGGCACCTGCTTTTACACTGAACATGTGACCCCAAACACAGGCATCTCTCTATTTTAAAGATTCCTTCCTTCCTTCCTTCCTTCCTTCCTTCCTTCCTTCCTTCCTTCCTTCCTTCCTTCCTTCCTTCTTTCTTTCTTTTTTAGAGAGAGAGAGGAAGGGAGAGGGAGAGAGAGATAGAAATGTCAATGATGAGAGAGAATCATGGGTCAGCTGCCTCCTGCACACCCCCTACTGGGGATGGAGCCCACAACCCAGGCATGTGCCCTGACCGGGAATGGAACTGTGACCTCCTGGTTCATAGGTCGATGCTCAACCACTGAGCCACACTGGCCGGGCCTGGGCCCTGACCGGGAATCAAACCGGGACAGTGCCCAGACCGCCGCCCCACACCTTACGGGTCTGTTTTGAGTTTGGAGAGCTGAGCGGTTGACACGGGACCCCACGGGCACTCTGTGGGGGGAGCACCGTCCCCTGCCCGCCAGGTGCTCCTGGTGGCAGCTGAGGCCGCAGCGCGGATTCCCAGCCAACAGGGTCCCCTCGGGCACCCCTTGCTCCGGGACAGCTGCCCGTGGTCCCCCTGACGGCAAGCACTGCCGCCCCGAGACGCGAGAGCACGTGTCACAGCCTGGCCTCCCTGTCGCTGCCGGCCCTGGGAATCGGCGAGTGTGACCAGAGAGAAGGCACCGGTTTAAGCCTCTGACTCAGCATTTCCAAGGTTTATTTCCCATCAGTTTGCTGACATCTCTCCTCGGGACGTGTTTCCCAGAACTGTCGGCCAGGGCCAGGCTGAGTGAGCGGTTCTCAAAGAGCGATCAGAGGTGGGGAGCCCAGAGTCACCATGGCCGCAGCCCCACGTCCTCTGGAAACGCAGGCCCAGGGGGACGGGGCTCTGTTGGCCGAGGCGCCCTGTGCACCCCCAGGTGGCGGGTTCGAGCCCCGGTCCAGACCGTGTGGGAACCACCGACCGATGATTCGGGCTCCCGGTCTCTCTCAGCACGTCTTTGGGTGAGGATTAAAAACAAACGAAACCCTTTTTGTGTGTCAGATGCTCCTGCACACACATGTTCATCCAGCAACGCGAGTCGGCATCCCGCAGACACTGCGGCGGCGCCAGGGCCCGAGCCAGGCCGCATCCTCGCCCAGCGCTGTGCCGTGCGGAGGGTGAGGTGGCCATGGGCTCGGTTTTCGGAAGGAGCGATTAAGGACCCACGTTCCTGAACCCCCCGTTCCTGCCCTCAAGCTGCTTCAGGCTCAGCTTCGGACACGCAGTTGAGGGAGAGGCGGCCTGAGTGCCGAGGCGGGTGGATCAGACTCCGCTGCAGGGAGAGCGGCACTGCAAAGCCAGAGGGAAGTGGGGAGGGACCGCGCCCCGGTCCACCTTCGTGGGAGGGACGCCGACACATCAGTGTCAGACGGACAGGCAGGCACCCAGACGGACATGGAAACACCCAGACGGACATGCAGGCACCCAGACGGACATGGGACACCCAGACAGAAAAGGAGACACCCAGACGGACATGAAGGCTCCCAGACGGACATGAAGAAACCCAGACGGACACGGAGGCACCCAGACGGACATGGAGGCACCCAGACGGACACGCAGACACCCAGACGGACACGCAGACACCCAGACGGACACGTAGACACCCAGACGGACACGCAGACACCCAGACGGACACGGAGACACCCAGACGGACATGCAGACACCCAGACGGACATGCAGACACCCAGACGGACATGAAGAAACCCAGACGGACATGCAGACACCCGGACGGACATGCAGGCACCCAGACGGACATGCAGACACCCAGACGGACATGCAGACACCCAGACGGACACGAAGAAACCCAGACGGACACGGAGACACCCAGACGGACATGCAGACACCCTGACGGACATGGAGACACCCAGACGGACATGGAGACACCCAGACGGACATGGAAACACCCAGACGGACATGCAGACACCCAGACGGACATGCAGACACCCAGACGGACATGAAGAAACCCAGACGGACATGCAGACACCCAGACGGACATGCAGACACCCTGACGGACATGGAGACACCCAGACGGACATGCAGACACCCAGACGGACATGCAGACACCCAGACGGACATGAAGAAACCCAGACGGACATGCAGACACCCAGACGGACATGCAGACACCCAGACGGACATGGAGACACCCAGACGGACATGCAGACACCCAGATGGGGGAACTAAATTATGCACCTGCAAGCCAATGGGGATCAAGGCAGTGAACAGAAACGAGGGAGATGAAACCCAGGCGTAAGCTGCACAGAAATGCATACTAACACGTGTATTTATAATACAGTGTAGAACGGGACACGTGGGAAATTTATATACGTAACAGTGGGGGTCCAGCCTCTTTCACCACAGGCTGGGGTTCCTCTGAGGAGCTTAGAGGTAGCACCATCAATGGCCCGGCACATCCTCCCGGGGTACAGGTGAGAGACGTTGAAATGGCCCCACACATGCTTGCACACGAGTGTTCACTGCAGAATCATTCCCAACAGCCTCAAAGAAGAAACCACACAACGTCCGTGTGATGGAGGAATAAATAAACGGCGGTGTGTCTGTACCCCCCACGGATGAACCTCAAACACGTGGTGCTGAGGAAGAAGCCAGACACGAAGGTCACACGGGGGACTGCGTGCGTGTGGAAGTGCAGAACGGGCAGACAGTGGGGACAGATGCAGAGTGGCAGCTGCCAGGGCTGTGGGAGGTGGGGGAGGTGGGGGAACTGGGGGGTGTGGGGCGAGTTGGGGGTATGGGGGAGCTGGGGGGTGTGAGGGAGCTAGGGGAGCTGTGGGAAGTGGGGGGTGTATGGGGAGGTGGGGGAGCTGGGGGAACTAGGGGGAGCTGGGGAGCTGTGGGAGGTGGGGGTGTAGGGTGAGGTGGGGGAACTGGGGGCAGGCGGGGGAGCTGGGGGAGCTGCGGGAGGTGGGAGGAGCTGGGGGCAGGTGGAGGAGCTGGGGAAGCTGGGGGAGCTGGGGGGGTGTAGGGGGAGGTGGGGGAGCTGGGGGCAGGTGGAGGAGCTGGGGAAGCTGGAGAAGCTGGGGGAGCTGGGGGGTGTAGGGGGAGGTGGGGAAGCTGGGGGAACTGGGGGGAGCTGGGGGGCGTAGGGGGAGGTGGGGGAGCTGGGGGGTGTAGGGGAAGCTGGGGGAGCTGGGGGAACTGGGGGGAGCTGGGGGCAGGCGGAGGAGCTGGGGAAGCTGGGGGAACTGGGGGAGCTGGGGGGTGTAGGGGGAGGTGGGGGAGCTGGGGGAGCTGGGGGAGCTGTGGGAGGTGGGGGGAGCTGGGGGGCAGGCGGGGGAGCTGGGGGAACTGGGGGGAGCTGGGGGGCGTAGGGGGAGGTGGGGGAGCTGGGGGGCAGGCGGGGGAGCTGGGGGAACTGGGGGGAGCTGGGGGGTGTAGGGGGAGGTGGGGGAGCTGCGGGAGGTGGGGGGAGCTGGTGGGAGCTGGGGGGTGTAGGGGGAGGTGGGGGAACTGGGGGGCAGGCGGGGGAGCTGGGGGAGCTGCGGGAGGTGGGAGGAGCTGGGGGCAGGTGGAGGAGCTGGGGAAGCTGGGGGAGCTGGGGGGTGTAGGGGGAGGTCGGGGGAGCTGGTGGGCATAGCGGGAGGTGGGGGAGCTGGGGGGCGTAGGGGGAGGTGGGGGAGCTGGGGGAACTGGGGGGACCTGGGGGCGTAGGGGGAGGTGGGGAAGCTGGGGGATTGCCAGTGTGTCTGGGTTCTTTGTGGTGTGAAGAGAAGGTTGTAAAACTGGTCACCGTGAAGGTCGCACGGTTCTGTGAAGATGCTAAAAGCCACCGACTCGTGTGCCAGATGGGTGAACGGCACGGTGTACAAATTACATCTCACTGAAGCCTTCAGAAATCAGGTATTTGCCCGGCCGGTGAGGCTCAGTGATTGAGCATCAACCTATGAACCAGGAGGTCACAGTTCGATTCCCGGTCAGGACACATGCCCGGGTTGCAGGCTCGATCCCCAGCAGGGGCTGTGCAGGAGGCAGCTGATCCATGATTCTCATCATTGATGTTTTTCTCTCTCTCTCCCATCCTCTCTGAAATCAATATATTAAAAGTAAATAAAGTATTTTTAAAAAAGGAAGTTGGAATGTTGGTCAAAATATTAGAAAACACACAAGAAAAACCCCACAACATTGCCCGGCCGGCATGGCTCAGTGGTTGAGCATCAAACCAGGAACCAGGAGGTCACTGGCTTGATTCCAGGTTGGGGCACAGGCCCGGGTTGTGGGCTCCATCCCCAGTGTGGGGCCTGCAGGAGGCAGCCGATCCACCATGCTCTCATAATTGATGTCTCTCCCCCCCCCCCCCCCCCCCGCCCCGCTTCCTCTCTGAGATCAATAAAAAAATAAAATAAAAAATAAATAAAATCGTATTTTAAAAAATAGAGACAAACGCCTTTAAACACAGAGTCGGGAAGCGCGCGCTGTGCCTGCCAGCACCCTGTCCCCTTCTGCCATGACGGCTGCTGGAGGCAGGGCGGCGGCGATGCACCTGGTCTCCATCACGGGACCGAGCAGGTAAGGCAGCCACCGAGGACACACAGGTGCCTGCCTCCAGAGGACACACCGGTGCCACTGGACGTACAAAGAGACACTCAGCGTCACCGGCCATCCGAGAGATGCGAATGTTGGCCACAGCGAGGCACCACCGCATGCCTGTCAGAATGGCTGCGGTCCACAATGCAACGAACAGGTGCTGGCGAGGATGCGGAGCGAAGGGGCCCCCCCTTGTGCACTGCTGGCGGGACTGCAGACTGGGGCAGCCGCTGTGGAGTACAGGATGGCGGTTCCTCAAAAACTAAAAAGGGAGCTGCCTCGCCCTAGCCCGTGTGGCTCAGTGGATGGAAGGGTCCCGGGTCCAAGTCCAGTCAAGGGCACATGCTCGGGTTGCGGGCCCCATGCCAGTGGGGGGCGTGCAGGAGGCAGCCAGTCCATGATCCTCTCTCATCATGGATGTTTCTCTCTCTCTCTCCCTCTCCCTCTCCCTTCCTCTCTGAAATCAATAAAAAAAAAAAATTCTTGAAAATGGACCTGCCTTATGACCCAGTGATCCCACTTCTGGGAATATATCTGAAGAAACCCAAGACAGTAATTTGAAAGACCACATGCACCCCTATGTTCATAGCGTGCTTCTAACCACAGCCACGGTCTGGAAACGGCCGGGGCGCCCATCAGCAGGTGAGTGGGTAACAAAGCTGTGGGCCGTGTACACCACGGAATGCCGCTCGGCCGTGAAAATGAGGGGAGTCTCACCTTTTCTGACAACACGGACGGACCCCCAGGGTGTTATGGTCAGTGAAATAACTCAGCCAGAGAAAGACCAATAACCCACGATTTCACTGATGTGCGGAACGAAGCCAAAGAGCAAAACAAATGAACAAACAAAATGAGGACAAACTGCCCTAACCGGTGTGGCTCAGTGGATGGAGCGTCGGCCTGCGGACTGAAGGGTCCCGGGTTCGATTCCGGTCAAGGGCATGTACCCTGGTTGCGGGCACATCCCCAGTGGGGGGTGTGCAGGAGGCAGCTGATTGATGTCTCTCTCTCATCGATGTTTCTAGCTCTCTATCCCTCTCCCTTCCACTCTGTAAAATATCAATAAAAATATATTTTAAAAAAAATGAGGACAAACTCACAGACAGAGAACAGACGGATGGTTGCGGGAGGGGAGCGGAGGGGCTGGGTGGCAAAGGTGAAGGGATTAACCAGGAAGGACAAATTGGCTGTCACAGAACAGCCAGGGACATCGAGCACGGCTTAGGGAATACAGGCAGGAATGCTGTAGTCCAGCCGTGGGCAAACTACGGCCCGCGGGCCGGGTCCGGCCCGTTCGGCTGTTCTATCCGGCCCGCGGAGCCGAAAGAGCGGAGGGTTCTCTTGCTCTCCCCTCCGCTCCTTTGCTTTGAATTTATATTAGTTCACACAAACACTCCATCCATGCTTTTGTTCCGGCCCTCCGGTCCAGTTTAAGAACCCATGGTGGCCCTCGAGTCAAAAAGTTTGCCCACCCCTGCTGTCGTCGCTGAGTACGGAGCCAGGCGGGCGCGAGAACACTGCGGGGAACACGGGGGGAGATATGTGAGTGTCTGCACCACGCCCAACCCCTGAAACCGATACAAAATCATTTTAAATATAAACCGTGATTAAAAAATGAAAACGCGAAGCATAGAAGTATTTAAATGACTGCTTTGGAAAGTGATCACTTTTGATCGATTAAGACCAGGTCTGTGTATAACAGAAACAGAAGCCCACAAACAGCAGCAGGTCCAGAAAGGAGTGGGAACAAGGGCCTCGGGCCAGGGCGCGGGACGCGGGACGCACACTCGGACGGGCCAGCGTCTCACCCTCGCACCCCCCTGCGCCTTGGCTGACGGAGGGAGACGGGGCAGCAGGGATCTAAGGAGAGCGAGGGGAGAAGCCTGTTGTCAGCAAGGCCCCGGGCTAGGAGGCGGGAAGCAGCAGGAACTGGAGAAAGGAAGGTGGGGCTGACCCCGCAACCGGCCCTCTGGACGCCCTCGGCTGCATCCCGGCCCCCCTTCTGAGACAACCCCCAGTCGGCAGGCCGCGTGGCCTGCGCTGCTTCCCCCCACGAGCAGTCCCAAGGACATCCTCGGAACGGCCTCCTGACCGCGGCTGGTTGCTTCCCCCCGACGAGCAGTCCCAAGGACATCCTCGGAACGGCCTCCTGACCGCGGCTGGTTTCTGCAGACGAAGGGACTGGCCAGGATGCCTGCCAAGGTCCGTCCGTGTTGTCAGAAAAGGTGAGACTCCCCTCATTTTCACGGCCAAGCGGCATTCCATGGTGTACACGGCCCACAGCTTTGCTACCCACTCACCTGCTGATGGGCGCCCCGGCCGTTTCCAGGCCGTGGCTGTGGTTAGAAGCACGCTATGAACATAGGGGTGCATGTGGTCTTTCAAATTACTGTCTTGCGTTTCTTCGGATCTATTCCCGGCGGCCTGTCGCTACAAGGTTTGCAGGCTGTCTTCAGAGGGGCCTGCTCTGCTTAAAGATGTTTTTATTGATTGCAGAGAGGAAGGGGGAGGCAGAGAGGGATGGGAACATCCATGAGGAGAGAGAACCATGACCGGCTGCCTTCTGCACGCCCCCCACTGGGGATGGAGCCCGCGACCCGGGCCTGTGCCCTGACCGCGAATCGAACCCTGACCTCCTGGTTCATAGGTCGAAACCCACTGCGCCCCGGCGGCTGAGGCCGAGGTGACCTTTCTAAGACGGTGCCCTGCCATGTGTCGGGGAGATGAGCCGCAGGACGGTCTTGGCGGAATGCTCACAGCGCGCAGTGGGGCAGCACCAGGGGCTGGTGGGGGGGCGGCGGGGCCCTCTGATGAGAGACACTTGCAGCTCCTGGACCCAGGAGGTTGGACTCCTTGGAGCCGCACACACGCTCTGGGCCCCGGCAGCCCCTTCGCTGGAACCACACGGAACACCGCCCGGCCCACGCGCGGGGAAGGCGGCCGCGGGAGCGGAGACGGGCACCCCCTCCGGAGCTCAGGGCGCCGCGGTGCACACGCCGCCGCAGGGGAGCTGTCGGGGCTGGCAGCTGGGCCTCTCCCGTGACCGAGGTGCGGGAGCCTCTGGCCCTCCTGGCGGACAGAAGAGCCTCGGGACACGGAGCTGCCTCCGCTCTCCGCGCACCTGCCACACGGACGGCCTCATGTCTGTCTTCACAAAGGAGGCGCTTCCGTGTCCTTCCTTCGTGGCCACTCGTTCCCTCAGTGGATGAGTGACTGTCCCTGACACGCGATGCCCAGGAAGCCATTCCTCCACCGCCCAGTGTGTGCGCGGCTGAGGACGCCACACGAGAAGACAGGGGCAGCGACAAACCAGGGGTCCCCGGCCTCCGCGAGGACAGGCCCCGGGGAGTGCGCGGCCAGGGGAGCCCAGCGTCCAGGACTCGCCCCAGGAGGTGGCTGGGCTGGGCCTGGGGGACGAGCAGAGCGGGGCTGGGGGTGGGGACAACGTCCGGCTGGGTGTGGGGTGTGGGGTGTGGGGTGTGGGGTATGGGGTATGGGGTGTGGGGTGTCAGGTGTGGGGACAATGTCCAGCTGGGGTGTGGAGTGTGGGGTGTGGGGTATGGGGTATGGGGTGTAGGGTTGGGGGGACAATGTCCAGCTGGGGTGTGGGGTATGGGGTGTGGAGTGTGGGGTGTGGGGACAATGTCTGGCTGGGGTGTGGGGTATGGGGTGTGGAGTGTGGGGTGTGAGGTGTGGGGACAATGTCCAGCTGGGATGTGGGGTATGGGGTGTGTGGTATGGGGTATGGGGTGTGGAGTGTGGGGTGTGGGGTGGGGGGACAATGTCCGGCTGGGGTGGGGTGTGGGGACAATGTCCCGCTGGCCCTGGGCGTGCCAGCCAGCCTCAGGTGAGCACTTCCATGGGCCAGGGGGTAAAGCCGGGTCACCCGTGTGACCGCCAGCCCCCTGGGTCAGGATCTGCTCGGTGACACGGCCGAGGCCTGGCTCTGAGCACAGCGCTGAGCTCGCTGACGCCGTTAGAATGGAGCTAACGCGGGCGCATCGGCACCTGTGAGACCTGGACAGACAGACGCGGACACGCCGATGCGCTGAGGGGCAGTGACGGGGTGAGCGGGGGGCTCCCGCAACAGGACGCGCTCTGTGACAGAGATGTCAACCCCAGCCTCAGGGGGCGGCGGTGGGAGTCCCCGCACTTGGCCAAGGAGCAGAGACGCCACAGTGGGGGCATCTGCGGGTGGACGGAGGGAGAGATTGTGGAGTAACAGGAAAACGGCCCAAATGCTGGAGATGGCGGCAGACACAGTGCAGAGGGTGAGGGTGTGGGTGTGGGGTCCTGGGGTGTGGGAGGTGGAGGTGGGGAGGCATGGGGGGCACAGTGCCCACCGGTGTCTAAGACCCACAGAGAGAGAGGAGGAGGCTGGTGTCCGGTCCTGCCCCTGACTGCAGGGCGTCTGGGTCCCCCCCACCCCCCAAAGACCCCAGCACAGCCCCACAGCACTGCTCCCAGTGGAAGTTCCCTTGCTCACACCCCCTCAGGTTCCCCAAGTGTGTGAGCGCCCTCCCTGACCGTCCCGTCGGGCAGCACACACCGGGAGGTGCGGGGGGGCCTGGCCCACTGCCCCCGGCAGGCAACCGAGACACGGTTCATGTTCCTTCCCTTGGACCTTCTGGTTCGGCTGCGATTCGAGATTTGTCTCTGCCCTCCGGGAGCCGGCGGAGAGAACGCCTGGAGACGTCACCGCACGTGCGGGCGCCGAGGGGACACCCCAGAACCCCCGCCAGCTCCCGTGCAGCGTCCCCGGAGCACCAGGCGGCCGGCCTGGCGGCGGCTCACACCAGACCGGGCGGCCCCACGCGTGCACCCCGAGCCCAGCGCCGCAGCCAGGAGGCCATGGGACGCCGCGGGGAGTCGGGTTCTCGCAGCCACCGAAGCGCCCACTCACCACACCGCCATCTCTCTCTACGTGCTGAAATGAAACGTCCCCATAACGTGCCTTTGGACAAACATATACAGCTTATGCTACTGTATCCGTAAAACGAGTCCATTTCCTCCCCTCGCCCGGCAAAAACGTGTTGCCTAAGCGTGCACTTATGAAATCACAGAAAAAAATGTCATGATTGTTACATACACTCACACTTACACACACCTCTCACACACAAACACTCTCTCTCACACACTCCTACAACTCTCACACATCTCACATGCTCACACACACTCACACACACATACTCTCACACCTAGTCATGACACACTCATACACTCATGCACACTCACACACCCACACACATTCATACAACTCTCTCATACATGTCACATGCTCACACACTCACATTCACACAGCTCTCACACACTCACACTCTCACACACAGTCATGGCACACTCATACACTCATGCACTCTCACACCCACACCCACATTCATACAACTCTCTCATACATGTCACATGCTCACACACACACTCACACAGCTCTCACACACTCACACTCTTACACACGGTCATGGCACACTCATACACTCATGCACTCTCACACACTCACATACACATCTGCGCACACTCTCTCACATGCTAATACAACTCTCACACACATCTCACATGCTCACACACTCACACACACTCACACATACATACTCTCACACATGCAATCATGACACACACATACACTCATGCACACTCACACACCCACCCACACATTCACACACACTCATACAACTCTCTCAAACATGTCACATGCTTACACACACACACTCACACAACTCTCATACACACAGTCATGGCACACTCATACACTCATGCACACTCACACACCCACCCACACATTCACACACACTCATACAACTCTCTCATACATGTCACATGCTTACACACATACTCACACTCACACAACTCTCATACACATAGTCATGGCACACTCATACACTCATGCACACTCACATACCATCTGCACATACTCTCTCACACACTCATACAACTCCCACACACCTATCACATGCATGCACACTCATGCACACTCTCTTACACAATCACACATACTCAGGTGCACTCATACAACTCGCACACACCTCTCACATGCTCACACACACACTCACACTCTCACACACAGTCATGGCACACTCATACACTCATGCACACTCACACGCACTCACATACCATCCGCACATACTCTCACACACTCATACAACTCGCACGCACCTCTCACATGCTCACGCACACTCACGCACACTCACGCACACTCACGCACACTCACACACATGCTTCTGATGACACTAGCTGAGTGGTCTGAGAAGACATCGATGGACACGCTGCCGTGACACCCGCTTTAAATGCACATGGGACTGAGAAGCCGCCAGTCTAGTGCCTTAATCACTGCGCACTCCGGGAAGGCCTCCTCTCTAGAAGGACGTGCCCGCTGATGGCCATCAGTCTGAGATTTTCACCTGGAAATGATTTCGGGGGGCGGGGGGGGGGGCCGCGGCTCGTGGGGAGCGGGCTGAGACGCGAGGGCGGCGCAGGGGGGCGCGGTGGGGTCTTACGTTGGCAGCCCTCCCAGCGGCCTGGGTCCCAGGGACTTGAGCAAGGGCTCTGGCCGCAGGGCCACCGTGGGCGACGTCTTGGGGCTGGAGTCGGACTCCCCGCTGTCCTCGTCGCCCATGGCCTTGATGTAGCTGCCGCTCCGCATCCTCCGGCAGGGGATCTCCTCGTCCTTGCCCCCGGGCGGGTACCCGGCCCACTCGTCCTGAGGCACCTGGGGGAGAGCAGACACCGTCCGTCAGTCTCACACCGAGGCCGGCGGCCTGCTCTAGGGGAGCGACGCTCCGGAGGCGCGGAGACACGGCGCTCCGCTTTCTTTTCATTATTTTTACCGACTTTAGAGAGAAGAGCGGGAGAGATAGGAACACCAATGAGAATCCCTGCCCGGCCGCCTCCTGCACGCCCCCTCCTGGGGACCGAGCCTGCAACCCGGGCCTGTGTCCTGACCGGGAATCGAACCCTGACCTCCTGGTTCATGGGTCAGCACTCCACCCCTGAGCCTCCCCGGCCGGGCAGAAGGCTCTTTGGGGTCATTCACTGTTGAACGTGAGGCACACAGACCTGGCGGTGCCCCGGGGGCTGCCCCTGAACCCTAAGAGGACATCAACAGGAAGTTACTGCTTTCCCCATTACCAAGCGCTGGAGAAACGTGGCGGGGGAGTGAGGAAATGTTAGAAAAGCAAATGAGAAAACGCTCCGTGACCTAGAAAAACCACAGGTCACGTTGATCGTGTCCTTCCGGGACGCGCGCCCGGGCGGCCTGAGAGAGCTGGCGGAGAGGAGTCACCGCGTGGGGCAGGAGGACGAAGCAGGAACAGAGAGGAAGGGGGTGTCGCGTGGCACCTGGTGGTCCCCACGCGGGGTCCCACCTTCCTGTCCCAGAAGCCCCTGCCGCGGGCGCCGGGAGCTCCGCTGCCACTCGCCCACCCACTCGGGGGACGTTCACTGAAGGTGACCTCTGACGCTTCGCCGCTGATGGGGAAACGGGAAAACGAGAGCCTTTCCCGAGGACAAACGGATCACACTTCCCCTGAATCGCCCATCGTCTGCTTGGACCGCAAGCGCGGACAGAGCCTTCCTCCGAGGTCAGCGACGCCTTCTGCACCAGGGGACGCTGAAAAGCACCCTCTGTCTGCTGCGTGGCGGGCCCTGGAGGGCGTTATGCCGCGCGGAGCGAGCCAGTCAGACAGAGACAAGCATCGCATGATCACGCTCACGTGTGGGAGCTCATGAACAACACAACCGGATGACCAAAACAGATCCAGAGCCCGAGCTGGTCTGGCTCAGTGGATAGAGCGCCGGCCTGTGGACGGAAGGGTCCCGGGTTTGATTCCGGCCAAGGGCACTTGCCCAGGTTGTGAGCTCGATCCCCAGTGTGGGGTGTGCAGGAGGCAGCCAATCAATGGTTCTCTCTCATCATGGATGTTTCTCTCTCTCTCCCTCTCCCTTCCTCTCTGAAATAAAAAATATATATAAAAAAGTAAAAGGGAAAAATAGATCCAGAAACATAGAAGCATGGAACAGACAGTTAAACCTCAGAGGGAAGGCACGGGAGGGTGGGCGGGGTGGGAGGGGGTAAGAGAGCAACCGAAGAACTTGAATGAATATAAGCATAACCCATGGACACAGACAATAGAGGGGCGAAGACCTGGGCTGGGGGGCGGAGGTGGGCTGGGAGAGGTCCATGGGGGAAAAGGGACATATATAATACTTCCTTCCATCAATAAAAAATTAAAAAATAAATAAGAATACGAAACAACGCTTCGTTCAGCTCAGATCTCGCTAGTTTGGGTGGAAGAGGCATGGACTGCGTGAACATCTGCTTCTCCCTCCCGCTTGGTGACACCTCCCCGCCGGCCGCAGCCGAGTCCTGGGCGCCCACCTCCTGGCAGCGGGACAGGTCAGCGTGCGAGCACCCGGCTTCACGGCCCACAGGGGGTCTCGGGCAGGCCACCTGCGGGGACCTCTGTGCCCATGTCTCTCGGCCGTGCTGGGCTCAGCTCCCGTGAGTCCCCAGCAGGACAGGCCACCGGGGAGACGCCCGTGTGACGGGGAGCCTCAAGGTCAGGAGTCCCCCCGCTTCAGCACACCGCATGCCAGCGGGGACCCCGGAGGACAGAGGGGAGGAGGAAGCCAGCCAGCTGTGTCCCAGGACGAGGCAGCTTCAAGCAGACACAGAGCACACATCCTGGCAGGTCACAGGGCTCAGGAGAGCCAGGCCCCTCCTCCCAGGGCCCCCGCAGCGCCTTCCGATCTGCAGTTACGTTGAAAGAGGAAGAGCCCTCATCCCCCGGGCTCCGTGCAGACAAGCACAGAGCATTGACGGCCCTCGTGGGCCCTGTCTCGTGGAACCTGAGTGGGGAGGGGGCGGGGGGTGAGGTCCTGGCCGAGCCCTGCTTGGCTCTGATGCTGCGTGATGCATGCGTGGGGCTGATACGTGACACCCGCCCCTTTTTATAGGATCCGTGCTGGCCATAATAAAAGCGTGAGAAGGGGCTGGTGGAGGGCAGAGGAGAGGGTGTTCAGAAAGGAGGGGGGACAGACGAGCTTCAGCGGGAGGGAGACTCGGGGGGATCTGAGGCGGGGCAGTGTGGTCGGTGGGATGGCCCCCACGGCAGCACCCCCTCAGACGGACAGAACGGGAGCTCCCCTCTCTGGCGATGACCGTGAAGAGTCTGATGAACCGTGAGCATTGACGTCTGCCCGTCATCAGGGTTCGCCAACACACGCAGAACTTACGTGTCCCACGTCGCTACACCCGTGATGTCCCAGCCACCGCCCACCTGTCTCCTGGGATACCCCTTCCTGTAAACGTCACGTGGTCAGCCTCTCCTTTGAAACAGAACCACTGGGTTTGGGCAGGGGACCAGGACGGCGGGCGGAGCTGCTGGAATGACGCGCGGCTCCTGGCTCCCGAGGCGGCTCGGCGTTGATCTGCCCCGATGGCTGACGCCCGCCCGTGACTCAGGGGCCCTGGGCGCTGGGACTCCTGGTTCTGGGCGGGTCCTTCTCACCCGATGCACAGCCTGTGTGTGCGTGTGTGTGTGTGTGTGTGTGTGTGTGCACGTGCACGGTTGTGAACAGACACACCTGCGTTAAAGAAAATCTCCAGACCCCCAGTTCCGCTAGTGGCACTGCCGGCGATGGAAGTGCTTCCGTGGCACCCACGGCTGCCTCCCAGAACAGACGCACCAGCCTGCGCCCGGGGACGGTTTGCTGCGGAGACAGCGAGGCGCGGGGCACTGGCGCCCGAGCCCCCTTACCTGGAGGTAGTGGCAGGGCCGCAAGGACGGCTTGACCTCCGGGTGCGCCAGGGGCTTGTCCAGGTTCAGCGAGCTCTTGCGGTAGGCCTCCTGGGCCTGGCTCACGGTGAGCGTGGACCAGGAGCTGCGCTTCATGTACTTGGCGTCGGGCGTCAGGGCCACGCCCTCGCAGGCCGAGCACTTGACGTCGTTGTTGCTTTTGGAGGTCTTGAGGGAGAGGTCGCCGAAGGGGCCGGGCCGCGGCTCGGGGTAGCAGCGGGCCACGTGGTCGGCCAGGTGCCGGTGGGCCACGCCGGGGCCGCGGCAGGTGCTGTCGCTGTCCAGGTTGTCGTCCGAGCTCCACCAGCCGCTCAGGCCCGCGCGGTGCCTGCCCTCGGGCCTGCGCTCCCTGCTCTTGCCCCGCTTGCCGTGCTTGGCGTGGGGGCCGTGGGCGTGGTCCTCCGCGCGGCCGTCCGCCTTGGCCCCGTTGGTGGCCTTGGAAGAGCCCTCCAGGGAGTGGGACTTGGTGAAGAGCTTCTGCACCGAGTGGACCAGGTGCCGGATGCGGCCCGGGCTCTCGCCGCGCGGCTCGGCGCTGGCGGCCGACGTCCGCTGGTACTGCAGCGTGTGGAAGCCGTCCCTGTGCAGCGGCAGCTGCTTCTCGAACTGGTCCAGGAGGTTGGCGGGGATGCGGTTGACCGTGGCGCCGGCGTGGGGCCCGGCGCAGTCCTCCCGGCCGTCGTAGTGCGAGCTGTAGTGCATGCGGGGGAAGGTGCTGCTGGACACGTGGTCGCCCAGCGCCACGGGCACCATCACGCACTCGGAGTGCACGGAGCTGCGCGGCGAGCAGCGGCGGGGGTCCAGCGGGCAGCCGGCCGGGGGGCTGAGCAGGTAGGGCTGGCGCGGGTCCACCCCCAGGCGCAGGTGCTCGCAGTCCTCGGGGGGCGCCAGGCCGCAGGTGTGGGCGGAGCACAGCTGTGGTGGGGCCCGGCCACCCGACAGCCCCTTCATGTTCCTGGGGGCGGGGGAGTACCTCTCCTCATCGAAGGGCTGCGTGGGGGACCACGGGTACGCCTGGTCTGTGGAGAGAACACAGGGACGCCGTGAGTCTCGGGCACCGCGGCGACCAACACCCGTGGATATGTGTGGGAAACGCGGACCGTCGGACGCCCCTCGCGGGAGCCACTTGGGAGTGGCCGGGGGTCCCTGGCAATTGGGCGTCGACCGCTCCACAGTACGAGAACCTCAAGAGCAGACTGCCTTTCCCGAACAGGGTGTCCCAGTGACAGGCAGCCGGGGTCCCCCAGGTTCCCCGGGGCCCTGGGAAGCGAGACTGGGTGTATTAAGCAAGTCAACCGTCTGAGGGGGACACGAGTAACAGCCCACTGATCTGAGCATCGTGCGCTCATACAGCAGATGGCATGCACGTAGCATACGACATAGGAAGTGATACGCTATCTTACACCCATACCATGCACGTGTAGCGTGTCTATATGATGCACATGCCCGTAGGTAACATGCCTCTGCGGTCTGTGTACATGTCTGTATGCCTCTGTAACGTGCACATGTTACATAACACGCACACGACGGGACGCCAGCAAGGAACGCAGGCCTGAGAAGCCGATTCCGACAGGAGAAGGGGTGGAGAGACCCGTGCACGGGTGCCCAGAAGTGGTCCCAGGACGGAGCTGTCTCCTCGGGGACGTGGAGGCCAGCGGGCGCCCCTGACCAGGCCCCGGCTCCCTCCGCAGCCCACACGCCATCCCCCATAGGACACAGGCCGCAGGCTGCACCCTCCTCTCCTGCCCCCACCGCACGTGCCCAGCCGTCAGCCCAGGGACAGGTGTGCTCGGAATTGCGGGCTCCAAGGCTGCGGTCACGACGCGGCAGAGCCTGTCTCCTGGCACCGAACACGGGGTGGCCAGTGCCTGCTTCTCCTGTCTTCTCCTGGAAAGGCCGCCCAGGTCCCAGCCCCACGGGGAGGAGGGACCCAGCCCCACGGGGAGGAGGGGCCGCCAGGGGCCCAGTCACACGGGGAGGAGGGGCCCAGTGCCACGGGGAGGAGGGGCCGCCAGGGGCCCAGCCCCACGGGAAGGAGGGGCCCAGCGCCACGGGGAGGAGGGGCCCAGTCACACGGGGAGGAGGGGCCCAGTCACACGGGGAGGAGGGGCCCAGCCCCACGGGGAGGAGGGGCCGCCAGGGGCCCAGTCACACGGGGAGGAGGGGCCCAGCGCCACGGAGAGGAGGGCCTGCCAGGGGCCCAGCCCCACGGGGAGGAGGGGCTGCCAGGGGCCCAGCCCCACGGGGAGGAGGGGCCCAGCTCCACGGGGAGGAGGAGCCGCCAGGGGCCCAGCCCCATGGGGAGGAGGGGCTGGTTGGCTCTCTCTCTCTCTCTGCTCCTCCTCTGCCCTCCCTCCCCCCTCGGTGTGTTTTGCGTGTTCCTGGTAGGCACTGAGTGACACTGTCAGATTGCTGGCTGCCAGCTCGCCCTCGCTCCCTGCACCCACCTCCTTCACCCCAAGGCCCTGCCTGGCCGACGCCCTCGGTCCCCACCAGCAGGGCCACAGCAGCCCCGACCATCCTCCTCTGGCCCCTCTGTCCTCACCCACCAGACACCGTGGCCGCTGGCCTCCCTAGACACCTCTCCGCTCCCCCTAAGTCCCAGCCAGCACCATCCTCCAGGGGAGCACGTTCCCCAAGGGAGAGAGCGCAACTCGGCCGACCAGCCGTCAGGCCGTGCGCCGAATCCTCGGTCCCACAGCCGCACGGCGGTGTCACCCATCGTCTCCGGCTTTACTCCCCACCAACCGGTCCCGTCACACCATCCGGTCTCCCTCGGCGTTATCACGGGAGCCGTTTCCGTTCCGCTCACAGCTGCCAGGCCCGCCCCAGGGTGGCCCCGACGCTATGGCCACAGGAAAGCACAGCGTTGAAGGCAACGTTGTAACGGAAATGGGTGAGATCCGATTATGCTTCCGATGGAAGGGCTGCTACCGCTGGGCGATAAGAGGCAGATCCGCACGGCGCCGTGCCGCCAGGTGGGCGCCTTGGAGACACTGGCCCGGGGGAGGCAGCCACGTTTCCGGGAGGGTCTGGGACTGGCACACCCCCCCGGCAGGGATCGCTGGCTGCCACTGGGCTGGCGCGGGAGGGGCCTGCTCCGAGCCAGGGACCCTGGGACGGCCGCTCGCCTGTGGGCACGCGCGCGGCTGCGGGCTGCACGCCCAGCAAGGGGATTGTGCCGTGCGGGTCAGATCCCACACACCTCGGACCGGGAGGACTGCACCGCAGCGGAGAGGCCGCAACAAGGCGACGTGGAACACTGTCCTCGTGGGCTTCGGGGCCAGGCAGAAAGGGAGCTGCGTGTTCCCCGCTGTGGTTCCCGTCTCCACGCATGACACGCGTGGCGGAGGCTCAGAGGCAGACCCTGGGCCGGACGCCAGGCCCCGTGACCTCCCAGGGGGCTCCCGTGTCCCCGGGCTTTCATGCCGGTTCACGTGTCCTGGACCGGGGTTCGGATCTACAGGTTCGTCATCGGTGCGTGTCACACTTTGCTGTCATTCGCCGGGTCACGTTGTTATAAAACGAGACGGCGCGTAAATTAGCAAATGGATTCGTTTTCACCAGCCAACCGACGGCATTATCCAGGGACGTTCTGCAGGGAAGCGTTGAGACGGTTGATGTCCTGCGCGGATGGCGCTGAGGAGAGCGACAGGCGACAGCATGCCCCTGGCCCAGGGCGGGACCCCGCAGCTCACATCAGCGTCACCGACATGCCCGAGCCCGGCCCGTGACAGCTCCCGATGCCCCGCGTTTCCTTATCCGCCCGAGGTTCTGCCCACTCCCGGGTCACACGCAGACGCGGCCGGAAGCATTCCCGGTCAGTGAGCCCGGCGCCCGGCCCTGTGGATGCCAGGGGCCGCCCTCGGGTGGCGTTCTGTGAGCGGCCCTTGCTGACTCCACAGGTGGCACCGTGTCCCCGACTTGCTCTCTGATCTCTACGGGTCACTCTCGGCACCCAGCAGACTCCTTGACCTGCGTCCCACGTCAACACACATGGGTTCGGCTTGTTAACATAAGGAGACAGTCAGTCCTAGCTGGTGTGGCTCAGTGGATAGAGCGTTGGCCTGCAAACTGGTTCGATTCCAGCTAAGGGCACATGCCCAGGTTGTGGGCTCCATCCCCAATAGGGGGCGTGCAGGAGGCAGCTGATCCACCATTCTCTCATCACTGATGTTTCCATCTCTCTCTCCCTCTCCCTTCCTCTCTGAAATAAAAAAACCATATTAAAAACAAACATTCGAACCTGTAAAGCATTTTTGTGAGTTTATTTGAGTCGAACTGTGGACAGTCGCTGGGAAGCAGTCTCAACGGATGGGACGATGCTCCGGGGAATGGCAGGTTTCCCCTGGTTTTACACATCACAGTCAGAGGAGGGGAGGTAGGTGGGTCACAGGACTCCACTGGCGATGGGTTAGGGCAGCCGTGGGCAAACTACGGCCCGCGGGCCGGATCCGGCCCGTTCGGGAGGGTTCTCTTGCTCTCCCCTCCACTCCTTTACTTTGAATTTATATTAGTTCACACAAACACTCCATCCATGCTTTTGTTCCGGCCCTCCGGTCCAGTTTAAGAACCCATTGTGGCCCTCGAGTCAAAACGTTTGCCCACCCTAGGGAGGCGGGAGGAAGCAAGCAGGAGAGCTCTGGGATTGGGTAAGAAGTGAGATGACGGACACGTGCTTCTTTCCCCGGGTGGTGCAGGACAGGAGCAGCCAGCACTTAGCTCAGCGACAGTGAGGGGGTTTGTGGTCACTGGTTGTGCCCTGAGGGGTCGGGGAAAGGGAACTAACAGTGACCCCACATCCCACAGGTGCGTTACCTTAGCTGCAGAAAGACCACAGCTCCGTCAAGATGGAAGCTGACCTTTGTCAGGGGAGAAGCTGGCCTAGGACGTGACTCCCACTATAAACTGCTTTGAGGCAGGGGTCCTCCAACCTTTTAAACAGGGGGCCAGTTCACTGTCCCTCAGACCGTGGGAGGGCTGGACTATAGTTTAAAAAAAAAACTATGAACAAATTCCTATGCGCACGGCGGGCCCGGGACGCGTCGGCTGCTCAGCAGGACAGGCAGCGGCCCCCGGCGGGCCGGATCCATGTCCTCGGCGGGCCGCCTGTGGCCCGCGGGCCGTCGTTTGAGGACGCCTGAGTTAAGGTTTCACTGTAGACCATCCTGCGTGGTCACTGGGGTCTCTGAGTTTGCACGGCCGCCCCTGAGCTGGTCGGGTGAGCACTCAGCACCAGGCCGTGGCGCCGGGCTGGCGGGGGGCGGGGAGGGCCCGGCTGGGAGACCCAGGGTCACCCACACACCCGTACCCCCTGCCAGGCTCTGAGGCGGGAGCTGCTCCGACCAGAGCAGCAGACGCTGGAGCTCCCTGGCCTTTGAAGCACAGGTTCTGTGCGAAGTCCTCGCCGCCTCCCGTCGCGAGGGAGCTGAGCTCACAGGACCCGCTGCGCTTTGTCTCCTCTGCTCCTTCCAAAGCTCCGCTGCTGCCGCCTCCCAGCCCTGGCCCAACGGCCCCGCACAGTCCGAGGGGCTTCCACCTGGAGTCAGAGGCGGAGCTGCGGACCCTCCCCTCCCCCCCGGGAGCCTGAGAGGGGCCGGGGCTCCTGGCCACTGG
Organism: Plecotus auritus; assembly: GCF_963455305.1. Classification (NCBI taxonomy): domain Eukaryota; kingdom Metazoa; phylum Chordata; class Mammalia; order Chiroptera; family Vespertilionidae; genus Plecotus; species Plecotus auritus. The sequence goes on from NC_137772.1 coordinate 2,580,443, forward strand.
GCACTGCCCCCCCTGCACCGGGGACACTGCCACAGCTGCTCCTGGACTGCAGGACGCGCCGGAGGGACTGTGTGGGTCAGGGGGCAGGTGCCCTGTCTCTCCCCTCAGGCTCACGGACTCACAGCCGTGCACTGGGCACAGGCCCCGCCACAGCCCCTGGCAAGGGGGGGCATCCAAACAGTGACGGCCATGCCTGCCCTCTGTCCTCCTCCCTGCAGGCCCCCTCGCTCTGCCCTCTGTCCTCCCTACAGGCCCCCTGACTCTGCCCTCTGTCCTCCCTGCAGGCCCCCTGACTCTGCCCTCTGTCCTCCTCCCTGCAGGCCCCCCTGACTCTGCTCTCTGTCCTCCCTGCAGACCCCCTCGCTCTGCCCTCTGTCCTCCCTGCAGGCCCCCTGACTCTGCCCTCTGTCCTCCTCCCTGCAGACCCCCTCGCTCTGCCCTCTGTCCTCCTCCCTGCAGACCCCCTGACTCTGCCCTCTCTCCTCCCTGCAGACCCCCTCGCTCTGCCCTCTGTCCTCCCTGCAGGCCCCCTGACTCTGCCCTCTGTCCTCCTCCCTGCAGGCCCCCTCACTCTGCCCTCTGTCCTCTTCCCTGCAGACCCCCTCGCTCTGCCCTCTGTCCTCCTCCCTGCAGGCCCCCTCGCTCTGCCCTCTGTCCTCCCTGCAGGCCCCCTCGCTCTGCCCTCTGTCCTCCCTGCAGGCCCCCTGACTCTGCTCTCTGTCCTCATCCCTGCAGACCCCCTCGCTCTGCCCTCTGTCCTCCTCCCTGCAGACCCCCTGACTCTGCCCTCTCTCCTCCCTGCAGACCCCCTCGCTCTGCCCTCTGTCCTCCCTGCAGGCCCCCTGACTCTGCCCTCTGTCCTCCTCCCTGCAGACCCCCTCGCTCTGCCCTCTGTCCTCCTCCCTGCAGGCCCCCCTGACTCTGCCCTCTGTCCTCCTCCCTGCAGGCCCCCTCGCTCTGCCCTCTGTCCTCCTCCCTGCAGGCCCCCTCACTCTGCCCTCTGTCCTCTTCCCTGCAGACCCCCTCGCTCTGCCCTCTGTCCTCCTCCCTGCAGGCCCCCTCGCTCTGCCCTCTGTCCTCCTCCCTGCAGGCCCCCTCGCTCTGCCCTCTGTCCTCCTCCCTGCAGACCCCCTCGCTCTGCCCTCTGTCCTCCTCCCTGCAGGCCCCCTCGCTCTGCCCTCTGTCCTCCTCCCTGCAGGCCCCCTCACTCTGCCCTCTGTCCTCCTCCCTGCAGGCCCCCTCACTCTGCCCTCTGTCCTCTTCCCTGCAGATCCCCTCGCTCTGCCCTCTGTCCTCCTCCCTGCAGGCCCCCTGACTCTGCCCTCTGTCCTCTTCCCTGCAGACCCCCTCGCTCTGCCCTCTGTCCTCCTCCCTGCAGGCCCCCTCGCTCTGCCCTCTGTCCTCCTCCCTGCAGGCCCCCTCGCTCTGCCCTCTGTCCTCCTCCCTGCAGGCCCCCTCACTCTGCCCTCTGTCCTCTTCCCTGTAGGCCCCCTCGCTCTGCCCTCTGTCCTCCCTGCAGGCCCCCTCGCTCTGCCCTCTGTCCTCCTCCCTGCAGGCCCCCTGACTCTGCCCTCTGTCCTCCTCCCTGCAGGCCCCCTCGCTCTGCCCTCTGTCCTCCTCCCTGCAGGCCCCCTCGCTCTGCCCTCTGTCCTCCTCCCTGCAGGCCCCCTCGCTCTGCTCTCTGTCCTCCTCCCTGTAGGCCCCCTCACTCTGCCCTCTGTCCTCCTCCCTGCAGGCCCCCTCGCTCTGCCCTCTCTCCTCCCTGCAGGCCCCCTCACTCTGCCCTCTGTCCTCCTCCCTGCAGGCCCCCTCGCTCTGCCCTCTCTCCTCCCTGCAGGCCCCCTCACTCTGCCCTCTGTCCTCCTCCCTGCAGGCCCCCTCGCTCTGCCCTCTGTCCTCCTCCCTGCAGACCCCCTCGCTCTGCCCTCTGTCCTCCTCCCTGCAGGCCCCCTCGCTCTGCCCTCTGTCCTCCTCCCTGCAGGCCCCCTCACTCTGCCCTCTGTCCTCCTCCCTGCAGGCCCCCTCACTCTGCCCTCTGTCCTCTTCCCTGCAGATCCCCTCGCTCTGCCCTCTGTCCTCCTCCCTGCAGGCCCCCTGACTCTGCCCTCTGTCCTCTTCCCTGCAGACCCCCTCGCTCTGCCCTCTGTCCTCCTCCCTGCAGGCCCCCTCGCTCTGCCCTCTGTCCTCCTCCCTGCAGGCCCCCTCGCTCTGCCCTCTGTCCTCCTCCCTGCAGGCCCCCTCACTCTGCCCTCTGTCCTCTTCCCTGTAGGCCCCCTCGCTCTGCCCTCTGTCCTCCCTGCAGGCCCCCTCGCTCTGCCCTCTGTCCTCCTCCCTGCAGGCCCCCTGACTCTGCCCTCTGTCCTCCTCCCTGCAGGCCCCCTCGCTCTGCCCTCTGTCCTCCTCCCTGCAGGCCCCCTCGCTCTGCCCTCTGTCCTCCTCCCTGCAGGCCCCCTCGCTCTGCTCTCTGTCCTCCTCCCTGTAGGCCCCCTCACTCTGCCCTCTGTCCTCCTCCCTGCAGGCCCCCTCGCTCTGCCCTCTCTCCTCCCTGCAGGCCCCCTCACTCTGCCCTCTGTCCTCCTCCCTGCAGGCCACCCCCCTCGCTCTGCTCTCTGTCCTCCCTGCAGGCCCCCTCACTCTGCCCTCTGTCCTCCTCCCTGCAGGCCACCCCCCTCGCTCTGCTCTCTGACCTCCCTGCAGGCCCCCCTCGCTCTGCCCTCTGTCCGCCTCCCTGCAGACCCCCTCGCTCCCACTACTTGCTAGCAGCTCTCTTGCTTCCTGCCACGGACCCACACGCATGCACGCTCCGATGGAAAAGCTGAGCCGCGGCGCTGAGGAGAAGGATGTGAGCGCGAGGAGAGCCGGGCCAGGCCAGTGCTCAGCTCCTCAGCATCTCATTCCGTTTCCCAGGAGCACGTGCGGGAGCACATTTGCAACTTAACCACCAAGTGGCTGCTCATTTGTGGGCTAATTAGTGTTAAAGAACAACGGCTCCACGAAACCAGGAAGACTGCTGTGGGTCCCCACCCTGACCCCAGTCCCCAAGAGGCCAGAGAGGCACCTCAGCGTTCCCTGCCAGAGACACAGGCAGCTCCGGACAGCGGCCACCGGGTCTTCCACTCGCCTCCTCCTGCATGCCGTGTGCTGCACACCAAGAGGCTCCGCATGTGAACATGTATGCACACACTTCACCTTTCACAAGACTGTTCTCTGATATATGTGCTGCCAAAGCCAGCACCACCATCTTATTTTTCATTATTTTAAAATATGTTTTTACTGATGCCAGAGAGGAAGAGAGAGAGGGAGAGGTGGAAACATCAATGGTGAGAGAGAATCACTGACTGGCTGCCTCCTGCACGCCCCACACGGGGGATCGAGCCCGCAACCCTTATTGCCCTTGACGGGAATCCAACCCAGGACCCTTCTGTTCCCAGGCCCACGCTCCATCTGCTGAGCCAAACCCGCTAGGGCAGTTTTTTAAAGGTTTTTTTTTTCATTGATTTTTAGAGAGAGAGGAAGGGAAAGGGAGAGAGAGAGGGAGCGGGGGTGGGGGGGGGGGGAGAGAGGGACAGCGATTGGCTGCCTCCTGCACATCCCCTACCTGGGATCAAGCCTCAAACCTGGGCCTGTGCCCTGACCGGGGAATGGAACCCGCAACCTTTCGGCCCTTAGAACGATGCCCAACCCACGGAGCCACACCGGCCAGGGCACCTTCACGTTATTTGTGATGATTATCTTATATGTTTGCTTTGACAAAAGCGTATCATCCGTCAGAAGTGTCTGCTGCTGACTCCCGGCGTAGCCATCACCGTCCATGCGCCAAGGATACTTGTTCGCTGCTCTCCCTCCAAGCAGCATGTCCCCGCCCCCCTCCGCCCCCCCCAGCACAGACCCCTCACCTCTACGGGACCCCATCACACTTGCAACAGGGGAGCTGTGGGCAGTGGCAGCTTGTCCGGGCCCCCCCTGAACCTGCCCCACGGTCCCCTTTGCTCTGACTTCCCAGTGAGCGGAGGCAGCCAGCCTGCTCTCCCGTGGCTTCTTCTAGCCCAGGGGTGGGCAAACTTTCTGACTCGAGGGCCACCATGGGTTCTTAACCTGGACCGGAGGGCCGGAACAAAAGCATGGATGGAGTGTTTGTGTGAACTAATATAAATTCAAAGTAAAGGAGCGGAGGGGAGAGCAAGAGAATCGGATAGAACAGCCGGATCCGGCCCGCGGGCCGTCATTTGCCCACGGCTGTTCTAGGCCCTGCCAGGTTTCCCTCTGCTAAGGGTGCTCTTGCTGTGGTCAATACATTCTTGTTTGCTTTTCTATAAAAAAAAAAAGAAAGAAAGAAGAGAAAAGAAAAGAAGAATGCTTGTTTTAAAATGTTGAACTTTGGGATTTATTCACAAGCAACTCTAACTCTGAAACGGGGATTCCCAGTCAGTTTTGAGGTTGTGCAGCTGACTGTCTCATTCCATAAGCCTGAACACTAGCAACAAGAAGCAGCGTTACCCCGGTGACCAAAGCCAGACAGCGCCACGGCCAGGAAGGGGGACTCCGGGCCAGACGGATCTCTCTCGTGAACATCCGTCCACGAAGCGTGAGCAGATGGAGGCCGGCAACGTGGTGCTGATCGCAGGGGTGCGGGCTGATTCCACAGCGAGAACTCCGCAACGCCATCACCACGGCAACAGGCTCAGGAAGACTCACGTGAGCAGGTGCAGAGACAGCATCTGACAGAGCCAGACCCGTTCAGGACAAAAACTCTGAGCAGACTGTGTGTGGCTCAGTAGTTGAGCGTCGACCTATGAACCAGGAGGTCAGGGTTTGATTCCTGGTCAGGGCCATGGGCTCCGTCCCCAGGAGGGGGAGTGCAGGAGGCAGCTGATCCATGATTCTCTCTCATCATTGATGTTTCTCTCTCTCTCTCCCTCTCCCTTCTTCTCTGAAATCAGTAAAAATGTATTTTAAAACACACACACAACCACTCGGAGCAGAAAGGAATGGAAGGACCCCTCCGCGGCAGGGACCACACACCTACGGCTGCTTAAGGGTGAGGAACCGACGCTCCTGCTGAGCTTGGAAATGAGGCGAGGACGTCCCCGCACATCCTCCCCACAGGAGACCCATCTCGCTAATATCGACAAGAGAAGGAAGCTAACAGATCGGGAACGAAAAAACAAAACTCCCGGTGTTCACAGGTGGCAGAATTTTCTATGTAGAAACACCCCCCTCCCCCCGGCCAAAATCGATCAAATACTTCCTGGAAACCAGGTGCACGAGACAAGGGTACAAACACTAACTTGCTTTCTCGTTAACCAGCAGCGAGCGACCAGCCTTTGCAATGAGAACCACACAGCCTTCTCCGTGGGCACCAAGAAAGGTGAACTAGTCAGGTGCAAACCCAGCCAAACGTGTCTGCGGCCCACACAGCCTTCTCTGTGGGCACCAAGAAAGGTGAGCTAGTCAGGTGCAAACCCAGCCAAACGTGTCTGCGGCCCACAAAACCTTCTCCATGGGCACCAAGAAAGGTGAGCTAGTCAGGTGCAAATCCAGCCAAACGTGTCTGCGGCCCACACAGCCTTCTCCGTGGGCACCAAGAAAGGTGAGCTAGTCAGGTGTAAACTCAGCCACATGTGTCTGCGGCCCACACAGCCTTCTCCGTGGGCACCAAGAAAGGTGAACTCGTCAGGTGTAAATCCAGCCAAACGTGTCCGCGGCCCACACAGCCTTCTCTGTGGGCACCAAGAACGGTGAGCTAGTCAGGTGTAAACCCAGCCAAACGTGTCTGCGGCCCACAGGAGAGCTATGGAAGTCTCACGAAAAGCAAAGGTGTGAAATATACAGAGAGGCTCCACGGTCAAGGGCAGGACGACTCGCGATGGCCCATGTCGGAGCTTCCCAACTCCATCTGTAGATTCAATGCCATTCTAATCAAAACCGCAGCCGGTTATTTTGGGGCGTATGGACAGAGGCTATAGCTCATGTGGAGAGAAAAGGACCGGGGTGGCCAACTCGACACTGAAGGACAGCAGTGTTGGGGGCCCGACCCTCCCGACCTCAAGCCTCCCGGGACAGCTGCCGCGTGGACACAGGGTGGTACTGGTGAAAACACAGACAACGGGTCCACGAGCCGGAGCAGAGCCCACGAGTGGACCTACACCAACAGTCCACGGACCTTCGTGGAGAAGAACAGGCAACTCCATCGAGAAAGGACAGTGCTGCCGAAACCGGTTTGGCTCAGTGGATAGAGCGTCGGCCTTCGGACTGAAGGGTCCCAGGTTCGATTCCGGTCAAAGGCATGTACCTTGGTTGCAGGCACATCCCCAGTAGGGGGTGTGCAGGAGGCAGCTGATCGATGTTTCTCTCTCATCGATGTTTCTAACTCTCTATCCCTCTCTCTTCCTCTCTGTAAAAAAAATCAATAAAATATATTTAAAAAAAAAAAAAGAGAAAGGACAGTGTTCCTCGTTTGGTTTTGCTTGTTTCCGGTAAGTGGTGCTGGAATAACCCGACACCACATGTAAAAACAAAAACAAAACAAAAACAACCCCCGAACCACAAAACCGGGGTATAGACCTGCACCTTTCATTAAAAACTAACTGAATGGAAAGTGAAAAACGATTGTGGAAGAAAAGGGGTCTCGTGCTGCCCTGGCCAGCTCAGGGGAGGCTGCGTGGCGGCCGTGCAAACTCAGAGACCCCACGTGACCACGCAGGATGGTCTGCGATGGAAACCTTTAATCCAAAAGCAGTTTACAGTGGGAGCCACGTCCTAGGAGCCTGCTGTCTTTTTGCATCTAAGATAACACACCTGGGGGTGTCGGGGTCACTCGTAACTGCCCTTTTTCCGGAGCCCTCCGGGTGCAAGCAACGTGTCTGAGCGCCAGGGAGGAGACCGTACGTTCCTTCCTTCTTGTTGTCACCTTAACTGTGACTGTCAACGATCCTGCACCCACCTAAGGATGTGTCTGTCCTTCTACTTTTTACCCAGTCCCAGAGGTTCCCCCCCTTTGCTCTCTCCCGCCTCCCTAACCTGAAACCAGTGGAGAGCCTGTCACCCACTTACCGCCCCTCCTTTGACTGTAATGTGTAAAACAAGGTGAAAAGCCGCCCTTCCCCGGAGCATTGTCCCAATCCGTTGAGATTCTGCGTCCCGGCATTTGTCAACAATTTGGCTCCAATACACTCACAAAAATGCTTTACAGTTTTAAATGGTGTTTTTTTGTGTTTTTTTTTTTTTTTACGTTAACACTACACAGTTCTCAGGAGGTAGCATGGGCAATGTCCCCGTATCCTTGTATCTGACAGTGAGTTTTCAGATCAATACAAAAGCATGCTCCGTGAAGTAAAAATGGAAAGGTGCATTTACTGGAATTAAACACTTATTCATAATTGCCCCGAACTTGGAGGCAGCCGAGACGTCCTGCAGAAGGTGGTGGATAGTGGCATGTTATTCAGCTCACAGGAACTGAGCCGGGGAGCCACGGAAGATGAAAGCGTGTGCCCGAGTGACAGCGGCCAGGCTGAGGGCCACACAGTGACCACCCGTGTCTTTCTAGCGTCTTCCGTGTCCGATCCTTCCTCCCCCTCGCTTTGCCCGGATCCCCTGTCGCATCCTAGGCCTTGTTGGAGTTTTCCGTCACCGTCCCTACACGATTGGGGACCCGTGTCGCCTGGCGGTGGTCCGTCCTCACTCTTCTCGTCCATCACCCAGCTCCTTGGTGTCGGAGGGTCCCCAGCTATGTCCCCAGCACCCCGGTCTCTGTCGGCGGCACTCGGACCTGGAGGAGGACCAGCTAAAGGCCAGGTAAACACCAGATCGATCCCCGTTCCGTGGCCCTGGCCACGGCCCCGGAGCCTGTGCCTCCACTCCCCCGCTTTAACACGGGAGGACGGAAGGCGTGACTTTGGGTGGCGAACACACAATGCGACACACAGGCGATGCTTCATAGGACGGTGCCCCTGAAACCGCTACGATTTTACTAACCCGCCCGTCCCAGGGCAGACGGACTCGCGCACTCGCCCCGCCTGGCCCACACCTTAACGGCAACCCATCAAGGCCACGGCCCGTGACGTTCTCCTCCTCGGCGCACGTCACGCTCCCACCGTTCCCTCCACGCGGTGCAGCCACGAACGCTTACAAAATGTCACCGAGGCTTTGAAATGGAGCGTCAAGGGTCCTCGCAGAGTCTGTGCTGTGAGAGGCGGCGGGAGACACGTCCGTGATATCTGAAAGTGCGGGCGCTGAGACTTCACCCACTTTGTAGGACGCGGGGGCCTTCGGGGAAGGCGGGCGTCAGAAGGAAGAAAAGGCCTTACAGCCCGTCCGGGAGAGGACCTGTCCACATGGAGAAGCCCATCCCTGACGGACTGCAGACCCTGTCACCTGCAAACCACCGCCTCCTTCCTCGCTGCCCGGCCGGGGACCGTCTCCCCGCGCCTCCCCGCTCCTCTACGCACAGCGCGCCTCTGCGGGCGGTCTCCCACGAGTCTTTGTTAACGCAAGTCTAAGTGCCCCGCGTGGCCTAAAAGAACCAAGGGTTTTGAGGGAAAATGTAGAGTTATTGGCCTCGTCAGTGCAATATCCAGGGGTCCTCAAACGTTTTAAACAGGGGGGCCAGGTCACTGTCCCTCAGACCGTGGGAGGGCCGGACTATCGTTTAAAAAAAAACAAAAAACAACTATGAACAAATTTCTATGTGCACTGCGGGCCCGGGATGCGTCGGCTGCTAAGCAGGACAGGCAGCGGCACCCGGCGGGCCGGATCCATGTCCTCGGCGGGCCGCATGTGGCCCACGGGCCGTAGTTTGAGGACCCCTGATAGGCGGTGTTTTGCACAGAGCAAGGTTTCCATGAGCACCGGAGGGAGTGACAGGAGGATGGATGCGTGATGAGTGACACTCCAACCACTGAGCCCGCAGCCAAGGAATGAAAGACTCATGGGAATTAGGCAGACTGCCCAGTTCCCACGCGGGGCCACCTGCAGGGCCGGCCTGGTGTCCACTGCACCCGCCGCCTCGTCCCCGACAACAGGAGCCCTGAGCTGCACCCTTCCCCCGCCCCCCCGCCCCCCACCCCGCTCACTGCTCACTGCAAGGCACGGCTGCCTGCCTGTCGCTTCCAAAGGGTGCCGGTACACAAAGGGCACTCTCCCGGGACCCGGACACGCGCACACGCGCTCACTCCCACGGGGCCGCGCTCTGACGTTGTTATTCTGTACGTTCTACACGTCCTTGCCCTTTCTTTTGTCATTTAAACCATGGCCAGCCGTGACTCAGCGCCTCGAATTCACAGCCCACGGAGCTGTCACCCGCCGTTTGAAAGTCAGAACCGTGTAAACATGCACTGTCAGACAGCGAAACGAAATGAAGTCACTGCACAGGAGCAGGTGGGTTACACGGACCGTGTCTTCTATTACCAGCCGCGTCTTGACCCAGCCCTGTCTCCCCCCGAGGCCACGTTAGCGTAGAGCCGTCATCTGCTCATTTCAGAAGCCACCAGCCTCCCTCACTGTTGTAGGAAAAGTGTCATTTCTAGAGAACAGCTTAGAAAGGAGAAGTGGAGACCTCCCGTGCTGTTGTTCAAGTCTGCATGTGTGTGCGTGTGTGTCTGTGTGCACACGTGTGTCTGTGTATGCACATGTATGTACATGCATGTCTCTGTGCCTGTGTGCATGTGTGTGTGCATGCATGTCTCTATGTGTGTCTCTGTGTGTGCACATGTGTGTGCATGCGTGTCTCTCTCTCTGTGTGTGTAATAGACCTGGAGATACCAGCTTCCTTATCCCAGAGGCCGCAAGGCCCCTCGCCCTCCGCCCCGTGAGGACGGCGAGAAGCCACCTCCAGGCGCCCGGAAGGGGCCTCTTGGAGCGTCCAGCCTCCTGACCGTCAGCAATACATCGCTGTTGTTTACTCGCCGCCCGTCCTGTCGCTGCAGCCCGAATAGACGAGGACAGGAGTGTGCGTGCGTGGAGGCATGGAGCGTCACTGCTCGGGGAGGGAGCCACCAGGGCAGAGGCCTGCAACCTATCGGGCGGCCGGCAGCTCGGCCGTCGTGCACGGGAAACCAATATCCCGAAGAAAAGGGGGGGGACGCATCCCAGAAACACACATGAAAACCCCAAGGCCCCAGCTGAGCAACTTGGAAACCCACTTTAATGTGTCTGTGCAGGAACAAAGTTTTAACCTGACAACCGTCGAAATGAAGTCCAGCCCTGGCCGGTGCGGCTCAGTGGATGGAGCACCAGCTTGTGGAACCGAAGGGTCTCGAGTTCGATTCCAGTCGATGGCAGGGAGCTCGGTTGCAGGTCCGATCCCCAGCCCCGGTTGGGGCACATGGGGGAGGCAACTGATGATGTGTCTCGCTCACATCCATGTCTCGCTCTCTGTCTCTCCCCCGCCCTTCCACTCTCTCTAAAAATCAATGGGAAAAACATCCTTGGGTGAGGATTAACAGAAAGAAATCAAATGTATCTTCTGGATGTTCCCTCGAGTAACTGGCATGTGACCTTCCCAGAGGCCGCCCCCCTCCCCCACCGCCTTCTGCACAGCCAAGGATGCCTTCGCTGGATGTCACCTGCTGGAAGGGGCGTGCATGCGCACAGGCAGTGGGGACCCGGCCAGGTCCTCCAGGCTCTGGGGTGAGGGAGGACCAGGGGGCGCTGGAGAGAGGGAGGGAGAGGAGGGCGGAGGGCGGCGGGCGGCTCCTCCTAGGGATGCAGGAGACCATTACTATCTAGAAACAGCTTAGCTCCAGACCCACTGTTTCTGGAAACTTCAAGTTACAAAGTTACGTGTCTACAGGACGGCCAGGGGTGTTTATAAAAGGACAGAACGAAGTAAAATTCTAAGAGGGTATTCTGCCCAGCTCGTGTGGCTCAGTGGATAGAGCGTTGGCCTGCGAACTGAAGGGTCCCGGGTTTGATTCCGGTCAGGGGCACAGGCCCGGGTTGCGGGCTCGATCCACAGTGGGGGGCGTGCAGGAGGCAGCCGGTCCATGATTCTTTCTCATCACGGATGTTTCTCTCTCTCTCTCCCTCTCCCTTCCTCTCTGACATCCATAAAAATGTTTGAATAAATAAATAATAAAAAGAGCTATTTCCTTTCCCTTAAAAATAAAATAAAATAAAATAAAATAAAATAAAATAAAATAAAAGGGAGCTCTTTTACAATACGTTGGTATCGTAGTCACCACGAGACGCGCACGCAGCCAGGCGTGGGCAGCCCTGACACCACGGACGTCCTGCCACTGAGCCCTCTCCCAGCCGCGCCCGCCCCGGGGGCGCTCAGGGTCAGCGGGCGGCACGGCGACAGGAACGTGTTCTTCAAGGCACACACCGCCCCTCTCCTCCGGCCGCGTGTCAGAGAGCAGGTGCCGCGCAGCCTCTGATGGATCATTTAATTTGCCTTTTTCTCATCTCAATGTGCAATTGGCTTCCCGCCGCACATCTGGGCCGACGTACCCGTCCTCGCGGGTGCTCAGAGCTGGCCAGCTCGTTACAGCCGATTTAAAAGTAACAGCCAGAGAACGAAGCGTCTTTCTCAGAAATAACAGCTGTAATGGGCCAGGGCCACCCAAAAATCACCGGCAGAGCAATTTAATTCCAGGGCGTCTGCATGCTCCCCGGAACATTTCCTCTTCAAAAGCCAGGTTTCCCTCCCCATTGCGGTCTTTTCAACGGGCGGCATTAATCCGCGCTTATCACGGGCGGTAGGTTAATTGGACAGAAACCCCCTTTATCTTCCTAGACTTCACGGCCGTCGCCTCATAAAATTACTTTCCGACGTTTCATTATCTGGGCCTCAGAGAATGCAGGGCCCTTAAATGGAGCGGGTGCAGTGTGGGCATGGCTGGGATACTCTTTCTTTTCTTTGAAAGATTAATCTGTTTTTAATATATTTTTATTGATGTCAGAGAGAGAGAGGCAGGGAGAGGGAGAGAGAGACAGAAACACCAATGATGAGAGAGAATCACGGACCGGCTGCCTCCTATACGCCCCACACTGGGGACCGAGCCCACCACCTGGGCCTGTGCCCTGACCGGGAATCCAACCGTGACGTCCTGGGTCATAGGTGGACGCTCAGCCACGGAGCCACGCCGGCCGGGCGGCTGGGATCCTGTTTCCCCAAAGGAAGCCGTGGGGAGGCCTCGCAGGGACGCGGCCCTCACAGAGCGGACCAGTGGGTGACTCGCTCCAATGCCACAGTGCCAGGACTTTCTATTCCGATGGAAGCAGCGAGCCGACCGGCCTGCCTCCCGGTGAGGAAGCTGTGAGCACGGCACCTTAGACAGCATTCCCACCCGCCGCCTGGCTGACCCACCGCTCCCGGCGTCCTCATTGCCAAAGGAAAAGCAGACCCTGTGGCTTCTGATTCTCTTTCAGAGAAACCACCGCTTTATACAAACGGACTCCTTCCATGTTCAGTATCATTCTTTAAGCCATGCCAGTGGGCAACGGAGTCATGGGCTGCCAATCGGAAATAAGTGAAGAAAATTCAAATTTCAACACACACTGATGTGGGAGGCACAGTGAAGGGGCGAGGTGCCCCCGGGGGCCCGGGCAGGGGTGCCGGGGCTCTCTCAGGTGAGCAAGCCACCGATGCGGGGTCTCTTCTCACTGTCCACCGGAGGCCAAGTTTATCCAACACGTCACATGTCTAAAGAGCTGTCCCTCGCCCGGCTTGAGCGACGCAGTAGCTGAGCATCGACCTAGGACCCAGGAGGTCACGGTTGGATTCCCTGTCAGGGCTCATGCCTGGGTGGCGGGCTCGATCCCCAGGAGGGGGCGTGCAGGAGGCAGCCGATCCATGATTCTCTCTCATCATGGATGTTTCTATCTCCCTCTCTGAGATCAATAAAAATGTATATTTTAGAAAAAGAGCTGCCCCTTTTCACGTAAACACGAGTCCATGTCAGTGGCGACGGCCTACCACACCCGGCTCTCCTGGTCAGGGTGGCACAGAAATAGGAGGTCCCCGCGCGGCGTTGTCTAGCCCTGGGAGACCCCACAGGACGGGGTCAGGGCTCCCGGGAAGGGCCTCTTGGAAAAAAGCCAACGAAAGGACTTTCGCTTTGGCGATTTCCCGACGGCAAGAGTTAAGTCTCGGAGGAGACAGGAGAGCGGCATTGCCGCAGGCATGCCTCAGTGGTGCTGATAATCGGCCTTAATAGCCAATCATCATCGTCACCTGCCTTAATCATTAGCCCGCTGCGAGCCAGGGCGCCGTGACCCAGGGGCCATGCTCCCACCTAACGTTGCCATAATGTCGAGAAACGACTGTCCTTTCATTTCACATTTACTTATTCCTCATTAGGACGCTCCAAAGTCACACGCATGCGTGAACGTGTTAGTGGGAAGGTTCGCGGTGACCGGCGTGCGTGGCCGGGCCGGCCGGCACCCTACCTAGATCGTCCTCCTCCGGCCCTGGGAAGCTGATGCCGGGCTGGACCAGGTCCCCTGCCTCCTCCTCTGCAAAGAGAGAAACACAGTCAGGGTTGAGCGTGAGTCGCTGTGGCCTGAGGCCCACGCAGCGCACCGCCGCCACCCCCACCAGGCCCAGACCCGCCACCCCCACCAGGCCCAGACCCGCCACCCCGCACCACGCCCAGACCCGCCACCCCCACCACGCCCAGACCCGCCACCCCCACCACGCCCAGACCCGCCACCCGCACCACGCCCAGACCCTCCACCGCGCACCACGCCCAGACCCGCCACCCCGCACCACGCCCAGACCCGCCACCGCGCACCACGCCCAGACCCTCCACCGCGCACCACGCCCAGACCCTCCACCGCGCACCACGCCCAGACCCGCCACCCCCACCACGCCCAGACCCGCCACCCCCACCACGCCCAGACCCGCCACCCGCACCACGCCCAGACCCGCCACCGCGCACCACGCCCAGACCCGCCACCCCGCACCACGCCCAGACCCGCCACCGCGCACCACGCCCAGACCCTCCACCGCGCACCACGCCCAGACCCTCCACCGCGCACCACGCCCAGACCCGCCACCGCGCACCACGCCCAGACCCGCCACCCCGCACCACGCCCAGACCCGCCACCGCGCACCACGCCCAGACCCTCCACCGCGCACCACGCCCAGACCCTCCACCGCGCACCACGCCCAGACCCTCCACCGCGCACCACGCCCAGACCCTCCACCGCGCACCACGCCCAGACCCTCCACCCCGCACCACGCCCAGACCCGCCACCCGCACCACGCCCAGACCCTCCACCCCGCACCACGCCCAGACCCTCCACCCCGCACCACGCCCAGACCCGCCACCCCCACCACGCCCAGACCCGCCACCCCCACCACGCCCAGACCCGCCACCCCCACCACGCCCAGACCCGCCACCCGCACCACGCCCAGACCCTCCACCGCGCACCACGCCCAGACCCTCCACCCCGCACCACGCCCAGACCCGCCACCCGCACCACGCCCAGACCCGCCACCCCCACCACGCCCAGACCCGCCACCCCCACCACGCCCAGACCCTCCACCCCGCACCACGCCCAGACCCGCCACCCGCACCACGCCCAGACCCTCCACCCCGCACCACGCCCAGACCCTCCACCCCGCACCACGCCCAGACCCGCCACCCCGCACCACGCCCAGACCCTCCACCCCGCACCACGCCCAGACCCTCCACCCCGCACCACGCCCAGACCCTCCACCCCGCACCACGCCCAGACCCTCCACCCCGCACCACGCCCAGACCCTCCACCCCGCACCACGCCCAGACCCGCCACCCCGCACCACGCCCAGACCCTCCACCCCGCACCACGCCCAGACCCGCCACCGCGCACCACGCACAGACCCGGGAGGCGCGAGCGTGTTTGTTCTCGCATCGCGGCTGGGAGCGGCCTTCTCCCCGTTCCCGGGAGCAGCCCGTGCTCACCGCCAGGTGCCAACGCTGCAGGTGGCCAAGGGCTTCTCACCTGGGCCTCTGGTCAGCGCCGGTGTCTTACGCATTGTCCCCATCAGAACAGAGTCCTGTAAACTCCCGGCCACCATCTCCTGCTCCCTGACCACCACCTCTTGCTCCCGGACCACCATCTCCTGCTCCCTGACCACCACCTCTTGCTCCCGGACCACCATCTCCTGCTCCATAACCACCATCTCCTGCTCCATAACCACCATCTCTTGCTCCCGGACCACCATCTCCTGCTCCCTGACCACCACCTCTTGCTCCCTGACCACCATCTCCTGCTCCATAACCACCACCTCTTGCTCCCGGACCACCATCTCCTGCTCCCTGACCACCACCTCTTGCTCCCGGACCACCATCTCCTGCTCCATAACCACCATCTCCTGCTCCATAACCACCATCTCTTGCTCCCGGACCACCATCTCCTGCTCTCTGACCACCACCTCTTGCTCCCTGACCACCATCTCCTGCTCCATAACCACCACCTCTTGCTCCCGGACCACCATCTCCTGCTCCCTGACCACCACCTCTTGCTCCCGGACCACCATCTCCTGCTCCATAACCACCATCTCCTGCTCCATAACCACCATCTCTTGCTCCCGGACCACCATCTCCTGCTCCATAACCACCATCTCCTGCTCCCCGACCACCATCTCCTGCTCCATGACCACCATCCTGCTCCATAACCACCATCTCCTGCTTCCTGCCACTGGTGGGGTCCCGGGGGCCTGCAGGCCACGGCCAGGACCCCTGTGCCATTTGGGAAACTTGTACCATTGGGGCCTCATCCCCATCATTCAAAGCTGCCGACCTGGTTTAATGTTTCATAGTCGTTCATGTCAGGTCAGTTTGGTCCAAAACACAGATCCTCCCGCTGGGAGAACCCAGGTCACCTGCCACGTCTGGCGACCTCTGCCCTTACTCTGGGCCCCACATGGGCTGGGCACCGCCAGGCCCGGGCACCGACACCCCAGGATCCCACATGAGACAAGCAGGCCTCGGTCTCTACATGGAGATGGGATTTCATCATATGTGTAACACATGTGTCATGTTTTTGGCACATGTTCCATAAATAGGTTTCCATGTTTTAACTGTACGTGTGTATTCACGCAGACTTCCCACCTTCAGGAGTGGGTTTTGAGGCTGACATTCTACACCAACATCTGCTGGAGACATCAAATACCGCGAGAATGCTAGAGTCGCAGACGGGCCGTTCCAGCACGTGGCGCCAGATCTGCTCGCACCCCCACGGCCGTTTCAGTGAGTTTATAGAAAGGGGCCAAGGCCTGATGGCTGAGGACTCAGAGGAGGCCCTCCCTGGTCACGCCCCACGTAGACTGTGGTCAAATCCCCCACACGGGCCTCCTGCCACTCACGGCTTTAAAAATATGCACACATTCTTTTTTTCCCCTCTTTTTAATCCTCACCAGAGGATGTCTTTTCTATTACTTTTTAGAGAGTGGAAGGGAGGGAGGACGGATGGGGAGGGGAGAGAAAGAGAAACATCGGTATGAGAGAGACACATCGATTGGTTGCCTCCTGCACACGCCCTGACTGTGGCCAGGGATCGAACCTGCAACCCAGGGACATGCTCTTGACCGGGAATTGAACCCATGACCCTTCGGTGTGCTGGTCGATGCTCTAACCAGTGAGCCACACTGTCCAGGGCAAAAACAATGTACGTGCTCTCTGTATTTTAATATATGCCCACTCTACGTTTGTATACAGATGACAAGTTTCTGAATGGGTCCGAGTATTTCACAAAAAGGCCTGTTCAAACCGCTTGTGCCCGGCTGGCACCACCATGTCCACGCGCCTTGTGAGCGTCCTGGGCCGGGGGCCAGCCACGGGCCTGAGCCCAGCGTGGACCCCGGGTGGCTGCGCGGCTGTTTGTTGGAAACAAGGAAAAGTGACAGGCAGGTCTAATGAATGCGGTTGCCATGGAGACTGCAGCCACGTGGCTGGCACCTCACCTTGACAACCGTCTATGGCGGGCGGTTGGGCTGGAATGGGATCAGGAGAATAAACCACATGGTCCTCACTCCTGGCCTCAGCTTGTCCTCCTTGCGGTCACCACACACGGACATGCAGGACGGAGTGCACGTGGGTGACAGTGCGCGTGGGCGAGGGGTGCGCACGGGCAATGGGAGGGCGTGGATGATGCACGCACGGGACACGGAAGCGCCAGCGTGAGTGTGCAGCCGGGCCAGGACCGCAGACGGGCGCACGGAACACGCAGCGCTGTGCCCCCTCCTCCCCCCCTTCCCCCCGCGCCCTCACTGCGTCCACACGGGTGCGTCTGCGCAGGTCAGCCTGTCTTGGGGCAAGAATGACCCCCTGCAGGTCTCTCAGGGCAAGGGGAGGACGGAAGGGCAGCTGGGCACCATCGTTCAAGGGGAAACCCCAGGGTCACGGCCATGGTGGGCAGGTGCCCGTCCCCCAGGCTCGTGCTGCAGGGACATCTGAGGGGGACGTGGGGGCTGGGAGTCGCCCCTGGAACGGTCTCAGGGTGGAGACACGTGGCTCTCCAGTCGGGCTGCCCCCAGGACCCCTGCTCTCAGGGCCCGGGGTCCCCCGGGAGCTCAGAGACCGCAGTGACGCCCCCCACACTCTCGGATCACCCATCAACACGCTGTCCTTCAGCCCCGTGGCCTGGGCTCCGTGGCGGCAGCCTGCTCAGCGACCAGGAGGCGGCGGCCACAGGCCTGGGCCGGAGACACGTGTCCTCAGCCAAGTGCCTCGACACCCAGGCCCGGGTCTTGGCCACATTCGGACCATCACGTCTGTCATCACGTCCATCCCTACGATGGTTCACCGATAATTTCCAAGAAATTTTGCCCTGGCTGGGGTGTGCAGTGGTTAGAGCGTCAGCCCCCTGACCGCTGGGTCTCAGGTTTGATTCCATCAAGAGCACGTACCTGGGTTGCAGGCTCGATCCCCATCCCGGGTCAGGGCACGTGTAGGAAGCAACCAATCGATGTGTCTCTCTCATCGATGTCTCTCTCTCCCCCTCCTCCTTCCATCAGTCTCTCTAAAATTCAATGGAAAAATACCCTCAATGAGGATTTAAAGAAAAAAGGACATTTTGATGTCCTCGAGGGTTTCAGCGGCCAATGGAAGCTGCCCCAAGCCTGAGGCTGGCACCCCTTGTCACAGCTGTTTATACACACGTGTCCGCAGTTACAGTCAGTAACGGACAGAAATAAATGAATGCAAGAGGGCTGCACCAGCAGGCTCACACGGCGGGTGCGCTGCCCCTCCGGGGAAGTTTCAAGGCCGCCCCAGAAGGGCCGAGGTAACTGCCACCGCTTTACAAGCAGCGAGGGGCTAGGAAAGTCCCAGGGCAGGAGGGGAGGGACGCTGGGGCAGGAAGGAAAGGGAAACAAGGCCGTCCAGTGAGCAGTGTGCAGCCAGCCTGGAACCCACAAGCCATGATCTCCCCCAGCCCAGCACAGCGCACATGGTTAAAGCCTCTTAGGAGAGAATGCAGGGGGGAAGGAGGGAGGGAAAAGGGCCGTTTCCTCCCTGAGCAGAGAAGCCAGCGGTCTCAGTCTTGGCAAGATAAGGTTGCAGGTGCTTCTCAGGAATTCTGGGAAGGCCGCCACCGCGTCAACAGGGACCCGGGAATTAATCTGCACAAAAATAGTCATCAGGGGACTCTGGACCCTGTAGACAGGAGGGGGTGTAACACGCAGACCCCCACCAACTCGCTCTTCAGATTAGCTGAGCACCCAACCCTAACCCTTCCCTAACTGTACCCTAACCCTAACCCTAACCCTAACCCTACCCTAACCCTAACCCTAACCCTAACTGTACCCTAACCCTAACCCTAACCCTAACTGTATCCTAACCCTTCCCTAACTGGACCCTAAACCTACCCTAACCCTAACCCTTCCCTAACCCTAACCCTAACTGTACCCTAACCCCTCCCTAACCCTAACCCTACACTAACACTAATCCTAACCCTAACCAAACCCTACCCTAACCCTAACCCTAACCTAACCCTAACCCTAACCCTTTCTTAACTGTACCCTAACCCTTCCCTAACCCTAACCCTAACCCTAATCCTAACCCTAACCCTAACCCTAACTGTACCCTAACCCTAACCCTACCCTAACCCTAACCCTAACCCTTCCCTAACACTAACCCGACCCTAACCCTAACACTAACCCTAATCCTACCGTAACCCTAACCATTCCCTAACCCGACCCTAACCCTAACCCTAACCCTACCCTAACCCTAATCCTAACCCTAACCCTAACCCTTCCCTAATCCTAACCCTACCCTAACCCTAACCCTACCCTAACACTAACCCTAACCCTAACCCTAACCCTTCCCTAACACTAACCCGACCCTAACCCTAATACTAACCCTAACCCTACCGTAACCCTAACCATTCCCTAACCCTAACCCGACCCTAACCCTAACCCTAACCCTACCATAACCCTAATCCTAACCCTAACCCTAACCCTTCCCTAACCCTAACCCTACCCTAACCCTAACCCTACCCTAACACTAACCCTAACCCTAACCCTTCCCTAACCCTAACCCTACCCTAACCCTAACCCTAACCCTACCCTAACCCTAACCCTACCCTAACCCTTCCCTAACCCTAACCCTAACCCTTCCCTAACCCTAACCCTTCCCTAACCCTAACCCTACCCTAACCCTAACACTAACCCTAACCCTAACCCTAACCCTAACCCTACCCTAACCCTAACACTAACCCTAACCCTAACCCTTCCCTAACCCTAACCCTAACCCTTCCCTAACCCTTCCCTAACCCTAACCCTTCCCTAACCCTAACCCTACCCTAACCCTAACACTAACCCTAACCCTAACCCTACCCTAACCCTAACCCTACCCTAACCCTAACACTAACCCTAACCCTTCCCTAACCCTAACCCTAACCCTACCCTAACCCTAACCCTAACCCTAGTCTGCGCTTCCTAAGCCAGACGTGTAGGTTTGTTTGCCTTCCTTCTTGAACAGAGGTGCCTGCGTGAATGGCTTTAATAAACTGGCTTTCACAACACAGTCAAGGTGCCGTATAAATGCATCCATGAGAAGACAAGGATCGCGGCTGGGGCAGCCCTCGCCCTCTGACCCGGGGCTGTCCGGCCCGCAGCACCTCGCTGGTGAGGTGGGGGTGCCTCTCACAGGGTCACGGGTCATTTTCAACAACCAGCTGGCCCCTGGGGCTCAAGGAGATGCAGAGTTTTCACACACGGGACTGAGGCCACCCAGAGGAAAAGGCAGGGGCTGGTCGGACCTGTCGGCCACCCACACAGGCGCTGACCACTCCTGGCTCCCCGTTCCTCCCTGCAGGAGGCGGAGGTGCGTTCCCTGCTGGGCAGGCAGGCACCGCCGTCCTCCTTCCTCCTTCCTCCTGGACGTAACTCGTAACTCGCAGGACCAGCTGGCGGGGAAGCTGCCTCCCTCGCCGACCTCGGAACACCAGGGGGCTGCCAGGCCACCTGCCCGACCCACTTCCCGTGTGGCTCCAGGCGGCGCTGGTCTCGGAGGAGCATGGAGAAACATGACACGCATGCCAATCTGGGTCACCTCTGCCAACGTCCACACCTCCACGCCTCACCTACGGCCCGAACCCTCCACGGCTCCGGCAGGAGGGGACCAGCGGGAGCAGGATGGAGGCAGGGGGGAGACCCCGGAGGGCAGGTAACGTCCCCGAGGCCACCTGAGGGCCCGCCGCTGACTCTGAAGGTCGGGGCTCCCTCCTCTCCACATCTGAGTGGAGGCGTGAGCAATGAGGGACCTCCCTTCCCCGGAGACCGGACCCCCCCGGACACTCCTGCGAGGCTCAGCAAAGCCGCAGAGGAAGCGCACATGGCCCAGCTTTGGGGTTTTAAACCCTCGGGCGCCCAAGAGCCAAGCACCCGTCTCGGTAACGTGCCGACGGAAGCAGTGAAGAGAAAAAGCTTGGGCTTCCAGACGTAGGCACAACGTTTACCCAGGAGCAGGGAGCTTCTCAGAAGTGTGGGTTCTCTGAGTAAAAGACACAATGTTGCCAGGAGCTCTGAGTAAAAGACACAATGTTGCCAGGAGCTTCCAGTGAAAGACACAATGTTGCCAGGAGCTCTGAGTGAAAGACACAATGTTGCCAGCTCACAAACAGCAGGAAACACAAGTCAGGTTCTTCTGCCTGTGCAGACCGCAGCCTTTCTGCTCGGCAGGCGTCCTTATTAATGTGGTTAATGGGGTTTCCCCGACAGAGAGGGCGAGGGCCCACGGCGGCTAAGCGACGGCGGCTAAGCGACTGCCCGCGGTCGCCCCAGAACCCTCTTTCCACGCTGTGTTTTCAGTGGCACCACCCCTTTTCTCCAACTGAAATCTACACAGAACTGCAAGCTACTAAAAAGCGGGCTGCGCGCACCACCCTGCAAGCATTGGGCTGGGGGGCTGTGCGTGAGGTGGGGTCCCCTCCATGCCCGCAGGCCCCCGAAGCTTCTTTGCAGAACCCGGAGCTCGAGGGGCGCTGACCGTGGGGACAGCGGAAGGACCGGAAGCTCCCCCTCGGTGTCTGAGCAGAACGGCCTCCCTTCGGCTGCTGGAACGATGGGCCTTCATCTCACGGGGGCGGAGTCTGAAGCTCGTGCTGCTGAGTCAAGGGTTCGAGCTCCGGATGACACCGGAGACCACTCCTCACCGGAGGCTGTGCCCACTGCGCCCTGGGCGCCCCGGGGCCTGTCCCACAGCCGTGTCCCATTCCTTCCCACTCAGGCCCAGGACCCACCCCGGCGCCCAGGGTGGGTGGGAGTCAGCCACCTGGGCGTCTGCACTTCGCCTCGTCCCCCGGTCCTGCTGCACCCCACCACCTGCCACCGCTCGTCCGTGCCTCCCCTGCCCCTCCCTCCCGGCCGAGTTCGCCCTGGTGTCGCCTCCTGTCCGGGCAACAACTTCCGTGTCTGTCTGTTTCCTATGAGAAGGATGGAGGCGGCGGGGAAGTGAGAACACCCACCGCGTGGCTGTGGCAGCAAACGGCTCCTCCTGGCAGAGAGGGCACGGCCTGGGGCTCAGGGCGCCCCTGCTGCCGCGGGTGCGGGTGGCGGGGGGGGGCACTGGGCGCGTGGCAGACGGCAGCACCTCAGGGGCACACCCAGGGACGCCCAGCGAGTCGGCCTCTGAGACTCATGCCCAGTGTGCCCAGCTTCTAGATCCTTCCACTCTTTCAAAGTTCCCTTCCAAGGAAAGCGCGAGCGAGTCCACGCTCCAGCCGTTCGCTAATGACTGCGCGGGAAGCTCAATTAAGGGCTCATTTCTGCTCCGAGGGGACAAAGGCTCTGATTACTTCCTCCTCCGTTTCGCCCGCAGCTGCGCCCCCGCCCGCAGCGCCGCGGCGGGAATGCTTCCTCCTGGCTTCCTCGGGGCGCAGAGACGCCCCTCGCTTTATTCGGGACCCAGGGCTGTGTCTCCCAGATGCCGCCCCTCCAGCTGCAGAGCGCTCACAGTCAATGTCCCTTCAACCCATGGGGGCGGGGGGAGCTCAAAGTCACGGACAGCGCCCCTCGGCGAGGAGGGACGTGGTCTGAGACAGGTGGCGACTGGGCTCCTGCTGGCATCCAGGCCCCCCGAGACGCGGTGGTCCCCCCGCACCCCCGGTTTCCAAGCTTTGAGGACCCTGTCACGCCAGCCGCCACCTGCATTCCGATAAATTACAAAACCGCCCCCGGGGGACTCAGCCGCGGGCCACACCGGGATCGGATCGGGGACTTCTCTGGGCGCAGAGCGAGCCGGAGGCGGGTGAGCAAGGCCGTCTCTGCTGGGAGCTGGGGTGCTGCGTGATGAAGCTGTATCCGCTGCCGGGGTCTCCGTGTTCACATCAGAAGGGACGCCGGTTACATTCCCATAAAATGTTTCGCATCTGATTCCAAAGGGGGTCATGTCCCCTCCGCCCGGCGCCCGCCCACCCGCCCGTGCTGTCTGTGTCCGGAGGTTTTATGACAACTTCCTCGCAGCTGCTGGCTTTGGGGCGGAGGGAAGGGCATTTGCACGTCTTGGGAAACCCGCCCTTCGTGCCCGACTCACGCTGCGTGAAGGTCTCAGGGGTCGGGGGGCCCTGGGAGGCAGTGAGCGCGCTGTCGCCTGACAGTGGTCAGGGGTCCTCCCCTGGGCACCTGGGGTCCCGGGAGGCTGCCAGGTCACACACGGGACCCACCTGAACCTGGGTCTCAGGTACACACAGGTGCGGCCCACTGTTTTCCTGGGGTCCCGGGAGGCTGCCAGGTCACACACGGGACCCACCTGAACCTGGGTCTCAGGTACACACAGGTGCGGCCCACTGTTTTCCTGGGGTCCCGGGAGGCTGCCAGGTCACACACGGACCCACCTGAACCTGGGTCTCAGGTGCACACAGGTGCGGCCCACTGTTTTCCTGGGGTTCAGGGACAGGAGTGGCCCGTGTGGGAACCCTGGCTCCGTGGGCTGGGAGGCGGCGGGGCTGCGGTTGGGGTCTCTGCGGGGAACCTATGGTCTCCAGAGTTGAGATCCCCCCAATGGAACGAGCAGAAGTCACTCATTACTAAAGCCGCGTCCCCTGTCCTCCTCCAGCTGTAAACCAGAGGCCTGACCCCCACCCACCAGGGCCCGGGCCGGTGCCCGTGAGCAGGGAGCGATGGCTGTCATTGTGGGCTGAGGATGGGCCTCCACGGCTCTGCGCCCCCGCCCCCCACCCCCTTCTCCTGACACACCCGCCTCCGGGCAGGGGTCCCCAGGCGTTTTCACACGAACGCACCACGCACACGCCCTGCTGACTCTGCACACTCCCGATCCTTATCCCCCACGGCGCCTCCCTTCCCGCGCGCTGCGTCCCGCAGACCCGGCTCTTTTCAGACAGCCCTGGCCGTCCCATGTGATCTGCGTCCCCGCCTCCCCATGACTCCTGTGTCCACTTTGGAGATTAGTAAAAGCAAGTGGCATCTGTTACAAAGGACAGATGGACGATGGACGGCTGCCATCATTCCCCGCCGAGCCCGCCCGCCACGGAGCAGTCTCTCTCTCTGTGGCTCAGGCTCCGCAGGAAACGGCGAGCCCGGGGCTCCCGGACGGATTTGCCGGGACCACGGGCGCCGCCCTGGACCTGAACCCGAACCCAGAAGTGGCTGCCCCACGCTGGGCTGGCACCGTCGCCCCAATATTGTTTTAGTCCATCCCAATGGCCGGTCTGGGTCACCCCCAGACATCGGGGAGAGACCGGCGCCGCGCTGGGTCGGTCCGGTTTTCCCATCGCGAGTGGGTCCTGAGTCAGCAGCGCACGGATGCGGTGGAGCGCACGCCTGTGGGACACAGGAGCTCCGCAGGGCCACAGGCAGCGCGGCCTTCAGCGGCTCCCTCTTCCCCGCTTCCTCTTAAGGAAAGCCCCACCACTTCGTCCCCTGCACCCCGCGCCCCAGGCGCTTAGCCCTCACCGCAGGAAGAGCAAGTGGAGGCGTGCAGACGCCTGGCAAAACTGCCGTGGCCCCTGCCAAAACCGGTTTGGCTCAGTGGATAGAGCGTCAGCCTGCGGACTGAAAGGTCCCAGGTTTGATTCCGGTCAGGGGCATGTACCTTGGTTGCGGGCACATCCTCAGTGGGAGGTGTGCAGGAGGCAGCTGATCGATGTTTCTCTCTCATCGATGTTTCTAACTCTCTATCCCTCTCCCTTCCTCTCTGTAAAAAATCAATAAAATATATATTAAAAAAAAACAAAAACAAAACAAAAACAAAACAAAACTGCCGTGGCCCCACATGCGGCCGCGGTGGCCTCAGGCCCCCCAGGCCCCCGCGTCTGGGACGGTGCCGAGCCGACGGCCTCCATGAGGTCAGCTGAGCAGTCCGTCCTCTGAGCACGAGACCCGAGACGGCAGCCTGGCCGCCTGCTCTGCGTGGCCCGGGCCGCCTGCCTCCGCACACCTGCCGTTTCGCGTGAGCACAGGGACCCCACAGCCTCCGGCCGCCGCCCTCGGTGAGTGTCAGCCTCCCGGGCCTCCCGTCAGCCACGAGGCCGGGCAGAGGCGGTGCTGTGAGCTGTGGGAAGGAGGCACACACGTGGCCTGACACAGCGGACGTTCCGTTAACCCTGACTACTGTTCTCTCTGTACACCCTGTGAACAGTGCATGACTTTCTCTTTTTTTTAATGTATTTTATTATTGATTTTTACGGAGAGGAAGGGAGAGGGATAGAGAGCTAGAAACATCGATGAGAGAGAAACATCCATCAGCTGCCTCCTGCACACCTCCCACTGGGGATGTGCCCGCAACCAAGGCACATGCCCTTGACCGGAATCGAACCTGGGACCTTGCAATCCACAAGCTGATGCTTTATCCACTGAGCCACACCGGCTCGGGCTGAATAGTGCCATGACTTTCAACGAACGCTAAACTCTGCCAAGTGCCAAAAATGAGGGAGCGTGAAACACAAAATGAGAGGGCGGAGGACAGCCAGGGCTGCGGGTCAACCAGATGAGAACCCCCGTTCTGTCCTGCCCGGGGTCAGAGGTCAGCCAGTGGCTTCTCCTGTTTCTTTCTTTTATTTATTTATTTATTTATTTATTTATTTATTTATTTATCTATTTATTCTTAATCCTCACCTGAGGATATATTTTTATTGATCTGAGAGAGGGAAGCTTCGACATGATATAGAAACATCGATCGGTTGCCTCCCATACGCACCCTGACTGGCAATGGAACCCACCACCTGTTCACAGTCAGGGTGACGCTCTAACCAAACTGAGCCAGCCGGCCGGGCCAACTGTGCTGCATTTAAAACTACTGTTTCTTTAAGGCCCACATATTCTCAAGCATAGGAGGTGCGACGTGACCATGTGGTCCCCGGCGCTGTCGGTAAGCACGATGCCCGGGGTGACGCGTGTCACCAACGCTGGGGCGTCTCCCGTTCCTGTGAGCAGGGGACTTCCTGCCCTGCCGGCACCCCGCTCCCAGCTGTCTCCCCAGGAAGATGGACGGGACCCAGTGGAGGTGCCCAGGCGGGGAGGGGCTCGGGGCTCGGGGACCAGTCCTGGAACCAGCTCCCCGCGGGTCACCCATCCTCAGCTCGGTGGTGACGTGGCCTGGGGCCTGTGCCCGTGGCCAGATCCCCGGGGGAGGTTAGGGCCCAGCTCCAGATTGCGCTCGACGCACGGGGGTCCCCGAGATGAGTTTAGTTTTCTGAGGCCATCGAGGAGTTGGGGTTTTTTAAATTCATTTCCAAGAGCTTTGTGTCTTAGAAAATAAACTCCAACAAAGCATCACCCTACTTTGACTTTTCTTCCTGAGATTTCTCTGGGGAAACGTAAGCCCCTGGAAAAAAGAGGGTATTTCCTGTTGCCCCCTCGGCCCGGCCTGCGGACGGTGGCCCCACTGCTGATCCCACCACTCCGTGTACCGCCGTCACTGCACACACACAGCGTAAAATGAAAGAGCATCAAAAACGAGAGATTTCTGTTATTCTTGATGTCCATTCATTTTACTCTGTTAACACAGACTCTCTCTAGTTGGCACATCATTCGAAATGGGTTGAGCCAGCCAAGCATGAGCTGTCCTGAGTGTCTGCTTACATCCTGTCCTCTGTCTTGTTTGCGTTGCTTTAAAGCGCATGTGCGCACACACACACATGTACGGCTGCCATCCTTGTTCACACACAGTCGCTGTTTAAGGACGACTGAGCCTGAACATAAGGAGGAAACACTCTGAATCGGCCTGAAGCGTCCCCCGTCCCCCGCTCTTGTTGTCTTTAAGAAAACACAGTGGCTAGAGCAGGGGTCCTCAAACTTTTTAAACAGGGGTCCAGTTCCCTGTCCCTCAGACCGTGGGAGGGCCGGACTATAGTTAAAAAAAAAAAAAACTATGAACAAATTCCTATGCGCACTGCGGGCCCGGGACGCGTCGGCTGCTAAGCAGGACAGGCAGCGGCACCCGGCGGGCCGGATCCATGTCCTCAGCGGGCCGCCTGTGGCCCGTGGGCCGTAGTTTGAGGACGCCTGATGTGGAGTAATATGAAAAAGTCCTAGCAAACGTCTGGATGAGTATTTGTTCAAACAACTTGTTTTAATGACGACATTTAAAACTCCATTAATATTTGTTTAAAGCATCAGAGCGAAGGGTTTGGTTTCTTTACAGAGAAACAACACAGTGAGTTACAAGACAGGGTTCAACAGTAGCCGCTCGGTGGGTGGGTGACGGTGCAGTGTATCTGGTGAAATGGTTTTAAACATCAAATAACTTAAAAGTGACCCTTGAGCCCTGACCGGTGTGGCTCAGTGGATAGAGCATCGGCCTGCGGACTGAAGGGTCCCGGGTTCGATTCCGGTCAAGGGCATGTACCTTGGTTGCAGGCACATTCCCAGTAGGGGGTGTGCAGGAGGCGGCTGATCGATGTTTCTCTCTCATCGATGTTTCTAACTCTCCCTTCCTTCTTCTCTGTTAAAAAAATCAATAAAATATATATTAAAAAAAAAGTGACCCTCGATTCTTAAGCCCCTGTAACTCCATGTTTCAAAGGGAAAACCACGGGGACAGCCACTCTGAACTCAGGCGTGCTCTAGGCACTGCGTGGTAATTGCCCACGCGTGGGCTGCTGTCTAGTTTCCATCGGAGGTGGCCGGTCAGCGCATGGACGAGAGTGCTGGTCAGCGTCAGCCCGCCGGCCGGGCCCCCACGGAGAGAACAGCAGGATGGAAACGGCCACGCGAGCCGCTCGGCGGGAGTGACAGGCGCTCGTGTGTCACGTGTCCCCACAATGAACCAGTTTTACAAACAGCCCGTGCTCGGTGCCGCGGCTAATTGGAGGAAGAAGTGAGGCCGAGCTCATTTGAAGTTTCCCGACAGCGACGAACACGCGGTGCCGAGCGCAGCGTCCCTCCAGGGTCCCCCCCTGCGATGTCAATTATGCGTAATGAACACCCGACTTCCAACAGGAACAGACATGTGTGACCAGCGACAGCCCCTCTCCACGGGGCTTAACATGTCAGACGCTGGGAGCACGCCGTGCGCACTCCCGGGTGCTGGGACGCTCCCGGCCCTCCCCTCCCCTGTGACCTCCGGGTGCTGGGACCCTCCCGGCCCTCCCCTCCCCTGTGACCTCCGGGTGCTGGGACCCTCCCCCCCTCCCCTCCCCTGTGACCTCCGGGTGCTGGGACGCTCCCGGCCCTCCCCTCCCCTGTGACCTCCGGGTGCTGGGACGCTCCCGGCCCTCCCCTCCCCTGTGACCTCCGGGTGCTGGGACGCTCCCGGCCCTCCCCTCCCCTGTGACCTCCGGGTGCTGGGACGCTCCCGGCCCTCCCCTCCCCTGTGACCTCCGGGTGCTGGGACACTCCCCCTCTCCCCTCCCCTGTGACCTCCGGGTGCTGGGACGCTCCTGGCCCTCGTCTCCGCACATCCCATGGAACCACAGGAAACTGACCTTCCTGAGGGTCAGAAACAGTGACATCATCACGTCCGATTCCACGTCACGGAAAGATACGTGTCCCGTGTAAAGCGTCACGTGGAAAAGTCATAACCGTCGAGCATAAGTTTTTATCCGACGGTGGGGAAACGCTCGGTTAGTCGGAACACCTACCAACCAAGCTGGCCTCGATAACCGGGACCGAACACTCACACGTGTCCGTCTCCAGACTCACTGCAGAGGACACGGGGGCTCATGGGCGTGAGAACAGGCTCAGTCACGCACCGCGAGGACGCCCCGCACCGCAGCTTGAGCAGTTCTGTGGGCTGTGGGCCACGCACCCTGGACGTAGGGTGAACGAGGACAAGGCCCAACAGCGAGGCCGCGGCCTTGGCAGGGTCAGCGACGCAGAGAAGGACCCGGGGGTGGGACCCTCCAGGAGGAGCCCAGGGGGAGGGGTGGGCCGCCCGGGGCTGGGCGCTGAGGAAGTGAAGTTTGTATCAGAGGGAAGCGTCCCAGAAGCGAGGAGAGAGCCTGTGAGAAGGACGCCACGTTCGTTGCTAGTCCTCAGCTGAGGACAGTTGCCCGTTGATATTCAGAGAGTGGAAGGGAGGAAAGAGAGGGACATCGAGGTCAGAGA
This sequence comes from Plecotus auritus, assembly GCF_963455305.1. Lineage (NCBI taxonomy): Eukaryota > Metazoa > Chordata > Mammalia > Chiroptera > Vespertilionidae > Plecotus > Plecotus auritus. Next base: position 2,609,379 of record NC_137772.1, read on the forward strand.
GACACGCCGGTGGGTTGCCTCCTGCGTGCGCCCTGACTGGGGCCAGGGAGCGAGCCTGGACCCCAGGTGCGTGCCTCTGACAGGAATTGAACCCGCGACCCTTTGGGTGCGCAGACCGACGCTCCACCCACCGAGCAGAGCGGCAGGGAGAAAAGGTGCCGTTTTTAGGAAAAACCAGACAGTTCATCTCAAGGGAAGCTGGTTGAGGCCGTCTTTGCAAGGAGCCACCTGTCTCAGGAGGACGGAGGCGGGGCCCGGTGCCGTGGCTGCCCTGTGAGTATTCACGTGGGTCTTTACGCCACTGACTCGGGGAACAAGCCTGTGTGTCCGGTGGCAGGGACGGATGGACGGACGGGTGGCCTGCTTTCCCCCACGTGGCTGCTGTCTGTGGCCTCCACGTGCCCCACCCCGGAGCCCCCATTCCTCTTTAGGACAAGAACAAGGGAGACGTCGGGTCCCTTCCTCCCCGAGACTATTTCCGTGGCGCCGGCCGAGGGCCACGCTCATGGACTGGGACTATAACTTCAGATTTAGGACACGTCACTACGCAAAAGGACAAGGTGGGTGGGGGAAAACACACCACGTCCACCGAACAGGTTCCGTCTGCTAAGCCCGCTTCCGAGTGAGGCCGCTGAGGCTCGAGAGCAGACAGACGCCGGGGACAGGAAGCGCGGCCTCAGGCCTCCGAGTGGAACCAGCACGGGGCTCACGGTGGCCGGGGTCGGGGCGCTGGGCGCATCGGTCACCTGCTGCGTCACCGGCTTCTTGGGTCGGACCCGGAACACGGGGCTCAGCAGCTGTCCACGGAGATCCCCTGGAGAATGACTCCCTGGGGCGCAGGCAGGGACACTCAGCCTTCGGCGGCTGTTAAACACACAGGCTTTCTAGACCCCCGTGTCAACAATGTGTCTCACTTTCTTCTTTAAGGAACAAGGTTTGTGTTTCTTTGACGGTACTTTTAAAAATATATATATATTTTAATTGATTTCAGCAAGGGAGAGGGAGAGAGAGAGAAGCATCGGTGAGGAGAGAGAATCATGGACTGGCTGCCGCCTGCACGCCCCCCACTGGGGATCGAGCCGCAACCTGGGCCTGTGCCCTGACCGGGAATTGAACCCTGACCTCCTGGTTCACAGGTCACCGCTCAGCCCCTGAGCCCCGCCGGCCGGGCTGACAGTACTTTAAAAAAAATTAAAAAGCTCAGTCTACTGCCAAAAGGGGACGCTTCCGGTGGTTACTTTTTAAAATCTAATAAATCTTTATTGTCCAGTTTGTCACAGTTGTCCCTCTCCGGTGGTTCCTTTTAAAAGCCGTTGTTACTGTTGCACCGGCCGCTGCCCAGCGGCACTGAACGGCCCAGCAACAGCACGGACACGAGTCCGTCTGAGCAGCGAGGAGCCGCCTGGAGAGCCCCGGCTGCCAGGCCCCGCGGCGCTCACCCGGGGCCGGCCAGCGCTCACCCATCTCGGGGAAAGCGCGCATCGGCGGCGGCACTGCGGGATGTGCCCACTGTCTGTGATTGGAAGGCACATCCTCCGCGCTTAGCGGGCGCCTCGCACCCGGCGTTCCTACCGGAGACGGGAGCCGCCGGCGTGCACCGTGCGGCCGCATCGACGGCTTCCTCAGGAGACAGGGTCTTCCAGAGCCGCCGAGCCGCTCCCGAATGCGGCCGCGGCACGTTCTCCGTGGGGAATGCGGGAACCGCACAGCCCACAGCAGGCTCCTCCGAGAGAAACGGCGAGTGGCTGCGGGCGAGGCCTCCGGTCCCTGCCCAGCGGCCCTGCGGAGGAGGACGTGCCCCGGGAGGGAGCCGCCGTCCCGGCCTCCGGGCTGAGGGGCCTGCTCCGTGGGCAGGAGGGTGGCCCCACCCCCTTGGAGGAGGAGGAGGTGTCCCCGCAGTCTGAGCCCCTCATTTCACAGGAAGCAGCACCCCACTCGGCCCACCTGCCGCAGACAACACTGTCGGAGGTGAGCCGCCGGCCGCGGACGTCCCTTCTCGGGCAGGGATGCTGTTGCCGGAACCCGGACACATCGTGCTGATGGGAGCACCTGTGTTCACACAGCCACACACAGCCACACACACAGCCACACACACAGCCACACACAGCCACACACAGCCACACACAGCCACACACACAGCCACACACACAGCCAAACACAGCCACACAGACACACACAGCCACACACAGCCACACACACAGCCACACACACAGCCACACACAGCCACACACACAGCCACACACACAGCCACACACAGCCACACACACAGCCACACACACAGCCAAACACAGCCACACAGACACACACAGCCACACACAGCCACACACACAGCCACACACAGCCACACACAACCACACACACAGCCACACACACAGCCACACAGACACACACAGCCACACACAGCCACACACACAGCCACACACACAGCCACACACAGCCACACACACAGCCACACAGACACACACAGCCACACACAGCCACACACACAGCCACACACACAACCACACACACAGCCACACACAGCCACACACACAGCCACACACAGCCACACACACAGCCACACACACAGCCACACACACAGCCACACACACAGCCACACACAGCCACACACACAGCCACACACACAGCCACACACAGACACACACACAGACACACACACAGACACACACACAGCCACACACAGACACACACACAGACACACACACAGACACACACACAGACACACAGACACACACAGCCACACACAGCCACACACACAGCCACACAGACACACACAGCCACACAAAGCCACACACACAGCCACACACACAGCCACACACACAGCCACACACACAGCCACACAGACACACACAGCCACACACACAGCCACACACACAGCCACACACACAGCCACACAGACACACACAGCCACACACAGCCACACACACAGCCACACACACACACACACAGCCACACACAGACACACACAGCCACACACAGCCACACACACACACACACACAGCCACACACAGCCACACACAGCCACACACACAGCCACACACACAGCCACACAGACACACACAGCCACACACAGCCACACACACAGCCACACACACAGCCACACAGCCACACACAGCCACACACACAGCCACACACAGCCACACACAGCCACACACACAGCCACACACACAGCCACACAGCCACACACACAGCCACACACACAGCCACACAGCCACACACACAGCCACACACACAGCCACACACAGCCACACACAGCCACACACACAGCCACACAGCCACACACACAGCCACACACACAGCCACACACACAGCCACACAGCCACACACACAGCCACACACAGACACACACACAGCCACACACACAGCCACACACACAGCCACACACACTCACGCACACTCACACACACACAAACACACACAGCCATATACACAAACACACACCCACACACAAACACCCAATCACACCCACACAAACACACACACTCACAAACATACCCAGCCACACACACTCACACACAAACACACACCCCCACACAAACACCCAATCACACACACACACAGCCACAAACACACACACTCACAAACACACCCAGCCACACACAAACACACACAGCCATACACAGTTACACACACACACTCGCACACATACTCACTCACACACTCACACACACCCCCCCCCCCGCCCTGGCCCGGGAACTGTTAGGGCGTCTATTTTTATGACGTCTCCATGGCTTTGTTATCCTCAGTCTCCACTTCCGGAGCCCCCGCCCACAGCGGCCACGGAGGTGCGGACGTGGGTGACCTGCCCCAGTTGCAGGCTCCTCTCCGGCCACGTCCACGGACCGACTGCTCCTGGGCCTCGCTTTCTGTCTGCACACGTGTCCACGTTCCAAGTCATGCAAAAGCTCCAAAGACAAAAATATCTTAATGCACCCGAATACCCGGTTTCCATGGAGACCGGAATCAGAGAGGAGTGTCTAATGAGAGAGCTGTTTTGTGTAATAATCGCAGCCGACGCGTGCAGCTTGGGGTGCGCGAGCTCCCGGGAGCCGTCTTTATTCCGAGCGTGTCTTGCTGACACCAGGCATGTGGCTGACGGCTGTTTTCACACGCCCTCCTGACCCCCGCACGCCCCGCGCACTGCAAGGTGGCCCCGAGACACGCTCCCGCCCCTCCCAGCCGGATGCAGGGTGACCCGCTGACGGGCCGTGGCGCAGGGCAGTCACTCTTCCTCTCAGAGACCCCGAGGCGTTCTGTGAGACGCCACCAAGTCCAGGTTCACGACTGTTTTCCAGAACCATCCACTAGTGTCTGGGTCTCGCCTGGAAAAGACGTCATGGTTTCAGAGCAAACCCCCCCACCACATACACACACACACACACACACACACACACACACACACACACGGGCACCTGCCCAGTCCGGCCACTCACGCTGCGGATCAACGACACTGCCCGGCCCGCCTGGCAAGGAAAGCTGGTCTCGTGACGGTCCACAGGGACCCGAGAAGACGTCTTCCCTCCCCCACGCTCGGGGGGGCGGGGCACTGCCCGGCAGGTCCCCCAGGCGGCCTCTCCTCTCCCGTCTGCCTGGCCAGGAGCCTGCCACGTGGCCAAGCTCCGACCCCAGTGACAGACGACCCTCAGGTCCCTGAGGTCAGCAGACTCCCCACCTCCATGTCCCAAAAATGCTCACTTCACATCCGAGCCTCTCCACCCACAGACCAGCCCCAGCCTCACAGCCCTCCCCAGCCCCCCAGCAGCACCGGCCCTCAGCCCCGAGCGGGCCCAGCCTCACAGCCCTCCCCAGCCCCCCAGCAGCACCGGCCCTCAGCCCCGAGCGGGCCCAGCCTCACAGCCCGCCCCAGCCCCCCAGCAGCACCGGCCCTCAGCCCCCAGCCGGCCCAGCCTCACAGCCCTCCCCAGTTCCAGCCCCACACCAGCACCGGCTCTCAGCCCTGAGCAGGCGAGCCTCACAGCCCTCCCCAGCCCCCCAGCAGCACCGGCCCTCAGCCCCGAGCGGGCCCAGCCTCACAGCCCTCCCCAGCCCCCCAGCAGCACTGGCCCTCAGCCCCGAGCGGGCCCAGCCTCACAGCCCTCCCCAGCCCCAGCCCCCCAGCTGCACCGGCCCTCAGCCCCAAGCGGGCCCAGCTCAGAGTCGGTCCAGCAGGCCGGGACTTCAGAGCCGCCTCCTCCACCACAGACCCGTGGAGGGCAGAGTAGCCACACGTTCACAGCACAGAACCGTCCGGAGTCCATCGACCATGAGGCTCATGCCAGAGCTCTGTCTGTTTTGTTAGAGAAGATTGGACTTTTTAAAAAATATATGTATTTTATCAATTTTTTACAGAGAGGAAGGGAGAGGGAGAGAGAGTCAGAAACATCAATCAGCCGCCTCCTGCACACTTCCTACTGGGGATGTGCCCGAAACCAAGGTACATGCCCTTGACCAGAATCGAACCTGGGACCTTTCAGTCCGCAGGCCGAGGCTCTATCCACTGAGCCACACCGGTCAGGGCAAGATTGGACTTTTCAAGAAATCAAGGTCGGTTGTTATTTTTTAGGTCCGTTCCCAGCAGTCACGCCTCCTCTGTCTGCGAGAAAGTTGTGTTACTATGAACAGATATTCATAACGAGGTAAGTGAGAGCGGGGTGGGGGGGTGGGTAATGGTGTTGGATGCGGCGATTAAATGCGGCCACGCAAACACGCACGCGTCCACCGGGTTACCTCTGGGTGCGGGGCCCCTGCTTCAGCCTTTCCACGTCCACCCATATTTTCTGAACTTTCTGAGCTGCTTCTGAATTACCTTTGCAACAGGAAACTCATTAAAGTTATTATTTTGTTAATCCTCACCCAAAGATATTTTTTTTCATCTCCACCCAAGGATGTTTTTCCATTGATTTTTAGAGAGAAGGGAAGAGAGAGGGAGAGACAGAGAGAAACATCCAGGTGAGAGAGACACATCGATTGGTTATGAGCCCTGACCAGGGCCCCGCCTGGGAGGAGCCTGAAACTGAGGTATGTGCCCTGGACCGGAATGGAACCTGGGACCCTTCAGTCCGTAGGCCCATGCTCTATCCACTGAGCCACACTGGCTAAGGCCTGAGAACATTGTTTCCATTGATTTTTAGAGAGAAAGGAAGGAGGGAGGGAAAGAGGAGAGCGAAAGCGAGGGAGAGAGAGAGACATCGATGTGAGAGAGACGCATTGGTTGGTTGCCTCCCGGCGGGGACCAGGGATCGAACGCTGGACCCTTTGGTGCGTGGGCTGGTGCTCTACCCACTGAGCAGCACCGGCCGGGCTGGAGCTGTTGTTTCCGTATACAGGAGAGCTGCCCGGGATTCACCCAGTGCGATGGCGGCATGGACACAGGAACGTAACCCGTGGTGCCTGGTGGGACACAGGAAGGTAACCCGTGGTGCCTGGTGGGACACAGGAAGGTAACCCGTGGTGCCTGGCGGGACACAGGAAGGTAACCCGTGGTGCCTGGTGGGATACAGGAAGGTAACCCGAGGTGCCTGGCGAAGGGAAACGCTCTGCATACGAGGGGAGCTCGCTGAAATCACAGGAGAGCCACCCACGTCCGTGTCTCTTTCCCGGCTCTCACCTGGGCAGCCTCGGGGCGGCTACGGGATGGAGCGCCTCGCGGCCGGGGGCCCCGCTCCTGGCGCATCGCGGCGGGACCAGTCGCAGCAAGTGGGGCCTATGGACCGACAAGGCCCTGACTGGCTAAGAGCTCCCGGTCCCCTCAGCTCCCCGACTTTAGTCTCCCATGCCCCCGTGCCCCGTGGACGCCCCGTGGGCACCCCGTGGGCACCCCGTGGACGCCCCGTGGACACCCTGTGGACGCCCCGTGGATGCCCAGTGGACGCCCCTTGGACGCCCAGTGGACACCCTGTGGATGCCCTGTGGTCACCCCGTGGGCACCCCGTGGACATCCCGTGGACGCCCCGTGGACGCCCCGTGGACTCCCCATGGACACGACTCACATGCGTGAAGCCGCCTTCGCGCCACGTTACAGCTGGAGAGGAGTGGGGTGCAGCAGCGACTCCGGATTTGCGGTCGCTGCACGCGGAGCCTTGGCCACTTCCCTCTGAAAGAGGCTTGCTGGACCCGGGGCGGGAGGGCTGGGGGCCGTCACGGAGCTCAGACGGGAAGGCGCCGACTTGGCACAGTTCGATGATACAGTGAGACGGCGGGCCGCAGTGAAATCTCCAGGATGTACGGACACTCGGGACCCCTCTCAGCGGAGGGCCCGCACTCACTGAACACCGTGCGGCGAGCGGATCAGCACGTCCCTCACGCAAACGCGCTGCCTCCCAACCGCTCCCCGGCCTGGGCTTCCCGCTCGTCGGAGTGCGGACACCCTTTCCCTGCAAGCCCGAGCGTTCCTCTCCCCACCCCCCCCCCCCGGGCCCAGCCGTGGGCCAGAAAGTCACAGGCTGCGTGTGCGTGGACACAGTTCACTTTATAAAAGACGTTTCAGAAGGCACTCCTCCAACCCGGCCGCCGGAGACGCGTCCTTAAACGACGGTCCATCACAATCTGTTACAAACCAGCACCGAGCGCCTCCACGGACGCCTCAGCTCCAAACGCATGCCCCGGGCCGATGGCCACTTCACCCCAAGCCGCTGGGCACCCGCCGAGGACGAGGGCTCCCCGCCGGTGCCGCCCCTCCTGTGATGCCGGGGTGAGCACTGGGAGGGGAGGGACCCGCCGTCCTCAGGAGCAGGACAGATGGGAGGGGGAGGGGGAGGGGGAGGGGGAGGGGGAGGGGGTGGGACCCGCCCAACCTCAGGAGCAGGACAGACAGCCCGGGCCGACGCCACGCTCAGCCATGTCTCCGCAGGCTCTCCATTCCTGCCCTCCCCTCCCTGTCGGCCTCACAGTCCTCTCCCAGCAAGCGCACCCTGGGTTATGTCTGCACGGCGGACAGGGTTTCCCTTTTTTTAAAAGACTGGTTCTATTCCATTTCACTTTTTAAATCTTCCCCTGAGGATATTTCCCCATTGATTTTTAGAGACTGGAAGAGAAGGGAGAGGGGGAGAGACGGAGAGACAGAGAGACAGAGAGATGGAGAGATGGAGAGATAGAGAGACAGAGAGACGGAGAGACGGAGAGACAGGGAGACAGAGAAGAGAGAGAAACATCAATGTGAGAGACACATCGATGGGCTGCCTCCTGCAAGCCCCCGACCAGGGCCAGGGTTCAAACCTGCAGCCGAGGTGAGAACGGACAAGAACAAACAAACACTGGCCCCGCCTTCCTGGAAAAAAGGAAGAAGTTCCATCAAGCCAACGCCCTTGTTCCCTGTGCAGCCCCCGACAGGCAGCCATCGGGCTGGCGATTTCAAGGGAAAATGACCCGTGACTCCTCAGGGCACAACGGCACGCGAACGCTGAGACCACCCCGTTCCCCGATCCACGCGGCCTGGACGCTGCCTCCTTCCCAGCAAGTCCCTGCGCCCTCGCCCGCTCCTCCCTGGAGGCCGCTTCTCAGACGAGCGTGAGCGTCGGCAGCTGCTTTTGTGGAGAGCAAAGCAGGTCGATGAAGAACGTCGGGGAGCTGCGAGCCGGCTCGCGGCAGCGGCCCTGACAACTGTCCACGCCGTGGACTACGCAGGCACGAGGCAGGAAGGAAACACCTGCTCCATCATGCGGGGAGCGGGGGCAGCACCCCATGGGGAGAACGCGGGTGTCGCAGCCGGCGGTGACCGTCGAGGTGCCGGGCAGCCTGCCCCTCTGTCTCGGGCGTCATGATGCATCAGAACAGTCAGGAAGGATGTACGTTTCAGGGATGAGAACGCCAGGAAGAAAGGTTCAGCGAGCTGCCCCGCACCCCGACCCCGAGAGCAAGCCGGGAGTCAGCTCACCCAGGGGGCCCCCAGACGAGTCTACACCCCGCGTTCTCAGCCCCACCTCGTCCACATCTGCCCGGGCGGCGTGACCGCGGTCCCTGACTGCTCTGAGCTCGGGGCTGCCCGGTGAGCACAGGGGGCGGAGGGCAGCCACGTGCAGACACCCAGGTGGGCCCACCTCTTGCCCAGTCGACGGGTAAATGCACAGAACTCTTGCTCCGCTGACTGCCAACAAGTTAACGTTAGTGACGGCGGCCTTTGAAAAATCCAAGAGAATCGAAAGAGGCTTGAACACAGTGATTCTCATCTCGGGTCAGACGACACAGGATGTAATTTTTGTGATCGGTCCGGAACACGTCCAAGCACATCGTGTTTAGCGGTCTGCGCCGAACAGCAGGGTTCACCCCGAGCCCTGTGCCCGGGGGCCGCGGGCCAGCGCGATGCCAGGCCCTGACTCGCAGGAGCTGCTTCTGTGAGTTCAACGAGGCAGAGCCGGTGCCGGCGCCGCGGCCACTGAGATCCGCCGAGTCAGCTCTGCCGGCGGGTCAGTCCGCTCAGGGCTGGCACTCGGGGCCGCCTGGGGCCAGGGCTTGGACACGGGAACGTGTGGGGGCGGAGGAGCTGGTGGGGGATGCGCAAGTGGTCCCTCTCGGGTGCGCGTGGCCCTCAGCCCCACTGAGTGCAGGGGAATATAGATTCACCCGAGTCAGCTCCTCTGGGTGGTCTCCTGGTGCCCCCCAGGTACCCCTAGGTGCTCTGCAGGTACCCCCGATGGTCCCCCAGGTGCCCCCCAGGTGTCCCCTAGGTGCCCCCCAGCTACTCCCTAGGTGGACCCCAGGTGTCCCCAGGTGACCCCAGGTGACCGCCCGGTACTCCCCATGTGACCCCCAGGTGCCCCTCAGGTGGCCCCCATGTGACCCCCAGGTACTCCCCATGTGACCCCCAGGTGGTCCCCATGTGATCCCCAGGTGGTCCCCAGGTGCCCCCCAGGTTCCCCCCATGTGACCCCCAGGTACTCCCCATGTGATCCCCAGGTACTCCCCATGTGATCCCCAGGTGGTCCCTAGGTGCCCCCCAGGTACTCCCCAGGTGCCCCCCAGGTGCCCCCCAGCTTCCACACCCACACAAGCTCCCCGCACCGCTCCCGTCAGGAGACCTGCCTCCTGAGACGCTGCGAAGGGAGGGACAGACCCGGACCCACAGGACTTGACAAGCTGCACGCGCCTCGTCCCACTGAAGCGTTAACTCTCCGCTGAGCAGAGGTGAAAGCACACATTACACCCCCACCTGCCACCTGCTTCAGCGGCTGAGATGCGTTTACCCGTCATCATTTAATAACAGGTTTCCCCCGGAGGCCACACCGCGTGCGTCCGTGTGCTGGGCAGTCTGAACAGTGCGCCTGCGTCTGACGTCCAGGCCGCTGCCCTGAGCATCGCTGGCGTGGGTGGGCGGCAATGCAGCTACACGCAGTGCACGTGCAGCGGCCTCCGAGCCGGATCCAGGTGCGCCGGAGCGGGGGGGGGCGGACCCTGCTCAGGGCCTGGGCCCAGGTCCCCCAGCAGCAGGTCTGCCTGTGCCCAGGATGGCAGAGCGGCCTTGGAGGACCTCGGTGCCAGCGAGACGCTCTGCTGGGACTCTAAGAAGCCTTGTGGTTGGTGTGACTAACCCACCAGCAGTGATGTGACGTCAGGGAACCCCCAGACTCCATCAGCCCCGCACCCATCAGTTCAGTTTCGCCGCCTGCAAACTGGGCAGCGTCCCAGGCACCGTCCCAGGCACTGCTGGGTGTTCTGAGGGTTCAATGGAATAATGAACCCACCCGACCCTCGAGGCCCGGCGAGGGTCGGATGTGGTGTGATCACCAGCCATGACGGTGCCTCATGCTTATACATGCTGCTCGTGACATACACTAACATACATGCTTGGTTATTTTTAAAAAAATATATATTTTTATTGATTTCAGAGAGGAAGGGAGAGGGAGAAACATCAGTGATGAGAATCATCATTGATCGGCTGCCTCCTGCACGCCCCCTACTGGGCATGGAGCCTGCAACCCGGGCATGTGCCCTGAGTGGGAATCGAACCGTGACCTCCTGGTCCATAGGTCGGTGCTCAACCACGGAGCCACGCTGGCCAGGTACGTGCTTGATTGCCGATCGTCAGTAATGTCTGTTCTGGATTTTTGCAGCTCTGTTGTTGAAGTTTGGAAGATTATAAACGTTCTATTTCATGTCGCATAACACCCTCTATCAGGGGTGGGCAAACTTTTTGACTCGAGGGCCACAGTAGGTTCTTAAACTGGACCGAAGGGCCGGAACAAAAGCATGGATGGAGTGTTTGTGTGAACTAATATAAATTCAAAGTAAAGGAGCGGAGGGGAGAGCAAGAGAACCCTCCGCTCTTTCGGCTCCGCGGGCCGGATAGAACAGCCGAACGGGCCGGATCCGGCCCGCGGGCCGTCGTTTGCCCACGGCTGCTCTAGGTCCATCATGTTGTTGCAGATGGTAGGATTTCACTCTTTTTTACGGCCTGAGGCTGTCTGTGGCCACACAGCATGGCGACGCGGGCCTCTGGTGGGGAGCCTTCGGAAGCGCGCCACGCCACGCCCAGGGCAGCGCCGGGGCGGGACTTGGTCTGCCGGGGAGCGCCAGTCATTCCCCTGCCAATGAAGGCCCTGCTGGCGGGCACCGGGGTCAGCGGGCCGGCCGAGGCTGCAGCTGAGGGAGGCCAGGCGGCAGGCCCAGCCCCGGGGTCAGGCACCTCCTTCCTTCCTTCCTCCTGGTGGGAGTGCGAGTGCGAGCTGCTTTGAAAGGGTCTTGTTTCAGGGCCGCCCAGCGCTTCGAATGCTGAACGCCCGGGAGCCGGTGAAGATGGGCGGCGCTGAATTCCTCCACACGGTGGCTGCAGACCAGGTGCCCGGCCCCTCGGCGGGCCGTCTGTTCGGACCCGCGGCCTCCCGCACAGACCCCGCGCCCGCCGGGCTGACTCCGCGGGTGAGACCCTGAGCCCGCGGCGCATAAGGACGAAGGACGTGGCGCCAACGGGAAGAGGTTGGCTGTGCGACCTGGGCCCCCGCTTCCTGCTCGGCCCAAAGGCAGCGATGGCAAGAGGCCGTCCTGCACTTGGTGCTTGGAGGGTGCTGGGTGCTGGTGCTGGTGCTGGGTGCTGGATGCTGGTGCTGGGTGCTGGGTGCTGGTGCTGGGTGCTGGTGCTGGTGCTGGGTACTGGATGCTGGTGCTGGGTGCTGGTGCTGGGTGCTGGGTGCTGGTGCTGGGTGCTAGTGCTAGATGCTGGTGCTGGGTGCTGGTGCTGAGTGCTGGGTGCTGGGTGCTGGTGCTGGGTGTTGGGTGCTGGTGCTGGGTGCTGGTGCTGGTGCTGGGTGCTGGTGCTGGGTGCTGGGTGCTGGTGCTGGGTGTTGGGTGCTGGTGCTGGGTGCTGGTGCTGGGTGCTGGTGCTGGTGCTGGGTGCTGGGTGCTGGTGCTGGGTGCTGGCTGCAGGCCCAGCTTCCGGCTCCTCTGCTTTTCTCTGCAGAGCACGCTTCTCCTGCTGCATAAGCGGCTGATCACCCCCCCGCCAGGCGCTCAGGTCCCGCAGCCCCTGGAGCCGTGCCACGTCGTTGACTTCCTAGCGACCCGAACCCACTGCCGGGACAAAAGCCCATTCTTCACCCCGCCCACGGGCGCCCGATCAGGCCTCCCAGGGAACAGGGTTCTGTCCTCACCCGAACAGATGCCGGAGGAGGGACGCGCGAGACGAGCTGGTGCCGAGGGTCACGGAGCAGCTCGGCCGCCCGGCAGGCCCCGAGCTCACTTCCTTCCGCCTGTGCACTCCTGACAGGGCTCCCAGGTCCCGCCTCGGCCATGACCTTCATGACCTTGCGGGGAGGGTCTCTCAGTGTTGTTGCTTTTCGTGTCTGTGGGGCTTCAGGGCAGGGTCCTATAGTCACACACGTGTGGCTCACTCCATGTCTGTCCTTGTGTGAGATATGGGACGGTGGCTGCCGCAGCTGGAGGGGCAGCTGAGGACAGGGTCTGGCCGCAGCGGGGGGCGGGGGGGGGGGGCCTGTAGGTTTCAGGAGCACAGGCTGAAAGCAGGTAACACCATGTGGCCACACACAGGCCGCACACAGGCCGCACATGGCAGGGACACGCAGGGACACGCAGGGACACGTTACACCAGCCGTGGGCAAACTACGGCCCGCGGGCCGGATCCGGCTGTTCTATCCGGTTCTCTTGCTCTCCCCTCCGCTCCTTTACTTTGAATTTATATTAGTTCACACAAACACTCCACCCATGCTTTTGTTCCAGCCCTCCCTCCGGTCCAGTTTAAGAACCCATTGTGGCCCTCGAGTCAAAAAGTTTGCCCACCCCTGCGTTACACAGTCGAGAAGTGCGTCTGCTGAGTAAAAATCACTTTTGTACGTAAGTCCCCTATCTGTACTCGGCACACAGTGTCTCAGTATACTAGTAATTTAGATAGAGAGGTGACAGGTAGATGATGGATTGATGACATATAGATGTTTGATGGATGAATAGATAGTTGATAGGTGATAGATGATAGATGATACGTAGTTGCTACATAGATAGATTATGGATAGATGAGAGATGATATGTAGATGACTGATGGATAGAAGGTGATAGATGATAGAGATGATAGATAGATAGATAGATAGATAGATAGATAGATGATTGATGAATGGATAGATGTTAGGTGATAGGTGACAGATGATACATGATTGGTAGGTAGTCTGCTGACAGATGGATGCACACACACATGGTAGAGACAGACAGACATGGAGGTACAGACACATGCACGCCGCTCTCCCCGGCTCCTGGGATCTGGGCAGGAAGGAGAGAAGCGGGAGGGGCTGGGGTGGGGGGGATAGAAGAAGATTGCATGAAATGTCAAACTTAATCGAGTGCTTTTCCTACTTAGCGGCTTTTATTTATTCATGATCTATTCTGAGCAAATATTAGTAAAAACGCCACTTGCCTCAAATACTCCGGACCAACAGCAGACGAGCCCTACGGGATGGTGAAGACATGTTCCTGAGGGCAGGCATGAGGGGTCCCAGGGCCCGGCCTGCTGGGCACCCCATCCGTAGAGGCCAGCTTCCTCGTGGCACTGAAGTGCGTCCGTAGGTGAGACACACTTCCCTCTCCCTGTGCCCGTGCCCGGGTCAGAGCGAGTGAATGTTGAGGAGAACGTTCTGCTCTGTCCCCAGCCCTGTGCTGCTCGGGGCTCCGTGTCCCCATGGAGAGCTGTGGGGCCGCCGGCGGCCCATCTTACAGGGTTCATGTGACAGTAACATGGTCCAAAACAAAGCACCGAGAATATAACAAACACGGACCCTCGCTTCTCCTTCCTACACCGGCCGTGACACGTATGCTGACGCTCCAGCCACGGTTCTGTCCTCCCCACCGGCAGCCCCGAGGTGCCTGCTAGCCAGGACGTACTCTCCTCAAATCCCAGCACCACTTTCCTTACCATCACAGTTAAGAAAGCACAACAGATCTTTAACCCCCACTTTTCCACTCGAGCCATAGAAGGCGAGAGAATGAGAGCTCAGCCGAAGGGACTTTCCACGATGAAGCCGCCACCGCGGTGAGTGTGAGTCCCGCGTGGCCCGGCCCGGACGTTCCGGGCGGCGCGCCAGCCTGGCCCGCGTCCCCGGCATCGCCGTGGTTCTTGTCCAAGTCCAGGGACCGCAGGGACTCCTGTGAAGCTGACGAGCGGCCACACTAAGGCGCAAACTGGACAGCCGGGCCCCACCAGCACGGCAGGGCCACGCCTGGGAGCCGACAGTGACCACAAACACCGGCCACGGCACAGGCTTAGCGCCAACGAGGGTGTCGCGTGACTCCACCCAGCGCCCGGCGGGAGGTGGCCGGCAGGTCCAGGGCAGACGGCCAAGGATGCATTTCTCTCCTGCCCGGGGCTCCCACGTGTGGCAGGGAGACGAGAAGTGTGAGTGAGCTGGCCCGGGTGGCTCCGCGGTGGAGGGTCACCCTATGAACCAGGAGGTTGCTGGTTCGATTCCCGGTCAGGACACGTGCCCAGGTTGTGGGCTCCATCCCCAGTGGGGGCTGTGCAGGAGGCAGCCGATGCGTAATTCTCTCTCATCATTGATGTTTCTCTCTCTCTCCCTCTCCCTTCCTCTCTGAAATCAATAAATATATGTGTTGTTGTTTTTTAAAAGAAAACAAGACCAAGAGACCCACTTCAGATTGAAAGACACACACAGACTGAAAATGAAGAGATGAAAAAGTATTTCATGGAAACGGCGATAAAAAAGGAAGTGGGGGTAGCAATGTTTACATCAGCAACAGCAGACCTTAAAACAAAGGCTGTGACAAGAGACAAAGAAGGGCCTTCCAGTATAACCGCCACGTACGGAAGCAGCCCCCGTCCATCCACAGACGAGGGAGGAAGACGATGTGGAAAATATACACCAGGGAGTGTTCCTTGGCCGTAAGGAGTGAAACCTCACGGTGTGCCAGGGCAGCAGGGATGGACCTAGAGCAGGGGTGGGCAAACTTTTTGACTCGAGGGCCACAATGGGTTCTTAAACTGGACCGGAGGGCCGGAACAAAAGCATGGATGGAGTGTTTGTGTGAACTAATATAAATTCAAAGGAAAGGAGCGGAGGGGAGAGCAAGAGAACCGGATAGAACAGCCGGATCCGGCCCGCGGGCCGTAGTTTGCCCACGGCTGACCTAGAGGGTGTTACACTCAGTGAGATGAGGGAGTCAGAGACAGACAGACACCACGTGATTTCACCGGCATGTGGACTCTAGAGATCAACATCAACAAACAGGCAAAACAGAAACAGACGCGCAGACACAGGAAATGGACCGAGGGCTGCCGGAGGGGCGGGGCTGAGGGGCTCGGTGACAGAGCTGAGGGGTTGGGAAGTAGTTGGCACCTACAGAACAGTCACGGGCGTGAAGCACAGCACAGGGAACAGAGTCAGCAATCCTATATAATAAAGAGCTAATATGCTAATTAGACCCGCCGGCAGAATGACCAGTGGGCGGGGCCGTGGGGCCTCGAGGCAGCGGGGGCTGCAAGCGCCGAGCCCCTTGCACGGATTTCTTGCACCGGGCCTCTAGTATTGTAATAAGCACGTGTGGTGCCAGGTGGGCAGTGGAGACCGTGGGGGAAACTTCGTAAAAGTGCATGACTGTCTAACCTTCACGCTGAACCCCTGAAACCAGAACAGAATACTATCGGCTGACAACGGCGATTGAAAAGCATCTCGAAGGCAGCTAGTTCCCCGGGGCACGCATGAGATGCAGACGCGACAGTGTGGTGTCCACGCACAGCCACCAACACCGCCTTCCAAGGCGGCTCTTTTTTGTCTCCGTCCTCGCCTGAGGATATGTTTACTGATCTGAGAGCGGGAGGAAGGGCGGGAGAGCGAGAGAAACAGCGACGTGAGAGAGACACAGAGATGGGTGGCCTCCGCCTTGCCCTGACCCCCGGGGGTGAAGCCTGCAGGCTAGGGATGCGCCCGAGCAGAATGGAAGCCGCAGCCTTCCCGGTGTACCGGACGCTGCTCCTGCTCCACCAGCAGAGCCCCCGCCAGGCCCACGGTGGTCTGGTCAGCTGCGAGCTCCGCCCTCCTGACTGGGAGGAGCCAGGGCGCCCTGGGGGGTGGGGAGCCGAGACGATGCCTCGGCCGCAGGCGCCCGCCCTCAGGACTCGGTCCATCCACAGACGAGGGAGGAAGACGATGTGGAAAATGTACACCAGGGAGTGTTCCTCGGCCGTAAGGAGTGAAACCTTACCGTGTGCCAGGGCAGCAGGGATGGACCTAGAGCAGGGGTGGGCAAACTTTCTGACTCGAGGGCCACAATGGGTTCTTAAACGGGACCGGAGGGCCGGAACAAAAGCATGGATGGAGTGTTTGTGTGAACTACGTGTTTCCCCGAAAATAAGACAGTGTCTTATATTAATTTTTGCCCCCAAAGACACGCTAGGTCTTATTTTCAGGGGATGTCTTATTTTTCCATGAAGAAGAATACGGTACACATTTATTGTTAAATGAAAATAAAGGAAACTTATTACCTGTATACGGTACGGTAGTACGGTAGTTGTCAACACAAACCAGACAAACTGTGAATCCGACCTCCGCTCCGCCTCCACACAGCAGTGACGTCAGGACTCCGCGTAACGTCACTGGTTGCTAGACGCCAGTCGGGGCGGCCCTAGCGACCAGTTTACGGTAAATTAATTTTCATTCTGAGACAGAGCCTGGGGGCCTTATTTTCGGGGGATGCCTTATATTTCACCCAGAAGGAAACCTGTAAGTAGGTCTTATTTTCGGAGGATGTTTTATTTTCGGGGAAACACGGTAATAGAAATTCAAAGTAAAGGAGCAGAGGGGAGAGCAAGAGAACTGGATAGAACAGCCAGATCCGGCCCGTGGGCCGTAGTTTGCCCACAGCTGACCTAGAGGGTGTTACACTCAGTGAGATGAGTGAGACAGAGACAGACAGACCCTCCCGCGTAGGCCCCGAGGCGTAGAGAGGGCTGGGGCCCAAGAGGAGCCCTCAGATTCCCGTGCCTGGAGGGGGTTTTCGGGTTCACGTCCACGTGTGAGTCTCACAGGCGATAAGCACGGGGTGGGGAAAGGCTCACATGATGGGGCAACGACCCCCCCGTCCAAGCTTCCAGAAACGGTTTCTCAAACGTGACGTGCAGTGAATGCCCCCACCCGTCCTGGGCTCAAGGTCAGGGGCGTGGGTGCGGGCGCGTGGGGTGGGTGGGGATTGCAGTGTGTAACTTTCAACAGTCAGTCACACAGAATGTCCTCTCCCCCGATAACTCACTGAACACAGACTCGTTATTCCTTTTGTCCTGAGAAACTGCGGGCACACGGCAGAGTGTGGCCTCCGGGCGAACGTCTGTCCTCGGCCGCTCAGGTGCCGGGCCCACCTCCCCCCGCCCCTCCCAGTTTCTCACTGGCCTCCGTGCCCACATTAGTGGGTGCTGACCCCTGCTCACCGCCGGGCCTGCGGCTCAGGGTCCCAGCTCTGTCCTGGCCTCCGCCTGGCGTCTCTCTGACCTGCACACCCTGCCCTTCTCCCCGGCCCGCCCTGTAACCCCTGAAGCCTCAGCGAGTCGCCACCGCCTCCAGAAAGCCCTCCCGGATTGCCCCTCTTCCGGCCCACCCTCCATCTTCTCGCCCTCCAGATACCGAGGCCAGTTACCACGCCACGTCCTTGCAAGTATCAGGTTCAGTCTCAGGCCGGGAGCCCCGGGACCCCGAGTTCCTCGAGGAGAGACACACGGCCTCTGTAGCGACACGCCCCGCCCAGGGCCCCGAACCTGGTGCAGGCCAGGTAGCTGCTCACGTTTATCGTATGAAGACGACGACTCCTTAGCATCCTTTTAGGAAACGGGAAAGGGAGAAGGAGAGAAGGAGACAGGAGCTTTCCCACCGCAGGCCTCGGCTCCCCGCGGCCATCGGGGCGCAGTTACGTGAGCGGGCACCTGGGCAGGCGCGGATGCCTGCGGCCGGCTCTGCGGGGGGTGGCAGCGCCGCTGTGTGTGTGCGAGCGCAGGTCCTGCCAGGACAGACACCACGGGCAGTTCCTCTAGAGCAGCCGTGGGCAAACTACGGCCCGCGGGCTGGATCCGGCCCGTTCGGCTGTTCTATCCGGCCCGCGGAGCCGAAAGAGCGCAGGGTTCTCTTGCTCTCCCCTCCGCTCCTTTCCTTTGAATTTGTATTAGTTCACACAAACACTCCATCCATGCTTTTGTTCCGGCCCTCCGGTCCAGTTTAAGAACCCATTGTGGCCCTCGAGTCAAAAAGTTTGCCCACCCCTGCTCTAGAGCAGTGGTTCTCAACCTTCCTAACACCGCGACCCTTTAACACAGTTCCTCCTGTCGTGGGGACCCCCAGCCATACAATTATTTCTGTTGCTACTTCATAACTGTAGTTTTGCTACTGTTACGAACCGTAATGTAAATATCTGTGTTTTCCGATGGTCTTGGGCTCTACAGCAGCGGTTCTCAACCTGTGGGTCGCGACACGTGGGACAGAAAGGGCTTACCTCCCAGACGTGGGCGAGACGAGGTGGGACGGAGCGTGTGGCCTTCGTGTGTCTCCCCCACCCGCGTGGCTCCCTCCGCTGCCTCTACCCCCGCTCTGCCCCCTGGAGAGCACGTGACTGTTTCAAAGCCTCCTGCGAGCTTTGCCCCGGGACTGTCTTTCTCAGAGGGCCGGGCGGGGGCTGTCCCTCGGACGTGGCATCGGGGAAGATGGGGCCACCCGCGGGTTCTGTGGGAGGCAAATGTCGGGGACACCTGGTCCAAGACCACCCTGTCCTGGCGAGAGAGGAGTCTCCGCTGGGCGAGGCCAGGCGGCAGGCACCGGCCGTGGCCCCACCCCCCGTCCCGGCAGAACCGGTCGGCCCCCCTTCCTGCATGGCTGCGCGGGGCGGCTTAGGTACGGATCCCACAGGGAACTCTGACAGCAGACACGGCGGGCGCTAACAGATTCCTGGTTCTGTTTACACCGCGCAGAGTCCAGAACAGGGGTCCTCACACTTTTTAAACAGGGGGCCAGTTCCCTGTCCCTCAGACCGTTGGAGGGCCGGACTATAGTTTAAAAAAAACAAACTATGAACAAATTCCTATGCGCCCTGCGGGCCCGGGACGCGTCGGCTGCTAAGCAGGACAGGCAGCGGCACCCGGCGGGCCGGATCCATGTCCTCGGCGGGCCGCACGTGGCCCGCGGGCCATAGTTTGAGGACGCCTGGTCCAGAACATCAAAGCAAACTGCTAGCGCCTAATCCTAGTGACCTAACGCAATGCTGGCGGAACAGAAGATGCCCCGCGGTGCCGTGCACACTGGCTCTCGGCCAGGCGGCCAGGTCGCCCTGAGGCGGGAGCGCGAGGAGGACGCGAGCGATGAAGTGGCTGAAGGCCACAGCAGACCGCCTCCTGTCTCATGCTCATAAGCGCCTGAGAAAGGGGAGCCGTGTCCTTCGGCGTCTCTGCAATGGAAACTGTGAGTCAAGGTTGCGTCCCAGCCACAGCCCGGGGGAGTCTGATGCGTGACGGGCTGAAAGAATGGGGCCGCACGGTCCTTCAGAAGTCACCGCGCCCGGGACGGTCACCGGCGGCGGCAGCAGCGGCAGCCGCAGGAACACGGTCATAAATCTTGCTCACGAGGCCCCGGGGAGCGCCTGCCACGGTCACGTGAACTTTCCGTCCCATGGACAGCGTTCCCCTGGCGCCTGCCCCGAGTGCGGCGACCACGGGGCCGACAGGGCAAGGACCTGGCTTCCCGTCCGCTGGGGAGTTCTAGCTTCGGGACATTTAAACACAGGGACATTGAAGATGGATTTCAGAGAGGAAGGGGGAGAGAGATAGAAACATCCATGATGAGAGAGAACCATGGACCAGCTGCCTCCTGCACGCCCCCCGCTGGGGATGGAGCCCGCAACCCAGGCCTGTGCCCTGACCGGGAATCGAACCCTGACCTCCTGGCTCACAGGTGGACACTCAGCCACGGAGCCACGCGGCCAGCGATTTGCAGGTCTTTTCTGCCTTTGCTGCTGGTGGCCACTCGCCCTCTGGCGGAGACTGTGCGGCCACGGGAGGGACCTGAAGGGGGGCTGGTGGGGGAGGGGGCGGCAGGCGGAGGAGCTGTCCAGCACACGGGAGGGACCTGAAGGGGGGCTGGTGGGGGAAGGGGCGGGAGGGGTGAGGACAGGCGCTCACAACGCCCTCTACACACCAGGGCGGCGCCTGTGAGCCCCAGGTGAGGACGTGGGCGGGCAGGGCTGCCGGGTGGCCGGGGCTGGGGGACCAGTGCAGAGGCCCCCCTGGGGTGCAGCCTGACACCACCCCCCTGGCCCCCCCACGTGAATCAGGTTTCAGCCACCAGCTGACCTGACGTGGAGAGAAAGGACCTGCCTGATGAAGGCGCCTGTTTCCGCCGGGAGCCTGTCTTCCCTTTACATTGGATTTAAAGTTGCGTTTGTCTTGGTTTCTGGGGAGAAATACGACGTCTATTCACAGAGCACGTGCGGGAGCCTTTGCCTGGCGGCATGAGCAAATGGGCGTTGGTGACCGTTAAACAAACGTGTGCACAATATCCCGCTTAGCCGGCCTGCGGAGCTCAGGGCAGGGCCACGGGGACTCCGAGGTGTGCCTGGCCCCGGGCCGCTCCCCGGCGCCGCTCCCTGCGAGCCACGCCTCCCTCTGGGGCCTGGACGGAAGCTCACCTAGTCGGAAGCTCACCTGACGGCGGCTCGGGGCAGGCAGCCGCTCTCGGGCACCTGTTTGACATCCCTCCACCAGCTTAATATCAAAGCTTCGTGTTAAATGTGACGGGCACAGCCCCGCCGCGCGCACAGTGCACAGGGCTGTGTCCGCGCGGGCTGACGGCGGGGAATGGCCCGCCTGTGGGCTCCCTCCGGGGGTGCGTCCTGAGGGGACCCCCAGGGAAAGAGCCCGACACCCCCTCCAGCCCCTCGGTCCCCATCGGTTCCACAAGCGATGGACCGGCTGGCACTCCACATGGAGTGGTACCGCTCAGCCGGGCCACAGACCACACTTCCCGCTAAAACGCAAGGTACGCCCACCGGGGTGACCCGGGGCCCCCACAGCACACGAAGGACCAGGACGGGGAGGCAGCCCCGTGGCGCCGAGTCCAGCCGGTGCTCCAGCCACATGGAGGGCATGGTCTGCCCCCCACTTCGCCGTCGCCGTGACCGCAGGGCCCACCACTCAGGCCTGGCCCCTCCCACACTCCCACACGCGGACACCAGGGAGGGCTGGCTGGACGCTGTGCCCTGTGGCAGATGCGCCCGCGTAGGTCCCGACCCCGTTCCCTCCTGCCTGCCCGAGCCCTTGGACCGCTCCACGGAGCTTCCTTCCCAGGTGAGCTGCTGTGACCAGGAGCCCGAGGCAAGCGCGCTGTCTCATGTTTTTTATTTTTATTTTTTAAAAAATATATTTTATTGATATTTTACAGAGAGGAAGGGAGAGGGATAGAGAGCTAGAGACATCGGTGAGAGAGAAACACCGATCAGCTGCCTCCTGCACACCTCCCACTGGGGATGTGCCCACAACCAAGGTCCATGCCCTTGACCGGAATCGAACCCGGGACCCTTCGGTCCGCAGGCCGACGCTCTATCCACTGAGCCACACCGGTTTCGGCTGTCTCGTGTTTTTTAGATCTTAGCTGTAGAAAGTATGCCCCGGGTCCCCTTCCCCTCCCAGCATGCTCCTTTGCTTCCCAGCCCCAGGGGGCCCTCCCACAGGCGCCCCTCACCCCGGGAATCGTCTGCATTTGAAGTGTCTGTGATTCCAAGTCCTGCAGGCCCCACACGGCGGGGGAGGGGGGACTCTTGGTGAGATGGGAACGCCCCTCCCCCCCAACCCCAGGGCTCCTGTGCGCCGATGGAGCTAATCACACCAAGACCAGAAGACGGCCGCGCTCAGTAGGTGCCCGTGTGATGTTTTACCTCCACTCCCATCGCTAAGGGAAACCAGGCATGGGGAACCCAATCGCTGTGCCGTGTGCGACCTGGGTATTCTCCTACTAGCACCCAGGCGCTTGTCACTTACAAGGCAGAACACAGGAGAGCTTGTGTGGAAGGGGAGCAACGGCAGAAACGCTTTTTCAAGAACGGGAGACTCTTTGGTCTGGGATCCGGGAAGACGCTGCTTTCATGGTTTGGAATGTGCTCTCGGGACACGCCGAGATGGGTCGTCACTGAATCGCAGACGCCGACCTGTGTTGCCGGGCCCAGACGGTGGTCTGTGCCGACGTGGAAAAGGTCCCGTGATGCCCAAACAGCGGGGCTCGGTGCCCACGGAAACAGACGCAGAGGTGCGGGCAGGGCTCCGACGCTCCACGGACACCCCGGCTGGCGGGGCCCCAGGGCCAAGGCCGGACTCCTGGTCGCCCCTCTCAGCTCTGATGACCGATGGACGGCAAACAGTATTGGACGCGTCCCGCGTAAAGGCACAGCAAGCTTTTTCTTCGCTCTGCCGACCCCGCCCACCTGTTCACCCTTCGGAGAGACGGGAGGCTGTTGGGAAGAGGCTGGGCGTGAAATCTATGTGTATAAAAGCCTAAGCGACTGGCCGACCATCCGGCAGCTGTGATTGCTCACTGACCACCAGGGGGCAGACCAGCCGTGGGCAAACTACAGCCCGCGGGCCGGATCCGGCTGTTCTATCCGGTTCTCTTGCTCTCCCCTCCGCTCCTTTACTTTGAATTTATATGAGTTCACACAAACACTCCATCCATGCTTTTGTTCCGGCCCTCCGGTCCAGTTTAAGAACCCATTGTGGCCCTCGAGTCAAAAAGTTTGCCCACCCCTGGGGCAGACGCTCAACGGAGGAGCGGAAACCACAGGCATGGAAACGTGGGACAGACTGATGACTCTCAGAGGGAAGGGGAGAGGGGGGAGGGAGAGAAGAGACGAGCCAAAGATCTTCTAAGCATACTAAAGGCCCGGTGCGTGGATTCGTGCACCGGTGGGGTCCCTCGGCCTGGCCTGCGCCCTCTCGCAATCCAGGACCCCTCGGGGGATAGCGGAGAGCCGGTTTCGGCCCGATCCCCGCACTAAAGAATAACTGAGGAGCGTGACCAGGAGGAGCACAGGGTCGCCGGGTGGGGGGACGGGACACCCACCTGTTTACCACAAGTCGCCCTCGGCCTCACAGGCAGGGACCTGGCTGTCCCGTGGAGGCAGCGCTGCATTTCCCGGGCATGTCGATGGAGGAGGTCTCAGTTGCTGCCGCTGAATGAGCGGTGACCCCAGGTCAATGCGAGCACCGGCCTTGCTATCTCACCCTCAGGGTGAAGCCGTGAGTCCCGGCCGTGTAAAGCGTATACAAGGCTGCCGGCCCGTGTGGCTCCGTGGTTGAGCATCGACCTATGACCCAGGAGGTCACGGTTCGATTCCCAGTCAGGGCACAGGCCCAGGTTGTGGGCTCCATCCCCAGTG
This sequence comes from Plecotus auritus, assembly GCF_963455305.1. Classification (NCBI taxonomy): domain Eukaryota; kingdom Metazoa; phylum Chordata; class Mammalia; order Chiroptera; family Vespertilionidae; genus Plecotus; species Plecotus auritus. Next base: position 2,633,217 of record NC_137772.1, read on the forward strand.
TGGGGCGCGCAGGGGGCAGCAGATCCACGATTCTCTCTCATCATGGATGTTTCTCTCTCTCCCTCCCCCTTCCTCTCTGAAACCAGTTTTTAAAAAAGTATCAAAAGGTGTTTCATGTAATTAACACAATGAATATTTATCAACCACCTTCTTTCAGGCATCAAGAAAACATTATTATTTTTTTTTAAAGCCCCACCTTCAAGGAGGTCGAAGTCTAGATACTGAGGCTGACCCATAAAATACTGATTACACAGGGTGATCCGCAAAACCACCCAGAAACCTGTGACTACGGGATGAACGTTAGCGGAGGGGTGAGTGCTCAGCTCATCGGAGGAGACCCTGATGGACAGGTGACACCCGACCCGTGTGGTAAGAGGAGGTGTTTCCAGGCAGAACGTGTGGGGGACCAGCCCCGACGGGGGGCGGGGGCGGTGGGCACTTCGCTGCTTCCCGGGGCCTCACTGGGCTCGTCGAGGTGGGGGCGAGCATTTGAGGTTTGGCCTTCCAGGGTTTCCCCACAGGCCTGTCTCCTAACTGCAGTGACAGCTTGGAAGGCATGACGGACTCCAAACGCCGACGGAGCGGGCGCAGCTGAGTGTTTCCTGGCACCTCACTGACTGCAGCCTGGCGTCCTCGCTGCCCCGCGGCCCGGTGTCTGCTGACCCGGAGGCGGGGGGTGGGGGGGCTGACTCGCCCAGGAACCCGGCGGGGGGGGGGGGGGGACGGGCGGAGCAGGTACAGATTCCCACTCACAGAGTCAGAGCTGGTGCGGCTTCACCATGGAGGTTGCACCAGGAGGCACAGGTTAAAGGCTTGCGTTTAGCGCGTCCGTTTGCTTCGTTACTTGGGACGCTAAAGGACGAGTCTAAGAAAGCGGGTTCCACGAAGGAAACATGAGGCACTCCAATGTACCCGAGCCCAGATCATCACAAACACAAGGGGTCGCTCCTGTTTTTCCCCCGGAACCCCAAAGTCAGAGTCGCTAAGCTGCAGGTTTGTGGACAGGGAAACGGAGTCCCGGAGAAACCCCACCGGCGTAGGGCGACTTTGACACCTTCTGCGGGGCCTGCAAGTGCTTCTGATGCAGAGGCGGACATGCGGACCGGAGACCTCCTGCGGACTCGCGAGGCCGGGCGGCCAGCGCACGTGGGGAAAGTCACTCGGGACAGGACATGGAAGCCGGAAGGCCCTCCCCATGGAAGTCCACCGGCCAAGTGCAGGGACTCCGGCTGCGGGACCCCTGGCTCTGCTCGGGAAAGACCCCAAAACAGTCCCGCGGCTTCACTGGGCTCCAGGACCGTGTCCGAGGGGAGGAAGGGGAGAGGCGCCAGAGGAAGCTGTGGTTAGCCCCGCACAGCCGGAACTCGGGGCGTGGGGCGGGTGTGCGACAAAGGAGAGGGACTGGCGGGGAGAGGCCACCGAGGGCTCAGCCCACAGAGCTCACACTCGCTACAGTAACAAGAGGCCTCGGAGCTCATGCACGTGTGGAGAACCGGCCACTAGGTGGGTCTTTCCTGGTCTCTGCACCTTCCGGACCTCATGGCTTCCCAGGCTCCACCTTCCTCCACCCACACCTGCCCATCTGGCTGGCGTCGCCGTGTAAAGTGCCCTCTATACGCGGATGCTCCAGACCCTCCTCCCGTCCGGCTGCTGAGCTGGGATCTGCACCCTCCTGAGCCCACAGTGTCCCTGTGAGGATCTCCCTCCTCGTACCCCCTCTCAGGGACAGACCCCTCAGACACTGAGATTAGATGGGTCAGTCATGCACCGTAAACCCACCCCAGTCCACCACTCTGAATTGTTTTATGCGGGGGTGGGGGAGGGGTCTCCTTCCCTGATGTGCAATAACCTCCGGTTTGCCCTGCCCAGTTCTAGAGCCCCTCCCCCCTTACTCCCAGGTTACCCCCGGGGTACTCCCGGCAGCACCCCAGCAGTGTCACCCCTGAGCCCTGGGGGGAGCTGTCTCCAGGGCATCCCTCAGGGCCCCACACACCTGCCTCCACAGCCTCCGACCTGCCCACTGTGACCACGCCCCAGGGACACCCAGCTCTTGGCTGCTCCTCCTGTGCGCCCCCCCACCCCACCCCCGCCTCCCTGACACTCGGTAATTCCCTGCCTGGGACCTTCTTCCTTCCTCCAAGCATCTGGAGTCTTGCTTCTTGCCTCCCTTCCACGTCTGCTCCCAGCAGTTCCACAGAGAGGTCCCGCCTTCCTACACCAGCTGCTCCCCAGCCACTCGTCTCTGACCTCCTCACGCACCGTCGGCTGTCACGCTCACTGACTAACCCTCCCTGCCCTGCAGAACGCAAGCCCCACGGAACTGGCGCTTTGCCTTCTTGCTGCTGCCAACTGCGTGCAACGAACGAACGGTCTGCTGGCTCTGCACCGGCCCGTGCTGCCCCATCCAGTCCTGTGCTGAGCGGGCTGGGCCGCCGCCAGGCGATAGGTGGTGGATAGACACACCGATAGCGGATGCGCAGGTGGCAGCCACAGACAGACGTGGACAGGGACGGCGATCGCTGAGAGGGAGAAGGCACTTCCCGGGTGCCTAGATCAGACGTGATTTCTCACCCACCCCCCGCCAGCTGTGCCTGCCCGGTGTCTGACGGGATTCGAGTCCGAGTGGGTGGGCCTCCACTCCCCGGGGCCCATTCACCAGCACAGATGGGGCAGGGACGGGGTCCTGGCTCCTGCCGGGGAGCACATCCCTCCGCAGCTCACACAGCTCACGGCAGCCACAGCCGCAGCCGCAGAGCCCCTGACGGACGGGCAGGAAGTGAGGCCATGGCCACGAGGTTCCCAGGTCCCTGCAGAGCCCCCCGGGTCCCTGCAGAGCCCCCCGGGTCCCGGAAGAGCCCCCCCGGGTCCCTGCAGAGCCCCCCGGGTCCCGGCAGAGCCGGAGCTCGCGAGCCCGCCTTCCGCGCCAGCACAGCCTGGCGGCCCTCCAGCCCTCCGCGCCCCTCTCTGCTCCAATCAGGACAAGAGCTTCCTGTGTGGCCCGAGCCCTCAGGGACACACAACCTAAATCCCCAAGAAACCGCCGAGGAGGTCCTTGATCGACCCCCATCTTACAGGGAAGGAACATCAGTGCTCAGCTCCGACCTCCTCCTAAAGCCACGGGGCCCCCTGAGCCCCGACAGGTGGTCAGAGGGCATCTTCCACTGCGCGTCCTAGAGGCGGCGGGGCGGAGACACATCCCCTCCTGGGGGCGCTGGCGGCTGGAGAGGACTGTTCCAGGGAACTTGGGAGGACGGCCCAGTGTCCGCTAGTCCTCACACGCACGCCTTCCCCCTAAGTGCCAAGTGAGGGCTGTTTCTATTACGCTAACCCAACGAGGGGCGATTTCACAGGGAAGAAACCGGGTCAGAGGCACGGGTTGCTCTCTCGGCTACGCACACCAGCAGGAAGGTACTGCCCATCCCGTGATCAACACTCGGGGGTGGGGGGGAGGCCAAAACATCTCGAGGGTGGAAACAGAGCCTGAAACAAAACACAGTTCGTGTGGGGATCTCGCCAAGCGGAACCTAGTGCTGAACTCCCCCCTCAGAGGCCTCCACCCTCTTCTGCTGTTTTCTATCAGCTACTTTGTAACGGCTCCTTAATCACCTCAGAAACATTGTAACGACCCCGGCGCCCGATGCCGGGACGGGGGGTGCAGGGGCCACGTGATGAGTGTCTGATCAGGGCGAACGTATTTTATTTTTTAAAAATTTTTTAAAAAAATATATTTCTTTATTGATTTCAGAGAGGAAGGGAGAGGGATAGAGAGAGAGAAACATCAATGATGAGAGAGAATAATTGATCCGCTGCCTCCTGCACGCCCCCCACTGGGGATCGAGCCCACAACCCGGGCATGTGCCCTTGGCCGGAATCGAACCCGGGACCCTTCAGTCCGCAGGCCGACGCTCTATCCACTGAACCACACCGGCTAGGGCAAGGCGAACATGTTTTAGCAGCCCCGACGGGGAAATGGCACGGTAGGCAGCCACTCCGAGACGTGTCTGTGCGGTGCCTGTCTCGCGCTGAGCCGTGAATCGTGGGTTTTGAGGAAAATCGCCTTTCCCCGTGCCCTGGATCCGGCGGGGCTCACACTGAAGGCCGCCGCCCGTGGACAGCTCCCGGCGGCTCCCCTTGTGACGGGGCGGTCCCTGTCTGTGCCACTAAGGCCTCCCCTCGCTCCACAGCTCACAGGGAAACAAAGCTAACCGCCCCGGCTTCAGTTTAATTGAACAAAACGATTAGGAAGATCGTGCTGCGGTTCAAAGCCAGGAAGGAAGTCTACCCGTTCAAACAACGAAACTGATGACAAATGTGCGAAGCTCAGTGTCGCTGTCCGAAATGATTTGTGGAAGTGCTTGTGTGAGTTGCTAGAAGCTGCCGTGAGGAGGTATCACCAACCGGGGCAGCGGGGTGGGGGGGGGGTGTTTCGCCGAGGGAAGCGTGCTCTCTGCTCCCCGAGTCCGGAGGCCAGTCTCAGAGCAGGGGCCGGGGGAGCGCCCCCCAGGGTGAATGCGTAGGGTGGGGGAGCGGAGCGGGAGGGGCCGGGGGAGCAGGCGGGGCCAGCGGTGAACGCTCCACGAGCGTCCTTGCCATCTTAATTGCCCTTTTCTTGACTCAGCGTTGGCTTGTCTGCAGCCGCTGTGAGCGTCTGACTGCGTCCCAGGGCCGACCGTGTGTTTCCGACGGCGCCTGCCTGTGCTTCTGTGGGAGGACAGGCCCTCGGAGCCACGGACTCCACCCTTTCTCTGTCACTCCTGTGCCTCTTTTTCTGAATATATGTTTTTATGGATTTCAGAGAAAAAGGGAGAAAGAGAAAGACAGAAACATCAGTGATGAGAGAGAATCCTGGATCGGCTGCCTCCTGCACACCCCACACTGGGGATGGAGCCCGCCACCCGGGCCTGTGCCCTGACCGGGAATCGAACAGTGACCTCCTGGGTCATAGGTCGATGCTCAGCCACGGAGCCACGCCGGCCCAGCGCTCTCCTGCGCATCTTACGTTTCCCTTCAGAGAAGCTGGACCTGTCAGGGGAGGGGCACGGGGGCCGGCACCTCTGCGGGCACTAACAGATGTTTGGATCGTTGCCAACTGGATGAGAAAACCTCAAGCACTTCATAGAGATATTTCCTTCATCATTAACGCGGCTGAGCATCTGTTCATGTGCTTAGGAATCGTTGTTACTCTTTGTGCAGCGAACTCTGCCCCGTCAGCAAGCCCGCTGAGCGCAGCGACTGCAGAGGCACCAAGCCCTCTCCCTCAGCGATGGAAGACGCGTCCTCCTGGCTCTAACTGCAACCGGGGCCTGCCTGCAGGAGGGCACATGCGGGGGGACACGCTAGGGAGGAGGGCACTCACAGGGGGAGGAGGACACACAGAGGGAGGAGGGGCACTGGGGGGTACACACAGGGGGAGGAGGGGACTCACAGGGGGAGGAGGGGACATGCGGGGGGAGGAGGGGACACTGGGAGGGACACATGGGGGGAGGAGGGGACTCGTGGGGGGAGGAGGGGGCATGGCACTGGGGGGGACACACGGGGGGAGGAGGGGACTCGTGGGGGTGGAGAGACCACACGGGGGAGGAGGGGACTCACCGGGGGAGGAGGGGGCACGGCACTGGGGGGGACACACGGGGTGACACGCGGGGGAAGCGGGGACATGCAGGGAGAGGAGGGGACACTGGGGGGGACACACGGGGGGAGGAGGGGACTCGTGGGGGGAGGAGAGACCACCTGGGGGGAGGAGGGGTCACTGGGGGGGACACACGGGGGGAGGAGGGGACTCGTGGGGGGAGGAGAGACCACCCGGGGGGAGGAGGGGACACTGGGGGGGACACACGGGGGGAGGAGGGGACTCGTGGGGGGAGGAGAGACCACCCGGGGGGAGGAGGGGACACTGGGGGGGACACACGGGGGGAGGAGGGGACTCACAGTGTGGGGGCGGGGGGAACCACAGTGCAGAAGCCCAGCGGAGAACAGGTGGTTTGCAGAGGGCTGGCCTAGTGTCGGGTGGGGGGGTGTGTGGGCCTCCGAAGGTTTGCGTGTGATGTGGACTCACTGCTTCCCCTTCCTGCTTGTTTCCTCAGACACTGACTGACGCCCTTCTTGGAAACTTTAGAAGATACAGTGGAACCTCATTTCTCGGGTTCCGGAAGGCTGTTCGAGAAGCGATTTGTTCAAAGACCGAGCCCCTTTCCCATCAGAAATCACGTAAAGGGAATGAATCCGGTCCAGGCCCCAATGACCGAGCCCTTTTCCCATCAGAAATCACGGAAAGGGAATGACTCCGGTCCAGGCCCCAGTGACCGAGCCCCTTTCCCATCAGAAATCACGGAAAGGGAATGACTCCGGTCCAGGCCCCAGTGACCGAGCCCTTTTCCCATCAGAAATCACGGAAAGGGAATGACTCCGGTCCAGGCCCCAATCCGAGCCCTCTTCCCATCAGAAATCACGGAAAGGGAATGACTCCGGTCCAGGCCCCAGTGACCGAGCCCTTTTCCCATCAGAAATCACGGAAAGGGAATGACTCCGGTCCAGGCCCCAATCCGAGCCCTCTTCCCATCAGAAATCATGGAAAGGGAATGACTCCGGTCCAGGCCCCGATGACCGAGCCCTCTTCCCATCAGAAATCACGGAAAGGGAATGAATCCGGTCCAGGCCCCAATCCGAGCCCTCTTCCCATCAGAAATCACGGAAAGGGAATGACTCCGGTCCAGGCCCCGATGACCGAGCCCTCTTCCCATTAGAAATCATGGAAAGGGAATGAATCCGGTCCAGGCCCCGATGACCCTGCTGCTGCCCTTCCCACCTGCAGCACGTCTCGGGCACGAACCCTTCAACAAACGCGGTTTTCCGTAAATGCACCGCACCACGCCCGCGAGCCTTAAACCCGTGTGTCCTGCCTCGCTGCCTCGGAAACGCCCGGCTCCCTGCGCCCCTTCGCGGCTCCCAGCGGCTCCTCCGCTCCCGCCGCCGGCTTCACACGGGAGCAGCGTCAGCACTGGACGCCTCTGGACCGTGCGCGTCCCACATTTCACCCGCGCACACGCACTCTCTCCCTCGTTGCCTGGGAAATGCTTTTGTCACACGGAGGCATCGGCACCAACGGGTTGTCCGTCGAACACCGAGGTTTCCGTCGACATCCGAGACATCATGTCTGGAACTGCTTGGCCAAGGGCTGACTGTGTGACCGGCGGGTGCAGCACCCTCAGCTGGCTCGAGTCACGGCGAGGAGAGCCAGGCTTCGAGGCTGCCCCGGCCCCGGCCCCGTCCCCGAGACGGCAGGCCCCACGCAGCTCGGGCTGTCGTGTCCCGGGACATCCAGTCTCCGACGATCCGGGCCCCTGGCTTCCCGGGCCCCTGGCTTCCTGGGCTCCTGGCTTCCTGGGCCCCTGGCTTCCCGGGCCCCTGGCTTCCCGGGCCCCTGGCTTCCCGGGCCCCTGGCTTCCTGGGCCCCTGGCTTCCTGAGCCTCTGGCTTCCCGGGCCCCTGGCTTCCCGGGCCCCTGGCTTCCCGGGCCCCTGGCTTCCCGGGCCCCTGGCTTCCTGGGCCCCTGGCTTTCCGAGCCCCTGGTTTTCTGGGCCCCTGGCTTTCCGAGCCACTGGCCGGTGCTTGCACGTGACTCCTCACAGTGAAGGCGCCAGGTGGGGGTGGTCAGCTGGTGGCCACAATAATGTTTACAATGTGCAACACCTGACCACTGAGTCAGGGCACGGACCCCCTCCCCTTAGACTGTCCGACGAAACACAGCGACAGCCGTCGGGCGTGAAGGAGTCAAACCCACACCTCGCTTTCTTGTCAGGTGGGCAGGGGTTGTGCTTGGGGTGCCGCCGCGTGTCGGGGATCCTCTGTGCACCAGGAGCTGAGAACCGCTGCTCCGAGCCCGGGAGCCTGCTGGGAAGGGCGGCGACCCCGGGGGCAAGCAGCCTCACTCACTCGAAGCGGCGGACGTCCGATCTAAGGACTGTCCCCCGAGAAGCGGCCGGACGTCCCGATCTAAGGACTGTCCCCCGAGAAGCGGCCGCTGGGCTACCCACACAAACAAAACCCCGGGACCACCTGGAGCCAGGAAGGAGACTCGGTCCGGGGGTGCGCGGGCTCCCTCATCCACACCAGGGCACTGGCCTCGGAACTGAAACAGTAACGGCTCGAGAAACAGCCGGTGCGTACTGCTTCGTCGGAATCTGTGAACACTGAAGAGGGAGAACACGCTTTCTGCAGGTGGGGAACGCCCGGCCGGCGGGCCGCATGAGGCCCGTGAAATCACGTGGTCTGGCCCTGCCAAGGCCTTCGGGGTGAGTTAGTTACATGTCTGACCAAATAGAGCAGGCTAGTGTTTAAGCTGATAATTCTGTACGGCCCGCGAGTGACGTTATACATATCCAAACGGCCCTTGGCAGAAAAAAGGTCCCCACCCCTGCTTGAAAGGAATACAAATACCGTTACACACACACACACACACACACACGTGCACACACACACGCACATGCGTGCAGAAAGCCACCTGTGGTGACAATGGCATCTGCTGCCAGCGACAACGGTTTGTTGCATACCCAACACTGCACGGCACTCCTTTATGTAGATGTCGTATGGCCGCCCATTTTCTGAAGGGGAACTGAGGCCGGGGCCACCTGAACTTGTCAAGGGCAGGGCCTGAGTCCTCACCGGTACTCTGAAGGCGGTAACACTGTTCTGAAGAGGGTGACACATGTGATAACAGGTCATGTCTCATGAAGACTGTGGTCTGCAGGTCAGAGGCCAGGAGCAGACTCTGTTTGCTTACGGAAGACCAGAGGCCCGATGCACGAAATCCGTGCAAGAGTAGGCCTTCCTTCCCCCGGCTGTCGGCACCGGCTTCCCTCTGGCACCGGGACCCGGGCTTCCCTCTGGCACCGGGACCCCGGCTTCCCTCGTAGCCCCAGCTTCGTCCAGAAGGTCGTCTGGAAGGATGTCCGGTCTAATTAGCATATTACGCTTTTATTATTACAGATGGCGCCCGATCTCCGACTCCATTGGCTGCGTGCTGACAAGGGGCCAGCGCTGCTGCCGCCGGTCTGTCAGTGGCCGGCACAGCGGAGATACGGCCCATGCCTTCCAGGCCTTCGTAGAGGCCGGAGGAGGTCAGTCCTGTGACAAGCTGGTGTGCGTGAGCCGTGTCCTAGCAAAGGCCGGGGGCGGGGGGGCAGAGGACGCCGCGTGGCCACGGCGGGCTGCCACCTGTGCTCTCACCACCGCCCGGGGCAGGTGTGGCCCAGGTGGCCGGGCCCACGCGCTGGGGGAGGGTCCGGGCTTCGGAGCCGGGCTCGCACGCCCGCAGGACAGTGTCTGTCGTAAGCACGCTGTCCTCAACGTCTCCTAAACCCGGGGCTGGCGGCACAGCTGCGCACCTCTGTCCATCCATCGGTCCTCTCTGGACTACGGCGGAGCTCGCTGAGAACGCCGCCGCCAAGACATTTAGAAGGGAAATGCTGGCATTCCGAGACGAGCCATCCCTATAGCCGAGATCCAGGTGTTTCCAGAAAAAATAGCTTTTCCCACCCACGTCCATTCCTGTTCCCCGTGGGGACCTCCGACAAGGAGGTCGTGAACTCTCCGAGGGACACAAATCCCGGACGCAAACGTACGTTCTCATCATGCGTCTCGCACGGACCGCCACCTGGCCAGGTAGAATCCGTTCCGCACGTAACCGGCACGCGTGGGCCAATGCCGGGTCACGCAGGTGAGGTGGCCAGCAGCTCCCCGAGGCGGGGGTTCATGTGGAGATTCGGCCAGGAAAAGAGATGGGCAGGAACGTGGAAGGTCAAGGCCACAGAGGGAGGGGGAGGGGTTTGGGGACGAACGGAAGAACAGGGAGACACGGACAGACAGACGGACGGACGGGTGAGGTGACGATTGTGGGTTTGATCGGCTGTCGCTCTGTCTTGGAGAAACCCGATTCCTCCGTGTTAATGTTGGAGCCGGCGGACGTGGACGGTGCCTGCCTTCCCCTCACGTCCGGCCCCGTGGCCCTGAGAGGGTCATTTCAACGGCCCCTTGGACGCACTTTGGAAAGTCGGGCCGTGGACGGACAGCGGACGTGACCGCAGCACCCGGGAACCCGCGTCCTGGGAATGGCGCGCTCGGCCACGGGCATGAACGGGCCACGTGACCCCGGCGCCTTCCTGCCGGTGCGAGGACCGGCCAGCAGCGATCCTTAAACACGTCCCCCCATGACCAGAACGTCACGCACGTGCCGCGGAGAATGGGGGATGTGTGAGAGCGAAGGGGAGGGAAACACGGGAATTTAGAGTCCGTCTGGGGGGACGATCGCGTCTCCCGTCACCGCCCAGGAACTCCGTGCGGCCACGGGGGAGCGAGCCCGGGACCGCGCTCCCGCGCTCACCAGACGCTCAGCGCCGCAGCCCCTGCCGGCCCACGGGCGGCTTCCCGATTACTTGCTGTGTAACGACCTCGCAGTGCACACGTGGGCGGCGAAGGCGTTCTGAACGTTTGCTCGTTTCCACGGGCAGACGCCCAGGACGGAGCCCCGAGGCCGCGTCCGGGCGTTTTGAAGATGCTCACTGGGTGGCAGAGCGAATTCTCACTAAATGCAAGTCAGCGAGTCAGCTAAGGCCTCGTCAGCACCATCGCTGTCCCTGCTGCGAGTTAGACGCCAAACGGAAACTAGAACGAGGGCAAAGCGGGGGGGGGGGGGGGGGGGGGGGGGGGAAGAGGGGGAGAGGTGGGGGGAGCGTCCGGCTGACCGACTGCCCTGCGCAGCCACAGAGTTCAGGCAAGTTCGCGCCGCAGGGAAGTTACGGTTTTATTTTATTTTATTTATTTTATATTTTATTTTATTAATTTAATTTAATTTAATTATTTTATTTTATATTTTATTTTATTTTATATTTTATTATTATTTTATTTTATTTTATTTTATCTTAAAACACCTCGCATTTAGTACATCAGCACCCGAGCATCAGGCTTTTCCTTGATAAACGGAGGAACTGGGACGGAGACAAACCCGGGGTGGCTGGCTGGTCCCGGCGGCACCCTGCCCAGCAGCCACAGGCCTGACACCGGCTTCTCCCGGGAGAATCAAAGAAGCGCGTGTGGCCGACACGCAGTCCCCCTGTGATCCGCTGTGACTGGCCGGGAGGGTGCCCCATGGCGCCCGCCAGCGCCCCTCAGATCCGGCCTGTCTGGGCGGCTGCTCTTCACGAGAACCCCGGGGCTGCGGGCTGGAGCAGGCCCCTGTCACGGCTCCCGGAGGAAGACGAAGCCGCTGGACCGCCGGCCGCCCCTGGGCTTCTGTTCCAGGACCCGGCTCAGCCGGTGGCCTCAGGGCTGTGTGAGCAGCCGGGCGCCCAGGGGGCAGGGCGGGGAGGCACCGTCCCTGGGGACACGCACTGAGCCGCAAGCGGTCCGCGCTGCCTGAAGGACAGGGAGCCGGGCCAAGGTCACGGTGCAGGGAGCCGGTCTGCAGACGGCTCCGCAGGGAACCGGGCCGAGGCCCTTGGCTCAGACGCAGACTGAACACTTGGCAGGAGGCCCCCGAGCCGCCGCGTCAGCACCGCCAGCGTCTGCAGGACACGGGCTGATCCACGGCCCACGAGGCAGGTGTATTTTAGGTGAGCTGTTCCCACGTGCCAGACGCCACGATAAGCACTTCCCACGCGTGGCCGCATTCGGGCTGACAGCACCCTCGGCCGGCACCGTGTTCCCATTCCCCCATCCCCCCACCCCCCGGGAGGCGGGAGGCCGTTCCCACCGAGGGCACAGCCGCCTATGACAGTGGTTGGCAAACTCATTAGTCCACAGAGCCAAATATCAACAGGACAACGATTGGAATTTCTTTTGAGAACCACATTATTTAAACTTAAACTTCTTCTAACGCCACTTCTTCAAAATAGACTCGCCCAGGCCGTGGTATTTTGTGGAAGAGCCACGCTCCAGGGGCCAGAGAGCCGCAGGTGGCTCACGAGCCGCGGTTTGCCGATCACTGGACTACGAGATTCAGCCGCATCCTGCCAGCTCCAGACCCAAGTCCCCGACAGCCGCAGCCAGCAAAGCGGGGAACCTGCACCCCGGGAAATGCACATGGTTTTGAGTGTCGTTTCGGGGAGACTTGAACACCCCCTCAGCCCTGGGGGAGCCCTCGCGGGTCCCACGTACTGGTCTCTGGAGGCAGGTGACATCTGCCCACAAGAAGGTGGCCCAGGAAGCCGGCCCGAGCCCCTCGGCAGCCTGGGCCCCGCGCGCCCCACGTCCCGCTGAAGTCACGCCAGCGCCCTGCCTGTGCCCTCCTGCCCACCACGCGTGACCACCTCGCCTGCCCCGTGCCCTCTCTGCCAGACAGCCCGCTGCTCCCCAGCACACGCCCCGTCCCCGGCGTTAGTTCCGTTCCTGCCGCGATGCGCCCGCGCTACCCGGGGCGGCGGCTCCTGATGCGGGAGGCGGCAGCTGTCCGCTGTCCGCTGTCAGGAAGGGCAAGTGAAGAGCGGGCGGGTCTCACGCCGCCCCCGGTGGGGGCGCCCGCGTCGGCTCCCCGCAGCACGCGGGCGGGAAGGGTGGAGGGTCAGCGGATCACGGCCCAGCTCGCAGCCGGTTCAAAACCTCAGACAGGGGCTAGGCCAGGGGTGGGCAAACTTTTTGACTCGAGGGCCACAATGGGTTCTTAACCTGGACCGGAGGGCCGGAACAAAAGCATGGATGGAGTGTTTGTGTGAACTAATATAAATTCAAAGTAAAGGAGCGGAGGGGAGAGCAAGAGAACCGGATAGAACAGCCGGATCCGGCCCGCGGGCCGTAGTTTGCCCACGGCTGGCCGCAACTCCAGTTCCGCTGACCTGTGTTCAAGTTAGGGTTTGCGCCAGCTTCGTCCTTACCAGGGCGCTAACTGCCTTGTTTTGCTTCACAAAACCCAAGTCATTATTTTAGACTTCAGGAAAATGGAGACGTCACATCATCCTGTTATTCCCAACCAAGTGAGCAGGACGGTGGGGACCCCACAGCTCCGACGCTCCCACAGCACACAACCGCCGAGCGACGCTCCTCGGGGCGCCCCGTCCTTCTCGGCCGGGACTGGTTTCCAGGGACTAATTTGAAAGCCACAGCCGCCTTGCCGCAGCCGATTGGCCCGTAGGAGTGGCCCAGGTGCTACATTTCTTCCCATCTCCACTGTCAGGGAAACGGGGACCAGCCCATCTTCTAGAGCCGTGGTCGGCAAACCGCGGCTCGCGAGCCACGTGCGGCTCTTTGGCCCCTGGAGGGTGGCTCTTGCACAAAATACCACGGCCCGGGCGAGTCTATGTTGAAGAAGTGGCGTTAGAAGAAGTTTAAGTTTAAAAAATGTGGCTCTCCAAAGAGATTTCCATCGTTGTCCTGTTGATATTTGGCTCTGTTGGCTAATGAGTTTGCCGACCCCTGGTCTAGAGCACCTTTTTGGTCGCCACCTTTTCGGACCTCACGGGTCACCCGTCGTCCGCGACCACCGCTTGGCGACCGCGGGTCTAGAGTGTGTTTGCAGAAAAGTACAGGCTGTAAGATGTTTGAAAATACCCGGCCGGCGTGGCTCAGTGGTTAACGTCGACCTATGAACCCGGGGGTCACAGTTCAATGCCAGGTCAGGGCACGTGCCCGGGTTGCGGGTTTGATCCACAATGTGGGGTGTGTGGGAGGCAGCCGATCCATGGTTCTCTCTCATCATGGATGTTTCTCTCTCTTTCTCTCTCCCTCTCCCTTCCCCTCTCTCTAAAAACCAATAATAATAAAAAGACGCACCGTTTCCTTCCGCACACATTACCTCACGTGAGCCTGGTCCCACCCAGAGAAGACGGTCAGTTCAATTTTGTTTGTTTGTTTTGTAAATCCTCACCTGAGGGTATTTTTCCGTTGATTTTTAGAGAGAGCAGAACAGAGGGAAAGAGAGAGAGAAACAGCGATGTGAGAGAGACTCACCGATTGGTTGCCTCCTGCACGCGCCCTGGCAATCGAACCCGGGACCCTTGGGTCTATGGGCCGACACTCTAACCACGGAGCCAAACCGGCAGGGCTCTAGCAAATGGTTTTAGCAAATGAGACTGTTCTTAGTACATTTTAAACTTTTCCTCTTCCGGCGCCGGGGCCTCGGCCTCGGGGCGTGGACCAGAGGAAGCTACTGCCCGCGCTCTCTTTCAAAACGCGCCGCCGAACTGTCTGAATAGGAAGAAAGACAGGGACACATAGGACAACATGTCCCCCCAAGACAACGGGCCCCCACAGCCGTCCAACTAGCAGAAGCCTCGCCCCGACCCGGGCAGGCAAGCTGCGCATGGGATCCACGTTTTACACACACTGAAACCCAAGTTCTCAGCCGAGCCGGCCGCACCCTTGTCGGGACGCACAGTGGCGGGCTCCGGGGTCCAGCATCCCATACCCGTTGCTCCTGGCCTCCCCGCCTGACAGAGAGGATCCTCAGAAAAGGCGCTAATTACTCCATCTGCGGCCGCCCACAGAACCGCTCGCCCCACAGAACCGCTAGCCCCAGAGCGAATCCTCAAGTGCGAGTCGGAGTCTCCCATTCCCTGGTCCACACGGAGGGGCCGCTGGCCATCCCCACGGAGAGGCTGGGGAGCGCGGCCCTGACCTGGGATGTGGGAGGCCCGCGCCCAGGCTGGCTGGCGGCACACCCCCCCCCCCCCGCCCCCCCCCCCCCCGCCCCAGCTCTGAGCCCTCCCTGCGACCTGTCACGAGTTAACGGATAGAAGCTGCGGAAGAAAACTGAACAAAGCGGCTGATTTCCGATTCCACTCACTGCGCCCAGCCAGCTCTCACTTAGGCTAATTACTTAAATGATTTAGCGCCGCATGAATATTCATGCCTGGCGCTTTTCAAACACTAACGCACAGCTGAGACCATGCCATCCCGTCCCTCCCCCCTCCCTCCGACGTGGGGCCACGCCACCTGCATATCTGAGCCCAAAAGGCTTCAGAGAATCGCAGCAGAGACGGGGGGAGGGGTCCGTCCAGACCCGCCTCCAGGGCCCACTGGGTCACGCCCGGCCAGCAGGGCCCAGCCCGCGGGGGACGGCGTCGTGTGGCCTCGTTCTAAGTATTTACCTGGATCTGCCTGGGCTGGTCACAGCGCTGCCAGTGCGTCCGCCCGACGACACTGACACGCTTCCCCTTCCTCTCGGGCACTGTAACCTCTGGGGCAGGCGGGCAGTGTGTGGGGGGTGGCCTGGCGGTCACAGCAGAGCGGGCGCGGGGAGCAGCCTGAGACCGTCGAGGATGCAGCGTAGCTGGCGTCCTGCAGGGGTTGGGCCCCAGGCTCTGGCCGGGCCCGCGACGCTTGGGCGGGAGGACCGGCCAGGCTGCAGGCTGCGTGGCCACCGAGGTCAGCCCGGGCACTCCAGTCTGACCCACGACTGTGACGCCCACAGAAACATCAGCACCCCTTGCTGAGCAAGGACTTCCAGGGAACCACCAGCCCTGTCCCCTCCCCGCCACCGCCCAGCCGAGCTGTGCTGACGTGCTGGACACACCTGCTCTTCGCGACAGGAAGCAGCGGGACCCACACTCGGCACACGCCGCACAGAGCACGTCTGTGAGCAGACACCGACGGCTCCACTGCGCGGTGAGGACGTCAGTGTCCACGGCCCGGGAGACACGGCACAAGCAGTGTGTGTGTAAGTGTGTGTGTGTGAGTGTGCGTGTGTGAGTGTGTGTGTGTGAGTGTGCGTGTATGTATGAGTGTGTGTGAGTGTGTGTGTGAGTGTGTGTGAGTGTGCGTGTGTGTATGTATGAGTGTGTGTGTGTGAGTGTGTGCGTGTGTGCTGTGTGTGAGTGTGTGTGAGTGTGCGTGTGAGTGTGTATGAGTGTGCATGTGAGTGTGCGTGTGCGCGTGTGTGTGCATGTGAGTGTGCATGTGAATGTGCGTGTGTGTGAGTGTGCGTGTGAGTGTGCGAGTGAGTGTGCGTGTGAATGTGTGTGAGTGTGTGTATAGTGTGTGTGTACATGTCTATGTGTAACTGTGACTGTATGTGTATTAGTGTGTATGAATGTGTGTGTGTCAGTGTGTATAGGTGTGTGCATGTGTGTATGTGTATGTATGACTATGTATATTCGTGTGTATATGTGTGTATGTGTATGTATGAGTGTGTGTATTAGTGTGTATATGTGTGTGAGTGTGTATGTATGTGTATTAGTGTGTATATGTGTGAGTGTGTGAGTGTGTATGTGTATGTATAAGTGTATGTATTAGTGTGTATATGTGTGAGTGTGTATGAGTGTGTGTATTAGTGTGTATATATGTGAGTGTGTATGTGTATGTATGAGTGTGTGTATTAGTGTGTATATGTGTGAGTGTGTGTATATGTATGAGTGTGTATGTGTATATATGAGTGTATGTATTAGTGTGTATATGTGTGAGTGTGTATGAGTGAGTGTGTGTATTAGTGTGTATATATGTGAGTGAGTGCATATGTGTATGTATGAGTGTGTGTATTAGTGTGTATATGTGTGAGTGTGTGTATATATATGAGTGTGTATGTGTATATATGAGTGTGTGTATTAGCGTGTATATGTGTGTGAGTGTGTGTATATGTATGAGTGTGTGTATTAGTGTGTATATGTGTGTGGGTGTGTATATGTATGAGTGAGTGTGTGTATTAGTGTGTATATGTGTGTGGGTGTGTATATGTATGAGTGAGTGTGTGTATTAGCGTGTATATGTGTGTGAGTGTGTGTGTATGAGTGTGTGTATTAGTGTGTATATGTGTGTGTGTGAATGTGTGTGAGTGTGTGTGTATGAGTGAGTGTGTGTATATGTGTGTATATATATATATGTGTGTGTATGAGTGAGTGTATTAGTGTGTATATGTGTGTGAATGTGTGTGAGTGTGTGTGTATGAGTGAGTGTGTGTATATGTGTGTATATGTGTGTGTGAATGTGTGTGAGTGTGTGTGTATGAGTGAGTGTGTGTATATGTGTGTATATGTGTGTGTGAATGTGTGTGAGTGTGCGTGTGCTGGGTGGGTAACAGCATTAAACAAAGCGGAGCAGGACGCGGGTCCGTGCGGGAAGGTCGGTGGCCATGGAGCTACAATGAGAATTCACAGCGTCCCGGGGCCTGAGGGCATGGTTGTCGGACCTTGATCGTCCCCAGACGCCTCCCGGGGCCTCCCAGGCAGCGGCACCCCCTGACCCCTCTGCAGGGCCGCCGGGCAGTCAGCAGGCCCAGAGAGCACGTCCGGGGACGCCAGGGGCCCAGAGTGTCGCTGTCCACGCCGCAGTGACGCTACGGCTTTAACGTGCGAGTTAACGGCATCATCGCGGCCGATCTGAGCATCTCGTTCTGGAAACAACCTCGAAAGGAACCGGAAGACTCTCACGTCCCAGCCAACCCGGTCGCGGGGAACCCACGTCTGACGGAGCCTCCAATTAACCGCGCGCTCGGCGGGCACTGGGCGGCGGGCTGGCCTCTCCCGTGGCCCCAGAGGTAGCCCATCGCTCAGCTCAGCTCACCTGCCTCTTTCTGCGGAAAGCTCTCGGCAGGGAACGCTGGGCCCTGGGCCCCGTGGCGGGTGTCCCCACCTCCCCTCTATCCTCTCATCCATCACCGCCGACAGGGTGGAGGTCGGGGCGGAGTGAGCGCCAGCACACTCAGCTCCACGCTGCGGGCGTCCCGACAAGTGCCGCCGAGGCTGACACTCGAGTCGCAATTCCCTGTCGGGCCGGGGCTGCTCCGGGTCCCGGCCGACCCGCAGCCTCGGTCACTGACAGCGGGACTGGCCTGGGGCTCACCTCACCGGAGCCCCCCTCCCCCGCCCCGCTGCTGATGTATTTATAGCCAAGAAACGCGTTACGTCTCACACTGACAGGTGTGAGCTGGAGAAAACCAACCCAACTTCTAACCGCAAGACAGGAAGCAAGCCGCGAGCTGGCCGTGCGCCAGCCACCTCCGGGGCCACCTCGCGTCCGCACGCCGCCCGCCCCGTCCCCTCCATCCAGCACCGTGCACACTCACCTTCCGGCTCCCCGCACAGGGTGCACTGCGACTCTGCGGGGGGAGAGAGAGAGAGAGAGAAGCGTTACTTACGGCTTACGGGCTCCGTCACCCTCACACGCTCAGCAGCGACGGCGCCAGCCGCTCCCAGGCAGACTTGGGGCTCGGCCCAGGGACAACCTCCCCACGAGGAAGCGCCCTCCTGCACCCACGTGGATGCAGTCACAAAACCACCGCTGGCGGATGCTTTATGTCTCACGCTCTCTTAACCAGCGCGCGCTGGCGCATGCGGTGCACACGCTACAGACACTGTCACGCCTGCATATGGCTGGATACACAGATCACGTTGCTGAAGTCAGACCAGTCTATTTTATCACTCAAAAAAAGGTTTTTAAATGTATTTTTTTCTATTTCAGAGAGGAAGGGAGAAAGAGAGAGAGAGAAACGTCAGTGATGAGAGAGAATCATGGATCGGCTGCCTCCTGCACGCCCCCCACTGGGGATGGAGCTCACCACCTGGGCCTGTGCCCTGACCAAAATTGAACCCAGGACCCTTCAGTCGCAGGCCAAGGCTCTACCCGCTGAGCCAAACCAGCCAGGGCATCACTCAAATGTAACAGGGAAACCTCACTTTCTGTCTTCTTCAGGCACACGATCACAAGCAAAGGGTAAGATAATGTTTCGGAGGAAATGCCGGAACACGCAGGGGTGGCCGGAGGCTCACGGAGCAGCCGGGACTCGCGCCGGGCTCTGCAGGAAAGACTGGATGTGTAGGGGTCACAGCATTGCCCTCTGGTCAGAGAATACACACGCAACAAGATTCACACGCAATGAGATTCACACGCAACAAGATTCACATGCACACGAATCACACACGAGATTCACATGCAATGAGATTCACACGTACATGAAATTCACATGCACAAGAATCACACACAACGAGATTCACACGCACACACAAGGTTCACACGCACACGAGATTCACATGCACACGAGTCACATGCACGCGAGAGTCACACGCACACGAGGTTCACATGCACATGAGACTCACACGCACATGAGTCACACGCACACAAGACTCACACGAGACTCACATGCACACGAGATTCACGTGCCGACGGCTCCCGCACGCCCGCTCCTCCCGGGAAGGAACGCAGACTCGCGGGCAGGCAGACAAGGCCGCCATCCACCTTGCTGAGGAAGTTTGGGCAAATGACCGCCCTCAGCTCTGCGATGGGGACGGTGCATCGGCATGTGGGGCTGGTGGGGGATGAGTGACAGGCACCGAAGGAGCCAGCGCGGGGCCGCGAGCTCACACTGTCCGGCGGCAGCAAAGGGCGGGCGGGATCGCATCCCCAGGTGAGTGAGGCTCCGTCCCTGAGGAGGGAGGACCCTGGTCAGACCTGGGTCCCGCGGGCTCCCGGTGGGCGCCCCTGGGCCTCGGTGTCCCCACGCGTCCTCCTCCGCCAGGCGGAGCCGACTGCCCCGGCGCTGAGTGGCCCCGAGTGTACTTTGCAGCAGGCGCCTGGTCTGCCGGGCTCAGCCGCTTCGGGCCACTCTCGGCTCCGGCTTCCGCCCCGCTGCTGGGCAGCCCTGCTCCCCACTGGCACCGCCGCCCGAGGCAGGGTGCCCCCCGCCCCCAAGTGGCACCCACAGACCGCCTCCGGGGGGAGGGGATACAGCTCCACCACGGAGGCAGCAGCCTGATCGCAGCCTCCTCTGAAGGGAGAGGGCCGCAGGCGTGGACGGAATGGCCCCGGGAGAGAAACCGGCCGACATCCTGCACGCGTGTGACCTATACCTGCCCCGTGCAGCCCGCGGGGGCCAGCCTGTCCCCAGGAGGCCGCGGGGAGGGGCCCGCCTGCTCGCTGCACCCTGTTCCCCAAGGGGGGCCTGCATCTCCGTGTGACTCCCCGTCACCAGCTGCTGAACGTGTGCACATGTGTTAGAGGTGGCTCTCACCCCCATGACATAGGTGCATGCATGTGCACACACACACACACTCATCCCTCACACACACACACTCACACACACACACTCACACACACACACACTCACACACACACACACTCATACACTCACACACACACTCACACACACACACACTCATACACTCACACACACACACACACACACACACACACACTCACACACACACACTCACACACACACTCACACACACACACTCACACACACACACTCACACACACACACGGCCCCTCTCCCTCTCCGGCTGGTGTGTGGTGGTGCCCAGCGGCGTCCGGGACCCCCGGGGGTTGGGGTACAGCTGAAGGCAGAGCCCAGGGCGCTCCCCGGGGCCCCATGGGAGAGAGTGGCTGCCAGACTCGGGAGGCCAAGTCCAAGATCACTGAGCGCAGGACACGGCTGTCCCGCGGCGACTTCCATTCCAGCCGCAAGGGGCCTGTGGGAAGCAGAGAGCCCAGCTGTGCTCACCCCCCAACACCAGCCTCACAGACGTGCCCGGACCCGCCAGTCCCGCCAGCGCCCCAGGGGAACCCCAGGACCCCCCTCGTGGGCCCCGAGCTTCTTTACTCGTCAGCTGGTGCTGTCGCGCTCTCCCCGCCTCGGGACTGGGGGCGTCCTGGGCCCTCATCCCACACTGCAACGCGGGCAGCTGTTAGCCATTCACCTCGCTGATATTCCCACGGGGCCTAACTGGAGAAGCACATGTGGATATATTTACACACTAGAGGCCCGGTGCACGAAATTCATGCACGGGGCGGGGGTGGGGGGTGTCCCTCAGCCCGGCCTGCACCCTCTCCAATCTGGGACAACCCTCTCACAATCCAGGACCGCTGGCTCCTAACCGCTCCCCTGCCTGCCTGATTCACACCTCACTGCTCTCCTGGCGGCCCAATCGCCCACAACTGCCCTCCCCTGCCGCGACCCGCCTCCTCCACCAGGACCAGCCTCCTCCGTGCCACGTGGAGGCGCGGGACCCCCAGGCCTCACCACGCGGAGCGGCCGCCGGGCCCCGCCTCCGCTGTGCGCGTGGCCATCTTGTGGCGGCCATCTTGTGACGACGTTGTGCATGAGGGCCACCTAGGCTTTTATTAGTATAGAATCCAGGGGTGGGCAAACTTTTTGACTCGAGGGCCACAATGGGTTCTTAAACTGGACCGGAGGGCCGGAACAAAAGCAGGGATGGAGTGTTTGTGTGAACTAATATACATTCAAAGTAAAGGAGCGGAGGGGAGAGCAAGAGAACCGGATAGAACAGCCGGATCCGGCCCGCGGGCCGTAGTTTGCCCATGCTGGTATAGATAAATGCATAATATATGTACAGTGGGACCTTGGTTCTCGAACTTCATTCTGGAAGGCTGTTCGAACAACGAATCATTTGTAAATTGAATCAACCCGTTCCGGACCCCCGAAGCGTTCCCTGCTGTAGCCTTTCTCGTACACACACATGCCTCATGGACTGTTTCACTACATATAAACGCATGAAAAACGGAAAGGACGTGGGATGGAAATGAAAATGTCTCAAGAGGGAAATGACATGTACAGAGAAAAATGAAAATTTAATAATAATAATAAGCAGCATCAAGAACAGAAACACACAAACATGTTCACAGAACAGTATCCTGAGATACCATGAGGCTTTGCAGTCAGTGTCCTTCTCATGCAGAACAGCGCCCTCCAATGCTGATTAATGTCTTTAAAACAGGTATTCGGGCCCTGGCTGGTGGGGCTCAGTGGATAGAGCGCCAGCCTGTGGACTGAAGAGTCCCGGGTTTGATTCCGGTCAAGGGCTCGATCGCCCGTCGGGGGTGTGCAGGAGGCAGCTGATCGATGTTTCTCTCTCATCCATGTTTCTAACGCTCTACCCCTCTCCCTTCCTCTCTGTAAAAATCAATAAAATATATTATAAAAATAAAAAGGAAGCCAAAGCCTCCACTGGCTTCCAGTTATAACAATAAAGAAAGAAAAATAAACATAAAAATATCAGGTATTCGGTCATATCCCACATCTACTTCTGCTCATCGCCTCCGGGAAATAAACGTCAGCCTCGGGGACTGACCTGAGTTACTGTTGTATGAAATACCCGGGGTACCCGTCTGCAGCGCTGTGATGCTGTGGGCGCCCGGGACGGGAGCCTTAGCGGGAGCCCGCGGGGAGGGCGGGCCCAGGGTGTCCCTGCCCTGAGCCACAGTATTCCCACCGAATCTCTTGGGTCAGAGGCCCTCTCCCCGCCAGCCACACGCCCCCCGTCCCCACCCCCTGTCTGTCCCGAAGGTTCCAGGACAACAGAGCTTGCATGTGTCGCCGGGGTCACAGGGCTGGTAAGGCTGTGTCTCAGCACCACGGACAGAGGCTGTTATTTCTGTGTCACCTCGCCCTCATCCCGCCGGAGTGAACGCCTCTGCCCAAGTTAGAGCAGCCCAACTGCACGCAACTAGGACTTTTAAAGATACATCGTTATTGGCTCCAGAGAGGAGGGAGAGGGAGAGGGGTAGAAGCATCAGTGAGGAGTCAGTCACTGAGCAGCTGTCGCCGGCACAGCCCCTCCTGGGGATCGAGCCCACAAGCCGGGCGTGTGCCCTTGACAGAAATCCAACCGTGACCTCCTGGTTCGGGGGTCGGCGCTCGACCACGGAGCCACGCCAGCCAGGCTCTTTCTCTACTTTTACACCAACCCTCCGAGGACATCAGCTCGGGGAAGCTCCCGGCCTCCCCGCCCCAGCCCAGCCCGCCCCCCCCCCCCCGCCCTCGGGTGTTCTACCTCAATCTCCCCCCCGGCCTTTGGGGCACATGCTCAGTCCCCATGCACAACGCTGAGTGAAAACGGTCTGAAACGCATCATTCATGCAGCACCGAGGCCCCTGCCCAGGGTGCCCAGCCGTGTGCTGGGAATCGGGGTGCGAAGTCGAGCTGCTGCAGGAAGTCCAAACACCTGGGCGCAGGGGAAGCTCCACACACCTGGATGGAGTGCGGGGCGGGCGCGGGCCCAGAGCCAGGAGCAGGAGGCCGCGGGGAGCTTCGCCCTCACCGCCCGCCCCGCAGTCCTCCCTCGTCCCCGGAATCAGCTGACACAGCGGCCGCAGCCCCCCCCCCCCCCGCCCACGTGGCAGGCCCCGTGCCAGGTGCTGGGACCACCACTCCACGGGCAGACCAACAAGCAGGCAAACAAAACCTGGGAGTAAAGGGGGGTGAAGAACAGGGACCCACACCCCACCCGCCTGCCGTCAGGAGCGGCTCCGCGGAGAAGGGAAACTGGGTGACAACTGAAGCCAGAGGACTTTCCTCCTTCCTCCTCCCCCCTCCTTCCCTCCCTCTCATCCTCCCTCCCTCCCTCTCTGCCTCCCTCCCTTCCGCCCACCTTCCCCCCTCCTTTCCTTCCTTCTTCCTCCCTTCTTCCTTTCCTCCCTCCCTCCCTCCCTCCCTCTCTGCCTCCCTTCCTTCCGCCCACCTTCCCCCCTCCTTTCCTTCTTCCTTCCTTCTTCCTCCTCCCCTCCTTCCCTCCCTCCCTCCCTGCCTCCCTCCCTCCCTGCCTCCCTCCCTTCCGCCCACCTTCTCCCCTCCTTTCCTTCTTCCTTCCTTCTTCCTCTCTCCCTCCTTTCCTCCCTCTCATCCTCCCTCCCTCCCTGCCTCCCTCCCTCCGTTCTGCCCTCCTTTCCCCCTCCTTTCCTTCCTTCTTCCTCCCTCCCTCCCTCCCTCCCTCCCTCCCTCCCTCCCTCCCTGCCTTCTGCCCTCCTTTCCCCCTCCTTTCCTCCTTCTTCCTTCCCCCCTCCTTTCCTTCTTCCTTCCTTCTTCCTCTCTCCCTCCCTCCCGCCCTCCCTCCCTCCCTCCCTCTCTGCCTCCCTCCCTCTCTGCCTCCCTCCCTTCCGCCCACCTTCCCCCCTCCTTTCCTTCTTCCTTCCTTCTTCCTCTCTCCCTCCCTCCTTCCCTCCCTCCCTCTCTGCCTCCCTCCCTCTCTGCCTCCCTCCCTCTCTGCCTCCCTCCCTTCCGCCCACCTTCCCCCCTCCTTTCCTTCTTCCTTCCTTCTTCCTCTCTCCCTCCCTCCCGCCCTCCCTCCCTCCCTCCCTCCCTCTCTGCCTCCCTCCCTCTCTGCCTCCCTCCCTTTCCCCCACCTTCCCCCCTCCTTTCCTTCTTCCTTCCTTCTTCCTCTCTCCCTCCCTCCTTCCCTCCCTCCCTCCCTCCCTCCCTTCCGCCCTCCTTCCCCCCTCCTTTCCTTCCTTCTTCCTCCCCCCGCTCCTTCCCTCCCTCCCTGCCTCTCCCCCTCCCTCCCTCCCTCCCTCCCTCGCTCCCTCCTTGCTGGCCCCTCTCTCAGTGGGGCTCTTGCCACAAGCCCCTGTGACTGTGCGGGGGGGCGGGGGGCGGGGGGTGGACGGCCATGGAGGAGACGGGAGACAAGCCACCTGGAAGGCAGGGAAGTTTCTCTGAGGAAAGGGGATGGGGAGGTGGCCCAGAGCGAGCCAGCGTTTTACACGAGCAGGTGAAGTCGGCGCCGCTCCCTCCCCATTCACGGAGACTCAGAGAAATGGCACAGGTGACCGAGGTCCCCTCCTGGCAGACCGGCCACGACCCTGCCTGGCCCCCCTCGCGTGGTCGCTCCGGCTCTGGGTCCTCTCCAGGTCCCAGCAGGCAGAGGTGACTTGTGGTTCCTCTGAAACCCTCCTCTCCCTCCCCCCGCCATCACCTCCACTGCCCGGAGTCCAGGCCTGGCCCCTCCCCGACCCCCAGCTCCCACAAGCACCAGCCCCCTCAGCCCTGGCCTCCGCTCTGCCCGCAAACCGGATAAGCTAATGAATGCGGCCTCGTTAATTAATTTTCTGTTGTTTGGATAAGCTGGGGATTTCTGTTCCGCGATGGTCCCTCTAGGTAGGCTTACGTACAAACAAATTAAATCCCATCACGCCAATTACTCCGAATGCCGATCATCAGAGCAAGTCTTCGGTGCACAGCTCTCCCTGGAGAGCCCTCAGCGATCCTCTCTCGCCGTAAGAAATATTTAAAATAGAGACGCTGCCCCTCTGACGCGCACCGTCCTTCTGAAACCACGCACACTTACCGGGAGAGCCATCCGAGGCGCGTGGCCCCGTGCCGCTCTGTTGTGAAAGAACCGAAGCGCCTGATTTGAGGATAAGCACCCCAAACTTTAAACCCAAACAAGGCCAATGCGAGTGCTTCCAGATCGATCCCTTTCCCACCACTTACACACTTCTTGCCGGTTTCAATCGAGACCACACTCTCACTCTGAAGGGAAGCAAAACGAAGTTATGCAAATTCTTCTTTTTTTTCCAAGACGAGTTTGGCCGAGTTCCTCGAATTCCCACACGAATTTCAGGATCGGCATGTCAGTTTCTGAAAACAAAGCCCGTTGGGATCTTGGCGGGGACTCAGGGGCTCCTTAAACCTGGGGATCAAGGTGGGGATCTCCCTTAACAGCAGGACGTCCTGTGATCCGGTCCAGGGACAGGGGCTGTGGCTCCACTAATGTAATGCTCTTTACTTTTTCCTTCAGCAATGTTTCGCACTTTTCAGAGTGGAAGTTCTGTATTTCCTTTATTACTTTATTATTATTACTAGAGGCCCAGTGCACAAAGTTCGTGCACTGAGGGGTGGGGGGGTCTCTCAGCCCGGCCTGCGCCCTCTCGCAGTCTGTGAGCCCTCGGGAGATGTCCCTGCAGGGAGTGGGCCTAAGCCGTCAGTCGGACATCCTTAGCGCTGCTGCAGAGGCGGCTGGAGAGGCTCCTGCCACCGCCGCTGCGCTCGCCAGCCATGAGCCCGGCTTCTGGCTGAGCGGTGCTCCACCTGGGAGAACACTGACCACCACGGGGCACCTCCTGTGTTGAAAGTCTGCCCCCTGGTGGTCAGTGCGCATCATAGCGACCGGTCGTTCCGCCGTTCAGTCTATTTGCATATTAGCCTTTTATTATATAGGATTAATCATCCCCTGAGGATATATTTTCACACTGATATTTAGAGAGAGTGGGAAGGAGGGAGAGGGAAGAGGGAGAGAGAAACATCAATGTGAGAGACAAATGAACTGGTTGCCTCTCACACACACCCCTAACTGGGGGCGGAGATCAAACCTGCAACCCAGGTACATGCCCTTGAATGGGACTCGAACCAATGACCCTCCAGGGCACAGGCTGATGCGCTAACCACTGAGCAAGGCTAGCCACGGCTATTTTTTTTTAACTTTCGAATTGTTCACTGGAAGGGTAGTTAGATGCACTTAATTTTTGTATATTGATTTTATAACCTGTGACCTTGCTGAACTCAGTCATTATTTCTAATAATTTTTAGTGGGTTTCTTAGGACAATTTCACATTGTCTGAAAACAGATACAGTATTGCCTCTTGCTTTCCAATGCAGACGCCTTCTATCTTTTTATTATTATTATTATGGATTTCAGAGAGGAAGGGAGAGGGAGAGAGAGTTAGAAACATCAATGATGAGAGGGAATCATGGATCGGTTGCCTCCCACACGCCTCCTACTGGGGATTGAGCCTGCAACCCGGGGCATGTGCCCTGACCAGGAATCGAACCATGACCTCCTGGTTCCTAGGTCAACACTCAACCACTGAGCCACACTGGCTGGGGAGACACCTTCTCTCCTCTTGCCCGGCTACCCTGGCCAGAACTCCCAGGTGGGTGTGGAACAGGTGCTGAGAGCAGGGATCCCCCATCTATTCCTAGTTTGCTGAGTGCTTTTATTAGGAAGGGGTCTTGCATTTTGTCACTTTTTGCTGCATCTATTGAGCTGATCCCGTTATTTTTTGTCCTTTTATTCTATTAACGTAGTACATGACGTCAGTTGACCTTCAGACGTCAAGCCAACCTTGCATTCCTGGAGAGATCCGATTGAACCTGGTGTGATCTGTGACATGTGGCTGGATTCGGTGCGCTGGTCTCGTGTGCAGGAGCTCCGTGTCCACATTCCTAAGAGGTATTGGTCTGTCGTTCGTTTTCTTGTGCGATCATCGCATGCCATTGGCATCAGAGTGGCACTGACCTCATAGAATGAGCTTGAGTCCGCTCCCCTCTCCCCCGATATGTGAAGGGTTGGTGTCAGTTCTTCTTTAAACGTTTGATAGAATTTACTAGTGAAGCCATCTGGGTCAGAGCTTTCCTTTGAGGGTAGATGTTTTATTCTGTTTTGGTTGTTTGTTTGTCTTTTTTTTTCATGAACGTAATCTCTTTCCTTCTTAGATATCCATTCAGATTTTCTATTTCTTAAGTCAGTTTTGGCAGTTTTTGTCTATCTAGGAATTTGTCCATTTCAGTTAAGTTGCCCAATGTATTGGCTTACAATTGTCCATAGGAGTCCCTTATAATGGTTGTTTTAAAACTTCCTTTAAAATTGAGGTGAAATTCACACAGCATAAAGTTAACCAATTACTAGTAAAAGTGAGTAATCCCGCATTGTGCCACCATTACCCCTGTAACATTGTATCATGCCCAAAGGACACCCCATAGTGTGGGGGTGCTGCTCCCACTTCCTCGCCCCTTTGTCACTGGGAACCCCTCTATCTCCATGGATTCACCAACGCTGGGAATTTCCGGTGAGTGACATCACAGCCATGTGACCTTTTGTGCCCCCCCTCTTTCAGTTAACATAATGCTCTGGGTTTCCTTGTCGCGGCAGGGACCAGCACCCCACCCCGCTTTGCGCTGGATGACGGCCCACCGTGCGTGTGGACCAGTGTGTTCACCCCTCCATCAGGCCACGGACATCTCCTGGGACCACCGCACACAGTGTCGCTGTGCGCACACACGCACGTGGGCGTGTTGGAATACGGTTTTAATTCTTGTGGGTTTCAAACATCCTGCCGGCTCAGGGCAAATGCCCCGTGAAAATCAGGCAGATGCAAGAGGAGGAGGAAGATGTCTAACTGCCGGCCATTCTACGGAGGCGCGGCGTTGCTGGGTCACATGGCAATCTGATTCCGTGTGTGTGGACAGCCAGAGTGCGTTCCGTCACAACAAGCCAGTGTGCACTCCAAACAGCAACGAGAAGGATTTTCACTCCCCCACATCCTTGCCAGCACTTATTTCCCGGGTTTCTAGTTTCCGTTTGTTCTGTTGATGGAGTCATCCGGACCGTGTCACCTGCCACCTCACTGCGGTCCGACTGGCATTCCTGGGTGTCTACATCGCATTTTACAACGATATCGACCTGCCGAGAAGAGTCTCCGCACGTTATTCTGAGTTGGATTCTCCTCTCCTCCTGACACAGGCGTGGAGCAGGTGGACTCCAGCAGCTCTGGCCACCAGCGGCCCCTCGCACGCCGTGTGTCCCTGCGATGTTTTAAAGGCGCATTGCCTTGCAGGGGAGAGAATGAGTGCCCCGCCGAGCGGCTCAGGGCGCCCTCCTCCCCACCAGGCCGGGTCGCTGGTTAAAGCACGAAGCAGCATCGAACGCCCCGCCTGCCCTCCAGCTTCGCGACCGCCCGGCGGCTAAGACAAAGCAGGACGCGGCCTGACGGTGCCCGCCGTTCACGCCGCCCCCAGGAGCTTTACACGCAGCTCCGGGGAACAGAGCGCGGCGGGGGGAAGAGAGGACAGGAGCGGCTGTGAGCAGAGACGGGTCGCGGGGGGCGGGGTGACGTGGTGCCTGTAAGGAGAGAGCTTGGACGGAGCGGTGGTGCCAGGGCCATGAGGACGAGAGCCCGGTGCCCAATGTGTCTCTGGAGCCACAGGTCCCGCGTGAGGCAGAGAGGGGGCCGCGGTGGTTCCTGCTCATCATGTGGGGAGACGGACTTTTCACATCGCACCCGCAAACCCCACGCAACGTGGCTGTGCACACGTCAGTCCCCACAGGCGGCCACGCACGGCACACACGCCTGTCCGCACAGGCTCCTTAGGGACAGAGAGAGCGGGAGGAG
Source organism: Plecotus auritus (assembly GCF_963455305.1). Classification (NCBI taxonomy): domain Eukaryota; kingdom Metazoa; phylum Chordata; class Mammalia; order Chiroptera; family Vespertilionidae; genus Plecotus; species Plecotus auritus. The sequence continues at coordinate 2,662,034 of NC_137772.1, forward strand.
CGCCCTCACAGAGAGAGGGAAATGGACCCGTGGAACCAAGTCCCTCCCCCACCACACACACGCACGCACGGGCACACACACACGGGCACACATGTACGCACATGCACACATGCACACACTCCTGCCAGCACTGCCACCAAAAGCACCATGTCCGAAGTGACACACATCAACCCATCTATGTGCATATGTCCAATTCCACGGTCCCGGGCACAGAGGGCAGTTAAAAGACACATCACTTTGCCCGGCCGGCGTGGCTCCGTGGTTGAGCATCAACCTACGAACCGGGAGGTCACGGTCAGATTCCCCGTCAGGGCACATGCGCGGGTTGTGGGCTCCATCCCCAGGAGGGGGCGTGCAGGAGGCAGCCGGTTGATGGTTCTCTCTGGTCACGGATGTTTCTCTCTCTCCCCCTCTCTCTTCCTCTTTGAAATCAATAAAAACATAAAAAAAAAGACGTCACTTCAATTTGAACAACCCTCCTACCCACAAACTCATTATCTTAGTTCCCAACTGGACGGTGTGACTCTCCTTCTTCCTAACCCTGAGACCACTGCGCCCTCCCTCCGTCTCCCCTCTGCACACAGCTTCACGAGGCGCCAGGCCGCCCCCCCCCCCGGAAGCCGGCATTTCCCGTCCCCACGGGGGCGGGATGGGTCCCACTCCCTTTTGATTGTTGACGGCTTGTGAGCCCGAGGACTCGTGGGCGGCAGCCACGGCAGCAGAGGCTGGATTCCTTGGAGAAGACGGTGTATGAGTCAAGGCCCCTACGACGCGCACGTTCGTCCCTCCACAAGGTCTGCGGGACGCCCGCCTCCCGGCTCCTGTCCGGGGGTGACCAGGCCAGAACTGGAGAGGAGACAATCGCGTCCTTGTCAGCCCGAGCTCGGGGCCGACCGCAGGGGCCGGCGTGAAAGTGGAGATCCGGCGACGGCACGAACGGGAGAAGCTTCTAGAATCGGAGTGCAGGTCAGACCCCTGCCTCAGTGTCCTCCTTGTGCAGCCCTGAAACCTTCGTGGGGTCACTGCATCGCCTACGTTAGATGAGAATAAAAAGGTGGGATACAGCCCTGTCCCGTGTGGCTCAGTGGGTAGAGCATCAGCCCTTGGACCGAAGGGTCCCGGGTTCAGTTCTGGTCCAGGGCACGTACCTGGGCTGCAGGCTCGATGCCAGCCCCCATTGGGGTGTGTGCAGGCGGCAACCAATCGATGTGTCTCTCTCACGTTGATATTTCTCTCTCCCTCCCCTGCCCCCTCTACTCGCTCTAAAAACCAATGGAAAATACCCGCAGGTGAGGATGTAAAAGGAGAAGGTGGGGGACTCTCGGTCATGCTACTGTCAGAACAAGTTTAGGCCCAAACAGCATGGGCACAGCCATCGCCCTTGTCCCCTCACGTCCGAGGGGCCCGTCCGCCGTCCTGTGGACACAACGTCCGAATCCCAGCACGCAGCCACGGCTCCCAGCTCGGCCCCGTGGCCCCTCCAGGCGGCCACACGCCGACGCAGCCGAGGCCTCCCCGGCCGGTCAGTGAGGATGGCGTCTGAGCGGCCCCTCCAGGCGGCCGCACGCCGACGCGGCCGAGGCCTCCCCGGCCGGTCGGCGAGGACGGCGTCTGAGCGGCCCCTCCGCAGAGGGTCAGGCCGCTGCGATCACAGAGCACCCCCGTGCACGTGCCTGACACGGAGCCGCCACGGAGGCCTGGAGGTGAACTGCACAGCCCAGGAGGAAAGCGGCGATGTCTGCGCGGCAGCGGCGTTCCCGGGTCGTGCCACTCGGCGCCTAGTCCTCGCTCTCTGTCCAGGGCGCAGCAGCCCTGGGGCACCAGGACAGCCCGGCCACCGAGCCCCGCTGTGAGCCACAGTCCCTGAGCCCAGCCCGGGCCGGCACGGGGGAAGCGAGGGACGGACAGACAGACAGACACGGGCTCTCCCAGGTGCCGTGAACTGAGGAGGAGAGGCACGAGGTGGGGTTCGCTCTGAACCCCTGTGTGCTGCTCGGAGCCTACGGCTCATCGTCGTTCAAGGGCAAAGACACACATGAGCAGAGGCACGAAGCCACAGCCACAGGCCTCTCTACGTGTCCCTCAGCTGCTGTCCCACAAAGTCAGGAACCGGGTTACCAAAACAAGCTTTCTCAGTCCCCGTCACCCAGGCCCCCCGATATCACGTGTCTTCAAATAGGACCCAATCGGAAGGCTGCGGATGAAAGCTGTGGGTGCCAGCAGCCGCGGGGGGGTGGGTGAGGGGGGGCGCACGGTGACAGCCCCCGGCTGAGAGGGCCGTAGCTGGAGGACTCAGCAGCGGGACGAGGGAGCGGCGTCCTGTCCCAGCCAGCCGTCCCCAGGGAGCAGGGTCGGACAGATTCGGTGTGACGGATAGGCCGGTGCGAATGGAAATACTGTGAGTCACCGTGAACGCGGCCGGCCCCGTCCTTGAGGACAAGCGGCGGCGCTGGGCAGCACCGGGCGGGAGGACGCAGGGAGCCAGCGGCGAGGGCTGCTGCGTTCGTGGCAGAAGGACACGCACAATCTGCACCAAGAACGCACGGGCAGTCGCCGGGAGGGCCCCCCGGGCAGAGCTGGTGGCACGTCTCACGGCTGTGCTGGCTCTGGGCGCTTCGGTCCCACGCCAGGCCCCAGGCCACTCCGCCCGTGGGCTCTGCGGCCACGTCCAGCCAGGGCCGCCTGGCTCTGTGTCCACCCGCAGGGTTTCTGTGACGTGACTCCAACGCCCTCGAGCCAAGGAGACAGGAAGAGCGGGGCCCTTGGTCCACCCGGCCTCGCGTGTAGGGCAGGAGGCGGCTGCCGCCCACTGTCGGAGTCACCTGTCGGCGCCCAGGACAGTCTACCTGTCGTGTGCCTGCACCTGGGGGGCTCCCCCTGCCCCCCAGCACTGAGCAGGAGAGGCGGCGGCCGCCCACTGTCAGAGTCACCTGTCGGCGCCCAGGACAGTCTACCTGTTGTGTGCCTGCACCTGGGGGGCTCCCCGCCCAGCACTGAGCAGGAGAGGCGGCGGCCAACCCACGCCGACTCCGGCCGAGAGCGGTGCCTCTCCCGGCGAAGGGTGGACTCGCTTCCCGGCACGAACCTGCTGGAGGTGAGTTGGGCCATTCATGTCATTCCCCCAAGACCTCACTGCTTCTGAGGCCCACGGCCACGCCTCACCTGCAGGCCAGAGGAGCAGCTGCTGAGCCAAAGACTTCCCCTCGGCTCTGCTGGGGTGTGCACACGTGTGCGCGCGTGTGCGCAGGTGCTTGTGCGTGCATGTGTGTCATGCATGTGAGTGGTCTTTGTGTGTGCATGTGTTTGTCTTTGAATGCGTGTGTATGTTTGCATGTGTGTGTGTCTTCACTGAGCTCCTGAACTTTGTCTTTTGTCCACAGCTGCGATCTGATGTCTACTCACGGCAGTGCGTGCTCACTTCGGGGTCCTGCTCCCCTTTTCCACGGAGTGTGAGGAAGGGGTGACAGAGCAGCCCCCACAGATGCAGGAAGCACGCTGCTCAGACACCGCCCAGCACACGCTCCACGGGAGCTGCTCCGCAGTGACAGCCACTCGTCCCTCTTTCCCTTTCCCGTGGAGCCCGTCCAGGGAACTCCTTAGAGGCCAGCGCTCCGAGCAGCTCAGGCTGTCAGTGTGTGTGCGTTCTGAAACTGCTGTAATTATTTCCGATAAAATTCTTGCTACTTCAGACCACCTGGCGCCCTTCACACGCAACAACATGAAACACAGCGCCCACCGGCTGCCGCTTCCCCCCAACCCTGCCCCCGGCACTGGGCTTCATCCCCAGGCTCCAGGCCCCGGTTTCAGACTGTGCCGGGCACGGGGTCTCGGGGGACAGTCCTGTGCCAGGCTCACGGGGTCTCTGGGGACAGTCCTGTGCCGGCACACGGGGTCTCGGGGGACAGTCTCTGTGCCGGGCGCACGGGGTCTCGGGGGACAGTCCTGTGCCGGGTGCACGGGGTCTCGGGGGACAGTCTCTGTGCCGGGCGCACGGGGTCTCGGGGGACAGTCCTGTGCCGGCACACGGGGTCTCGGGGGACAGTCTCTGTGCCGGACGCACGGGGTCTCGGGGGACAGCCCTGTGCCGGGCGCACGGGGTCTCGGGGGACAGTCTCTGTGCCGGGCATGGGGTCTTGGGGGACAGCCCTGTGCTGGGCGCACGGGGTCTTGGGGACAGTCCTGTGCCGGGTGCACGGGGTCTCCGGGGACAGTCCCTGTGCCGGGCATGGGGTCTTGGGGGACAGTCCTGTGCCGGGCGCACAGGGTCTCGGGGGACAGCCCTGTGCCGGGCACGGGGTCTCGGCCAGCTGCCGGGTCTGTGTGCTTCCTGACCTGATGATGCCAACGAGAATATCTCGTGCTGCCTGTATCCGTATCTATAGTTTTGGGGGTTTCCGTTTAATATTTTGGGGTTTTTGTTTTTAATTCTCACCCAAGGATATTTTTTCCAACTGGGGCCAGGGCTCAAGCCGGCAACCCTGGTTTGTGCCCTTGACCGGGATCGAACCCAGGACCCTTCAGTCCAAGGGCAGACACCAAACCAGCAGGCCCCTGGCTTTACTCTCGCTGGCGTTCACGGAGCACCTGCTGCTGTTGGTAAACCACCCCCCCTCCACCCTGCTCTCCCAGCACCCTTCCCCTCCCCCAGCCGGACGCTCAGAAAACAGGGAAGTGAGCTGGGAGCCAGGGTCACAGGAGTCGGGGGTCACAGGTGGGAACTGCAGCCTCCTGTCCTGCCCCCCCCCCCTTCTGCGGGCACAGGCACAGGGAAGTCCCACTCCTCGTCCCGCCGGAGCCTGCGTCTGAGGCTGAGCCATGCGCCCCACGGCTCGGGGGCAGGAGACCCCAGTGGAGGGCAGATACAGGGACCCGCGGGAGGAAGGGCCCACCTGGCCGGGCAGTGGCCACAGAGCAATGGGGAATGACGAGCCTTGGTACCCCCCGATTCCTAGTGACACGCTTCTGTTCCGGCCGTAAAACCAGCGCTGAGTCCAGCAACCGGGCCGTAAACACAGATGACAGCCGCGCGGAGGGGACTCGGTTTTATTTGGCCATAAACAGCCAGGGGCCCCGGGGACGCAGGTCAGGGGTCCTCTCACCCCTGCACCCACACAGGGACGTGCCAGCCGCCCCCGCCCCCGCCCCCGCCCCCACCGGGAACGCGCAGAGGTCACCACGGTGCTCAGGACTCCACCACGGAGATCACCTATGTGAACACAGCGGCAGTAATCCATCACTTAGCGTCTCACGCAGAGAATGTTAAGCAGAAACGCCTTTGACCTGAAGACCAGTCCCCGGGCCGGAGCATCTGTTCGGGGAGCAGCGCTCGCCGCCGCCGGCCGTCCCCCAGGGCGGGATGCAATTGCTTCCATGAAGCGCCGCTCCTCTCCTCCGTCCGCCGCCACTGTTTGGCGGTATCTACGGGCACTGACACGGGAACGTCCGCCACGCATCCCGTACAACCAGCAGCAGAGGTATTCCTGGGTCTCCCGCGGGTGCTGGGGGGCCTCGGGGGGGCGACCGCCTCCGCCCGCTGGCCTCGCGCACCCGCGGCCCCTCCCAGGCGGCCACGGCTCCCTCTCCTCACCTCCGGGGGTCCCCATGGCTTCTATGCTTACGGACTGGCTAGCTGACAGCCGTGGGCAAACTACGGCCCGCGGGCCGGATCCGGCGGTTCTATCCGGTTCTCTTGCTCTCCCCTCCGCTCCTTTACTTTGAATTTATATTCGTTCACACAAACACTCCATCCATGCTTTTGTTCCGGCCCTCCGGTCCAGTTTAAGAACCCATGGTGGCCCTCGAGTCAAAAAGTTTGCCCACCCCTGGGCTAGCACGGTCAAGTTTACCTTCACTTCTCTGCAGACCACGGAAGACGGTGTAACGCCTCCCACGCCGTACACGCCATGAGCACACGGTGAACAAATCTCTCTCCCACGCCGTACACGCCATAAGCACACGGTGAACGGATCTCTCTCCCACGCCGTACACGCCATGAGCACACGGTGAACGGATCTCTCTCCCACACCGTACACGCCATAAGCACACGGTGAACGGATCTCTCTCCCACGCCGTACATGCCATAAGCACACGGTGAACGGATCTCTCTCCCACGCCGTACACGCCATGAGCACACGGTGAACGGATCTCTCTCCCACGCCGTACATGCCATAAGCACACGGTGAACGGATCTCTCTCCCACGCCGTACACGCCACAAGCACACGGTGAACTGATCTCTCTCCCACGCCGTACACGCCATAAGCACACGGTGAACGGATCTCTCTCCCATGCCATACACGCCATAAGCACACGGTGAACGGATCTCTGGTGACAGAAACCAGGCGACCGTTTGCTCTGGTGGCCGAGGCGTCCCTGGAAGCGCCAGGGGGGAATGATCCGGAATGTGGACGAGTTCCACACCCTGACAGCGTGTGTGGGCTACGTGGGCACACGTGGGCTCCGGGAGCCAGGCGTGTCCCTGTGTGGCGTTACGCATCAGTGAGAAAGAACAGCCCTGGCTTTAGGAGAAAAAGGAGTTACGATTTGTCTGCTCACGGGTTTGGAAAAAGAAGAAGGTTTATGCCACTGGACGGGCCTCGCTGCTCCGACTTGTTTATTTGACGTGACAGACTTCACCGGGACACACGAATACTCAGGCCGCTCCCTTTGCACAGGGGTCCCCGTTCACAGGAGAACGGGTGGGACTGTGTTTCCCTGTCATTGGCTGGTGCCCATGACACCAAGCACTCGGCTGACTGGCTCCAACAGGAACCCCACACTCTCTAGGGGGGCTCTGGTCCTCCTGGGCGGGGCACCTGCTTTCATGTGACCCCGTGCTCCGCAGCTGATGGTGCGGGCTGAACATGTTCACCCAATTCCTGCCAACCCCTGGGTGCATGCTGAAGGGCATGGCGTGAACGTAGAAACACTCTTTACTGTTTAGTGAAAAAACGTACACGCACGTACTTCATAAAACACCTCCATCCATGCAGGTGTGTTAGTGTAGACATGGATATTCTGGGATCACTGAACATGTGTTTTAAATTACGATCGCAGCACACAAAGAACCAGGTCTATTTAACCATCGGTGCAGGGGGAGTGGGTTGTGCAGGGCCATGATTGTTTTATCTTCCTGAGTTAAAGCAAAAATCAATATGCTTTTAGTGTCAATGCTACTAAATAATCACCTGTATACATAAAAGCCTAAGCGACTGAATGACCGGTTGACCGGTCGCCATGATGTGCACTGACCACCAGGGGGCAGACGCTCAATGCAGGAGCTGCCCCTGGTGGTCCGTGCGCTCCCACAGCAGGAGCACCGCTCAGCTGACCAGTGGGTGCCAGACGCAGGGCCCATGGCCGGCGAGCACCGCTACGGTGGCACGAGCCTCTCCCGATTGGGACTGACTGGGCTCGAGCCTGTGGCAGGCGCAGTGGGGCCGGGATAAGCGGGAGCGGCTGGCGGGAGCGGCAGGCGGCGTTGGACTGCCGGTTTCGGCCCAATCCCTGCAGGCCACGCCGAGGGACCCCACCGGTGCACAAATCCGTGCGCCCGGCCTCTAGTAAATAAAACAAGCGTTTAGGACTGATTCCACCGGGCCCACTGCCGGGGAAGGCGCTGAGGGATTCGTGCGTCTTCATTTGGATCCACTGAAGGAGAGGACGCTGGGCGCTCACCTTGGTCTCGTTTCAGCAACGGCCATCTCATCTCTTCTGCTGAAACGATGGCCCGCTGCCCCCTCGGGGGACGTGGCCTCTGCGCGGGTGGCCATCCTGGGGCGGAGCCTGGGGGTGAGCTCTTTACAGAGCAAGTCGCAGTCGCTCTGCATCTATTTCTCTGAAAAACTAAACTATCATTTCTCCCAAACTGCAAATGGACACAGTACTGGTCGCCACCTACTTTCTTTGGGCGCTGAAAGGATTAAAGAAATTAAGTCCAGAAAATACTGTAGCATCTTTAGTCAAAGGTGTAGAAAAATCACTTTATATTTCTTTAAAAGTCAGTTTCACCAGGCAGGTGAAATGGAGTCCTGGGTCCAGGCAGGTGTAGGGGCTGCAGGTGTAGGGGCTGCAGGTGTAGAGGCTGCAGGTGCAGGGGCTGCAGGTGCAGGGGCTGCAGGTGTACAGGGGCTGCAGGTGCAGGGGCTGCAGGTGTAGAGGCTGCAGGTGCAGGGGCTGCAGGTGCAGGGGCTGCAGGTGTACAGGGGCTGCAGGTGCAGGGGCTGCAGGTGCAGGGGCTGCAGGTGTAGGGGCTGCAGGTGCAGGGGCTGCAGGTGCAGGGGATGCAGGTGTAGGGGATGCAGGTGCAGGGGCTGCAGGTACAGGGGCTGCAGGTACAGGGGCTGCAGGTGCAGGGGCTGCAGGTGCAGGGGCTGCAGGTGTACAGGGGCTGCAGGTACAGGGGCTGCAGGTACAGGGGCTGCAGGTACAGGGGCTGCAGGTACAGGGGCTGCAGGTGTACAGGGGCTGCAGGTGTACAGGGGCTGCAGGTACAGGGGCTGCAGGTGTACAGGGGCTGCAGGTGCAGGGGCTGCAGGTGTACAGGGGCTGCAGGTGTACAGGGGCTGCAGGTACAGGGGCTGCAGGTGTACAGGGGCTGCAGGTGTACAGGGGCTGCAGGTGCAGGGGCTGCAGGTGCAGGGGCTGCAGGTGCAGGGGCTGCAGGTGTACAGGGGCTGCAGGTACAGAGGCTGCAGGTGCAGGGGCTGCAGGTACAGGGGCTGCAGGTACAGAGGCTGCAGGTACAGGGGCTGCAGGTGCAGGGGCTGCAGGTGTACAGGGGCTGCAGGTGCAGGGGCTGCAGGTGTACAGGGGCTGCAGGTACAGGGGCTGCAGGTGCAGGGGCTGCAGGTGTACAGGGGCTGCAGGTGGAGGGGCTGCAGGTACAGGGGCTGCAGGTACAGGTGCTGCAGGTGTACAGGGGCTGCAGGTACAGGGGCTGCAGGTGTACAGGGGCTGCAGGTACAGGGGCTGCAGGTGGAGGGGCTGCAGGTGTACAGGGGCTGCAGGTACAGGGGCTGCAGGTGCAGGGGCTGCAGGTACAGGGGCTGCAGGTGCAGGGGCTGCAGGTGGAGGGGCTGCAGGTACAGGGGCTGCAGGTGTACAGGGGCTGCAGGTGTAGGGGCTGCAGGTGTACAGGGGCTGCAGGTGCAGGGGCTGCAGGTGGAGGGGCTGCAGGTGCAGGGGCTGCAGGTGCAGGGGCTGCAGGTGCAGGGGCTGGGAGGGCTGACATCAGGACCGGCCACGGCTCCCAGGGAGGGGATGCGCACGGCACAGGCAAACAGGACACTTCCCTGTCGTTCTTGCAGCCAGGAAACAGGAAACAGAAGGTGCCGGGTCACAGAGCGGTCAGACGCTCGGGTGCACGGTGACCTTGGGTCTTCCCCGGAGCGAACAGAGCAGTGTCACAGCTGAGATGCGTGGCCAAAGTGGAAGAAACCCCCAAAGCACAAGTTTCTAAACTTGCCTATTTTGTCCCCAAATGGTCCCAAGGTACATTTGAAAGCTGCACTGCATTCTTCTTCAAGTCGGGGTGAACCCGAGCAGTAACGGAGTTTACCTGGAAAACAGCCCGCCGTTCCCTAAATACCTGCACCCCTTTACGTCCCACCAGAGGCCAATGCCGTGGCTGCAGCGTGCGTGGTACCTCGGTGTCGCCGTCTCACGAGGGTTTCACGCTCACAGCACCGAGTGAACGGGGCGTGGGTCTCCGAGTCAGTCCCTTGCACGCTCAGGACCCCCCCACACACACACACACACCAGCACGCTCTGGAAGGGAAGGCTTTGTCCTCACGAGGAGAGATCAATGGCTGCCTGCAGACCTTGCCCTGCAGAGCCACACGGCGCTGCCCCCGTCATAAGCCACCTCTGCGGGTGCCCGTCCCTGCACACTCAGCAAACTCACCTGCTCGCCTCCTTGCCTCCAGGCAGCCCCCCGGGGCCCCACCTTAATGACACACCTGGTCCCTTGGCCCAGGGACTGCCCGCCCCCCGCGTCCCTGGGAGAGCAGGCGGCCGCCAGGCTGGCCGTGAGCAGAGCCCTGCCCGTATGGACTCCTCCGCTTCTTGGGGCTCCGTGTCTTTGCTCTGCGGCCTTAATGGGGTGAAGGTTAAAGACACAGACCCACACAGACACAGGCGAGGAAGCCCAGGCCCCGCCCTCCACTCAAACCACATGCTCAGGCGCCCCGACGACCCAGCGTGGACCAGAGGTCTCCCCACAGGCCGCACTGCGTCCGCACGGGCCGGCCGCGGGCTCCTCGCGCGAACCCGAATGTGTTCCCGCGGGGAGTCAAGTGCCCTGGCCCGGACCCGCCCCCCCCCCAGTGGCGTCCCGCTCCCGTGGCAGCCAGGCCAGCCGCCGTCCCATAGTCTCCGGGGAGGCCAGCCTTCCCTCGCAGCGGCTGGAACCTCTGCGCCCCCAGCAGCGCAGCAAAAGCACGCTGCCTCCTGGGAGGTGTAAGCCTTCCCCCCACCCTGTGTCTCCACGGCCGGGAGGACAGCCGGGCCTGGGCTAGCGATGGCTCTTCAAGTCTCTGCGAACTCGCGAAGAGCCCCCCCCCCCCCCCCCCCCGCCGAGAGGTGACAGCGCAAATCGCCACGATGCCCACTGCCCGTCAGCGCGGGCCGCGTCTTCGTTATCAGCGCCATCGTCCCCAGGAGCCCCCAGAAAGCCGGCCCACCCAGTCACAGGGCATAACTCCATCCACCCACACCCACGAGGACAGGGCACCTCGCCGGGGCCTCGTCCTGCCGTCCGCTCTGGCTGTGACTCTGGTACAAAGAATAAGGGTTAACTGAAAACCCTGCACTATCACTGTCTTCACCACTTACCTGGTGTCACAAAAATACAACAAAACAACAAAAAAAGGCGATTGTTTTTGCCCAGCCGGCGTGGCTCAGGGGTTGAGTGTTGGCCTATGACCCAGGAGGTCACGGTTCCATTCCCGGTCAGGGCACAGGACCGGGTGGCGGGCTCGATCCCCGTACGGGGCGTGCAGGAGGCAGCCGATCCGTGATTCTCTCTCATCATGGACGTTTCTCTCTGTCCCTCTCCCTTCCTCTCTGAGATCAATAAAAATATATTAAAAAACGAAACGTTATAAACGCACAATCAAATACGCCACATTGAAGACAAAGGCGCCACACCCTGACCTCACAGCTCCCTGAGGGGTTCACATGTGCTTCTGCCCACGCCCTCCACACGGCAGTGGGCGCCGCGCCGCGTCCCCACGCCTGCGCTGCTGAGGTCCTGGCGGCCGAGGGCGCGGGGTGGGGGCTGGGGGGGACTGGCCGGGCCACCCTGCCTGTCCCACGGGTCACAGTCTCTGCAGCTGAGAGACAAGGAGGCAGAGGCTGCCCTGAGACTCCCGGATGGAGAAGAGCCCGGGACATACCCTAACCTGCCGTCCCCCCTCGGGGCCTGGACGTGGGGGTCCCCCCCAGCCGATGGCGCGCGGGGCGTGGAGACGCAGCTAGAGGAAGCCTCCCGGACGGCGTTCCCAATAGCCGGCCTCCCTCCCCGCCCAAGGGGTTCAGAATGCGCGGAGGCACGGGTCACGCCGGCTTTCGCGGGAATGGCTCGGACCCCAGTGAGTGGCAGATGCATCCCCCCAGGGCACGTCTGAGTGGGCGGTGTCCGTGCTGTCAACACGCTAACCCACGCGGCTGCTGCCTCCAAAGCGAGTGGAGAGCGGGTGGATGGCCTTTCTGCGGGAGGACGCGGGAGCCCGCGGGGTCCGAGTGCGCGGCGGGGTCCCTCCGGCTGCTGTGGGCGCCGCTCCCGGCCCTCCCGGGGCCAGGTTCTGCCTGAGCACCTGCCAGGCAGCGAAGCTCAGAGGAGCCCACAGGACTCCGGCCCGCGCCCCCCCCGACCTCCGCCGTCCAGGCACCTCACAGCGGCCGGCCTGGAAGACGGCTGACTGCTCCCCCCCCCGCCCCCCCCCCCCCCCGAGCTCCCGAAGGCTTTCACCCGCCCCCTCACTCACGGCGCGGCGTCTTTCCCTCTTAACATGTCTTTATTGATCTCAGGGAGGAAGAGAGAGAGAAACATCCATGATGAGAGGGAACCATGGACCGGCTGTCTCCTGCACGCTCCCTCCTGGGATGGAGCCCACAACCCGGGCCTGTGCCCTGACCAGGAATCGAACTCTGACCTCCTGGTTCCTAGGTCAATGCTCAACCACGGCGCCACGCCAGCCAGATGGTTTGGCGTCTTATGAGTCATGGAAACAATAGTGTGCAGCGTGAGGGAAGCAGAAGATGCCACCCCATAACATGACCCGGAGTTCAGGACACGCCACCCCCAAACCTGCCGCTCAGCGTGGGGACTGCGGTGAGGAGGGAATGCAGGGAGGGTTTCTCTGGGCCCCCTTATCTGCCCGAGGGAACCAGCTGGCACCGCTCCCTCCGGAGCGTCACCAGGCAGGAGGGGGGACTCCTGCCACAGGAGGGGACCCCAACAGCCAGCCCACACCCAGACACTGTGCTGCCTCCACTGCTCCTCTAACCACACTCCGCCTCCCCTCAGTCATCTCCCCCACAAGACCCCCACCCGCCCGCCTTCCCTGTTAAGATGGCATTTAACGCTGACCCCGAAGCCGCCTGGGGCGCCCCTCCCGTTCCCGGGCCTCCCAGGTGCACACGAGGGACCCAGGTTCACCGCCTGGGTTTGCCTCTCGTCAGTATTTCCATTCCTAGGGTCTCCGCCAAGAACTCGGGAGGGCAGAGGCAGGTCCGTTTCTCCCCTTCCAGGGAGAGAAATGAGCTCGGATTTCCGTTCCATCAGAACCAGAGTCTGGAACCCGGACAACTGTGAGCCGCTCAGCCCCTGGCGGCCTCAGGCGCCGTCCCACCCACCCACCCACCCACCCGCGTGAATATTCGGAGCTGTTTCCTCAGGTAACATGACCAACCTCCCCTACAGCCGTGGATGGGATGCCCCTGGGGAGAAGTTAAGAATGTAGCACCATGCACAGATGTTAAAAATAGCATTTGCATAATAAAAAGGCCCAAGTCCAACTGGAAACGGATTTCAAAAAATAACAAAAATGGCCGAAACCGGTTTGGCTCAGTGGATAGAGCATCGGCCTGCGGACTGAAGGGTCCCAGGTTCGATTCCGGTCAAGGGCATGTACCTTGGTTGCGGGCACATCCCCAGTGAGGGGTGTACAGGAGGCAGCTGATCGATGTTTCTCTCTCATCGATGTTTCTAACTCTCTATCCCTCTCCCTTCCTCTCTGTAAAAAATCAATAAAATATATAAAAATAAATAAATAAATAAAATAACAAAAATGGCGCTGCCGACAGTATACAAAGAATTCTTAGGGAATGATAAGAAAATCTCTAACACTCCCTTAGCAAAGTAGGTACATGTCTGCAAATATAATCTATAAAAGAACTATAAATAGCCAGTAAATATCTGAACACACTTTGAGCCCCTCTGGGAAAGAGAGAATTACAAATTAAAACAAGATATAGCCTGGCCAGCTTGGCTCAGTGGTTGAGCATCAACGTATGAACCAGGAGGTCAGGGCACATGCCTGGGTTGTGGGCCAGAACCCCAGATGGGGGGCGTGCAAGAGGCAGCCGATCGGTGGTTCTCTCTCTCATCATTGATGTTTCTATCTCTCTATCCCTCTCCCTTCCTCTCTCTGAAATCAATAAAAACATATCTTTTAAGTGAGGTTACTTTTTAAAAACAAAAAATAAGATACAGTGGGGTGGAGGGAGGTGGGAGAGGGGATATGGGGACGGAAAGACGTTACTTGGGGCCATGGGTACATGATGCAGTGTGCAGACGATGTTTGGTTGAGTTGTACAGTTCTGTTAGCCAATGTCACCCCAATAAATTCAGTAAAAGGAAGGAAGGAAGGAAGGAAAGAAGGAAGGAAGGAAGGAAGGAAGGAAGGAAGGAAGGAAGGAAGGAAGGAAGGAAGATACAGTCATGGCCTTTTAACTTGGGAAAGATTAAAAATGAACTATAACTGCCCTGACCGGTTTGGCTCAATGGATAGAGCGTTGGCCTGCGGACTGAAGGGTCCCGGGTTCGATTCCGGTCAAGGGCATGTACCTTGGTTGCAGGCACATCCCCAGTAGGAGGTGTGCAGGAGGCAGCTGATCGATGTTTCTCTCTCATCGATGTTTCTATCTATCCTCTCCCTTTCCTCTCTGTAAGAAATCAATAAAATATATATTAAAAAAAAGAACTATAACTGAATGCTAGTGAGACTGGATGAGAGAAGTACTCCTAATGGGGGAGCAGGGCGACATATGTAATACTTCCAACAATGAAGAATTATTTTAAAAATATTAAAAAAGAAAAGTACTCATACCCTTCTCATGGGAACATACATTTGTTCAAACAATCAGAAAAGTAATTTGCTTTCACTTTCCATGACCCTTAAAATGTTGTAATATCTGATCTATGATTTTACTCCTACCAGTTTATGCTAATGAAATAACCAGAAATGAAGACAAAGATCTGGGTGAAGAGAGGCTTATAGCAACAGATGGATCCATAAAATAAATCGTGGTTAACGCAGCAGAAGGCAAGAAAGGAGGAAAGACAAAATATTGAATAGATGCTGCACACAGAATGCGCCTGGGGAGCGGCGGGCTCGGGTCGGCGTAGATCAGCTCCACAGCCAACACGAAGGGGCGGCCCGGGCCAGAACACAGGCAGCCACGTGTGTGCGGGGCGCAACCTACACGTCAGAGCAGAGGAGGCTGGGGAGTCAACGGGGGAGAAAGACACGCTGTTCCACGTTCCCTCAGAGAAGCTGGCAGACACGCAGGTCAGAGGACACCGATGTTAAAGCCAAAAATCGCCGGGAGGGACGGAGCGTTCCGTAACGATCAGAGGGCGCATTTCCAGGAAGTCAGACGCATTCAGATGTGCATGTCACTCTGTTACCTCAAAATACAAGAAGCAAAATCTAACACGTCTCTAAGCAAAAACTGAATAAACAGAGGTACGTTGGATAGATGGATCAGGAACTGACTGTAGAGATTTGAAAGACCGGAACAAAAGGGATTCATGAGCTATAATAAAGCAATTCCATTCCACGCAGAGCACTGGCCGAGGCTGGCCGCACGCCGCAGCGCAGGCGAGGGCCAGCACGTGCCCAACAGCACGTCCAGAGGGTGTACCTGACCACAGGGGGCTGAACTGGAACGAAGCAGATAACCCGTAAATGGCCATTTCAGAATTCAGCGATATGCTTCCCAAAATGTACTGCCGGGGGAGAAACAAAAGGATTGGAAGATATTTCGAACTGACGTGCGTGAACGTATCACTGAGCCTAAACGTAAGAAAGATTTTCCACCTTAAATGCGTGGAAGATAAAAGATCCACGTCGTAACGCCGCATCACGGGAAGTAAGAATACAACAGAAAATAAAAACCAAATGAAAAATAATGATGATAAGAGCAGAAATCAATTAAACAGAGAGACACACACAGTGTTGAGAAAAATCAACAACCAAAAAAATCATCAGTGTTTAAAGGTTAATAAACTCCATAAACCCCTATTCACTTTAAGACATGAAACAAAGGGGGGATTAGGGCGACGTCAGGAATGGAAAGTGGAGAATCACCATGAAGAGACCTTACGAGGATTGGGGGCACAACAACTTCCCGTCACAAGTGTTTAAAATGAATCGAAATGGAAATTTTCCTTGGAAAACACTAGTTATCATTGCTATACGAACAATCCTATCTCTAAGAAAGAAATCACATTTGGAGCGGCACATCTCTTCATAAAAGAACCTCCAGAGACAGATGGCTCCCCCGGAGACGTTTCCAATGTTTTAGAGAAGAAATAATACTCATTACGCGCACTCCCCAGAGCGCGGGAAAAGAACGCCCCTCTGTGTGTTGTGAGGTCAGATTGACCCTCGTTCCACACCAAAGGGGCGCACTCACGAACGAGGCATTCCGTCGTCAACACGCAGACGTCCTCAACAGCGTGTCAGCAGATACCGGGCAACGTGTCCAAAGGAGAAGGAAGCACGAACATGCTGTGTTTCCTTCGGGGAGGTGGGCACGGCTCACAAGGAAACTAGCTTACACCGGCTGAAGGAACGGACAGAAGCTGTAGGTCGTCTCTACGGAAAGAGAGAGCAGTGTGTACAAATCCGTGTCTGCCGCAAACGTTAAGCGGGTGAGAACTAGGAAGAAATGCTCTCCAGCTGACAACGGGTCCGTGTGTGCCCCGCGGTCAACACGCCACCGAATGCAGACACGTCGGAAGTTCCCCGCCCACTGAATTCGCGGACGATCCGTGCGCCCAGCGCACCAGCCCTGCTCCCCACCCCCCCCCCGCAGGGCCTGGCCAGCCCGATCAAGCTACAGGAATGAATAAAACCATCAGGAAAAACACAGCGGGCGTTCGTAGCCGACTTATCATGGACGTAGAAACTCTATTAGTAGATAAAATAACTTGAATAAATGGAAGTGACCATAGCAACGTGACTGGAAACGAAGTCAGGGAAGCGTGTAAAGCGTCCGTTTGTATGTAGCCGCAGAGGCGCTCCGGACGCAGGACCCGGGCTGCCCACACGCGCGGCCACGGTCCCGGCGCCGCTGAGCCACGGTGCCCATGCCGTGCCCACGCGGTGCCCACGCGGTGCCGTGGGTAAGGCGGCCCAGAGAAACAAGCTGGAGGAGCCAGAGGGAGAGGGACGGTGTCCACGGACGTGACTGCGGTCCACACGCCGTGGTGCAGCCACACAGCACGGGACGGCGCACAGGCTGCGTCGCGGCTCAGACGGAGCGCCCACGCCGCACGCCGTGCAGAAGGACGGACGGCCCGTGAGGAAGGACAGCCCGCTGGACACGGTGACTGCACGGAGGGAGTGAACAGGGGGTCCCCGGGGGGGGCAGCGAAGGGCCCGTGCGGATCGAGGTCTAATTCTCCACCTGGGCAGGTTCCCCGGCCGGGGCCAGCTCGTCAACATTCCCACGGTCAGCGCGTCCATGTGCGCATTCCTCCCCACGTCGGTGTCCCCGCACAGCTTAACCGAGGCGAGCGGCAGATCAACGTGCCCTACAGCTCTGGCCGGCGGCTCAGTGGTTAGAGCGTCAGCCCGCACCTGGAAGGGTCTCGGGTCCGATCCCTGGGCCCAGCTGGGCGCATGCAGGAGGCAACCAATCAATGTGTTTCTCTCTCGTTGTTGTTTTTTTCTCTCTTGCTGCCACTCCCTTCCACTCTCTAAAAACCAATGGAAAAAAATACCCTCTGGTGAGAATTAACAAAACAAACACAGAAAAACCCCACAAAAGTACTACAGGAAGAGGTGCCTCTCCACCCTCAGACACTGTCCCTGTCGGCTCAGAGAGCCACTGCCCCACGCCCAGCCGACACGGGACCGCCGCGCCCTCTGGGCAATGCCGGGAGTCAGAGTCACAGGAGCGGGGCAAAGGCGGGGGGCAGGAGAGACCCAGCCGATGCCCATCACCCTCTGAGGACAGCGCCCCCCGCCAGCACCTGTATCCCAGCAGGAGGAAACACTGCTTAGACTCGATTTCTGTATTGCGGGGAACCGGGACACTAACTAGGAAAAGGGTCTCTGTTTGTTACCCGGGGGTTGGCCCCGCCGATAAAGACAGAGGCAAGACGCCCGTCCGTGGTGCGGGGAAGCAGCAACATCCCGTCGCGGTGACGCTCGGATCGGGGAGGGACGTTTAGAAGCCGAGGAAGCACCATGGATCCGACACGGATCCCCGTCGCCGTCCCTCCGCCCAGACTTCCTCACGCCCTGACGCCGAGGCCTGTGAGCAGTCATCCACCTCCGGACCCGCTTCCCTTTTAACCCCCCTCCCCTCGCTCCATGCTCCCCGGCGCTTCTGCTCTGGCCAGCGCGCTCTGATGCTCCTTCTCTCCACCAAGGCCCGCCCAGCACATGGCCGTGACCTGGCCCCCCCAGAGAGCCCGCCCCCTGCCCGCCTCACCACTGTTCCCGCGTGACTTGCCTCGTTAATTGACGTGGTATCATGGCTCCTGCCCCGGAGGTCCGGGAAGAAGCGTGGACGCTGGGGCTGGCAGAGAAGCTCCGAGGAATGCCGTGTGGGACGCGGTCCCGGGGGCAGGCATTCCAAATCCCGCGTGCTCATCCCGCCATTCCTCATCTGTCCAGCCGTTCGCCCACAAAACCCCAACGTGGCCCAAGGATCAGGGTGCGCTGAAGGCGACCGAGAAGCAGACTCGAGAAAGACTCCCCGCCCCCCCCTCCCCGCCCCCGCTATTAGCCTAAGACTGGACACACCTTGACGAAGTGCCCGTCCTCTCCACCAGGAAAGACACGGTCACCACCGGAGACAAGTCGGGCCTCTGATCAGCTGGAGGCAGCCCGCAGGAGCCTGGCAGCCAACCAGCCACGAGGCCCCTCCACCTCTCGTGCCCGCACATTTGCCTCCCCTCAGTTTGCCGCCCTTGACACTCACAGACCCGTCCCTCCGTCTCGTGTCTTCTCCACAAAGTCCCTGCTCTCCTGGAGATGCGGTGTGAGCCCGAGTTCTAACCACGCCTTGGAGTTACCCGTCCCTGTGCTCCCACCTGACCATGCCCTGCTCACGCTCACACACGCCTTGTTATTCTCTTGCAGATGTGTCTTTTGTCGGTTGAATTTGTGAGCTCCCAGCCGGAGGGTTGAAGGAAAAGGAGCATTTTCCTGCCCGCCCCCTCACGTCCACCTCGCGCTGGTCACCGAGCTCAGGGCTGGAGGGTCGGTCGGTGCTGAACCCGCACGGCATTCTGGGGGACGGCGTTCGCACAGTGCGGACAAGCCGCCGAGCAGGGGGCTGCTCCCTGGGACAAGAGGAAGACGCACGGAGAGTCAGTGTGGCTGTTGGGAAGGACACGCGTGGCCAACGGTGGGAAAGGGACGCAGAGGTCAAACCGGCCCAGCGCTGGAACATTCCGGATGCCGCGGAAGGAATTACTACTTCAGCCCGGGTTAACGCAGAACCTGGGGACTCAGCGCTGACGGCATTCAATGCGGGGGCTCTTGCTGACATCACACTTGGGTTTGCTTTCTAATGCCTTATCCGAGCTGCTATAGGCTGAATGTGTGCGTCCCTGTCGATGCATGTTCAAATCCTGTCCCCGCGGTGAGGGTGCCAGGTGGGCACTCGGGTGGTGAGGAGGCTGGGAGTGTGGGGCCGCCGATGGGACCTGTGTCCTTACGGACGAGACCAGAGCACCCTCCCCTTCCGCCGATGAGGACCCGGAGGTGGCCATCACAGTGGTGGAACAGAAGATTAAAAGTGTCAGTGCAGCCGGCCGGCGTGGCGCAGTGGGTGAGTGTCCACCTCTGAACCAGGTGGTCACGGTTCCATTCCCGGTCAGGGCACACGCCTGGGTTTCGAGCTTGATCCCCAGTAGGGGGCGTGCAGGAGGCAGCCGATGGATGATTCTCTCTCATCCATGTTTTTATCTCTCTGACTCCCTCTCTCTCAAAAAAAATTCTATGAACACAGAGAGATGTTTAAAGTGTTAGTGCAGGGCCGAAACCGGTTTGGCTCAGTGGATAGAGCGTCGGCCTGTGGACTGAAAGGTCCCGGGTTCGATTCCGGTCAAGGGCATGTACCTTGGTTGCGGGCACATCCCCAGTGGGAGGTGTGCAGGAGGCAGCTGATCAATGTTTCTCTCTCATCGATGTTTCTAACTCTCTATCTCTCTCCCTTCCTCTCTGTGAAATATCAATAAAATATATTTAAAATAAAATAAAATAAAATAAAGTGTTAGCGCAGGGACTGTGGGGACTCTCACCACAGCCACCTTGCAGAGAACTCTGATTGGGTGGCCACGTCCTAATGCATGATTCACGTCAGCGCAGAGGACCTTTTCTCTTCAGGCACCGTGACGGTGTTTGCGTTTTATCCTCACGGTAACCGTGCACAGAGCGCGGGAGCGATCCTCACCCCGGTTTGCAAATGAGAACGTGTTGGCCCCTAAGTGACGATCTGACTGAACTCAGACAGGGGAGCGGTGACAAGTGGCCGATGAGGCTCACCTCCCGGGGTCCTGGGCGCGCCCCCTGAGAGTGTTGAGGTCAAACCTCAGGAAGACAGACCTTCGCTCTGTGCACTGGCCCTCTTCTCGGAGAGCGTCGCCGTCAGGAGGGTGAGCAGTTGGGAGACGAGGCGATAGGACCGCAGGGCAGTGTGGCCATGCACCCATCGGCGTCCCTGCGCCCTTCAGCCCACCTCCCTCGCAGGCACGACTCTGAGGACAGGCCTGGGTCCCGCTTCCACACGCTCAGTTCTCTCCATGCCTAGAGGTGCCCCCCGCGCTGCCTCTGCCAGGTCCCCGACCAGGAATCGACCTGTGACCTCCTGGTTCATAGGTCGATGCTCAACCACGAAGGCACGCCGGCCAGGCCAGAGCTCCCCACTTCTTAAGAAACAGGTCAAAATGACATAACACACACACAAACACACGCACAGCACAACCCTTCCATGATCCAAGGCGAGGAAGTGGCGAGGAACTATGTCACGTGGCTCAGGGACACCCCTCACCCTCACCTTCGCTCCACCTCAGGGCTGGTCACGCGGGACTCACGATGGGGACACGGAACGTGCTCCCGGCCCGGCTCACGGCGCCTCCGTGACAGGCGCCCTGTCGGGTCTTTCTCATTCCTGCAACTGGCTCTGGGGCTGAAGGTTTTGCTCCCAGAAAAGGCTGACCCATCTCTTCCCTTTCAAAGCAGAAGAAAGCCGTCCTGCTCTCGCGGCCGCGGCGCTGTGCCTGTAGTGTTCCCAGCTTCCTGGCGGTCTGGGGGGACATGGAACGGGATGCACTGGCGGTCACCCCTGCTGGCCTCCTGGGCATGTGTGCTGTGGAACGGGGGCCACAGTCAAGGGGACCCACATTGCCATCACCCCACAGAGCTTCGTCACTATTTTGGGGGCGTGTTGCTTATCGGTGAGATCTGTTCTCTGGGTGAATTTCAGACACACAACACAGTATTATTCGCTGTGGTCGCCGCGCTGCATGTCAGACCCCAGAACGTATGTCTTTTAATGAAAAACCTGTCCCCCAGCCGAAACCGGTTTGGCTCAGTGGATAGAGCATCGGCCTGCGGACTGAAGGGTCCCGGGTTCGATTCCGGTCAAGGGCATGTACCTTGGTGGCGGGCACATCCCCAGTGGGAGGTGTGCAGGAGGCAGCTGATCGATGTTTCTCTCTCATCGATGTTTCTAGCTCTCTCTCCCTCTCCCTTCCTCTCTGTAAAAAATAAATAAAATATATAAAAAAAAAAACACCTATCCCCTTTGACCAACGTCCCCCCGTGCCCCTCCCCCAGCCCCTGGGAGCCCCCCTGCCTGATCTCACCCGGCGTGACGCCCTCAGGGCCGCCCCGGGTCACAGACAGCGAGACCCCGTTCTTCCTGCAGCTGCCTCACATACGTCGGCGCCACGCGCCTGCACTTCGGTTCTCTGTGGCCAAAGGGAATAAAACTGAGAAAGAAACCCTAGGGGCTTCCTGGCGGAGGCTCTCACGCCCTTGGGGAAGGACGTTCCTTCACGCTGCATCGGAGAAAATGGGGAGGTTCCCCCCATCGGAAGGAAGGGGAATAGCGCCGTCCTACCAGACGCGCCCCGGCCCTCGACATCCCAACCCGAGTTCCACGGGACGCAGCTCTTCCTGCCTTTGACCGAGATCCGCGTTCAGGTCCGTAAGTCCCCCCGCCCCTTGGACAGGCTCGGTGCGAACAGGAGTTCCTGGCGGCGGAGCTGGCGTCTGATGCCGGAATAAAATCTGGCCAACCGGCCAGTTACACACAAACCGCCTGACTGGGGCCGCCTGACTGGGGCCGAGTGGCGGACGCAGGCCCCTCCGTGACCCCAGCCAGCCTCCCCCGCTGGCCCGATGCCGGCACAGGCCCAGAACAGTTGCTGAGAAAGGGGACTCAGTTTCCCCAGAAAGTGAGGATCTACCCGGTGTCATCCACGGTCCCGTCTGAAAGTTAAAAAGGTGTTGGGGGCTGCATGTGCACGCACACGTCGGGCCATTCTTCGGACAACCTGGAGAAGCACAGCCCCCACGTGGCTTCCTGGCTCCACAGACAACCCCGTCCCAGTCCCCTAAGCACCCTGCTCTCCCGCACACACACGTGGGGCCCAGAGACACCGCACCTCAGCCCTGGCGGCCAGGCCGTTCCACCGGCCCACGGCCGTCCACGCCGCGCTTTCACCGCAGGAAAGCCACGCGCCGTGCGGCGTGACGGGGACCTGGGCCGAGCTGGCTCTGTGGCCCTCGGGCGCCACGGCTCCCACCGCAGGTCAGGGCAGGTTTGGCGGCGGCTGCAGAGGGCGCTGAGTGCGGGAGGGCTCTGCGGTGGAAGCTGCCGATGGGAAAGCGGGCGCGGGGAGTTTAACAGGCAGTTGTCAGTCCGAGCTGGTGTGGCTCAGTGGATAGAGCGTCGGCCTGCGGACTGAAGGGTCCCAGGTTCGAATTTGGTCAAGGGCATGTACCTTGGTTGCGGGCACATCCCCAGTAGGAGGTGTGCAGGAGGCAGCTGATCGATGTTTCTCTCTCATCGATGTTTCTAACTCTCTGTCCCTCTCCCTTCCTCTCTGTAAAAAACCAATAAAATATATTTTTAAAAAATAAATAAAAATAAAAGGCAGTGTTCAGAGCTAGGCCGGGTCCTGTGGTTCCTCTGCTTCAGACACCGCGTGGCTTCCAGGCGGAGGCAGCGGGCGCGCTGTGGGTGCTGCAGGGACACAGGACAGGGTCCCGCGCCGCCTCTGGCTCCGCACGGGGACGGCCGCGCTCTCCCGGCTTCAGTCTGTGTCCACGGGAAACGCGGCCCATGTTCACCGCGGCCGAGCTGCAGGGGCAACCGGCATTCTAACCCGCGGCAGCCGGCCTCTGAACAGCGTGCACAGGTTCCAGATAAACGTGGCGCACGCAAAGCCAGCGGGGAGGAAAGGGCGTCCTGGCCACGCTGGCCACGTGCCAGGGTGGACGCGTGACGCCGCATTGAAAATGTAACCGCATGATTGATGCATCAGGGGGAAACCTCGTTCTTATCACGGATGTCCCCCAAGAAGCATGGAATTCATAATGCCCTTGATCAAAACCCTTCATTACCGAGAAGCCAGAAAAGGTGTCTTTAACAGAAGGCCATCTCACCAGCACCGCACAGCAAAGGGTTGCATTTAATGTGAAACGCTGCAGAATTCATTCTCACGGAAGTCATTTTCTTAGAAACACACACGCATGCCTGCACACACATGTGTGTACACACACATGTGCACACTCACATGAACACATGCACACACCTTCACGCACAGACACATGCACCCACAGGCGTGCGCACACACTCGAACACGTGCACACACACCTATACACGCGCACACACATGTACACACATGTGCTCCCGACTCCCGTGAGGCCGCCGAGGGCCTCTGACACCAGGGGAAGCAGCTGGAAAAGCCTGATTTCCTCAGAAGGTTGGATGCCTGCCTTCGTTCTGTCACTACCTGAGCGTGGGCTGTACGTCTTATGTGATTAAAACTCCGTGTGCTTCTCAGAGGTCAGGACAAGAGTGCACATCCTCGAAGCCAATCGCACGCCCGCGGAACCACGTGTGGAATGAACCCTTCACGCACCGCGCCTGGAGCCCGGTGCGAAGGGCACACCAAGGACGCACAGCCCACCGAGAGCCCGCAGCGCCGCGGTTAGGAGGCCCCTGGGGGCCGTCCGCCTTGTCTCTCGGCTGCACCCCCCTCTCCTCCCTCAGCTCAGCCCTCAGCCCACTGCAGGGCACCCAGCCAGGGAAAAGGCCACAGCTGGTTGCTATGGCAATGGCGATGCTGAGGGGAGGCTGCCCTGCGTCCCCTCGCCGCTCCCAGCGGAGACCCAGCGGGCGGCCTCTGTCGGTGTCCGATGCCACAGGGATGAGCAGCGTCCCCGCCCACGGCATTCCGCCGCTCGCCTCGGAGGTGCGGCCGTGCTCGGCCCGCTCAGCGTTTTCCGTGCTCAGGCCATCTCCGTCCTTCCACCGCTGGCGTTTTGCTTCCTTTTCTATGTGAACTCACATCTCTGAGTTGCTTTTTATTCGTTTCTTTTTAAAAAAGGAATGACTTTCAATAAGTAGCTAATGCAGCCACATACACATAGAAAGAGAACAGAGCATGCACGTTCCCATCACCGGAAAACCTACTTCTCCAGACACCTCTTGTAAGCCAGGGAGAGACGGCGCCGTGTCTGCCACAAACAGTAAGCGTAGCTACAGGGCAAGGTTACCGGACGCCTGCTCGCGGTCACTGGCTGAGCGCAGGTGAGGCGGGTGCGGGATGGGCTGCGATTACAACGGGCCGCCCGGGAGGTGGCCACTGTCACCTCATCTTACAGATGTGGGTCTGAGGCACAGACCGCGAACACGGCTTCTGGCGTCAGAATCACGCCTTTGGCCGTAAATCCACTTGCTCTGCTGAAGTGTGCTGCTGCCACAAGCCGCACTTCCTTCCTATTGTGAATGGCAGGGTTACTGTTATCGTGTAAAGGAGCGTGTACACACACACACACGTGAAATGCAGAACATACCAAAACTCCAATATTCCTCGTTACCAGCCCCAGGGCTTAGCTGACTTGAGAAAATAAAGTAAAAATGAAGTCCACTGCCCTAACCAGTTTGGCTCAGTGGATAGAACGTCGGCCTGCGGACTGAAGGGTCCCAGGTTCAATTCCGGTCAAGGGCATGTACCTGATCGATGTTTCTCTCTCATCGATGTTTCTAACTCTCTATCCCTCTCCCTTCCTCTGTAAAAAATCAATAAAATATATTTAAAAAAAAAATGAAGTCCACTGAGCCGGTGGTTACCTGCCTAGGAGCAGGGATTACACCAAGCACGTCAAACTCGCAGCCCGCGGCCCACAGCGAATATTTTTGCGGCCCGGCCAATATAACGGGATGTAAGAAACTTTTTAATAAAAATTCGTAACTTAATTTTTACAATATCCTGTTACACATAATGATTAATAACGAACTACAACGTTTGCTAATGACTGATGACTATAATCGTGTTGCATTCATTTCCCTTACACGCCTTACACACAGGCGCACCATTTCTCTCCACTAATACTAGCAGCGAATGGTTTAGCAGCCAATGGCCACGTCAATAGTCTTGGACTGACTTGTTTGGTGTGCGCAACAGGAAATATTTTGCTTTCGGAGAACAGGAAAAACAGGGTTATTTGCTTTACGCTTATTAATGTGTGCAGTTATTCCGTGTCTGCTAAGTTAATGTTCAAGAAAAAATATTAATTTTTATTAAAATGTTCTATTATTTTATGTTAATGATGTCTCATTTATTGCAGCCCTTTGTACTCAACATGTCTCTATCTAAATAAACCCACATTTCCATGAAAATTGAAGCTTTTGTTTCTTTGCGGCCACATACACGTAAACCTTGTTGATTTGGCCTTTGAGTTTGACATGCTTGGATTATACCCTCAGGCTCCCAGGAGGCGGGGCCTCTGGGGGTGGGGCTCCCCATCCTGAGATTAAGGCAGCATTTCCCACAGTATTTTATGAAATTTCATTAGAACTACATCTGCACATGTTAGTGACGGGACTTGCCTCAGTTCTAAAAAGAGCATAAAATTGCCTTTGAGTTTTAATCAATTTTACTTTTTAAAAACGACCTTAAACACACGCCTCCGATTTCCAGGTCGGTGTGCTAGACCCGCCGGCCCCGGGTGCAGTTCGCAGCTGCCGCGAGGGGGCGTCACCTCGCTGGGCCCGCACAGGCGCACGCGGGCCGCCCCTCCACTCCCTCCTGCGCTTTTGTACAGATATAACTTGCAGCGTGCTTCCCGGGTTTATTCCCGATACGGACGGACCCAAGGCTAGTAAAGACTAGTTTTCCGACTCCAAACACAAGCCCATTTCCACATCCCCTGAGCAGAGGATGGTTTGGGCACAGCGAGTCCTTGGGGACCCGGGAGACGTTCCTAAGGTCTAGCAGGCGTCCTCAAACTGCGGCCCGCCGAGGACATTTATCCGGCCCGCCGGGTGCCGCTGCCTGTCCTGCTTAGCAGCCGACGCGTCCCGGGCCCGCAGTGCGCATAGGAATTGGTTCATAGTTTTTTTTTTAAACTATAGTCCGGCCCTCCAACCGTCTGAGGGACAGGGAACTGGCCCCCTGTTTAAAAAGTTGGAGGACCCCTGGCTAGTGTTTCGAGGTTTCTGACACGTGCCCTTAACTGCCTGGAACAGCGAGGAGGCGAACACGAGGCGGCTGGGCTGGCCCTCTTTAAGCCGGCACACGTGAATCCCGCACACGGGAAGAGCGCACAGCAGCTACTCCACATTCTACAAAGCGAGCGCGCGTTTCCAACGAGGGAGAGCGAGGGAAGCCAGGGTGGCGCCAGCTGAGCACGGAGGCCTCCTGAGGCCTCTTGGACCATCATAGTGACAGTAGCTCTAAGATGTGCGTCGGCCCCAGAGGAGTAGCCACGGACGCCCGACCGTGAACACGCTGCCCACGGGCACTGCCACCCGGAGGGCAGCACAGGCTCAGCGGCCGGCTCGGGGGCATCCGCAGCGGGAGAGGGACCCACACCCAGCGCCAGGGCCAGCGCGCGTCGCAGGTGCCGTGCGTGTTCCGTGCGGCGGGCACCCGGTCACACGCTCCCAGACGGGCCCACAGGCTGCGAAACCACGTCCTGCGAGACACCTTCCCAGGAGGTCAACCCACAGCCACACTCGTGACGAGCAGAGCTGGGCCATGGGGCACGGGGTATGGGCCATGGAGCTGGGCCATGGGGCACGGGGTATGGGGCATGGGGCATGGAGCTGGGGCATGGGCATGGAGCTGGGGCATGGGCATGGAGCTGGGGCATGGGGCACGGGGCATGGAGCATGGGGCTGGGGCATGGGGCACGGGGCATGGGGCTGGGGCATGGGGCACGGGGCATGGAGCTGGGGCATGGGCATGGAGCTGGGGCATGGGGCACGGGGCATGGGGCTGGGCCATGGGGCACGGGGCATGGAGCATGGAGCATGGGGCTGGGGCATGGGGCTGGGCCATGGGGCACGGGGCATGGAGCATGGAGCATGGAGCTGGGGCATGGGCATGGAGCTGGGGCATGGAGCATGGAGCTGGGGCATGGAGCTGTGCCATGGAGCTGGGCCATGGAGCTGGGGCATGGAGCTGGGGCATGGGGCATGGAGCTGGGGCATGGAGCTGGGCCATGGAGCTGGGGCATGGGGCATGGAGCTGGGCCATGGAGCTGGGGCATGGAGCTGGGCCATGGAGCTGGGGCATGGGGCATGGAGCTGGGGCATGGAGCTGGGCCATGCTCGGGAGGGAGCTGGGTCCAGGACGTTCGCAGACATTGCTGCTTAAAAAGAGAGGCACTGCCCGGGCTGGTTCGGCCTGCAGACTGAAGGGTCCCGGGTTCGATTCTGGGCAGGGCACGTGCCAGGGTTGCGGGCTCGATCCCCAGTAGGGGGCGTGCAAGAGGCAGCTAGTCGATGATTCTCTCTCATCATTGATGTTTCTCTCCCTCCCTCCCTCTCCCTTCCTCTCTGAAACCAATAAAATAAAGATTTGTGTGTGTGTGTATATATATAAGGGAGGCACTTCCCTGGCTGGTATGGCTCAGTGGTTAGAGCATTGGTCTGCGGACTGAAGGGTCCTGTGTTCCATCCCAGTCAAGGGCCCGTAGGTGGGTTGTGGGTTCGCTCCCCACCTCCCCTGGGGTAAGAGCAGGAGGCAGCCAATGGATGTGTCTCTCTCATCCATGTTTCTCTGTGTCTCCCCCTCCCTTCTACTCTAAAAATCAATGGAAAAACGTCCCCCGGTGCCGATTGGGGTTGGCTCTTCCCCCAGAGAGCAGCACGGAGACAAGCAGGGACACGTGCTGGTCACGGGTCGGGCACTGTCTGGAGGGCCCTCTGCCTGCCACGTGTCACCTCCGCCCCAGGGGCCGCGCGCTCAGCTGCGCCCACGCCCGGAGGAGCCGGCGCTGGACAGCGAGCACAGACAGGGACCACTCGGCCCGCCGCGCGCCCGCCCGGCACCCGGCAAACACACAGACGCAGCGCGGCCTTGGGGGCTTCGACAAACCCTGAAGGACCCGATATGGTCATGAGCCAAGACTGCAAGTGGCCGCTCCCGGGAGTTGCCATAGAAACCGGATGTTGTCAAAGGGCTGAGAAACTTAGGCCTCAGCAGAAAACAGAGAAAAGCACTTGAAGGTTTTTTGTTCACCCAGAAAAAACACACACAAAATGAATGATTTATCCTCTGAACGGGAAGCGTTTGGATTCACCACAAACCCTTCACTCTCCGGGCCAGGACTGTGAGCCCGCCGTCTCCCCGAGGTGACATGACCGGTATGGCTGCGCCTCACTCGCCGGAAGCCACACAGTGTGAACAGGTATTTAAGTTCCTAGGGACCTGGAGAGACTGGCATGAACGGAGTGCGGCTCTACTTCACAGACAGACGGGACTCCACCTCGCAGGGGCTCTGGCCTGCGTTAGCCGCCGAGACCCGTGGGTCACTCTCTACACCGGGAACCGTCCGCCGTGGCGGAGCGTCCGGCTCTTTCTCCA
Source organism: Plecotus auritus (assembly GCF_963455305.1). Lineage (NCBI taxonomy): Eukaryota > Metazoa > Chordata > Mammalia > Chiroptera > Vespertilionidae > Plecotus > Plecotus auritus. The sequence goes on from NC_137772.1 coordinate 2,690,611, forward strand.
TTAGCATGCATTCACGGCGCTCGCTCCCAGCTTCTGGAACGCGACGTCACTGCTGAGTCCTGCCCCATGGCCCATGGCCCATGCCCCAAGCCCCATGCCCCAGCCCCATGCCCCATGCCCCATGCCCCAGCCCCATGCTCCATGGCCCATGCCCCATGCTCCATGCCCCATGCCCCATGCTCCATGGCCCATGCCCCATGCTCCATGCCCCATGGCCCAGCCCCATGTCCCAGCCCCATGCCCCAGCCCCATGCCCCATGCCCCAGCTCCATGCCCCATGGCCCAGCCCCATGCCCCATGTCCCAGCCCCATGCCCCAGCCCCATGCCCCATGGCCCAGCCCCATGCCCCATGTCCCAGCCCCATGCCCCAGCTCCATGCCCCATGTCCCAGCCCCATGCCCCAACTCCATGCCCCATGTCCCAGCCCCATGCCCCAGCTCCATGCCCCATGTCCCAGCTCCATGCCCCAGCTCCATGCCCCAGCTCCATGCCCCATGTCCCAGCCCCATGCCCATGCCCCAGCTCCATGCCCCATGGCCCATGGCCCAGCTCCATGCCCCAGCTCCATGCCCCATGCCCCATGCCCCAGCTCCATGCACCAGCTCCATGCCCCATGCCCCAGCTCCATGCCCCATGCTCCATGCCCCAGCTCCATGCCCCATGCTCCATGCCCCAGCTCCATGCCCCAACCCCGTGAAACCAACGCTCCTAAATTCTCTTTAATAATCTACTTCACAGACGTGTGCCCAGGCAAAAGACGGACAAAGATCACATCAACTGCCCCAACGCGGCCAGCCATGACATCCCGAGCCTCGACGATGCGTGGTATCGGCTAGTTTAATCACCACGGAAAGGGAAAGCCATTTCTACGCGCAGGCTCAACGCATTCATAGGACATTAGCAAACGTGCGCTTTACGGAACGCGTGATCCCCATTCAAAATGCTCAGAGCATACATTTGGGTAAGGAAGTCGCTACACACTTAAACTTCATAAAAGAGCTAAAATGATGGCAAATTTGCCCTGACTGGTGTGGCTCAGTGGATACAGCGTCAGCCTGCGGACCGAAGGGTCCCGGGTTCGATTCCGGTCAAGAGCAGATGCCAGGGTTGCGGGCTCCATTCCCCAGTCGGGAGCGTGCAAGAGGCGGCCAATCTATGATTCTCTCTCATCAATGAGTTTCCATTCCTTTTTCCCCACTCTCTCTCTCTCTCTGAAATCAATAAAAACATATTTAAAAAGTCTCCCGGCGGAAGCCCGGGGGGACAGCGCGAGAAGCCGGGAACACGTTCCGCCAGCAAGCTGACGGCCCTCGACTACCACCGCCATCCCGCCGGCTTCCCCTGCAGAGATGAAACAGAATGTAGGAACTTGATGGTTTGGCTTGGGGGCCAGAAAATCAGACCCTGCCAGATGGAAGACAGAGGCGATTTAGGGAACACCCACAGCCGTGACCGGCCCAGGTTCTTTGCTAAGGATCTCCCGGATGTCAGCTGATCTTTCAAGACTCAAGCTCGACAGGAAGCCGGCAACCGGCCTCTGGCTTTCGCCGTTAGACTCGAGTAGGGAGACGACACTGAGAAACACGAGGACTCTGTGTCCGATGGTACAAAACGCGCTGACGATGCGGCTAAGAACGCAGAGCCATCGACCCATTTGGATGTTCATCGTCCTGCTGTGGAGGCTGGGGCAGCGGCGCTGGGCAGCCCTCTGCGGAGCCCGCGTCACGGTGACCACCTGGCAATGCCGACAGCAACGTGCCGTTTGGTCCGGGAGCGCCTGACGCGGGACGCCGTGGCTGAAGCCACACGAGCAGAAGCGGGGCTGCCTGTTGCTTTACGCGAGCACGCTCTTGGTTTGGACACGGGAGACGCGTTCTTAATGAAGCTGCTCAAATCCCGCCATGGCTGCGTGGAGACGAGCTCAGGGAGCTGCAGGCAGAACCTGGTGAAGCCACAGCAGCTGCTCCGGCAACCCTGCTGCTGCCCCCCAGACAGGCCACGGCCAGGACGGTGGAGAGGGGCCTTTTAGGGTTTCAGCCCCTCGCCCATGGGGAACCATGCACTCCGTGGTGTGTGTTTCAAAATCAAACATCACATTCTCAAGGGAAGAATCCCAGAAAATTGACTGTGTTTGAGAGATTTACCATCATTGCTTTTTCTTTCATAAAGTTTGGGAAAGCAGAAAAACATATAGATTTAAAAAATAAAATAAAATGACTGCAAATTCCCCATAGTGTCTGATATTTCAGAAAGTCAAGCAAAGAAGGGTCAGAAAGAGAGAGAGATGCCAGCTGTCCCAGCAACGAGGGTGTGTCCCCAGCGAGGAGCGAGGAGGCGTGTCTCCTGTGGGCCTGCACCCCAGGGTCAGGAGAGGCGTGGTGGCAGGGGACAGGTCCGCGCTGGAGAACTGATGTTCGCGTCACCCGATGTCCCTTACGTAAGGCCCTCTGAAAGTTAGCACACTCCACTCAAAAAGTGACTATTTAGAGGAAGAAATCATTTTACAAGTGGCCACATTTCTTGTGGCCTTGACGCATGATAAACCTGCGGTTAAATCTCACATCGAAGTGATTTACTCTGGTTGATACATATTTTCTTTCTTTTATTGAAACTATTTTTGTTGATTTTTAGAGAAAGCAAGAGGGAGAGAGAGAGATAGAAACATTCATGATGAGAGAGAATCATGGATTGGCTGCCTCCTGCACGCCCCCTACAGGGGACTGAGCCCACACCCCGGGCCTGTGCCCTGACCGGGAATTGGACCAGCGATTTTCCAGTTCACGGAGGAACAACGCCCAACAGAGCCACACTGGCCAGAGCCACACTTTCTTTCCTTTATGAACTCTGACATACATTTTAACAGTTCAATATAATTCCGTATAAGCCCATAACAGACCCTTTTCAGAAGAAGTTTTATAAAACTCTTTTTTTTTTTAATGAAGACGACGAAGAAATTATATCTAAACCCTACCCTATCCTCGTTTTAAATGGACCAGGAATAGCATGTCTTTTTTTTTTCTTTTTGTTAATCCTCACCCGAGGATATTTTTTGATTGATTTTTAGAGCGAGCGGAATAGAGGGGGAGAGACAGAGAGCGAAGCATCGATGTCAGAGAGACACATCGATTGGTTGCCTCCCGCACACACCCCGACCAGCGCCGGGGATTGAACCTGCAACTGAGGTACGTGCCCTGGACGGGAATCACACTCGGGGCCCTTCAGTCGAGGGCCGACACTCCATCCACTGAGCCACACCGGCCGGGCTAACCTACCTCCTTACAAAAGGCTTCGGGGATAGCATATATATATATATTTGATTTTTTACAGAGAGGAAGGGAGAGGGATAGAGAGTTAGAAACATTGATGAGAGAGAAACATCGATCATCTGCCTCCTGCACACCCCCTACAGGGGATGTGCCCGCAACCAAGGTACATGCCCTTGACCGGAATCGAACCCGGGACCCTTCAGTCTGCAGGCCGATGCTCTATCCACTGAGCCAAACCGGTCAGGGCGGGAATAGCGTATCTTGAATTCTACTTTTCCCAAATCAAATCAGTCTCCGCCGATTAGCTCCACACGGAGGCATTATGTTCCCACCAGGTTTGTTAATCCAAGTAAAACCTTACAATCAGGAACGGGGACATGTACCTTCCCCCGCAGGGCAAACACCCCGGCACCCCGCCCGCCCGCAGCCGTCCTCACTTTCTCCGGGACGCGGCGGCCAGGAGACAGATGGACCCAGCGTGCAGCCGCCGCGCCGCCAGCCCCGGGCTCCTGGCAAGTGTGCCGCGCCGGCAGGTGCTTCTCCGGCGAGTCTAATGGTCCGTGAGGGCGTCATTAGGCCGCCGCGGGGCGCAGCGGCCCTCCGTGTAGGTATAATCTCTCCGCCCGGGTGTCCCAGATTCCCTGCCCGCCCCCGCCCGATCCAGACAACCCTATTCCTCCCGGAAAGGACGTGAGAAAAGAAATAGCGTGTAGGAACGTGAAGACCAAAGTGAGTCGAAGAAGAAAAGAGAGTCTGAAAAAACGTTTTCCTTGCTTTTGCAAAAAGTCTTTGAAATTGTTTTGGTTGATGTTGCTAATCCTCATCCGGGGATATGTTCTCCACCGCTTTTCAGAGAGAGAGTGTAAGGGAGGGAGGGAGAGAGGGACATCGATGTGAGAGAGGTACATAGATTGGTTGCCTCCGGCACGCACCCTGACCGGGGTGGGGGACAAACCCGTCCTCAGGTATGTGCCCTGGGCTGGGACTCAAACGCACGGCCCTTTGGTGCATGGGCCAATGCTCTAACCATTTGGCAACACCAGCCAGGGCATGAAATTGCTTTTGAATTATAAATACAACACACTTCTAGGGTGGTTATCACCTCCTCCTCCTCGAGTTCTATCTACACACACACACACACGATACACACACACCACACACACACCACACACATGACACACACACGATACACATGCACACACAACACACACACACTACACACACGATATCCACACACACCACACACACGATATCCACACACACGACACATGATATACACACACGATACACACACACACGATCTACACACACGATACACACACCACACACGATATACACACACGATATACACACACACTATATACACACACGACACACACACACACACCACACGATATACACACACACGATATATACACACAACACACACAATACACACACAGAACACACACGACACACACACAACATACACGATACACACACACACACACCACACACGATACACACACACAACACACACACGACACACACACAACACACCACACACACACCACACACGATACACACACACAACACACACACGACACACACACACCACACCACACACACACACACCACACACACACCACACACACACACACACACACACGACACAGGAGGAGGGGGTCCCATGTCTTCCTCCCTCGGGCGTCTCTCTGAATCCGTCTGGAGGTCACTGGGCAGTTTCCCGTCCTCCCTGTCCTCCCTGTCCTCCCCGTCGGGGCTAAGAGGGCCAGGGACAGGCCAGCAGCGACCGGAGCCCGTTCCTGCTGCACAGAGGGGACCCCACGCGCGGCTTTCTTCCCGTCTGAGGCTGAGGGTGACCCTGTGTTCACACGTGGGACAATTCCCCGTTTCACACACGTCCTCGCCCAGTGAGCAGCCTGCTCGTGGGGAAGGCGTGGCACACCGCGGATGAAGGAACGGTGGGGGAGCAGTGCTGCCGGTAATTCCCCCTGCAAATACTCGTCTTTATTCGGCCGCTAACCGGATGTCAGCCGCACGACAGCCACGGCACGGTGGCCGCCGAGCCTCTCCTCGGGGCGGGACCTTGGGGAGGACACGTGGACGCAGGCTGTGGATGGTGCCCACACCCTGCTGGGCCCACGCACGGCTCCTCTTATTACCCGTTCAGGGTCGAGCGAACAGTGGGACGCAGCGGCCTCAGACCTCGTGACTCCAAGCACAGAAAAGCAGGCCCATCTTCAGCGCCAACCTAACCAGGCCTTGTGACCAGCCCCTCAATAAAGACCTATTTCGAATGTTAAGATGCCAGCCCGGCCGGCGTGGCTCCGTGGCTGAGCGTCAACCTATGAACCAGGAGGTCACGGTTCGATTCCCGGTCAGGGCACATGCCTGGGTGGCGGGCTCGATCCCCAGTGGGGGGCGTGCAGGAGGCAGCTGGTCCATGATTCTCTCTCATCGTGGAGGTTTCTACCTCTCTCCCTCTCCCTTCCTCTCTGACATCAATACAAATATAGTTTTAAAAACTTGAAGATGCCAATCACAACACTGTATGTGCAAGTGAAGGAACATCCATGTAGTCTCCCATGGTTAAATGATCACCAGCTCGCGCTTCTCCGGCCAGACGGGCGCGTGGCATGCCAGGCCCAGGTCACCCTGAGGCAGTGTCCGCAGGAGGGTTTCCAGGGCGCTGAACGGGCAGTTCTGCAGGGGGCTGTGTGCGGGGACTGGGCAGGCGAACACTGGCCGCTCCACAGCCATGTCTTCAAATCGATCACGTTCGCATCTACGGTTCCACTGAGGAAATGGGGGTTCCCGGACGGGGGAGCTGAGGGCCCAGCCTCAGGGTGTTCAGCACCAGGGACAGGGCTCCGGGTGCCAGGTTCCCGGCCCTTCCCTTCCCTGTGGCCCCAACACTCAGCACCAAGCCCTGAGGGCAGACACGGCTGCCACGCGGGACTCTTTCACGCGTAAAACCCAGCTTTCGGAGCCTCCATGGCAGGAAGGAGCCCTCAGGAGAGCAAGATCCACGCAGACAGGTGCGTGCCCGCCTGTGCCCACCTGTGCCCGCCTGTGCCCGCCTGTGCCCGCTGTGCCAACAGCAAGCTCGGCTCCTCGAGGGAGATAAAGCTGCAGGAGTTCTCGCGTGCACGTCCCCACAGGCCGCGCCCAGCCCCTCGCCACGCTCTCACATCCAAACACACATCCCCAGCCCTCCCTGCCTCCCGTCCCTCCACGTCCAGGTCAGAGAACGGCCGTACTGCAGCGTCAGGGGAGTGAGAACACGGCCGTGAGGCTAGGGCTGCGCCCGTTGGACCTTAGCTGGACGGCCCCTGAGCCGCCCCCAGGCCTTCAGGGTGCCACCGCTTCAGAACAGGAGCCACTGTCTTCGCTTAAATGCCCTTCGTTCTGTATGAAAGCGCCAGCCTTGCTCCCAAGTCCAACCCAAAGCTCTCCTCCGTGAGGCTCCTCCTCCCTGAAGCCCCTCCTCCCTGAAGCTCCTCCTCCCTGAAGCTTCTCCTCCCAGAAGCCCCTCCTCCCTGAAGCCCCTCCTCCCCAAGCCCCTCCCCCTGAAGCCCCTCCTCCCAGAAGCCCCTCCTCCCTGAAGCCCCTCCTCCCAGAAGCTCCTCCTCCCTGAAGCCCCTCCTCCCAGAAGCCCCTCCTCCCAAAGCCCCTCCCCCTGAAGCCCCTCCTCCCAGAAGCCCCTCCTCCCAAAGCCCCTCCCCCTGAAGCCCCTCCTCCCAGAAGCCCCTCCTCCCAAAGCCCCTCCCCCTGAAGCCCCTCCTCCCAGAAGCCCCTCCTCCTAGAAGCTCCTCCTCCCTGAAGCTCCTCCTCCCTGAAGCCCCTCCTCCCTGAAGCTCCTCCTCTCTGAAGCTCCTCCTCTCTGAAGCTCCTCCTCCCTGAAGCTCCTCCTCTCTGAATCTTCTCCTCCTGGAAGCCACTTCTCCCTGGAGCCCCTCTCCCTGAAGCTCCCCCTCCCTGAAGCCCCTCCTCCCAGAAGCCCCTCCTCCCAGAAGCCCCTCCTCCCTGAAGCCCCGCCTCCCTAAAGCCCCTCCTCCCAGAAGCTCCTCCTCCCTGAAGCTCCCCCTCCCTGAAGCTCCTCCTCCTGAAGCTTCTCCTCCCAGAAGCCCCTCCTCCCAGAAGCCCCTCCCCCGGAAGCCCCTCCTCCCAGAAACCCCTCCTCCCTGAAGCTCCTCCTCCCTGGAGCCCGTCCTCCCGGAAGCCCCTCCCCCCGGAAATCCCTCCTCCAGGAAGCTGTGGCGGATCCTTCAGACCCAAACTGACCGACTTCACACGGTGTCCCTGCGGCCCGTGCGGTGGCCCAGGAAGGTCTGCTCCCTCGCGTGGTCACGGTACCTGTGCCTGCGACTGTCTTCCCAGCTGGGTCAGACCTAGCTCAGGACCTCCATCCCATCTCACGTGTCCGCCCCGGCAGCCGGGAGAGTGGGCGCGGTCACGGGCGTCCGTGGGGCCAAGGCGGGACGTCAGAACAAAGACCCCCGCTGCGGAGCTGGCGCGTGAACAAAACCACGGGCAGCGGGAGAGGCAGGTGGAGAGGCCCGCGAGCGCCCGGCACCCCTGTCACTCAGCGGCGTCGGTCACTGCTGACCTGCGTTTCAATCTCCCAGAAACACCACCCCAACAAGAGCCCGCAGAAAGCACGCCGGCCTGTACTTACATTAAAGTCGTGCTTAGGAATGAAAGAGGAAAAGGACCTGCAAACTCACATCTGACGAAGGCCTGGGATCCAAAGGATCCGCAGGAAACAAGCCACCCCGTTAAAAGATGCGCCCGAGATGGGTGCACGCAGGTGACAAAGAGGCCCTCACGAGGACGCCACCGCCACACGCGCGGCACGGCGCCGTGGGGAGCTTCTTGAAAAGCTCAGCATCTTCTTATGGCAGGCCCGGCAGCCACCCTCCTGGGTGTTCACCCACAGGAGCCGGAAGCTCACGTCCACGCGAAAGAAAGCCCACACGGCGTGCTTACAGCAGCTCCGCGCGGAATCGCCAGCACTTAAAGCACCAAAGGCGTCCCTCGCTAGGCGGTGGGTGCCCTGTGGTCCGTCCAGACCAGGGGCGGATACTCGGCGCCACGAGGGGGTAAGATCTCAATCCAGGAGAAGACGCCGCGGAGCCTGACTGCATGTGACTAAGTGGCAGAGGCCAACGGAAAAGGCCACACTCCGTGTGATTCCAAGCCGGTGGCGTCCCGGAAAAGAAGGGCTGGGGACGGGGACAGCCAGTGCTGCAGGGCGGGGGGAGGGATGAAGGCGGAGCCGGGGGGTTTCATTCTCTGTGACACGTCACGTGGAAACCTGACTGTCCACGCCCACAGAACACGCAACAGCGAGCCGAGCCCAGCGCCGGGGTCTCAGCGCCGATCAGAGTGGAGAGCGGGGTCCCCCCTAAAGCAGGGGCCCTGACAGCACCGTGTCACCCTGTTCCCAAAGCTGGGGGGCGGGGGGGCAGGGCTGTGTCCCAAGGCCAGTCCACACCACGTGCCCCCAAATCCCAAGGTCTTGGGGGGCCCTCACCACCAGACCTCAAAAGGGGGCCGCGTTTGAAGGCAGGTCCTGGCAGGTGTGGCTGGCGATGATGAGCTCCCGGTAGAGAAGGGTGACCTCACACGACGGTCACATTAGAAAAAGGGTTTTGGGGTCAGACACAGAGAGAAGGTCCGGTGGGGACGGAGGCAGAGACGGGTGATGCGGCCACGCGCCAAGGGTTTGCGGACACGGGACGCTGGGAGAGGCCAGGCAGACCCCCTGGCCCCGAGGAGCCCGCGCTGTTCTGGGACCTCTGACCTCCGGACCCCGAGACCGTGGACGCTGCCCTTGAAGCACCCGTCCGTGCGGCGAGGGCAGCCCGGGAGCTGGCGCTCAGGACCTACGCCGTCATGCTGAGCCGAGCCCCGTTCTTCCCCCAAATCTGCAGACCGCTGGGAGGAGGCAGCCAAGCGGCCGGACGCTCCGCTCTGACGCTGGGCCCGCCCGTCCAGGGTCTCGCACCGCTGCCCGCCCCTCACCACCGGTGCGGACCCCGAGGTCCCGTCCCGACGGCCCGCCCGCTGTCTGAGGCCAGGCATCTATCTCCATCCTCTCGGGTTTTCAGGAGAACTGGCGTTACATTCCCTCCGCCTTCTGCAACGTTCAGGGCAAGCGTGTCAAACTCAAAGGCTAACCTGGGTCAAATAAACAAGTTTGACATGCTGGGTGTAGGGTCACGTTTTCCCCTAGGACGGCGCCCTCGCGTGTCCCCAGGCTGCCCTCCCCTCGACCACCCCCCCAACCCCGTAATCACCATTAAGGACCCCCAGACCCTCATCCAGCATCTTTACAAAGGATGTTCTGTTCCCAGCGTAAAGGTGAGCGCCGGTGCTGTGGGCCCAGACCAGCCTAGGCCCTCGCCACGGGCTCCCCTCCCTGTGCCCCTGAAGGTGAAGGTACATGTGCATGTCCAGCGCAAAGACCCTGGACTAGGGCTCCACGCGCTTTCACAGCCCACGCGGCCCTCGGGTCCCCCCTGTGCACAGAGTTCTGCCCACCCTACGGGGACATGAGAGGGGACTACCCAGGACAGGGACCAGGAGGGAGAGGGGCAGGAGGAGAGAAGGGAGTGGGGAGAGGCAGAGAGGGGGAAGGGAGGGGAGAGGGGAAGGGGGAGGGGCTGGGTCAGGGACCACTGCAAGGTGCTGGGAGGAAACAGCTCTGGAGACTCCAGGCCTCCTGCCTGAGCCCGCCCAGCACCTGCTCCCCAGGTGAGCTCCCGCCTGAGCCCCACGCCTGCGAATCCTACACCAGATGCCCCGACCCTGAGAGGCAGGAAGCTCTCCAAAGCTTTGCAAGGCCTCTCGTGGAAAAAGGAACTTTCCATTTTGCCCAAATGGAACAATCTCTGGTTATGAAAGAGAGAGAGAGAGAGTGGGCGGGGTGGGGGGGGAGAGACACACAAACACACACACACACAAACACACACACGTGCGCGGGAGAGGGAGCGGGAGCAGGAAGGAGGGAGGGAGGAGGCGATGAGTCACGGAGGCCTGGCGTATTTCGAGGCCCTGGTCTGCCTGCTGGGCCTGCGGGGACACGTGGCCTGTGTGCAGCCGGGCCTGGGGGAACCGGGTCTGGTCCTGCCCAGCGTCCCTGACAGCCAGCGAGGACGCGCAGGCTCCAGGGCCACGGCCGCCAGCACAGCGTGAGGTGTGCGAGGGCCTCGCCGAGGGCCCGCCGTCGGACCCACACAGGACCCTGCTGCAGCCCGGGGCCCACGGAGGCGAGGCCGGCGCCCCTTTGCCACACGCGCTGACTTGCCATGGGTGGAGCTGCCCCGGGCTTATGATCCCCAAGGACACACCAGCGGCCCCTCCCCTCACCACTGCCTCACGGCCCGCTCACTGGACGCCAGGGGCGGGAACGGCCCTTCCCCGACGTTTGATAACGAGCGTCCAGAGGGTCAGGAGCCTGCTGCTCCTCTTGGGTCCCTTCGCGTCCTTCCAGCCTGAGCCCAGCACGCTGCCCGCGGCTGAGGCCACCTCCGCGCAGAGGTGTCTGCGGACGAAGATGCCGTGGGGCGGGCCCTGACCAGCTGCCTGTGCAGCCGCGGAGCCCGGCGGTTTCATAGACAGGCAGCTGGGCCGTTGCGTTACCTCCGCTCGGGGCTTTCGGAAACCCTCGTGTTCCTGGTACACGGGACGCCCTCCGAAAACGGTCGCGGATACCTTCCCGGGGTCTGTCCCGGGGTTGACGGGGAAGGGGAAGCCCACCGTGCAGGCCGCGACGGGCTCCGTGGGCAGCTAGCTCTCATGCCGCGTCTCTCTCCACGTGTCCGGGGACGCAGGCCACGGCCCAGACGGCTGGGGACACGCGGGCGTCCAGCGGCAAATGCTGTGCTGACTCGGATCCCAGAAGCTGAGCTCCGTGTGCGGGCACACAGACACGCAGACACGCGGACACACCAGCCCGGGAGCAGCTGCAGCCCCCCTGCGCGGTGAGGCCGGCTCGTGGCTGGAAGGGAGGCTGTGAGCACAGGGGTCTGTGGGGAGGGATTCGGGCTCCAGGGAAAGTGGGTCCCAGCGCTCACCGCCAGGAAGGGGTGCTGGCTCAGCACAAACCACCTGGGGACCAGCACCCCAGGCGCCCACTCTGCTTGGCAGACGGCGGGCACCGTCAGTGCTGGTGCGGCCGCCGGAGCGCCCAGAAACACGCCCCTCCCGGCCTCTGGGTGACAGCCCTGCACCGGGTCTCATCCCTCCGCACCCGCACCTCTCAGCATCTCCTTGGGGCCAGCAGGGCCGCCATGGGGGGATGGGGCCCGTCCCGCCGCCCCGATCTGCGGGGTGTCCCTGCGCAGAACACGCCCACCCCGCCTCGCACCCCAGCGGAGGGAGCTTCGGAGCGTTCCCTGGTGGCCTCCGTGATGGAGGGAAACTTTGAAAGAACGAAGCTGCTCCTTTAGGTTGGCTTCTGTTCGGACGTGAGCCAGCACTGGCCTGTCACCGTGACGGACACGGCGCACCCGGCCACCTGCAGGTGCTGCTCTCCCAGCGCGGATTTCTGGGCGGCGTGTGGACGGCGGCGCGGCAGAGGTGGGCGCCCCTGGGCTGCCCCGTGAACCTCCCCAGCACGGAACCGCTTGGACCTGCACGTGGGCGTCGGTGAAAGGCTGGACCGTGAGACGGTCTTCCCTCCGGTGACGGACAGCAGGTGAGGGCAGAACACACAGCCTCTCTGGGGAGCCCCGGAACCGCCCGCCAGCCCCCCAAAGCTGGGAAACCACCGATAAACCGGCAGCCGCACAGCCAGCCGGGCGCGGGAGAGCTCCCAGTGGACCCGAGGCGCCCCGCCAGGGCTTGTCCCTCTCCAGACGCTCAGGATGGACTGGAAGGAGCCACGCCGACCCCACTGGCCACGGAGGGGACGCGCCTCTGCACATCCACGTCGCCGAGGAGGCTCTCCGGGAGTTCTCGGGCCCGGCTTCCCGACCAACGGCCCGTGCGACTAGCAGGCGCTTGGATGATTGCAGTTCTGTCTCCGAACAGCCACGTGACGGCACGGAGGAGCAGGGAGCCAGGCGCGTAGTGCTGCCGGAGTGGCTGAGCATCGGGGTCCCATGGCGGGGGTCAAGCCCCTGGCGCTCAGGACCCCGCGAGACCGGGACAAGGCCCTGGCGCTCAGGACCCTGCGCGACGGGGACAAGCCCCTGGCGCTCAGGACCCCGCGCGACGGGGACAAGGTCCTGGAGCCCAGGACCCCGCGCGACAGGGGACAAGGCCCCGGAGCCCAGGACCCCGCGTGATGGGGAGCTCGCGTCCGTTCCAGGGCCCAGGACTGACAAGGACACCGGCCCCCAGGCCCCCTGAGAAGCCCAGCGCTGTGCTGTGGGAAACGCTGCCCTCGCCCCAGACACAGGGCACCGCTACCCGCGTGCGGCTGGCAGGCGCGTGACGGACTGCTCTCCTGGGGCACGCCGGGTCTGCCCCGGCGCTCGCTTCACTCCCAGGCATGATCGGGGAGTCAGAGGACGGCCCGTCTTTGAAGAGGGACTGAGGTGCCCCAGGCCCCACCCAGCGAGTGTGTTTGTGGGCTCAGACGCTGAGACGGTGACTGCGCTACAAACGGAGGACACGGGAGCGTGAATACAGGACGTCACCGTCGGCGCGGGGCTGTGTTGGTGCCCGAACCCTGGCACGCGGTGCACGCTGGGCGAGGAACACACCGTGTGGGGGTGGCTGGTGTGAGCTCGAGACCCAAACACCAAGAAAACGGTGACCACACCTCAGCCTGCGACACCTCCTCCCTGTGCCTCCCGGATGTGCCTCACAGGTGCCCCCCACACCCCGTCCTCCTCACGGAGCCTCGGATGCCTGGGGTCTGGCCTCTCCCGAGGCCTGCGGCTCACATCTGAAATCAGGCTTCACAGCTGTGAGGTGCACGATGGGGCTGTGTGTGCCTGTGTGTGCATGTGTGCATGTATGAGCAATGGGGTGGTGTGTGCCTGTGCGTGTGCATGTGCATGTGTGCACAATGGGGTGGTATGTGCATGTGTGTGCATGTGTGAGTAATGGGGTGGTGTGTGCCTGTGTGTGCATGTGTGAGCAATAGGGAGGTGTGTGCCTGTGTGTGCATGTGTGCATGTATGAGCAATGGGGTGGTGTGTGCCTGTGCGTGTGCATGTGTGAGCAATGGGGTGGTGTGTGCATGTGTGTGCATGTTCGCATGTATGAGCAATGGGATGGTGTGTGCATGTGTGAGCAATATGGAGGTGTGTGCGTGTGTGCACATGTGTGCATGTGTGAGTAATGGAGAGGTGTGTGCCTGTGTGCATGTGTGAGTAATGGGGTGGTGTGTGCTTGTGTGCTCCTGTGTGCTCCTGTGTGCGTGTGTGAGTAACGGGTGCTGTGTGCATGTGTGCACATGTGTGCCGTGTGAGCAATGTGGCCATGTGTGCCTGTGTGTGCCTGTGTGTGCATGTGTGCACATGTGTGCCATGTGAGCAATGGGGTGGTGTGTGCATGTGTGCACGTGTGTGCCTGTGCATGCCTGTGTGCACGTGTGTGCCGTGTGAGCAATGGGGTGGTATGTGCATGTGTGCACGTGTGTGCCTGTGCATGCCTGTGTGCACATGTGTGCCATGTGAGCAATGGGGTGGTATGTGCATGTGTGCGTGCCTGTGCATGCCTGTGTGCACATGTGTGCCGTGTGAGCAATGGGGCGGTGTGTGCCTGTGCGTGCGTGTCTGTGTGCACACTACTTTCTGGAGGTCAGTCTCACTCACTAGCGCAGACTCACTCGCCTCCGAAGAAAGCCGTCGAGTGACACGTGTGAGGAGAAGCGCGCTGCTTTAGGGAAAGCGCCCGCAGGTTACCGGTGGTTTAACGGGTGAGAGTGGCCCCTCCTGCAGCTCCCAGGTGGCCGCACACACTCAGTCACCTGTCACCGCCACGTCCACCGGACTGCGCACCTCCCGCGACCGTGCCCTCCACCCGGACGCGGCCACGGCACCTCCGGATGCGCGGGCTCTCCCTTCGCTCAGCCCCAGGGAACGGAAGTAGCTTAACCTCGCGTTTTAGTACCCGAGTGAGGGCCACAGATCGCGGGTGGGAATTACGGTCGGAACTGCCGCTGCCGGGCAGGCACCACCCGGCCCGGACCCCGGACCCCGGGCCCCAGACCCTGGACCCCTCTGGGTGCCTCTCCCTCCTCGGCCTGAATTCCACGGAAAAGCCCCCCTAAACCTCTACCCTCACCCCAACCCCACCCCCTCCACCACCCCCATTTCCTGGTGGAGCTTTTGCGGACCCCGCCCCCAGGTGAGGGCTCTCCGGGAGGGACCTGTGGGCAGAGGTCCTGGTGGCCGTGTTGCCTGCGAGAGAACTGGGGGGAGGCCGCGCCGTTTCCACGCCGACACCAGCCGCCCGCCAGGCGCCCTGCGCTCCGGGAAGAATTATGAATGAAGCTGTCAGCATCCACCGAACGCGGACAAGCCAGCATCTCCCTAGTGCACATGCTCAGTCCTGTCCAGCGGCATGAACATCCACGCAGAAGGCGTCGGCGTTTATAGCAGGAACTTTCAACACCAGCGTCGCCCGCAGATCCCTGTGCTGAGCCCTCTCCGTGACATGGGCACGCACCAAGACCGACCAGCCCCAGCAAACCCCATCTTCCCTGCACCCAGGCCGGGCACTGGCCACCAGGTCCCCGCTGATGAAGCCCCGAGGGTCAGCGCCCGCCCGCCCGGGGCTCCGCCAACCTCAGCCATGCCCGCTGCACCCCCACCCGGTCACCCTGGCGGGCGGCGGGCGGGCGGCCACTGGGACAGCACAGACATCAGCCTCCTGCCTGAGGGGCTTCGGGTTTTCATGGCACAAAACGCAGCCCAGCCGCGCATCCCAGCCTCAGCCCCAGCCTCCCTGCCTGCCTCCTGCTCAGGCGGAGGCCTGACCCCACGCCGCGAGCACCGCCAGGGAGCCTGGCTTTGCTGGGCCTGCACTCCCTCCGGAACCAGGCTCAGGGCTGCGGCCCCTTCTCCCGCTCGCTCCCCGGGGGCTGCCCGCACATCGCGGGATCACAGATCCGCCCTGCAGGAGCCCTGGCTGCAGCTCCGGATCCCGTTCCCCAGTGAACGAACTTGTCTGCTCAGAATCACAGTGAGCACTTCCAGGCGCCCTGCGAACCGCCCTTCACCCCCTCCTCCATGGCAACGGAGGCTCCAAGCCGGAATCCGCCCTCCCGCTGCCTGGGGATGGGGATGGGGATGTGATGTGGCGGGGAGCGGAGCAGAGCCCGGAGGAAGCGGAGCCGCCTACGGAGGGAGGAGGCAGAGCCCCGGGGCCAGGTCCAGGCGCTGCCCAGAGGTCAGCCGGGCCGCCGCCCACTGCCTACCTGATGCCGCTGCCCGTGGGGGGCAGCGCCCGCGGGACAGAGAGGGGTGAGTCATGGGCACTTACCCAGGTAGCGAGCCTGCTGCACAGCCTGCAGCATCAGACACCCGCGGGGAGGGAGCCAGGCTTCTGGGGCACCGGGAGCCACGCGCTCGCCCTGAGGACAGAGGACGGGAGGGCTCTGCGGGAGGGGCGCCGGGTGTCAGGCCGGGAGGATGCAGCAGCTCGGGGCTCGGCCGGCCAGGGCACTGCAGCGCGGCGGTGGCAGAGGCTGGCGAGGCATGTCCCATGTATTCCAGCTCCACAGAAAACACGGATCTGGAGCGCGCGCCCTGTGGACTCGGGGGCGCCCCTACGGAGCCCGCGAGGGAGGCTCTGCGCTCCCGGCAGAGCCGGCCATGGAGCGGGCGCCTTAATCACCCCTCAGCGCGCGGGGACGCGGGGAGCGGGGACCGGACAGGGAGCAGGTGCCGCCCTGCCTTGGAGGCTGAGCTGCCTGTAATCTCATTTCACAAGCTCCCCGTCCGAGGAGCCGCCCACTGTGGTGATATCATCTGCGGCGCCCAAACATGGGCAGCTTCCTCGCAGCGTCACGCTGACGCCAGGCTGTGCGGGCAGGTGCCGGGCAGTGGCCACCACCAGGCCGCTCTGGCCGTGCCCAGGGCTCCACGTCGGAAAAGTTACCGACAGAGGCGAGCCCTCCGCGCAGGGCTCCCTCCCCCAAACTGCTCCTCCCCAGGGAGAGGGCGCCTGGGAGCCCCGGCTGGTGCCTGTGCAGACCCTCCACTGTCCCCCCCCCCCCACCAAGAGCGGCAGGCAGGACGGCCTGGCGACCTGTGACCCGGCCTCTCCACCACCCACGGGGCACACAGATGCTGCCCAGGACGCCTCGTGGAGGGAGGAATCCAGAGCAGGCAGGCGAGACCTTCCGCGCAGGCACGGGGCTCCGTCCCTCGTGGACACTCCGGAGAGTGGACGACCCCAGACTCTGCTGCAGCGTCATCGGGGCCACAGAGACAGACGCCCCAAGTGGAGGCTCCGCGGGAGCGAGGAAGGGGCTTCAGGACATGCCCATCCTGCTCCTCTGAGGTCTGGGAGGGACCCTCAGCTCCGTCTGCCCTGGCTGCGGCCGGCTGTGAGTGAGGACAGGGTTCACCCCCACGCCCCCCACCCCCGTCCACACTGGGGAGATGCACCTGGGTGGTCCAGGAGGCACTGGTCGCGTTGCTGCCTGAACAGGCTCCCGGCCGCCTCCCACTGGAGACGGCACTGGCTCTGCCCTGTCCCCCGGGAGGGGCCGGGAGGGGCCCAGCCCAGGGCAGCACCCACATGGAAACCCATGCACCGCCCCCGCTCCCAGCCGACGAGACCACGTCCCCGTCCCCGAGTGACCTCAGGCCTGACCTCAGGGACAGCAGCCTGTGGGCCAGGCCCTGCGGAAAGGGGCTTCGCTCTGCGGACGTCACCTGGACTGAAGTGCCGCCGGAACCAGAGTGTCACGTTGCTTGGAAACAGGTCTTTGCAGAGATAATGAATGAAGGACGTTGAGAGGCAGTCGTGGTGGACTGCCCTCAATGCAATGGCCTCCTCGCAGGATGGGGAGGTGACAGAGCCACAGAGAGCTCGTGTGCGGACAGCCATCCACGGAGCCATGCGCCTCGAGGAACAGCAGGGACGCAGCCACAGCAGAGGCCACAGAGCACCTATGTCATTAGCTTTTTAAGGGAGACAGAGGGGGCATTGCCACGGAGGGAGACACGGGGGCATTGCCACGGAGGGAGACACGGGGCCCTGTCACCGAGGGGGCACTGCCATTGAGGGAAACTGATGGTCAAAGGGTCAGGTCACCGACAGGCACGTGGCTGTGCCTCGCCGAGGCCCCCTCCTGGGCAGAGAGCTCCTTGCACAGCCCCCAGGACGGGGAGCTTCCGCCTGCTACGCTGACGCCCATGTTGTCGGAAGTGACCTAAGGAGCCCCATGGGCAGGGTAGATACCCCCCAGGGGATGGCAGCAAAGCTGGATGAACGGACCCCCACAGCCAGGTGCCTCCACTCCATCTCCTCCCTCTTCACCAGCTCGCGGCTCATCTTCCTGAAGCACACGCGGCCGTCCGGCCTGTCACAAGGCCCCGGGGCCTTGGGAACGGCTGCATGGGACAGCCAGGCCGCCTTGGGACCCCGGAGGGTCTGGCCCATCAGCACGGGCTTCAGGCTTGGCCACGCCGCCGCCGTTCAGGGGTGTGTGGCTGTGTTGGGTCCAGTCATCGTCTGGGGTCTCCAGAGAAACGGGACCAGTAGAGACACAGAGGAGACTGTGACCGGAAACGGCTCACGTGATGTGGGAGCGGGAGGTCCCCCGATCTGCCGTCTGCAGGCGTGAGACCTGAGCCACGCGGGTGGGCAGCAGCCAGGGCGCGGCGAGCGCAGGCAGCGAGCGAGCGAGCGAGGGAGTCCGCCTTCCCCCCGCCCGGGGGTCCTGGGACTGTGACCCCCTCACAGGAGGTCCCCTCTGTACGTGGTTACAGAGCGCACACTGTCCCTCGGACACCCGGAAACGTTTCACCAGCTCCTGCCTCCCAGTCAAACGGACACAAAGGAACCCCCAGGCCAGCTCTCTGTGCAGCATCGCGGCTCCCTGAGGAGGGGCTCAGCGGGGCGGGGGGCCTCGGCTAGTGAAGGAGACCAGAGCCCAGCCGGCCGTGAGCTGCTCCGCCAGGCCTCAGGCAGAACGACCGAGCAAAGAGCGCAGCCCTCGGAGCCGGCACAGGCGGGAGCTGGGCCCGCGCCCGCCACTCCTGCGGCATCTCACGTGGCGTCCCGCCAGCATCCGCCTCGCTGGGCACACGGGCGAGGGTCCTGCCTTTTGTCTCCTGGGCAGCTGCCTGTCAGCCCGTGCTGGTCCCGGCTGGAAGGAGGAAGGCGGCAAGCTGTAGGCAAACAAACCTCCCTCCCAGGAAGGGACGCGGGCGCTGCTGTTTGCCTGGCCCGTGCTAACCCCACAGGACTCTCTGGCTCCTGATGTCCTTTCAGAGGTAAACTTAGGGGATGGAGACACAGCCCGGTGCGGGAGTGATGAGGCCACAGACCAGCGCCAGGGTCCTCAGGGCGGCGCGATGTCTGCTCATAAAAGGGAAGGGCCGCAGGGCAGCGGTTCAGATCCGGCCCGGCCCACACCACGCACAAGGCACCATGCGCTAGAAGGAGGGGAAGTGCACGTGGCATGCGAATCTTTGCATCAACCTCACCGGGGGTCGCCGGGAGTCCTGGGACGTGGCGTAAGTGGCTCGCGCTGACCCCGATCAGCACCCCTGCGTGGGCCGCGGCGGGGCCCCGCGCCCTGGTGTCAGATTGCTCTCGGGCTGACGCGTGCACAGGCTGTGGGAACGGAATTCTGTGCGAATGGCACAGCTCGAAGCCGCCTCAGTCGTCGGACGCGGTCCCTCACAGCGCCTCTCGCCTGGGGGCTCAGGGTGGCAATCGCCGTGAGTTTCTCGCGGGGACGGCTCCTCGGGGCCTGTTCCGTCCGTGAAGGCAGCAAGGACGGGTGGGGAGCCGTCTGCCGAGCCCCCCCCCGCCCAACAGACGCCGTCGGAAGTCTCAGGGCAGTCCTGGGGCATTTCCACGCCACAACGGACCAGGCTCAGGTGTGCCAACGTGGAGTCGCCGCTGGAGCCCAGCTCCGTCCGACCCCGTTCACGCTGTTGGGCGCTGTCGTTGTTCCAACCGGAAACACGTCCGTAAAACTGGGAGCCTGTTTCTCGCGTTCCCTCCCCTACTCCGGACTTCCGGGCGCCCCTTCTCTGTGAACCACTAACGGGGAGGGACCCCGCGCCTCGAAGCCCAGACGAGGGCAGGTGGGAGGGGCGGAGCCGCACACCCCTCCCTGCGGCAAACACCTACGATGCGCCAGGTACCGTCCAGGTGTGGACAGAAAAGGGAACAGAACACAGAGAAGCCTGTGGCGCGAGCTGACGTCCCAGCGGGAGCGACGAGCAAAGCGAACCTGCTTGTTCCTCTCCGGGGAAACAGGACAGAGGCGCCGGTGCCGGCCTGGGAGAAAGGCAACAGGGAGGGCATGCAGTGGGGGCCGGGGGGGCATGCAGTGGGAGACACGTAGTGGGGACATGCAGTGGGGGAGGTGCAGTGGGGGACGTGCAGTGGATTACGTGCAATGGGGGACATGCAGTGGGGGACGTGCAGTGGGGGGTGTGCAGTGGGGACGTGCCGTGGGGGACGTGCCGTGGGGGAGGTGCGGTGGGGGACGCGCCGTGGGGGAGGTGCCGTGGGGGAGGTGCAGTGGGTTACATGCAGTGGGAGATGTGCAGGGTGGGAGATGCAGTGTGGGAGGTGCAGTAAGAGACATGCAGTGAGGGAGGTGCAGTGAGGGGTGTGCAGGAGGGATGCACAGTGGGGGGTGCACAGTAGAGGTGTGCAGTGGGTTACATGCAGTGGGAGACATGCAGTGGGTTACGTGTAGTGGGGGAGGTGCAGTGGGGAGGTGCAGTGGGTTACGTGCAGTGGGGGAGGTGCAGTGGGGAGGTGCAGTGCAGGAGGTGCAGTAAGAGACATGCAGTGGGAGACATGCAGTGGGGGACACGCAGTGGGGGACACGCAGTGGGGGACAAGGCCCCCCACAGCAAGTTAGTGCGCCCAGGTTGTGGCCAGTCTGCCAGCTCAGTTTGCCTCCCTGGCCCAGGTCTCCACAGGGAGGTGCAGGGCTCCCTCTAGGGGCCACATGGATGCTGCAGGGCCCTGGACCCCAGGAGGAGGGCATGGTCCCCCAGAGCAGGCTTCTTCCCCGCTGGCTGGCGAGGCTGCCTGTACCTGCAGCAAAGATCTCGAGGACTGCCCGCCCCAGGAGGCCCAGACGGCGGGGGGTGCTGGGTGTGAGGGACAGAGACTCTGCACGCGGCACGGAGCCTGAGCTGCAGACCCAGAGGCGAGTCCCACCAACCCTGCGCCCAGCACTCCCAGGCCAGGGCAGGGCAGGGCAGGGCAGGGCAGGGCAGGGCAGGCCAGGGCAGGGCAGGGCAGGGCTGGCCAGGCCAGGGCAGGACAGGGCAGGGCAGGCGGCTGCCGGTAGGATGAGCTGGGGGAGGTGACACACACCCCTTCGCTCCTGGGGAAGGTCAGGTGAGCAGAGGGCTGGCAGGGATCCCGCTCTAGCGCCCAGATTTAAACGTCCTACAGTGACACGTCGCACGTGAGCTTTGCTGAAAACGAACCATCTCAAGGGCCAAGGGCAGGTGCTCTCTCCCCAGGACAGACGGGACGCAATTCTCTCCCGTGACCAGATTCTGCTCAGCACGTCATGGTCCCAGGGTCACCGAGAGGTCGGGCGGGTTTGACGCATTTTATTTACGAAAACATCCGGGGACCTGGGGCCACCCTGGGGCTCAGCCCAGACGACCAGGGGCAGCCCCGGGGGAGGATTCACCCTGGACGACAGGGCTTCCCCGGAGTCGGTAACGGAGAGGCCCCTTGTCAGGGACGGACCGCGAGGCCCCTCCCACCCGGCCCCGGGACACAAGGCTCCCAGACGGAGCGATAGGCGTCCCCGTGGGTCACCGCCGACGGGCTCACCCACCGAGCGCTCCGGGGCGCCTGCTGATGTGGGCGCAGCTGTTCCCGTGTGATAAACGAGGAAACGGAAACCATTTCTGAACACGCACAGCTGACAGCATCGTAGGGTCCCCCCACCAGGTGGGCCCTCGCGGCCCGAGGACCGGACAGAAGGTGGAGAGATGCAGACGCATCCCGCTCAAAGGGGCGGTCTCAGGGCACCCGCAGACCGCAGACAGCTGGCACCACGTGGCATGGGGGCTCCTGACACTGACACGGCGGGTTTCCTGACCGGGAACTCCTGAGGCTCAGGGAGCAGGCGCAGGTACGTCCTGTCACAGACCCCCCTCTCCGGCCCCGCCAACCCGGCCCTCGCCCCCCTTCTCCCAAGGCCCCCATGTCACAGCCTCCTACAGACACAGAGACCCCAGGGAGGAAGCCGTGACAGCAAACCACTATCCTGGGGGCTTTACATTTACCCAAATCAGCAACCCCCAACCAGGGCACTCCGTGAGATGTTGTGCCGAGTCTCGATACTTATTTATTGCCCAGCAAATGTTCTCACGGACATCTCCCGCTGCCCCTTGACCTCCAGCGGGCGCCTGGCAGAGGCGCCGGGAAGCGAAGGGAAAGCACATCGGGGCTGCAGGCAGGTCAGGTGTCTGTCCTCCACGCAGGGAGGGTGTCCGCACCGATGCTCCCGGGCCGGGCAGGACCCCCGGCCCCCGTCATTCCTGAACGCGCCTGCCCAGCACTGAGCCCGGAGCACGTGGGGAAAGCACTGTCCACACTTCCAATCCGCCACCAGCATCTGACAATGCCCGCGGCCACACGGCTCCCCACGTCTGCTGCTCCGGGGTCCCCAGTTCGAAAGCACACACAGGGTGCAGCACTTACAGCTCACGGGTGTGGGAGCCACACGGCTCACGGGTGTGAGAGAGACATGGCTCACGGGTATGGGAGAGACACGGCTCACGGGTGTGGGAGAGACACGGGTGTGGGAGAGACACGGCTCACAGGTGTGGGAGAGACACGGGTGTGGGAGAGGCAGGCTCACGGGTGTGGGAGAGACACGGCTCATGGGTGTGGGAGAGACACGGGTGTGGGAGAGACAGCTCACGGGTGTGGGAGAGACACGGGTGTGGGAGAGACACGGGTGTGGGAGAGACACGGCTCACGGGTGTGGGAGAGACACGGGTGTGGGAGATACACGGGTGTGGGAGAAACACGGGTGTGGGAGAGACACGGGTGTGGGAGATACACGGCTCACGGGTGTGTGAGAGACACGGCTCACGGGTGTGGGAGAGACATGATCACGGGTGTGGGAGAGACACGCTCATGGGTGTGGGAGAGACATGCTCACGGGTGTGGGAGAGACAGGGATCACGGGTGTGGGAGAGACACGCTCATGGGTGTGGGAGAGACACGGGTGTGGGAGATACACGGCTCACGGGTGTGGGAGAGACACGCTCACGGGTGTGGGAGAGACAGGGATCACGGGTGTGGGAGAGACACGATCACGGGTGTGGGAGAGACACGATCACGGGTGTGGGAGAGACACCTCTCGGGCGGCCCTGCCTGAGCACCGGGCTGGCGATGCCATGGAGCCTCAGCGGAGCCCATGGTCCCCCGAGGGCACCGGCCAGCACCGGGAACCCTCAGTCCTGCCACTGGGCAGCAAGCAGGGCAGGGAGCTGATTAATACCCACCGGCCTGTGGCCCGCAGGGGTCCAGGGCAGGAAGGCGGCGGGGACAGGTCAGTGCCCCAGGCGAAGGCACCAGGCTCCCGAGATAACAGCTCTCCCCGGGGAGACGCTCCTGGGGGCTGAGAGCCGGCGCCCCGTTACCGGTAGGCACGTGAGGCCCGTAGTGTGAGGCTGCCCCGAGCGACAGCCCCTGTGAGGAACGAACCGCGTGCTGGATCCGCAGGACGTGGGGTGTGGGCCCCGGCTCCCCAGCCCTCGGGGCCCACGCTGCCCCTTCTCCAACGCACAGGCCTCGCTGGGCTGGGGCGCAGGACCGGGACCCACAGCCCGACAGGCAGCTGAGGGGGGCAGCGCTGGGCCCAGGGTGGGCAGCCTGTCCTGCCGGCGGGTTTGGAACAAAAGGCGCCCCTCACTCACGACTTGTCGTCTCCCTTAAGCCCTTCCTTCTCGTCCCCTTCAGAGGGGGCCGCTGGCTTAGACGTCAGGGGCACCCCTAGTTACTGGACTCGGCTTCCTGCCAGTCACAGCTACCCCGGGCTCACAGCCCACGGGACGCTGCTGACCACAGCCGCGCCCCCCCAACAGCCATGCCCCCCACAGCCGCGCCCCCCCACAGCCGCGCCCCCCACAGCCGCTCCCCCCCACAGCCGCTCCCCCCCACAGTCGCTCCCCCCCACAGACGCACTCCCCCGTGTCCTGAAGGCAGATGCCAGACGTCCGTCCTGATCTCCCGACTCCTCAGGCACCTGTTGCGGGCGGCCATTCTGTCAGCAGCGGGACCACCTGCCCCAGCGCCGGAGGCTGAGACCTGCCTCGGGAGCGGCTCTCCCGTGAACAGCCACCCAGGCGTTTCTGTGACTTCGCAGCGAGGGCTCCGCCGGCGAGTCAGCTGTGACTGTTTCAAAGGCCTCTTTCCCAGTCCGTAGGGCCTGCGGTCCCAGGGCCCCGTGGGTACGGCCTGCGGCCCCAGGTCCCCGTCCGTAAGGCCTGCGGTCCCAGATCCCCATGGGTACGGCCTGCGGCCCCAGGTCCCCGTCCGTACGGCCTGCGGTCCCAGGGCCCCGTGGGTACGGCCTGCGGTCCCAGGTCCCCAAATCCCCGTCCGTACGGCCTGCGGCCACAGGGCCACTGGACGCAGTGGCAATGGTCTCTGAAGGCCAGCCAGAAGTCGCTTTTGTGTCGCCCTGTCTTTGTCCCAGCGCAGTGAGGAACTCAACACCCTGGGGTCCCACTGCCCAGGAGGAACCCGAACCCTTCCTCCCCTTAGCTCTGCAGCCTTGCCTGCAGCCCCGCCTCCTGCAGCCCCGCCCCTGAAGCCCCGCCCCAAAGTCCCATCCCAGCCCCACCCGAAACCCCGCCCCCACAGCCCCGCCTCCAAATTCCCGCCTCCTGAAGCCCCGCCCCTGAAGCCCCGCCTCCTGCAGCTCCGCCCCCACAGCCCCGCCTCCTGCAGCCCCGCCCCTGAAGCCCCGCCCCTGAAGCCCCACCCCAAAGTCCCAGCCCAGCCCCACCCGAAGCCCCGCCCCAACAGCCCTGCCCCCGAAGCCCCGCCTCCTGCAGCTCAGCCCCCACAGCCCCGCCTCCTGCAGCCCCGCCCCCACAGTCCCGCCCCTAAAGCCCCGCCCCTAAGCCCCGCCTCCTGCAGCTCCGCCCCGCAGCCCTGCCTGCTGCAGCCCCGCCCCCACAGTCCCGCCCCTGAAGCCCCGCCCCAAAGTCCCGTCCCAGCCCCGCCCCCGCAGCCCTGCCTGCAGCCCAGAGGTTCCCGCTGTAAATGGGAGACCGCTGAGAAGTCCTCCTGGGGGTGCAGCATGGTCCCCAGGACGCACCGGGACCGCAGCGCAGGGAAAGGAACGCCTTTCGGAGGGGAGCCACGTACCAGCTTCACACGGTCCCTCTTTAAGCTCAGAGCAGCTTTAGCCACGTGCTGACCTGACGCTCATGGGAGGCCTGCGTGGCCGTCCTGCAAACTCAGAGACTAAAGTCACCCCAAGGGTGGCCTGAAATCACACTTTGACTGAAAGCCGGGAGGGTGGGTAGTCCTGTCCTAGGCCGGTATCTTCCCCGACAGTCTCTACCTTCACTGCGCCTACTGTCTTTGCATCTGGGATCACATAGACGACACGTCCTTGTAATGTCAGGGTAACTTGTAACTTCCCTTTTTTCTGGACCCCTCAGGACAGAACCAAATGCCCTGGGCGCCAGGACAGAGACCACAAGTTCCTTCATGGTTACTGCTGTCGAGGTAAGTGCTGACTGTTTACTCTCTTGCACCCACCTGAGTAAAAGAAGCAGGTGTCTACCATCTTACTTTTTACCCAATCCCAAAGGCCCCCCCTTGCATTCTCCCGCCCCCCCCTAATCCATCACCAATGGATTTCTGGCACTGAGGCCGCCTCCTTTGTAACCCTAACCCTTCCTCCCCCTAAAACAAGGTGAAAGTCGCCACTCTCCAGAGCAATGTCCCAGGTTCTGCTTCCCGGCAATTGCCGACAGTTTGGCGCAAATAAACTCACAAAAATGCTTTACAGGTTTGATTGCTTTTGTGTTAACTCTCCACACCCAGCTGTTCGGGGTGGTGGTGGTGGGGGGGGGGGCCAAGGCCATCCACAGGGGCCCCCAGCCCCTCATACCTGCTCGGCTTCTCGCTCTTGGCACAGTGGCCAGAACTGGGGGGAGGGTTCAGTGTGTGCACACCCTGGCGCCCGGGGGGAGTCGGGGCGGGGGGGGGGGGAACGTCCTGCCTGTGGGTGGGTGAGGCCTTGGAAAGCATTTGGCCTGGCCCTGCCAAGGCCTTAGGGAGCGTTAATTAAATGTTTGACCTGACAGAACAGGCTAATTGTTAAGCTGGTCATTCTGTCCGGCCCATGAATGACATAAATATCCAATCACCCTTGGCAGAGAAGGTATCCCACCTGATCTCCTGCGACAAAAATACCTCCGTTTCAGGACTCCCCTTGTTTCCTGAACCCCTGGCAGACACAGGACGGACCTCGCGATTCTCACGTCCTGTATGGAGCAGGGGTGGGCAAACTTTTTGACTCGAGGGCCACAATGGGTTCTTAAACTGGACCGGAGGGCCGGAACAAAAGCATGGATGGAGTGTTTGTGTGAACTAATATAAATTCAAAGTAAAGGAGCGGAGGGGAGAGCAAGAGAACCCTCCGCTCTTTCGGCTCCGTGGGCCGGATAGAACAGCCGAACAGGCCAGATCCTGCCCGCGGGCCGTAGTTTGCCCACAGCTGCTATGGAGCCTAGCTCCGTGCCTTGGTCGGTGAGCGAACACAGCCACTTCAGATGCCACATGTGTGACACAGCCCGTGTAAAACCAGCCATACGAACGTGGGACTTGCTTTAGTCACTCTGTCTCCTAAGTCACGAAGACACAAGCACTCAAGTGTAGAGTTAGTCTCTGAAGTCAGCCGTGGGGCTCACTCAAGATTAACCCGCAAAGCCCTGGGGGTGCGGCACACAGTGTGACATCAAGAACAAGGCGGGCAGGCCGGCCGGCGTGGCTCCGTGGTTGAGCCTTGACCTATGAACCAAGAGGTCACGGATGGACTCCCGGTCAGGGCACAGGCCCAGGTTGCAGGCTTGATCCCCAGTGTGGGGTGTGCAGGAGGCAGCCGATCCATGACTCTCTCTCATCATTGATGTTTCTCTCTCTCTCTCTCCCTCTCCCTTCCTCTCTGAAATCAATAAAAACATTTTTAAACGGGGGGTCGAGCCCCGGGCACAGCCATATGGGAGGGTTGGGAGCAACGGAGACACGAGGGCCCCAGACAGCGGCTTCCGGGAGGCCTTGTGCCAGCAGACGCTGAGGGCCCAGCCAGCTCAGGGCTGCAAGGAGACAGGTTTGTAAGGAATCTCTTTTTATTGACGTTATCAGGGCCACATCGGTTAACAGAACTAAATAGGCTTCCCGCGTGCAATTCTAGAACACATCATCCGTACGTTGTACTGTGCGACCACCACCCCAATGTAATGGATTTGTGATCTATCGTGTTGCCAAAGCAACCTTAATTACCAAGAAGAAATCACACCTTTGTCCTTCACGTGAGATGGACGGCGAGGGAAACGGAGGTCGGCGGTGACAGGGTAACTTCAGGCCGAGCGTGCGCCAGAGCTTTGGAGGAAGGAGTGAGGAACGGCCCGCTGCCCGGGGAGCTAAAACCCGTATTCCTTTCCGGCACACGTGGCCACGGCGGCCTGTGCGCACGCGCGGGAGATCCGGTCTGGACCCCAAAGGACATCACGCAGAGGAGAAAGTTTAGGGACAGGGAACGCATTCCGTGTGGAATCCACGCCGTGGACTGAGGCGTGAGGACCACGGGGGAGCTGTAGCCGCAGACACAGCAGCCTCGCCGTCCCTGCCGTCCACGGCGGTGCCGCGAAGCGGGGCAGTGCCCACGGACGCACGCAACCCGCCGCACGGGGCAGCTGCCGTGGCTGTGGTTCCCACGGCGGAAACCGGGTCCTGGGGTTAAAAACCGTGTGCACGGTGCTGGGTCTAGACCAGCCATGGGCAAACTACGGCCGGCGGGCCGGATCCGGCCCGTTCGGCTGTTCTATCCGGCCCGCGGAGCCGAAAGAGCGGAGGGTTCTCTTGCTCTCCCCTCCGCTGCTTTACTTTGAATTTCTATTAGTTCACACAAACACTCCATCCATGCTTTTGTTCCGGCCCTCCGGTCCTGTTTAAAAACCCATTGTGACCCTCGAGTCAAAAAGTTTGCCCACCCCTGGTCTAGACGCAGCCTGGCGCTGGGCTCTGACGGGAGGGGACAGTCACACCGGCTCTGACGTGCCGGAGCCCTCCCGGGATTTCCCTCCGGCGCTCGGCCAGGATCCACGGATGTCAGGCCACCGTCACGGCGGCAATCCGTGGCCGTGCGTGTGGACCGTGCAGCGCTGTGTAAGCATCTGCTCGCTGACCCGTGGACCCGTTTGGAAGCGCATCTGGGACCGCGAGCATCGGCTCGGCTCCCCTCAGCGCTTAGCTGGCCAGGCAGGGCAGCATTGCTCCGAGGGACGGCCGCAGCCTGGCCATGCTGCCAATGAGGGGACCGGCGGGGACCACCGCAGACGCGGCACCGTCCCCGCGTACAGAGGGGAACCCAGGCCCTTCCCCACGCAGCTCCCATTTACTTTCCTTTAGCGCTCGCTCACAGGACGCTCGGAACCCAAACCCTCCACGATTAACGACGTGGCAGCCGATGCCGTCACGGGAGCTTTGGATCTAAACCCGTCTCCCCCGTCCTCCCCATCCCGCCCGGGAGGGCCGCCCAGCGACGGGGAGGGCCGAGCCGCCCGCTCTCCCAGGGCAGGGACGGTGCACAGGGCTGCCTCGCCGCCGTCTGTGGGCAGTGCCGGGCCACGGGCTTGGTCTGCGGCCCTGACTGGAGCCACGTGGAGAGCCAGCTGCGCCTGAGCCCCGGAAACGCAACCTGCAGCCGCGAGGCCGTAGCCATCGGATGGGAGGCGAGGCCGCACGGCAGCAGGACCAAGGCACCGTGCTGCACGCGGCCCGGGTGGCTGACGGTGACAGCGACGGTGACGCAGGTGCTCCCTGAGACCCACAGAAATGGTGGGCAGCACCCCCACACGCCCCCGTCTCTCCCTGGGAGAAACGCAGGTGCTACTGCACCTGGACGCCAGGACTGGGTCCCGACCCGGGCTCTCCCCGCGCACTGAGGGGCGCCGTGAGAATCCCACGGTGGGTTCTGGCCAGGAGACACGTGGCTAATACAGATGCCAAGGGAAGTGCCACCACACAGGACGCACAGCCGCTCGCTGGCGTCACGTACGACAGGCAGCGGGGTGAAGGCAGAGCCGCAAGAGCAGCGGGGACTCGGGACGGCGGGTAGAGGAGACCTGCCTCCAGCTCACCTTCCTCGCTCAGCTCTCCCCCAGGCGCGTCCTGCCGGGTCCTGCCAGGAGGGACGGGGTCATGCTGGGGGCACGCTTCCTCCCGGGCCCGCCTCCACGGCGGCGCTGCGGCCCGGTCTCACCCGCGCAACCCAGGAAGCTCGGGGCCCACGTGGCGCTGGGAAAGCGGGGACCCACGGGTCTGATCAACACCCTCACCTCCACGCGCCCCCAGGCGACTGAAAGGCCGGGACAGTGACCCTCACGCCTTCCTGGGACACGTGCTCCCTTGTCACTCTGTGTCCCTGCCGGATCCATCACGTCAGACGAGCAGAACAACACCGGCCGCGCGTGATCCTGTGCCGGTGACGTGGTGTCGGAGGCCGCATCTCCGCGCAGACTGTTGGAGAGTGGGAATTTCTGAGCCTGCTCCCTCCTAGTGAGAAGGCTAACGCCTATTTTGTAAAACTGCTGTTTGGAATTCTCTGCTGTTTTTTTTTAGACGAACTCTTATTCTAAAAAATAACGTTGCTTTCTAGCCTGCTTTAGCTTGAATAATGAGGAAGACAAACTTAGCCGTCTGACCTCGTAGGCCAGAGACCAGATGCGCCCATACTCTCAATGCCAGGCCAGGTGCATTTGTTAATTGGACAGAACTGTGTTGTTTTCAAGGCCACCAGCGAGATAACCACTAAGTGCACATAGGGCTGGCTCTTTAATTAAGGAAAACTGCTTTGTTTTAAATTGTTTTAGACTGTTTGCTCTGCAAAAAAACAGGATGTAGTGAATGGGTTTAAGTACGGTCGGACACAAAGGGTCGGGGCCGCTCTCTGACCGCCCTGCGTGGAGAGGGGACAGTCGCCGGCCGGCAATAAAGGCTCCCTACATTCTAACCTGGTCTGGACTCCAGTGGTCTTGCTCGCGTTCACTCCACAACACGACGTCACTTCAGCGCCGGAGCCCGAGGAGGCAGCTCTGAGCCGCCGCTCTGGGCCAGCTCTCCCGCCCGGCGGCTCTCCCGCAGCCCTGAGCCCGGTCCGCGGCTCCCAGCAGGTGCGGGACACCCCGTCCATCACGCACATCAGACACTGCCCCTCCTCGGAGCGGCCAGAGGGCCGTGCCGCCGGCCTGCCCACCGCCTCGTGTTTGGTGCCTCGTTTAAACAACGTCACTGAATGCCGCGGTGCCCCGATGACATCCTCCACGCGCCCACCTTCCCGTCGGCAGATTTCACTTGGGCTCCGGAGACTCACTGCTCACCCGCAGGGCCTGCTGCTAAGAGGCAGCTCCACCCTGTGCCCGTGGCGGACGCCGGGCCATCTGTCCCTGTCCCTGACGTGACCTGGAGACCATTCCGGGCATTAAAGACTTTTCCCTGGGAAGGGGGAGGGGAGGGAGGGGGCCCCTGGAGAAGAGAGACACCTTTCCAGAAGAACAAAGCTGGAAGAGGGAGTGAGCCCTGCTGACAGAAATGCAGGATCCGAACCCACAGCTGCCCGCCCCCCTCCCCAGTGGAGGAGCGGCCGGCGACGCGGGAACCTGGCTGCCCTGTGGGTGAGCAGAGGCAACGGGCACGTCGCCGTGGCCGAGACCTTCCCCCGGCCGCCTGGGGTGCGGGATCGGGCTGCGGTGGCAGGCGAGGCTCCATCACACGGGCCTGCGTGCCAGGCGGGCCTCGGCCGGCACCCGGCAAACCCTGTAGCGGATATAAAATGTTCCCCGCACCCGGCGGCGGCTCCTTGTGCCCCCCTCTTTGCACAGCATGGCCTCTATCGCCTGTCCCCACGCGGTCCTGCCAGCTCCCACCCCTCACTTCTCAGGAACAGCGCTCACTGCCAGCAGCGAACAGGCCCTGGGAACAGGCGACTTCTCCGGAATGAGATGTAAGTTCTCGGGTACGCAGCACTTCAAAACAAGTGCACGTCGTACGGCAAAAAAAGGCGTGATTCGTCCCGAAGTCCGTCTTTTTTTTAAAAAAAATCGTGGTAATGCCCTAACTGGTTTGGCTCAGTGGATAGAGCATCGGCCTGCGGACAGAAGGGTCCCAGGTTCGATTCCAGTCAAGGGCATGTACCTTGGTTGCGGGCACATCCCCAGTGGGGGGTGTGCAGGAGGCAGCTGATCGATGTTTCTCTCTCATGGATGTTTCTAGCTCTCTATCCCTCTCCCTTCCTCTCTGTAGAAAATCAATAAAATACATTTAAAAAAAATAAAAATAAAAAAATAAAAATAAAAAAATCGTGGTAAAACCACACATACACAACCATAAAAGTTACCCCCGTCCCCGGACTGTCTCTAAGCGTGTGGTTCAGGGGGTTAAGCACGCTCACCCCACCATCCGCGGCAGGAACTCCCCAAGGTTTTCATCTTCCCAAGCTGACACTCGGACCCATTCATTCCAAAGTTGATTTTTTTGTTGTTGTTGTTTATCCTCACCCGAGGATTAACAAAATAAATATCTTTCCCTTGATTTTTAGGGAGAGTGGAAGGGAGGGGGACAGACAGACAGAGAAACATCGATGTGAGGGAGATACACCCATCAGTGACCTCCCACAGGCGCCCCAACCAGGGCCGGGGATCGAAACTGCAACCGAGGTAGATGCCCTTGACCGGAATCGAACCCCAGGCCCTTACACCCACAGGCCGACGCTGTAACCAGAGACAGACAGGCTCGGGCCAGAGTTCATCTGCTTAATCAGAACTTTGAAAAGTCTTCTATAAGCCCCCCAACATAAACCGGAAAGGCATCCACGTTCGCAAGGACACCCTCGGCCACTGAAAAGCAAAAGCAATCATCTCTGTGTCCGGGTCTCCAATTCCCGAACATTTCCAAGATAATCAGGCGGCTTCGGGCATTTTAGATTAACTCGCGGCAAAAACTAGAATCCCAAAACCTCTGCATCCTCAATGAACTGACACTTTGGCAGCTATACCTCCACCAAGATCTTTTCTTCACGTTGGACTCCATGTCTTCCCTTTTCCGCACCCAGTGTCACGGCCTCGGGCCCTTCAGAGTGAAACTCCCTATCCCATAAAACCTTCTCCGGGAAACTGCCCAGCGAATGTCCCCGGCATTCAAGTCTCAAGGGAAACACCGTCCGGGGTCCCGGAGGCTGATGGCGTGGATCATTATGAAACGCAAATAAAACATCTCAGTTTGCCCTGACCGGTGTGGCTCAGTGGATAGAGCATCGGCCTGCGGACTGAAGGGTCCCGGGTTCGATTCCGGTCAAGGGCATGTACCTTGGTTGCGGGCACATCCCCAGTGGGAGGTGTGCAGGAGGCAGCTGATGGATGTTTCTCTCTCATCGATGTTTCTCACTCTCTATCCTTCTCCCTTCCTCTCTGTGAAAAATCAATAAAATACATTTTAAAAAAAAAACCATCTCAGTTTGGCCACATTTCCCATATTCACGTGGAACTGTCCTGTGAAGCAAACTGTCTAAGAATATAGCAGAATGCATTTCCGTGTTAAAAACCCACTTAGGGTCCCGGAGAAGGGGGCTCCGCCTTTAATGAGTTCCACCATGACTGCGGCGCTTCTCAGCTTCGGAGCAGCAGCTCTCTGGAAAGACGCCGCCCGCTAACGTGGGAAATCCGTTCTCTGGATTGCGTTACCCTCGCTGGTGCTGATGAGCACAGTGTGAAGAACGTTTGTTGATTCACATGGGAGTTGTTCATTGATTTCCGTTATGAATGAAAACGTTCAGGAAAGAGATGCTCAGAAGCATGAACCGTGTTCTAAACAGACTTCCCTAGGAGACGCGGAGAAGGAACCGCCGAGTGACAAGCCAGACGGCGCTGTCAACGTTTTTGAAAAAAACGAGAGGGTCAGCCACGTCACCTCTCCACGGGCATAAGGAACAATAATAACAATAAAGACCGGTTTCCCCAGACACGCCGCGCTCTGCCTCGGACGCATAATGTGCGCGGCACTGGCCCACCGCGCGGAATGGGAAGGCCCCCGCCGTCCTTTTAAAGGTGCCGTGGACACACGCATGGGGTCACCGCCCCGCCCCGGGCACAGGGACGGCGTCCCCTCGGCACAGCTCCCCCCATGCGGGTTCTGTCAGTTTCTTAACTTTAAAACAACAAAGTCCCACACTAACCGCTGTGGCTCAGTGGACAGAGCGTCGGCCTGCGGACTGAGGGGTCCCGGGTTCGATTCCGGTCAAGGGCATGTACCTTGGTTGCGGGCACATCCCCAGTGGGGGGTGTGCAGGAGGCAGCTGATCGATGTTTCTCTCTCATCAATGTTTCTAACTCTCTATCCCTCTCCCTTCCTCTCTGTAAAAAAAATCAATAAAAATGCCCTAACCGGTTTGGCTCAGTGGATAGAACGCCAGCCTGCGGACTGAAGGTCCCGGGTTCGATTCCGGTCAAGGGCATGTACCTTGGTTGCAGGCACATCCCCAGTGGGGGGTGTTCAGGAGGCAGCTGATCAATGTTTCTCTCTCATCGATGTTTCTAACTCTCTATCCCTCTCCCTTCCTCTCTGTAAAATATCAATAAAATATATTTTTTAAAAAACAAAACAAAGTCCCATATGTGATACTTTCAATAAAGATTAAAAAAAAAAAAAAAAAAGACAGGAAGGAAACATAAATAAATAAATAAATAAATAAATAAATAATAAAAACCAAAGTCCCATAGTTTGTTTTGACGTTTTCCCCGCGTCAGGCTTCCTTAAAAGTGGTGCACACCCCCTCCCAGGCACCCTCTGCCCCCACGATGACCCTCGGGGCACGTCACCCAGCACAGGGTCTCCCAGAAAAGACCTCAAGTTTGATGTGAGTCCGAGGGTCTGAGACGGGGCGCCTGCCCAGCTCCCACCCGACGGCGAGGGAAGCCGACGGCAAACCCTCTGAGGGCGTCCAGGCAGCGATCCCGTGCTTTTCCGTAATCGATACGCGTAATCAGCAACGAAGAACTCCCAGCGAATGCATTCAACCGTAAAGACGCCCCGTCCGTTCCCTTGGCAACCAGACAACCACCACGTGAGTGCGTGTCCCGCGCTCGGGCTCTCGCTCCCCGTGGAACGGGCGGCGCCCCCGTCGCTTAGCTCAGAGACGACAGGACCGAACCACCGAACACCAGGTGCCCACGATGCCAAGCTCTCCGCCCGCCCCCACCCAGGGGCCCCCGCGCCCGCCCGCCCGCCCGCGAGCACTCACCGGTGTTCCTGTCGGGCGAGATGCAGCAGTGCTTCTGCAGGATGCCAGGCAGCACCTGTGGGAACAGGACACGCGGTTACTGCCAGCGGACACGGCCGCACCCGTGCACGTTCTTCTAACGCAGGCGTCCTCAAACTACAGCCCGCGGGCCACATGTGGCCCGCCGAGGACATGGATCCGGCCCACCGGGTGCCACTGCCTGTCCTGCTTAGCAGCCGACGTGTCCCGGGCCCGCAGTGCGCATAGGAATTTGTTCATAGTTTTTTTTTAAACTATAGTCCGGCCCTCCAACGGTCTGAGGGACAGGGAACTGGCCCCCTGTTTAACAAGTTTGAGGACCCCTGAATGAGACCGCCCAGCCTGGCAAGGCCCTCACACCCAGACGCTCCAGCAAACTCAACGCTGGACGCCACACGTCTCCCATCCAAGGCTACTTAGCCCGGTGGCTGCGGGTGGCCTGTGCCGCCCGGGACTCGCCACGCAGCTGCCCGTGCACCCCAGAGACCCCCTCAAGGCACAGGGTGGGTTTACAGGTGTGAGTGAAACACACCGTTGACTCCTGTATTGTTATTGATTATGAGTATTTTCCACACAAACAGCTGTACGCACCCCCATCTGAGACACAGGGAGGCCCTGACATGGAAGCCGTGGCCGTGACCTCGCCACCCTCGGCCAGGATGCCACCTCCTCCCCGGGGACACGCGTGCCATCCGGCCGCCACCCAGGCCCTCTGTGGTCAGCCAGGTCCTCCCTGGTCCCGACAGCAAGCGCAAGGTCCTGGGCCTTGTAAATCATCGCCGGAGCTGACTTCTGACTCCACAGGACCAACTCGGTGCCCAAAACAGCTCTCGTGTGATGCGGGCCAGCTCCTCTCAGCCATGGCCATGGCCACGGGGGACACAGCCACGGGGGGACACGGGGGACACAGCCACATGGAGGGCATGGCCACAGGGAGGGAACGGCCACGGGGGACACAGCCACAGGGGGCCTCAGGGGGACACGGCCACGGGGAGGACACGGCAATGGGGGACACAGCCACAGGGGGTTCGGGGGGACACAGTCAAGGGGGATACGGCCATGGGGAGGACACGGGGGACACAGCCACGGGGAGGACACAGCCACGGGGAGGACACGGCAGTGGGGGAACACGCACTAAGTCTGAGCCCAGGCGTAGCCTCTGACATGGGACACGGGAACCCTGGGGGAGTGCCGTGTTCGTCACCCCGACGGTGGTGAAGGTTTCCTGGTGCAGCCGTCATCCCAACCTCCAAACGCTGAGCATTCAGCATGCGCAGTGCTCGGCAGCGCCTGCACCCTCACACCTCAATAAGGCGCAGAGCGTGACTGCTCCGAACGCCGTCAGTTTCTGCTTGTGCCTTTACACACACACACACGCACATGCATGCACACCAACACACAGAGACAGACACAGGCACAGGCACACACATGCACACGCAGACAGGCACAGACACACAGACATGCACGCACACACAGAGACAGGCACATACACAGAGACACGCACAGACACACACACAGACAGGCACAGACACACACAGAGGCACACACACACAGGCACACACACAGGCACACAGGCACACACACACAGGCACACATACACAGGCACACACACAGGCACACACACACATAGGCACACACACACAGGCACACACACCAGAATCTGCATCCACCAGCTCCCGGTGCCACCGCTGCTGCTTGGCCGGGAGACACGTGAGGACCAGACTCGGGCAAACCCATCCCATCCACCGCTCTTCGGTCGCGCCGTCCAGGGGTGAAGGCTGGCAGAGCAGCCGCGGGAACCTCACCCACAGGGGACAGAAGGTGCCGCGTCAGCGGAAGAGGTGGCAGCAGAGTTGGAAAGGGAGGTGGCGGGCAGAGGGCCCTCTCCGAAGAGCGGAATCCGGCCCCGTCTGGGGAGCGTCCCCGCGGGAGGACCCTGGGCAGTGGCAAGCGACCCTGGCTCCAGCACCGTCTCCCTGAGGTGGCAGTGAGGCAGCAACTGCAAATCTACACCCAGAGGGCAAACCTCGGGGTCCCCTGCCCCCCAGAAACCAGACAACACGGGCTTCAGGGACCGGCCCTGGCGGGGGTGGGTGGTCAGCAAAGGTGAACAGAAACCCGCCCCATCCCCCTCCCCAAGCAGGACAGGGGCCCAGAGAAACGCTTCCTACCAACCGGCTCCCCTTGAAATCCGTGCGGCCAATCACCCCACTCATTCGCCACAGACCCTCCCAGACGTTTCTTTTACTCCTCACCCGAGGATATTTTTCCACCGATGGTTAGGGAGAGCGGGAGAGAGAGGGAGAGACAGAGAGAGGCATCGACGTGAGAGACACATCGATGGGCTGCCTCCTCCACAGGCCGACGCCCCATCCCCTGAGCCAAACCGGCCAGGGCTCCCCACACACGATCCCTGTCTTGCACGGAGTGAAGACTCACAGCTGAGGGCGCTCACGCCTAGAGAAAGCCCCGCTCACTCGGAGGGACCAAAACAGAGAGCAGTGAAAGGAAAAGAAAAACCAGGAACATTACAGGAAACCAGGCGACACTGCCGTGAAGACGTGCTCAGGAAGAGAGAGCCATCGCTTCCCCACGACTCAGGAGAAGGTGCTGTGCTTATAAAAGGGGAATTAAAAACAGGAGAACAAGTCTCCTTTAAAACAGTTAAAAATGAATTCAAGGGAACATCCCAGAAAGAAGGCCAAAAAAACCAAAAAAAAAAACAACCCATACAGCTGGGTGGGCAGGGGGAGGGGACGTAAAATCCCTGCCATTCCTGGAACAGACTGTCGCCCACTGCAGGCCCGTGGGGAACACGGTGTCACACACACACACACACACGCACACACACACACACACACGCACGCACCCAGGCCTCCCGTCTGCACGGCAGGGGTTTCTGCCTCAACAGGCCCGCCAGCACCCGCACGGCCAGCCTCGCACACCTGCCGTGAAACTCACAACAACGGGAGGCGCCCAGGAGAAGGTGCTGGGCGCAGGCGGTCAGGACGGACTCCGCGGTCCATGTGGGAGACGCCGGCGGCCGGGCACGGAGCAAAGCCAGGTCCCCGCACGCATGTGGCGGGAGCCGCCAGGGAGCAGCGCCGCCACCAAGGAGAAGCCCAGATCCTCCAGAGGCAGGGCCTCCAGGAGGCGACTTTGCTCCATGGGGGCCGAGGGGGCGGGGTGGGGGGCTGGCGGGGGGCTGGGGGCGCAGCACGGCACAGCGCTGTGGGCCGACTCGAGAAGGGTGGGGCGCCAGCAGGGACGCGTGCCCGGGCGGAGGAACAGAGAGAGAGGCGTGATGAAGACACGAAGGGAGAAGCCAGCTTTACTTTTTAGAAAAGCAGCTGACAGTGAAGCAAACACAGGACATCAAAGGGGTCCGGTCCTCGGCATCGAACGCGATGTAGCCACGCAGGACTCGCCTATCCCGGATCGGGGTGTAACCTGTGACCGTGCCGAGCATCCGGGGAGGGGCCCCACCTCGGAGGTGGGAAAGGGGGGCGACGGGAAAGGTCTCTGAGCAGCAGGACGGGTGGGGGTGCAGGGCCCCCTGCGCCCTGTGCGGCCCCTCGCTCCTCATGGTGCCGCAGGCACAGGTTCGAGGACATTAAAACTAACTCCTCAGGGAGCGGCGGCCCCGGGGCGCTCACCGCCGGGAAGCGGCAGCGCTGGATGTGCCCGAGGGATTTATGCCGCAGAGACCCGCCTGCCTGCGGAACGGAGGCGTCTCTCCTGGGCGTTTCCATCGCTGCCCCTCACAGCTCAGACACCCGCACTCACAGCCTCCCCCCGTCATCCGGAAACCCGGCGGCGAGCGCGCTCTGGCAGAAAAGCCGGAACACAACCGAGAAAGGTCAGAGCCAGTCCGGTGTCACTTATGACAGCATGCGTGTGCAGGGCAGCAGAGCACGGGATCCGGGCTGAGCCACGTGCTCAGATCTAAACTACAGTCGTCGGGACGGGGGACCTGGCGCGTCCACGGTCAGACGGGCCGCAGGGACAGCGGGGAGAGCCCAGCCACGGAGCCCCGTACACGCGGCCGACCGGCTCGACGGAGGAGCAGGGCGACGCGTGGAGGAAGCCAGTCCCCTCGGCAGATGGCGCGGGACACGGCAGCACGTGCAGAAGCGTGAGCCTCACACGCGGGCGGCACACTCTCCCCAGAACTTCACCCGGCGGGACCACAGACCCGTGGGCGCGGCCAGGACGGTTAGGTGCAGCGTCAAGGGCTCGGTCGTGAACGAAGTCGGGACCCCGGACGGCGCTGGAATGAACGTGTCCTGCCCTGCAGAAGGCGCTGTCGGGAGAAGGAGCCAAGGCCCGGACGGGAAGACATCTTTACAGAAGCCACGCCTGACAAAGGCTGTTATCCAAGACACGCAAAGAACCCTTAAACCTCCACCATAAAAAAACAAAAGTAGTTTTATTAAAAACGGGCCACCGGCCGTAACAGACACGCCACCAAAGAAGAGGGAAGCGCGTGGAAAGATGCCCCACGTCCCACGGCATCAGGACATGCAACCAAAAGCCCCAGGGGACCCTGCTCCCCGTGGGAGAGACCCCCGTGGGCCCGCACTGACCCCGCCCCCAGCGGGAGGACGTGGGCGGCAGGAAGGGGGCGCAGCCGCGGAGGAAGACGGTGTGGGGGTGTCCCACAACACTAAACCCACTCTCACCACGCGACCCGGCAATCACGCTCCTCGGGGAAATGAGGCGAACACGCGTGTCCACACAGAGCTTGCACGTGGGTGCTTACAGCAGCTTTCTTTATAACCTCCCGAACGTGGAACCCCCAAGACACCCTACAGCAGGTGAGTGGAGAAATGAACTGTGGCCCGTCCAGGCCGGGGGCGATTGCTGGGCTGGGCACGCGGTGCCAGGGCGGGGGGAGGCGGGGAGGCGGGCTGTCGGGCGTCTCCCCATGAGAGACCCGCTGCTTCCGTGGACGTTTCGTTGACACACAAGTCCCATGGCCACTCCTGTGACAGGAAGTGCAAGCCACTGCAAGTTTGTGTGCATGTGTGTGCACGTCCACGTGAGCGCGTGCATGTCTGTAAGTGCGTATATGTGTGTGCATGTGCACATGCGTGCATGTACGTGTGTTCGTGTGTGTGTGTTGTGCGGTGAGAATCACTGACCACCCCCACTGCTCTGCCGCCGAACGCTGGGCCATCACATGCGCTGAGGCTGGAACCGGGCGGCAGGCTGGACTTCCCTGGGTTCAGCCGTTGCCACGGGAACCACCTGTGCTCCCAGACGACCAGGGAGCAGTGACAGGAGGCAGAGGGCCTGGCCCTGCCGGGAGCAGCTGCCCCTCCCCCACCTTCACGCCCCCGAGCGGGACAGTGCCTCGCACGGAGCTGGGGTCAGGAGCGTTTCCAGAGGAGCAGACGGTTCATCGAGGCACGGCGGGTGCACCGACGGGGGGTAGGACTCGGAGGGTAGGACTGGAGGGGGGCAGCATCCTCTCCGAAGACTGACCTCCAGGGGGTCGCCCGCAGCTCCCGGCCGAGGCCTGGTCCTGTGGGACCCGAGGCCGACGGCTCCGCCCGGGACCTGGGCCAGGCCACCATCCTGTCCGCTTCCCGCCACGAACAGCGGTGCATGCACACCGGTTCCATCTGGTTAATTAAATCCAATCGGACGTGTTTGGCGTGTCAGAGCACTGGAGTGCCCAGACCGCATGCTCTGACATAAATCACAAGACACGTTCACTGAACCGGCCTCTTGGCACAGCTGGAGGCATGACAAGTCCTTCCAGACGCTCCCCGGGGCTTTCCTCCCGCTGCCGCGCGGGAAAACGGGAGCTTTTCCGGAGATGGAGGGGAGAGCATGAGCGTGTCTGTGACTGTGCGTGAGCGTGCGTGAGCGAGAGTATGTGTGCAAGTGTGTGTTTGTGTGTTTATAAACATGTGTGCGTGTGAGCAGTTTTGTGTGTGTGAGTGTATGTGAGTGTATTTGTGTGTGTATGAGTGTGTGTGAGTTTGTGTGTGAGTTTTGTGTGTGTATGTGAGTGTATTTGTGTGAGTGTGTATGAGTGTGTGCATATGTCTGTGTGTGCATGTGTGCATTCATGTATGTGTAAGTATATGCATGTGTGCATGTGTTTGAGTACATGCATGTGTGTGGGTGTGTTTGGATGTATTTTTGTGAGTGTGTATAAGTGTGTGTGCATGGCTCGGTCCCCAGCCCCACGGATGAGGGCTCGGTCCCCAGCCCCACGGATGAGGGCTCGGTCCCCAGCCCCACGGATAAAGGCTCGGTCCCCAGCCCCACGGATTAAGGCTCTGTCCCCAGCCCCACGGATAAAGGCTCGGTCCCCAGCCCCACGGATGAGGGCTCGGTCCCCAGCCCCACGGATGAGGGCTCGGTCCCCAGCCCCACGGATGAGGGTTCGGTCCCCAGCCCCACGGATAAAGGCTCTGTTCCCAGCCCCACGATTAAGGGCTCGGTCCCCAGCCCCACGGATATAGGCTCGGTCCCCAGCCCCACAGATAAAGGCTCGGTCCCCAGCCCCACGGATAAAGGCTCTGTTCCCAGCCCCACGATTAAGGGCTCGGTCCCCAGCCCCACGAATAAGGGCTCGGTCCCCAGCCCCACGGATATAGGCTCGGTCCCCAGCCCCACGGATAAAGGCTCGGTCCCCAGCCCCACGGATAAGGGCTCGGTCCCCAGCCCCACGGATAAGGGCTCGGTCCCCAGCCCCACGGAAACGCTCGGTCCCCAGCCCCACGGATAAAGGCTCGGTCCCCAGCCCCACGGATAAAGGCTCAGTCCCCAGCCCCACAGATAAAGGCTCGGTCCCCAGCCCCACGGATAAAGGCTCGGTACCCAGCCCCACGGAAACGCTCGGTCCCCAGCCCCACGGATAAAGGCTCTGTCCCCAGCCCCACGGATAAAGGCTCTGTCCCCAGCCCCACAGATAAAGGCTCTGTTTCCAGCCCCATGGATAAAGGCTCGGTCCCCAGCCCCACGGATAAAGGCTCTGTCCCCAGCCCCACGGATAAGGGCTCGGTCCCCAGCCCCACGGATGAGGGCTCTGTCCCCAGCCCCACTGATAAAGGCTCGGTACCCAGCCCCACGTCTGCTGGCATTTGGGGGAACAGAGGCGAATCCTGTATTCAAACTTCATTCCCCGTGTCACCTGCTGCCCGACCCTCAGGACGACAACAGAGATCCCAGTGGCCTCAGGGTCTGTCCCTCCTGGACCCTCACGCAGCCTGACCTGCAGACCCCGGCCCTGAACCCAGTGCCCTTCCTCCCTCTCCCGCTGACAAAAGCTCGAGCATCTTCCCACGTTGACCTTAGGCAGAGCCCCACCCTGACCTTTCCTGACCTTTCCGCGCCACATAGGGGTCACCTTTCTCCCTCAAGGCGATTCCTACCCCAGGCCCCACGTCACGTCCCCACCTGGGACCCAGCCCTGAGGCCTGTGTGTGGCCTCCGGCGCCCGCAGCCTCACGGCCTTCATCCCTGAGCGCTGGATGGGGGCACGACGCGGACATCCCCAGCCTGTGCCCCACAGTGCGCAGGGGCCGGGGACCCCGGCCTGCAGACCCCCCGACAGGGCCCCGGAACAGGAGAGGGGGGAAGGAACACTCCCCGGGGAGCGTGTGGTGCCTGGCGGGCAGGGACCCGCCCAGAGGGCGCCTGGGAGCGGCAGGAGGGACAGTGTTTGAGGAAGAAGGCGGAGGGGAGAGCGCCCAGGAGCAAGGACAGCAGGCGCTGGGGTCTCGGGGGAGGACACAGCCAGGAAACGCTCCGGTAGGACGGCTGTGTGGGGGCTGATGGGGGCCGGTGGGGGCCGATGGGGGCCAGTGGGGGCCGGTGGGGGACCTGTGGGGTGGTCACAGGCAGCGACAGCCCTGAGACCGGCACCGAGAGGCTGCAGTGACGAGAGACGTGCCGGGGCGATGGCGGGATGCAGAGCAGGTGCGTTCGCGAGGCCCAGGGGGGAGCCTCACACACGGGCGGGTAGAGGAGGAGGCGGGAGAGACCAGGACGACTCCTCTTCCCGAGTGTCCACGGGGAGAGCGCCTCGGTGACAGACGCGGGGCCACGGCTGGCACACCCTCCGGCTGGTGACGGGACCGGAGGGGACGCGAAAGGCTCTGCCAAGTCCTGTGGGAACCGCACGCCGACCTGGGAGCCTGCGCACGGCCTGCGGCTGGTTCACCTTGCACAGCTTTTCTCCCGCGTCTCTCTCCGGTCTCTCCCCGAAACTAGCGCCTAAGGACCAGGATCCTAAGTCTGTGCCGCCAAGGGCAGCAGCGCCATCGCCACAGCGTCCCGGCTGAGCCCCGCCAGCTCAGCTCACAGGACGGCCAACATCTGTGTGGGCCACGCGGCTCGGGCGGGACTCAGCCAACAGGGGGCCGTGAGAGCGAACAAGCCAGCAGCTGCGAGGAGACAGTCCTCCCGGGCCCGGGTGGGGTGGCGTTTCTGCTCAGACCGCCTCAGAGAGCCACTCCGCCACGGGAGGGAGCGCTCCCTACCCAGCTGCCGGCATCCACCAG
Organism: Plecotus auritus; assembly: GCF_963455305.1. NCBI lineage: Eukaryota > Metazoa > Chordata > Mammalia > Chiroptera > Vespertilionidae > Plecotus > Plecotus auritus. The sequence goes on from NC_137772.1 coordinate 2,733,106, forward strand.
GGTCCCCAGGAGGGAGCAAACCCCGCAGCGGCACCCATCACACACAGCCCAGCAGGAGGCTGACGCAGGGCCACGGAGAGACCCCACCCACCCAGTGGGCGCGGCCAGCAGGACACCGGCCAGTGGCAAAGCACAAGGCCCAGGGCAGCACCGGCTCAGAGGAGCACCTGTGCACGGAGCCGCCCGCTCGGAGGGGTGTGCACGGAAACACTAGCTCAGAGGGGTGTGCACGGAGCTGCCCGCTCGGAGGGGTGTGCACGGAGACACTAGCTCAGAGGGGTGTGCACGGAGACACTAGCTCGGAGGGGTGTGCACGGAAACACTAGCTCAGAGGGGTGTGCACGGAAACACTAGCTCAGAGGAGTGTGCACGGAAACACTAGCTCGGAGGGGTGTGCACGGAGACACTAGCTCAGAGGGTGTGCACGGAGACACTAGCTCAGAGGGGTGTGCACGGAGACACTAGCTCGGAGGGGTGTGCACGGAGACACCAGCTCGGAGGGTGTGCACGGAGACACCAGCTCGGAGGGTGTGCACGGAGACACTAGCTCAGAGGGTGTGCACGGAGACACTAGCTCAGAGGGGTGTGCACGGAGACACCAGCTCGGAGGGTGTGCACGGAGACACTAGCTCGGAGGGGTGTGCACGGAGACACTAGCTCGGAGGGGTGTGCACAAAGACACTAGCTCAGAGGGGTGTGCACGGAGCCGCCTGCTCGGAGGGGTGTGCACGGAGACACTAGCTCGGAGGGGTGTGCACGGAGCCGCCTGCTCAGAGGGTGTGCACGGAGACACCAGCTCGGAGGGGTGTGCACGGAGACACCAGCTCGGAGGGGTGTGCACGGAGCCGCCTGCTCGGAGGGGTGTGCACGGAGCCGCCTGCTCAGAGGGTGTGCACGGAGACACCAGCTCAGAGGGGTGTGCACGGAGCCGCCTGCTCGGAGGGTGTGCACGATTCTCTGGTGAGGAGCTACCTGAATAAATAAACCCCACTTGGTCTCACCGACAGTGGCATTTAGGTTAACTGGACAACAAACACGTGTGCACACGTGTGTGCATGTATGCCTGAGTGTGCATATACACAGGCGTTCATGAGGCAGGGGTTTCATCCAGAATGTCCCCGCCGGCTTGCGTCAACGTCTCTGACAAGGAGCCCTCTCCGCGGTGACAGAGAAACGCGTGGGCTGGGGCCCAGCTGCCAGCATCCCGACGCTGGCGCCCAGAGCGGGCAGAGACGGAGCAGCTGGCTCCGACACCCAACGCGCGCGCCGCCAGGAGGCGCATCTGGGCAGACGGGCGTCTCTGAATGAATCGGCTCAGCCAGGGGAGGGGGTGGGACTAATATTTTCTCTGTTCCGTTTCACAGTTTATTCCTGGGCATCCAAGTGGCAGATTGTATGCTGCCGATAAGAAGGGAGCCGAGGCGGTGGGAGGGGAGGAGAGACTGTCCCTGGTGCATTTATTTCTACGGATGCATGAACCGCCCCGACTGCCGTTTCCCTCTCAAAGCACAGCCCTCGGAGGAACGTGGACAGAAGAGAAGCCAGATGCTCTGGGGAAGACCGGCCACCAGCCACAGGGCAGCGGGCCACCGTCCTGCACAGAGCTGAGGGGGAATGATACGTGAGGCCGGCACGTCCAGGCCGGCGCGTCACCCTGGGGAGCTGGGGAGCTCACCAAACCATGGTCTGTTACGTTTCTGAAAAGCACAAACCCCTTCCTGGGCTGATAACGCTGCTGGGTTGCTTTTAAAGGAAACAACACGCTTCAAAATCTGTAAGATGATGCCCTAACCGGTGTGGCTCAGTGGATAGAGTGTCGGCCTGCACACTGAAAGGTCCCGGGTTCGATTCCGGTCAAGGGCATGTACCTTGGTTGCGGGCACATCCCCAGTGGGAGGTGTGCAGGAGGCAGCTGATTGATGTTTCTCTCTCATCGATGTTTCTAACTCTCTTTCCCTCTCCCTTCCTCTCTGTAAAAAAATCAATAAAATATATTTTTTTAAAAAATCTGTAAGATGAGCCCTAACCGGTTTGGCTCAGTGGATAGAGCGTCGGCCTGCGGACTGAAAGGTCCCGGGTTCGATTCCAGTCAAGGGCATGTACCTTGGTTGCAGGCACATCCCCAGTGGGAGGTGTGCAGGGGGCAGCTGATTGATGATTCTCTCTCATCGATGTTTCTAACTCCCTCTCCCTCTCCCTTCCTCTCTGTAAAAGAAATCAATAAAATATATATATTTTTTAAAAAATCTGTAAGATGACGTGTGCTCCTCTACGTCCCTCGCGTGCCGTGTCGCAGGCTCTCACGAATGTCACTGGAGAACAAAACAGGGTGGCGCTGACTCCCGAGTTTCCCGCTCATGGAGGGTCCTGGCGGGAACAGCAGCTGTCCGACCAGAGGCAGGGCTGACCCCTGCACGCGGCTCTGGAGCGCACTCACGGCCTGGCCCACACGTGTGCTGGGGAGGGATGCTCGCCAGGCAGGGCGTGCTGGGGAGACCGAGTGGGGGGTCTCTCCCAGGGACCCTCAGCAGAGGCCCCGCCCCGAAGTCTCCCCAGCACGCCTGGCCATGTCACCGGGATGGTGGCGTGGACGCAGACGGACAGTCGCCGTGGACAGAGTCCCGTGTGTGACCTCGGACGCCACCCCTGGTCTGACGCAGACACGGAGGAGGAGTCCGGGCTGAGAGCTGCTACAATATGCCATTGAAATGTACCATTTCCATTCAAATTATAGAACATGCGAAGAAACAGCATGACCCACACACCAGGGGGAAAGACTGGTGAGAGACACTGCCTGTGAGAGTGATCAATTACTGAAAAAGACTTCACGGTCACCATTCTAAACATGCTCACAAAACCAGTGGAACCTGTGGGGAGGGGAGTCAAGGAAGATTGGACCAAAAAGGGAACACAAATAAAGAGAGGGAAGTTATCCAAACAAAGAAGAGTCTGGTGTCATTAAGTAAAACCATGAAAATGAAAACCACTGAAGGGATTCCACGGCAGATCTGGACTGACAGAAGAAAGAATACAAGAATAAACTTGGAGAGAGATGGACAGAAATTATGCAAGATGAAGAAAAAGGAGAAAACAGAATAAAGAACAATGACGAGAGCCTCAGAGAGGTGGCATGACACCAAAGAAATAACCAGGAGAGAAACCAAGATGGCGGCATAGGTAAGCACCTAAACTGCTGCCTCGCACAACAATTTCAAAACTACAACTAAAAGACAGAACGGACACCATCCAGAACCACAGGAAAGCTGGCTGAGTGGAAATTCTACAACTAGAAGGAAAGAGAAAAGCTCACAGAGCATTGGAGGTACGGCAAAGGGTCTTTGTGCACGCAGAGAGGAAGGGCGGCTGAGAGCCTGGCTGACTTTCTCTGGCGGAAGGGGGAAGGAAGCCCCCGACCGCACTGAACCCCAGTTCTGACTGCACTGAACCCCAGTTCCAGGCGAGCCCCTGGGGACCCACGCTCTTGTGGGGGGAGTCTGGACTCTCGGGCGCAGACTCGGGAGCCGGGGAAGGCAGAGGTCTGGAGGCATGCACGCACAAGGGCAAGGCTGACGGGAAGCCAAGACTGTCTGCTCCTCCCTGAGACTCCACCCCATCCAAGCTGAGCACAGAGGCTTTTGCAATCTGGCAAGGCTAATCTTATAAGGCTGTCTCCAGCACCGAAAATCTCCCAGTGTAGACACAGCTGATCCTCACAGCCAACTGGCCTGGAGGTCAATTCCTCCCAGTGATACCAACAATAATCAAGACTTAACTACAACAAGGCTGTACACACAGTCCACAAAGGGGTGCACCAAGAGTGTCCACCTCAGGTTAACTGGGGAGGCCGACCCACTGGGCCATATAGGAAACCTAGCACACAAATCTACCCTACCAACTCAGGGAAGCAGTGAAAATGCGGCATCAAAGAATCAGATCACAAACAAAAGAAATGGAGGAAAACAAACGACTGGATATAGAATTCAAAACCACAGTTATAAGGCTTTTCAAGAACATCCTAGAAAAGGCCGATAAATATGAGACCCTTGAAGATATGAAAAAGGACCAATTATAAATTAAACATACACTGACTGAAATAAAAAATATTATACAGAGACCCAACAACAGACTAGAGGAACATAAGAATCAAGTCAAAGAATTGAAATACAAAGAAGCAAAAAACACTCAACCAAAAAAGCAAAAAGAAAAAAAAAGCCAAAAAGTTGAAGATAGTGTAAGAAGCCTCTGGGACAACTTCAAGCGTACAGAATTATGGGGGTGCCAGAAGAAGAGAGAGAGCAAGATACTGAAAACCTATTTGAAGAAATAATGACTGAAAACTTCCCCCACCTGGTGAAAGAAATAGACTTACAAGTCCAGGAAGCACACAGAACCCCAAACAAAAGGAATCCAAAGAGGACCACACCAAGACACATCATAATTAAAATGCCAAGAGCAAAAGACAAAGAGAGAATATTAAAAGCAGCAAGAGAAAAACAGTTAATTACCTACAAGGGAGCACCCATACGATTGTCAGCTGATTTCTCAACAGAAACTATGCAGGCCAGACGGGAGTGGCAAGAAATTTTCAAAGTGATGAATAGCAAGAACCTACAACCAAGATTACTCCACCCAGCAAAGTTATCATTCAGAATTGAAGGGCAGATAAAGAGCTTCACAGATAAGAAAAAGCTGAAGGAGTTCATCACCACCAAACCAGTATTATATGAAATGCTGAAAGGTATTCTTAAAGAAGAGGAAGAAGAAAAAAGTAAAGATAAAAATTATGAACAACAAATACATATCTATCAACAAGTGAACCTAAAAATCAAGTGAATTAAAAACCTGAGGAACAGAATAATCTGGTGAATATAATAGAATCAGGGGCATAGAAAGGGAGTGGACTGACAATTCTCAGGGGGAAAGGGGTATGGAGGGGTTCAGGAAGAGACTAGACAAAAATCATACACCTATGGATGAGGACAGTGGGGGGGGGAGGTAAGGGCAGAAGGGGAGCTATGGGGGGAAAAAGGAGAAACAATTGTAATAATCTGAATAAAGATTTATTTAAAAAAATAAAAATAAAAATAAAGAAATAACCAAAAATCGATATCGTGGGGGAGAAAAACATGAAACAAATTTAAATGCAACATGAGAAAATATTCACTTAATACAAAAAAAAGCAGTGATGAGGAATAAAAAAAATGAAAATGAAAAAGACTCAAGAAAACAGAAAACAAAAAGGGAAATGGCAGATGTAAATCCGAAGATAACAAAATAACATTAAATGTGAATGGATGAAACAATCCCATCAAAGGCATGGATTGTCAGAGCAGATTTTTTTTTTTAAATGACCCAATTCTATGCTTCCTGGGAGACAAACTGTCCATCCAAAGACCCAGGCGGACAGAGACAGACATCCCATGAGAATTCCAACCATGAGGAAGCCAGGGCCCTGGTGCTGATATCAGACAAAACAGGCCGTGAATCAAACCGTCACTGGAGAAAAAGGGGGTGTTTTGGGATGACAAAAGGGTCCGTCGATCAGAAACATGTAACCATTGTAAATGCACATGCCCCTTGGTAACAGAACAAAACACAGGAGCAAGGACTGACAGACACGAAGGGAGGTGCTCAACGATGCCCACTGAGGACTTCAGCACCTCACTTTCCACAAGGGGCTGGTCAACTAGACAGGAGACAGAGGATGTGGGCAACATTATAAACCAACGAGCCCTGACCGGTGTGGCTCAGTGGATAGAGCGTCGGCCTGCGGACTGAAGGGTCCCAGGTTCGATTCCGGTCAAGGGCGTGTACCTTGGTTGTGGGCACATCCCCAGTGGGAGGTGTGCAGGAGGCAGCTGATTGATGTTTCTCTCTCATCGATGTTTCTGACTCTCTATCCCTCTCCCTTCCTCTCTGTAAAAATCAATAATAAAATATATTTCAAAAAAAGAAATTTTAAATAAATAAATAAATAAATCAACGAGGCCTAGCAGACACCAGGGACCATCCCACCCAAATATGCAACAGAATGTACAGTCGTCTCAAGGGCACGTGAAACGTTCCACAGAACAGGCCAACACGCTGAGCCGTAAAACAGCTCCACACACGGACGAGGACAGAAATAACCAAAGTTACGATCTCTGGTCACAGTGGAATCCTATATAATAAAAGCCTAATATGCTAAGTGTCCGACAGTTCATTCGACCAATCGACCAATCGCTATGACGCGCACTGACCACCAGGGGGCAGACGCTCTGACCGGTAGGTTAGCTTGCTGCTGGCGTCCGGCCGATCGGGACTGGGCGAGATAAGCCAGACACGCCCTGGAGCCCTCCCGCAGTCCCCCCTGAGCCCCAATCATGCACCACTGGGGTCCCTCAGCCTGACGGCCTGTGCCCTCTCACAAGCCAGGACCCCTCGGGGGATGTCAGAGAGCTGGTTTCAGCCCGATCCCCGCAGGCCAGGCTGAGGGAATCCCACCGGTGCATGAATCCATGCATCGGGCCTCTAGTAAAATTCGAAATCAGTAACAGGGGAAAGTTGGGAAACTTGCAAACGTGTTGAAATTTGCACACCCCTAAATAACCAATGGATGGAGAACAAATCAAATGGGAAATACTTTGACATCAATGGAAATGAAGACACACATAACAAAACGTACTGAGTGCAGCAGACGCTGTTCTTGGAGGGAAATGCGTGGCCGTGAATGCTAACCTCCCGCCCTGAGACGCTGGGAGAAGAGCACATTAGGAAGGGGAACTGCAGGTGGGACAGGACCGTCTGAAACAGAGAATATAAAAACCAAAGAAAAGTGAGACCAACAGCTGGTTCTACGAAAAGATGGACAAAACCGACAAATCTTTAGGTAGGCTGACCAAGGAAAGAAGGGAAGGCTGGGATTACTAGGACCAGAAATGAAAGAAGACATTGCCATAGACCAGCCGTGGGCAAACTACGGCCCGCGGGCCGGGTCCGGCCCGTTCGGCTGTTCTATCCGGCCCGCGGAGCCGAAAGAGCGGAGGGTTCTCTTGCTCTCCCCTCCGCTCCTTTACTTTGAATTTATATTAGTTCACACAAACACTCCATCCATGCTTTTGTTCCGGCCCTCCGGTCCAGTTTAAGAACCCATTGTGGCCCTCGAGTCAAAAGTTTGCCCACCCCTGCCACAGACCCATGGTCGGCAAAGTGCGGCTCTCAAGCCACATGTGGCTCTTTGGCCCTTTGAGTGTGGCTCTTCCACAAAATACCACGGCCTGGGCCAGTCTATTTTGAAGAAGTGGCGTTAGAAGAAGTTTAAGTTTAAAAAATTTGGCTCTCAAAAGAAATTTCCATCGTTGTACTGTTGATATTTGGCTCTGTGGACTAATGGGTTTGCCGACCACTGCCACAGACCTTGGAGAAAGGAGAAGGAGTGCCTGCCGACAGCCTTAGGCGAAGGGGACACATTCCGAGAAAGATACAAACTCCCAGAACTGACTCCAGAAGGAACGGACACGGAGAACGAGCCTACGACAAGGGAGGACAATGAATTCGTCACAACACCTTGTCCACCAAGGAAAGCTTGGACCCAGACGGCTTCTCCACGGAATTCCGCCAAAAATCTACGGAAGAATTAGTGCTAATGCTTCACAGAATGTTAATACATTCCCAAAAATGTAAGCGAAGGGAACACTTCCAACTCACTTTAGGAGACCAGTTTACCCCGACACCAAAATCCGACAAAGACATCGTAAGAAAAAGAAAAAAGAACAAAAAGGCTGCGGTTCAATTTTGCTTATGAATATGAATGCAAAAACTGCCAATGATCCAGCAACATATAAAAATGATCAGACATTCTTGATAATATTCAACACGCTAAGAATAGAAGGCAACTCCCTCAGACTGATAAAGGACGTGTACAGAAAGCTCAGGGCCAACACCCCTCCTAACGGCGAACAGCTAAGATCAGGAACAAGACCAGGGTGGGGGCTCTCGCCACCTCTGTGCCACCTTGTCCTGAGGTCCTGGCCGGGCAGCCGGGCAACGGAAGGAAATGAAAGGCCTCCAGATTGAAAAGGAAGAAGGGGAGCTATTAATTTTCTGATGACATGCTCATGTGTGTAAGCAATCCTAAGAAATCAATTAAAAACAATTAGAATAAACGAGTTCAGCAAGGTTGAAGAACACCGGATCGATATAAAAAAAAATCAATTGTAATTTTATATACTTGAAATGAACAATCTGAAAATAAAACCAAGGAAACAATTCCATTTACAACGGCATGTAAAAGAATAATAGCCCTCGCTGGTTTGGCTCAGTGGATAGAGCGTCGGCCTGCAGACTGAAGGGTTCTGGGTTCAATTCCGGTCAAGGGCACATGCCCCGGGTTGCGGGCTCCATTCCCAGTAGGGAGCATGCAGGAGGCAGCAGATCCATGATTGTCATCATTGATGTTTCTATCTCTCCCCCTCCCTTCCTCTCTGAAATCAATAAAAATACTTTTTTTTTTAAAGAATAACATTCCTAGGGATACATTTCACCAAAGCAGTGAAGACATTCTCCAAAACGACAAAACATTGTTGAGAGAAGTCAAAGACCCAAACAAATGGAAAGCCATCCCTGCTCGAAGGCGTCACCTGGGTGAGGTGGCGACGCTGCTCAGACGCCTACGGATCCCAGGTGACCCTCCCAGGAGCCCAACTGTCCTCTTCCCAGAGACTGACAGGGTGATTCTAAAATTCACGCGGGATTTCGTGAGGCCCAGGATAGCCAACACCAGCTTCAAAAGGAACAACGAAGTGGAAGGACTCAAAAGCAATAGTGATCTAGACGGTGTGGTACCGGCCCAAAAAGAGGTCGAGGCACCAGAACTGAGAATCCAGGCTAAACCCGTGTTTTATGGCAAATCATTTTCACCAAAACCACCGAATGGGGCCGGAGAGCCTCTCAACCAACAACAGGGGACAACTGGATGGCCCGGCCAGCGTGGCTCAGGGGTCGAGCGTCGACCTAGGAACCAGGAGGTCACAATTCAATTCCCAGTCAGGGCACATGCCCAGTTGCGGGCTCCATCCCCAGTAGAGGGCATGCAGGAGGCAGTGGATCCATGATTCTCTCTCATCCCTGATGTCCTATCTCCCTCTCCCTTCCTCTCTGAAACCAATAAAAATACATCTTTAAGGGGAAAGAAAAGAATGAAGTGGGACCCTCATCTCATACCATCAACAAAATTCAGCTCCCAATGGAGAAAAGGCCTTTACCTCAGACTATCAAACTCTTAGGGAAAAGCACAGTACGGTTTCAGGACTGATTCAGCAACGAATGACGATGGCGAAAAGACGGCGAGGCCGCCAGAAGTGACGGCCGCAGGAGGTGGGTGCGGGACTCCGCGGAGCATGCACCGACACGGTCAAAGGGCTGGGGTTCACGCGGCGGGCCTGCTCCACAATCAGAACAATTCAAATGCTCTCGTTTTTAAAAATTAAGAAATAAATAGAAGTTTTAAAAAGGAGTAACGTTCGGCCCTAACCGGTTTGGCTCAGTGGATAGAGCGTCGGCTTGCAGACTGAAGGGTCCCAGGTTCGATTCCGGTCAAGGGCATGTACCTTGGTTACAGGCTCATCCCCAGTAGGGGGTGTGCAGGAGGCAGCTGATCGATGTTTCTCTCTCATCGATGTTTCTAACTCTCTATCCCTCTCTCTTCCTCTCTGTAAAATATCAAGAAAATATATTTTTTTAAAAAAAGGAATAACGTTCGGATACACGCTCCGATATACATGAACTCCACCTTGGAAACCTGTACTAAGTGGGCAACAATCCCGTTCCCAGTGACCACAGGGAAGCTGCAGACGCGGAGCGGTCGGGCTGGGGCGCCGGGCGGGGGTGACGGGAAGAGGACAGGGTTTCTTGCAGTGACAACGTTCTAAACAGTGGCGATGGCGGCACGAACTGAAGATGGCGGGGTTCCCACACCACACGGGAGCATCGTGTGGTGTCTAAAATGTGCGTCAATAACGCTTCCACACGAGAAGCGCTTTCCTTGGGCAGAAGCGGCGTTGTAGGCAGGAGTGTGAGGGTAGTGTCTCTTCGCCTTTCTCAGTAGGTCTAGCTTTGAAACTGAATGAGAAAGAGACGTCAAAATAGTACTTGACATAAAATGTAAGCACTGAGAACAAATTCCTTCTAAATTTCTTTGGGGAAGAATGGAAGAAAGCATACAAAACACACAGGATAGAGCAAAGTACATTAAATTTCATAAGTTTTTATTTTTATTACTAGTGGCCCGGTGCACGAAATTCGTTCACATTAAAAGGGGATTAATTAGAGGAAATAATTTAATATTGCTATTTGCCCTTTCCCTATAATAGAAGTGTCAGAGATGAAAGAAAATTAGTAAAATGTATATGAAAACCTTCCTCCTGTCAGAGTCTGGGGCTCACCGCGGAACCCAGTCAAGAACCCACCCACCCACATGCACCTCAAAATCGCGTGAGACCCAGATCCGGCCGCCCCCACCCCCCATTGGGATAGATCCAGACCTGGCTAGTCCCACTCTTGTCAAGCCCTGTCAGGCAGGGGACGTAGCCTCAGGTCCCCTGACCCTGTGCCAGGATGGGGGATGTGGCCTGAGGTCCCCCAGCCCAGACCGGGGTGGGGGGCATGCTTTGAGATCCCCCATCAAGCCCCGCCAGGTGTGAGACACGGCCTGAGATCCCCTGTCAAGCCCCACTGGGTGGGGGGCATGTCCTTAGGTCCCCCGTCAAGCCCCACCAGGCGGGGGGGGGGGGGCGGGGCGGGCGCAGCCTCAGGTCCCCCAGCCCGGCACCGGGAGCGGGGAACAGCCTCAGGTCCCCTGTCAAGCCCCATTGGCAGGGGGGTGCAGCCTCAGGTCCCCCCTGGGCGGGGGGCGCGGCCTGAGTTCCCCCGACCCAGCACTGGGGGTGCACCTTGAGGTCCCCTGTCAAGGCCCACCAGGCAGAGGGGTGCAGCCTCAGGTCCCCTGTCAAGTCCTGCCAGGTGTGGAAGGCAGCCTGAGGTCCCCTGTCAAGCCCCACGGGGGCGGGGGAGGGCGTAGCCTCAGGTCCCTGCTGATTGCTTGTTAAGGCTCCTTATGGGACCTTGGCCTCAGCTGTGGGTGCAGCCATCTTTGTGATGGAGTGATGGTTAATTAGCATATCCCCTCTTTATTAGATAGGATTTTACTCCTCACCCGAGGATATTTTCCCATTGATTTTTAGAGAGCGTGGGAGAGAGAGGGAAAGACAGACACATTGATGCGAGAGAAACACATCGATGGGTTGCCTCCCTGTTCCTGGGATAAAACCTCGGCAATGGTCACTCTTTTGTGGAATACAATGAACAACATAAACTGGTGAACAAAAATAGAGACAGAGAAGCATCGAACAGACTGTCAAACCTCAGAGGGAAGGGGCGGGGGGCGGGGGGCTAGGAGATTACCCTAAGGACTTGTGTGCACGTGTATAAGCAGAACCCATGGACACAGACAGCAGGGGGTGAGGGCGTGTGCTGGCGGCGGGAGTGGGTGGGGAGAGGTCAATGGGGGGAAAAAGAGACTCGCGTAATACTCTCAACAACAGAGAATTTAAATTAAGAAAACAACACCTCAGCAATGAGTAACTAGCTGCTTGCTGCCACTGTCCCTGTTCCATCCCCACACGCATGTCCCTGGCTGTATCCCCAGGACCTGGAACTCGCCGCGGCCTGCATGGCGCTCGCTGGACAGACACTGTCGGGACCCTCCTCCGTGGGTGCCCACCCAGACCCCCCCCCCCGGGCACTGCCCTGAGCCAGCCCCGCCCCTCTGCCCCAGCTCACTCCTTCCAGTCACTCCTTCACTCAGCGGGCATCTCTGGGGCTCGGTGTTGGGTGCCCAGGGCTGCTCAGAACACACACATCCATGGAGAACAGAGACGTCGTAAGGAAAGGGCTCGGAACACGGTGCTGTGGCTGAACTGCGCCCCACATGCTGAAGCCCTAACCCTCAGCCCCTCCGAACGTGGCCCCATTGGGAGATACGGCCTGCACAGAGGTCAGCAAGTCAACACGAGGTCATTCGGGGGAGCCCTAGTCCAATACTGACCACAGTCCTGATCAGAAGTCTGAACACAGACGGACATGCACAGACACGCACAGACATGCACAGACACGCACAGACATGCACAGACACGCACAGATATGCACAGACATGCACAGACACACGCAGTCAGACACGTGCACACACATCTGCAGACACATGCAGGCATGTGCAGACACACACAGACACGCACAGAGAAGACCACATACAAGCGAAGGAGAGAGCCACCCTCAAGCCCGCAGAGAGCCTGGCATCGCGGCGGGAACCACGGGAGGCGGGTGACGACGCGCCCTGGACGTCAGGTGACAGGTGCGGAAACCAGACGTCTGTGAGGACTGAAGCCCCTGACCCTGGCTGCCGGGTGCCCTCCGCAACGCGGGTGCCTGTCTTGGCGGCGTGGGGCCGGCGCCTGCACCCCGCCCGCTGCCCTGGGACGCCCTTCCCCACTGCAGGCCTTGGAAGACAGCGAGTCGGTCCAGAGGCACACGCAACATCCTGCATTTACCCAGAGAGCAAGGTTCACATCAGAGGTGCCGGCGCCAACGTGTGGGAGAGCCCCGGTGGGGGGACTTCCGGGGGCGGGGGGGCATCAGGACATCACACCGCTCGCAGCAGCACGAGGTGAAGGACGAGGGGTAAGAGCCCGCGTTCCCCAATGGCATTCGGGAGAGAAGGATTACCACCAAGTGCCTACCCAGTTAGCTGCCACGGGTCCAAACCAGAACCATCCCCACACGCCACGATATTTTGAATTGAACTAAAACAATCAATTTGCCATGAATATCATAAAAATAAACATATTACTCACAATTCGGGTGTTCTTGAATATTTTCAGTTGAAAATTCTCACGGAAGATGATTTTTTTAAAGCATCTATAGACGCTTATGGCGTACAAAGGGTTAAGAACGGAATTGAGACACCAAGAAAAGCCCTGGCTGGTGTGGCTCAGTGGAGAGAGCGTCGGCCTGCAGACTGAAGGGTCCCGGGTTCAATTTCGGTCCAGGGCTCATGTCTGGGTTGCGGGCTCAGTCCCCAGCAGGGGGCATGCAGGAGGCAGCCGGTCAATGATTCTCTCTCATCACTGATGTTTCTATCTCTCTCTCCCTCTCCCTTCCTCTCTGAAATCAATAAAAATAAATAAAATTTAAAAAAGACAAATATAACCGGGTGACCACTTGTTATTGACTTTAATACGTAGAAGCCACAGGCATGTGGTAGTATTCGGGGCTTCTGTTAAGCACGGCTCTGCTCGTGACATGCAATCATGTTCCTTATTTTACTGTGATAGCAGAGAAGTGACTAAAAGTCTGAGTGAGACAAACAGTTCTGAGGAAGCCGGGGCGCCACGGACAGGCGCTGCCACGGAGCCGCCACAGATCTGCCACGGACAGGTGCTGCCACGGAGCCGCCACGGACAGGCGCTGCCACGGAGCCGCCACAGATCTGCCATGGACAGGCGCTGCCACGGAGCCGCCACAGATCTGCCATGGACAGGTGCTGCCACGGAGCCGCCACAGATCTGCCACGGACAGGTGCTGCCACGGAGCCGCCACGGACAGGCGCTGCCACGGAGCCGCCACAGATCTGCCATGGACAGGCGCTGCCACGGAGCGGCCACGGAGCCGCCATGGAGCCGCCACAGACAGGCACTGCCACGGAGCAGCCATGGAGCCGCCACGGAGCTACCACGGACAGGGGCTGCCACGGAGCGGCCACACGCCATTAGCCGAGAGCAAGGGCCCGAGCGTTTAGCAGCACCAGTTGTCACAAAGGCAGGTTTATTCCAAAATGACAAATTAGCCAGCCCTCCTGGCGGAGCGGGCCCTGTCTCCTAGGAGACCAAGCCCTCAGCCTTCCTGTTCACCACGGACGTGTTTAAAGGGACACGCACGTTTTTATCATAACAGACCAGGGCAGCGTGCCGTCATAATACAGGGTGTACGAACCTTAAAAAAAAAAAAAAAAAAAAGCCACCATCCTGGCAATAAAAACAAACCTCCCGTAACCCTGAGCCACCGGGGATCAGGCACCAGGGCCCGGGGGGTCAAAATGGGAGCTGCTGCGTGGAGGGACGAGGCCAAGCGGCGGAGCAGCGGTTGTGTCTGAACCGCCTCAGTCCCCGTCCCGGTCCACACCCCATCCCCGCCCCGAGGCCCACACCCCGTCCTGTCCCCGAGGCCCACCCCTGCCCCCACCCTGCACCCCGCCCCATCCCCCCAGGCCCACACCCCGTCCCATCCCCGCCCCAAGGCCGACACCCCGTCCAGTCCCCGAGGCCCACACCCTGTCCTGTCCCCGAGGCCCACACCCCGTCCTGTCCCTGCACCCCATCCCTGCCCCGAGGCCCACGCCCCGTCCTGTCCCCGAGGCCCGCACCCACCCCATCCCCGCACCCCATCCCCGCAGGGTGCGCTGGCCTTCAGGTGTGTTGGGGGTGAAGCCTAAACCCGCACGTAAACGGCGTGGGAGCGGAGCTTCCACACGACGGCGCGTTCCAAACTAGAGAACGCACAGGGAGGAAGAATGCGGGGTGGGCCACGCGGCTGCAGCTGCTCCTGTGGAGAAGGACGCGGTGATGGTATGAGACCAGCTGCCCCCGCCTCACACCTGCACCCGGCTTTGCCCACCTGCGTCCTTTTTTCCCTTTTTTTAAACTTAATTCTTTACATGCGTCTCCTTCCCCCGTCAACCTCTCCCGGCCGCTCCCACCCCCAGCACACGCCCTGGCCCCCTACCGTCCGTGTCGTGGGTGACGCTCATGTGCAGGCACGCACGTCCGTTGCTTGGCCTCTTATCCCGCCCCCCCCCCCCCACATCTTTAAATGTTTAATTAAAGTAGAATGTTTGGCCCTGGCTGGTGGCTCCATTGGAGCACTGCCCCGGACACCAAGAAGTTGCGGGTTCAATTCCCTGTCAGGGCACGTACTCAGGCTATGGGTTTGATCCCTGGTCAGGGTGCATACAAGAGGCAACCAATCGATGTTTCTCACATCAACGTTTCTCTCTCCCTCCCTCCCTCTCCATAAAAATCAGTAAAAAACATGTCCTCAGATGCGGATTTTAAAAAGTATAACATTTTATAATATCTTATAACAAGAGGGTTTACATCAGTGTTGTAACCATTGTGATATTGTGTCTGTGTTTATCATAAGTTCGGAACACAGTGTCTGAGAGAATCTACTCTGTGAGACTATGAATTAAGTTAAATGCTTACAAATGGATAAACACTTTTAAAATTGGTATTTAGATGCTTATTAAACTTTTTGTTGTGCCCGGCTGGTGTGGCTCAGTGGCTGAGCATCGACCTATGAACCAGGAGGTCACAGTTCGATTCTGGGTTGGGGCACATGCCCAGGTTGCAGGCTCAACCCCCAGTGTGGGGTGTGCAGGAGGCAGCCAATCCATGATTCTCTCTCGTCACTGATGTTTCTCTCTCTCTCCCTCTCCCTTCCTCTCTGAAATCAATAAAAACATATTTTTTAAAAAAAACTTTTGTTGTTAAACCCATAACGCATTAATTAACCATGACTATAGTGTGCAAATGTGTGGGCAAAGGTTAACTGCCAGATGCTCAAATAAGGATGGATTGTCCAATAAATGCATGACCTCAGGTGAGGATTAAACATGAGGCATAAGTGAAGCTACTCCACCCAGCCCGCTCTCTACACACACAGCACACAGCCAGATACACCCATACACACACAGCCAAACACACATATATACACACAGACACACACACACAGCTAAACACACACACATACACGCATACACACACATATACACACACAGCCAAACACACACATATACACACACACAGACACAGAGACACAGACACATACAACACACAGCCAGACACACTCATACACACATACACACACCCATACACACACAGCCAAACACACACATACACACACACACAGACACAGAGACACAGACACACACACAGCCAGACACATACAGACACAGAGACACAGACACATACAACACACAGCCAGACACACTCATACACACATACACACACCCATACACACACAGCCAAACACATACATACACACACACACACAGAGACACATACACACACAACACACAGCCAAACACACACACATACACAGACACATACACACAGACACATACACACAGACACACACAACACATAGCCAGACACAGCCAAACACACACAGACACACACACAGACACAGAGACACAGACACAAATAACACACAGCCAGACACACACATACACGCATACACACACACATATACACACACAGCCAAACACACACATATACACAGACACACACAACACACATACACATATACACACACATCCACACACATACATGCACAGCCAAACACACACATATACACATACACAGACACAGAGACACAGATACACACAATACACAGCCAGACACACACATATACACATATCCAAACACACACATATACACATACACACAGACACAGACACACACAACACACAGCCAGACACACACATACACGCATACACACAAACATACACACACAGACACAGAGACACAGACACACACACAGCCAGACACACTCATACACACATACACACACAGCCAAACACACACATATACACAGACACACACAACACACATACACATATACACACACAGCCACACACATACATGCACAGCCAAACACACACATATACACATACACAGACAGAGACACAGACACACACAATACACAGCCAGACACACACATATACACATAGCCAAACACACACATATACACACACAGACACACAGACACAGACACACACAACACACAGCCAGACACACACATACACACATACACACACAGAGACACACAGACACAGACACACACAACACACAGTTAGACACACACATATACACACAGACGCACACAGACACACACAGCACACAGCCAGACACACACATATATACACACAGACACACACACACAAACACATGTGCACGCACACACGCAACCCTGAATGGACAGCCTCGCCGAGTTCACGGAGACTCAGTCTGAGGTCCTTGCTTCCAAGGAACGGCCTCCCGGGCAGTGCCGCCCGTTGGGAAGAATGAGCCACCGGAGCACAGCGCCCTCACCGCTGGCGGGAGGACGGACGGCGGAGGCTGAGGTCCTCGCACGGCGAGGTCTCTCCCTTCCTCTCTCCACGAGATCAGGAAGAAGCACCCTCAGCTGAGGATTCTGGGGAGTCTACCATTTCGGACGCCAGACCCGCCCACACGCCCAGCGCGGTGCGGCGCACGCCGTGGGGGCCAGCCTCCGCACTCAGCGCCGCTGCTTCCCCAACAAAAGCCGGTCTGAGCAACGTGCTCTCGCCAGGAAAGGGCAGGCGGCTGGGCTGTGGGCTCGGGGCTGGCACAGCGCCTGCCCACGCTGGTTCCAACGCGCACGTCTTTTTCCCGCCGCTCGCACCGTCACCGTGTAAAGCCGCAGGCGCGAGCGTGCCTCCAGCGTGCCTGTGGGTGCGGACTGTCCCCGCACCCGGGAGTCATTGACGTGCGGACATGGATCAGAGTGGACGGTGCCTGACACGTCCCGTCCTCACAGAGACCTGACCGGCAGGAAGCCTGACCCCTGCTCACCCGCAATCACACGCCCTCACACCCACGAGCACACGCCCTCACACCCGCAATCACACGCCCTCACACCCACAATCACACGCCCTCACACCCGCGACCACACGCCCTCACACCCGCGACCACACGCCCTCACACCCGCAATCACACGCCCTCACACCCGCGACCACACGCCCTCACACCCGCGACCACACGCCCTCACACCCGCGACCACACGCCCTCACACCCGCGACCACACGCCCTCACACCCGCGACCACACGCCCTCACACCCGCGACCACACGCCCTCACACCCGCAATCACACGCCCTCACACCCGCGACCACACGCCCTCACACCCACAATCACACGCCCTCACACCCGCGACCACACGCCCTCTCACCCGCGACCACACACCCTCACACCCGCAATCACACACCCTCACACCCGCAATCACACGCCCTCACATCCATGACCACAAGCCCTCACATCCATGGCCACAAGCCCTCACACCGCAATCACACGCCCTCTCACCCGCAATCACATGCCCTCACACCTGCAACTACACAGCCTCACATCCATGACCACACGCCCTCTCACGGGGTCCTTCCCAGAGCCCCGCACCAGCGCCCCCAGGGTCACCGCGCCCCACACAGCACAGCTCACACACACGGGACACTTGACACCTCGGCAGGCACGGGGGACGGAAAAGCAGCTCTCGTCCATGCTCCCGGCGGGAAGGAGGGAGGATGCAGGCACCACGGACCCCAGCGAGCGCCTCCCCAAATAGGAAGCGGGCCCAGAATCGGGGCGCCGGGTGACATCCTCCTCGGGAACGCACGACGGGAGCTGGCAGGCCGGAGCGAGCAGAGCCCGGGCCCCGCACAGATCCCGAAGCCACCCAGGCCGAGCAGGGTGCGGCGCTGAGAAGGTGTTCCATGAAATGTGGCTGCACGGCTGCGCGAATGTGGCAAAGGTGGGCCTTGGCGGCTGACGCTGAGGCGGAGTCAGGCCCAGGGAGCGTCCCTCTCGCCCAGGGAACGGAACGGTCAGGCGGGGACCCACGGGAACGGTCAGGCGAGGACTCACGGGAACGGTCAGGCGGGGACCCACGGGAACGGTCAGGCGGGGACCCACGGGAACGGTCAGGCGGGGACCCACGGGAACGGTCAGGCGGGGACCCACGGGAACGGTCAGGCGGGGACCCACGGGAACCGTCAGGCGGGGACTCACGGGAACGGTCAGGCGGGAACTCACGGGAACGGTCAGGCGGGGACTCACGGGAATGGTCAGGCGGGGACCCACGGGAACGGTCAGGCGGGGACCCACGGGAACGGTCAGGCGGGGACTCACGGGAACGGTCAGGCGGGGACTCACGGGAACGGTCAGGCGGGGACTCACGGGAACGGTCAGGCGGGGACTCACGGGCCCGGGGAGCGTCCCTCTGGCCCACGGGAACGGAACGGTCAGGCGAGGACCCACAGGAACTGTCAGGCGGGGACTCACAGGCCCGGGGAGCGTCCCTCTGGCCCACGGGAACGGAACGGTCAGGCGGGGACTCACGGGAACGGTTAGGCAGGGACTCATGGGAACGGTCAGGCGGGAACTCACGGGCCGCGGGCGGGACGCACCTGCTGTGCACGCGGGGCCTGGGCACCCCTGGTTGCGACCCCCGGGGTGGGAGAAACGCCGATCACACTGAAGCGAGTGAAAGGCGGCCCGTGCGTCTCGCACGCACACGGAGGGACAGGAGGGCCCCTCGGCGGCACCACGGCAGGAAGGGAACCGCCACGGGCCGTCGGGTGTCCAACAGCCGCTGAAGGGGAGTCTCAGAGCAGGTGTCAGTGCGCAGCCTCGGCGGGAGGGGGCGGGTGCGTTTTCCTGGAAATCCCGGCGAAACGTACACGGAAGATCCCTAATACCTGCATGGCTGTCGAAACAGCCAAGTCCAGAAATGCCTCCGGAGGAGATCGGTAC
This sequence comes from Plecotus auritus, assembly GCF_963455305.1. NCBI lineage: Eukaryota > Metazoa > Chordata > Mammalia > Chiroptera > Vespertilionidae > Plecotus > Plecotus auritus. The sequence continues at coordinate 2,752,738 of NC_137772.1, forward strand.
CTGACCAGGGAAACTCGCCCGAGCGTGTGCACCCGGCCGAGGCCTGGCCGTCGGTCCATCCAGCCGCTGCCCGCAGACGCGCCGCCGCCAAGGACACGCTTCGCCGCTGCTACGATGGTGTCACCGCGCGGGTGGAAGGAGGGCTGCCGTGACGGCCGTTACTCTGTTTAAACACCTGGCACTGGTCCCATCATGTTACGGGTGTCCATGGTGGGTAAGTAAGGAAGAACACAGGAAAACATGCAAAGTTAACCTACCTGGGCGGTCCCCATGCTGGCCGGGGGGTGAGGGCCACGGGGTGCTGGCCGGGGGTGCTGGCCGGGGGTGCGGGCCCAGGGCGGTCGCCGGCAGCCGCTGGAACCGGGAGCTACGGCCGAGCCTCAGACGGCGGGAAGGCCTAGGGCAAGGAAGGGACAGAAATGGGGAGAAGGTGATAAAACGGCCCAACAACCTCCCAGGGGTGGGGGGGGGAGGGGGGGGACACGGATGCACACCCGACCCGTGACAGCAGGCGATCGGGCCGTCGCCCGGAACGGCAGCCCAGCCGGGGCCCGCGCGCCGCCGGCAGCCCCGCACACGTCATGGAAAAGAGTTCGGTTCTCCAGCAGCGCTGGAAATGACGACACACGGGCCTCACCACCTGAGGATGCTCCGGCCCCCGGAAAGAATAAAAGCCCACGCTACCCACACTGCTGCTCCCGCGTGTACCCGGAGAAGCAGCGTCTGTGAGCGGAGGCCAGGCCTGCGGAGGCCGGAGGCCGGCAGCCTCCAGGAAGCAGAAGCGCGGCCCCGGGGTATAAACAGCCGATCAGTGTATTCCCAGGGACGGCGCTGCACCCAGAGGAAGCTGCGGGGACGTGAGAGAAAGGAGGGGGTCGTCAGACACGTGGCGAGCTATACGATGCGCTGCTCCCGGGCCCGTGGCTTACGGAAGCACGAAGTCATGGTCTCCCCCAAAACGCATGGATTCCCAGTCAGGGCACATGCCCAGGTTGCGGGGTTCGGTGCCAAGGCAGGGCGCTTACCGGAGGCAACGGATCGACGTTTCTCTCTCACATCAGTGTTTCTCTCTCTCTCTCTCTCTCTCTCTCTCTCTCTCTCTCTCTCTCTCTCTCTGAAATCCATTTTTTTTTTAAAAGGAGGAACGTGTTACTGATTCAAATACTTGTAACTCATCCTGTGTCTTAGGTCTCTTTGCTAGCATCCTTCCGGGTTCGTTTTCCTCCTGCTCAGAAATATCCTGTTTTCTTTCCACGTGGTCTCCGTGGGGCAAACACTCCGCGTCCTCGCAGCCTCTAACAGTGTCTGCATTTTGCCCTCAACGCTGAGTGACCGACGAGGCACAGAATTCAAGACGCTCCTAGCTGTCCCCAGAGCCACTGCTACGCGGACCTTCCCGTGAGTCGGTGAGCAGTTCCGTCCCCCGAAGGGCTCCAGACTCGCTCCTCGCCCTGGACGCTGCGTTTCACAAGGAAGGCTCGGGATGTGCGTGCCATCTGTCTTCATTCCGGCCCAGCAGGTGGCACAGTTTTTCAACCTGAGAACAATCTTCCTCGCTTTCGGGGGGCGGGGGGGGGGGAATTACCAGCCACTTTATCTCCAATACCGATTCACGGCCTTCCTGCCGATGACCTCCTCCCGTGGCTTTTATCGGGGGATCTTCTCCCCTGCGGGGCGATCCGCTCCGTCACTCGCTGTGCTGCTTCGTGGTCTCTCCTTGGCACGTCTGCCGTTAATCCTAGGACTGTCTTCAACTCGACTTTCCGGCTTACTCGTTCCTTCAGCTATGCCTTGAGTTTCCATTTCAAGGGCTGTCTATAGATATAAAACCCTAACATGCAAATAGACCTCACGGCGGAGCAACTGAACAACCGGTCACTATGACGTGCGCTGACCACCAGGGGGCGTGCACAGAACATGACGGGCATTGGCTGCGGCGGGATGGTGGAGCAGGTGAGTGGGGGCGCCAGACGAAGGTGGGGTGCCCGTCCCTGTCATCGGGGGGAGCCTCTGGTGGTGACTGAAAATTCTTTGCTCCCGCCACACGCTTGCACCTGCTGCTGGCACCGGCCCTGATCGCTCGGTGCCGTCGGCAGGTACGAGCGGCAGCTGCCGGCCCCGATCGCCCCTCAGGGCTTCTCCACCTCCCCCTGCTCCTGAGGGGCGATCAGGGCAGCAGCCGCCACTCACACCTGCTGCTGGTGCCGGATCCAATGACTCTGCGCCGCCAGCGGGTGCAAGCGGGGCTGGTGCCGTCAGCGCCCGGGAGCAGCAGCGGCGGGAGCGGTGCTGCCGGCAGACAGGGGACCGGGGGCTGCGGCAGGAGGGGCCAGGCAGGGGCACGGAGGTTGGGCCGAGACCCGACCCTGTGCCCACCGCAGCCTCACAGCCCACAGTTCCTGTCAAGGTGCACGAATTCGTGCACTGGGCCCCTAGTTGTTTTTATAAGATCCCTAGCTGGTCCTTTGACCTAACTTCCGATCCTCGCTTTACAGGTGCTCACTCATCACCCTGCTAAGAAGCACAGGTGTGGGCCCCGGACCCTCGTCACGGGCAAGGCCTCCGTGCCCGGGGCCGCGGTGAGACGTGGAGAGAACAACAGACTTGCCCCCACGGTGACCGTGAAGATCAGTGAATGACTCGGGGAGCCCGGAACACTGCCAGACACGTCGTAAAAGCTCAACAAATGAGGGGCCAGAGGCCTCCTCCGGTCGGACGCCCGACCACCCGTGAACGGGCCGCTCAATTCCGTGACACGAATCCGGGTGCCAGCGACGCCCGCCCTGCCGCTCCCGCCCGCGAGTTGTCATTCTCTCCAAGATCCTTGCTCTTCCTTCGCAGGTGGAGCCTGAAACCGCCCGACATCACAGGAGGCCTTTCCTCCGTCCTCTCTGGTCCTGTCACCTAGCAGGAGGCCACCTTGCGGCAGCCCGTGCTTTCTCCCCCAGGTGGTGACGCCTTTGGTGGCCCGGTTCGGCCACCTGTCCATCCTCCTCGCCGCCCACGGGGTGCCCGCGTCCCGCTCTGAGCCCGGTGCGACGCCCCCTGCAGGGGACACTCGGAAACCTCTCCGTCCCGGGAGCCGCTTTTCTCCTCCCTCCGTCCTCGGTTTTAAAAGTCGTTAGTAAACGGAACAAGAAGATCCAATGATGTCTTTTCAGAGCAGGTGAGCATGTTGAAAATAATAATGACTTGTGCCCAGTCAACAAAGGTGCTGGGAACGTGCAATGCGGCGCACGACGTAGTACGATGCTAGAAAAGCCACGGGCCGTGTATGCAGCTTCACGGGTGCACGTGCGTCGGGCCCAGTGGGCGGCGACGAGCCACGTGTGAAATCAATTCCCGGAGCGCGAGGCAGGCCGCTTCGACCTGAATCATCCCACGTCCACCGCATTGCCATCGGCCTGCAGTGGGCAGTGGTGTGTACCAAGGAAGGGCTCCGCGTTTTGCTTAACATCGTAATTAATGACTGGGAAGATAACGAACAGCACAGAACGCATTCTGAACCATGTTCCATTATCAAGTGCTGCGAGAATCACTGACATCAGATTACACACGCAGAAGTCATAAACCGAGTCAGACGGAGGTGTCAATTTTTAAGAGTTTACTCTGCCTCGCAAGGGGTACACTGGGCGGGGGCAGGTCCCGGACAGCCTGTGGGTCAGGCCAGGGTTTCAGAGACAGAGACAGAGACAGAGACAGAGACGGACAGAGACAGAGACAGAGATGGACAGAGACAGAGACGGACAGAGACAGAGACAGAGATGGACAGAGACAGAGACAGAGACGGACAGAGACAGAGATGGACAGAGACAGATACAGAGACGGACAGAGACAAAGACAGAGACAGAGATGGACAGAGACAAAGACAGAGACAGAGACAGACAGAGACAGAGACGGACAGAGACAGAGGCGGACAGAGACGGACAGAGACAGAGACAGACAGAGACAGACAGAGACAGAGGCGGACAGAGACAGAGACGGACAGAGATGGACAGAGACAGATACAGAGATGGACAGAAACAAAGACAGAGACAGAGATGGACAGAGACAGAGACGGACAGAGTCAGATACAGAGACGGACAGAGACAAAGACAGATACAGAGATGGACAGAGACAAAGACAGAGACAGAGACGGACAGAGACAGAGGTGGACAGAGACAGAAGCGGACAGAGACGGACAGAGACAGAGACGGGCAGAGATGGACAGAGACAGAGACTGACAGAGACAGAGACAGAGACGGACAGAGACAGAGACAGAGGCGGACAGAGACAGAGGCGGACAGAGACAGAGACAGACAGAGACAGAGACGGTCAGAGACAGAGACAGGCAGAGATGGACAGAGACAGAGACAGAGATGGACAGAGACAGACAGAGACAGAGACGGACAGAGACAGAGACGGTCAGAGACAGAGACAGACAGAGACAGAGATGGACAGAGACAGACAGAGACAGAGATGGACAGAGACAAAGACAGAGACAGAGATGGACAGAGACAGAGATGGACAGAGACAAAGACAGAGACAGAGATGGACAGAGACAGAGACAGAGATGGACAGAGACAGAGACGGACAGAGACAGAGACAGAGACGGACAGAGACAGAGACAGAGATGGACAGAGACAGAGACGGACAGAGACAGAGACGGACAGAGACAGAGACAGAGATGGACAGAGACAGAGATGGACAGAGACAGAGACGGACAGAGACAGAGATGGACAGAGACAGACAGAGATGGACAGAGATGGACAGAGACAGAGACGGACAGAGACAGAGATGGACAGAGACAGAGATGGACAGAGACAGAGATGGACAGAGACAGAGACAGAGATGGACAGAGACAGAGACGGACAGAGACAGAGACGGACAGAGACAGAGACAGAGATGGACAGAGACAGAGATGGACAGAGACAGAGACGGACAGAGACAGAGATGGACAGAGACAGACAGAGATGGACAGAGATGGACAGAGACAGAGACGGACAGAGACAGAGATGGACAGAGACAGAGATGGACAGAGACAGAGACGGACAGAGACAGAGGTGGACAGATGTCTCTGGCACTAGAAGAGGTCACTCTCAACCCTCGGGACCCGATGAGACGCCCCACAAAGGTGGTTGCAGCGCTGGGCCCTGCTGACCTCATGCCCACAACAGGGAACCGCAGGCCGTGGGAGTGGGGGGCATGTTTGCAGACAAGCGGGGCCTGGCTGTGCCCGTGAGCCCGTGAGCCCCTGGCCACTGGCCGCTGACCACAAGGCCGGCAGCTCAGAGGGTCCCCGAGAAGACGCACACAACGCAGAGACGGGACGAGCATGAACGCGGGGATGTGAGGGGACCCGTGTCTTTCTGACGGGCCTCCCGGGGGAAACCGGGGGTCTGGGGGGGAGAAAGAACCACAGAAGAAAATTCCCCCAAATTCCCGGGAAAGCAGCCGCAGGAGCTGGGCGGGCGGGGCCGCTAAGTGGGAATCCCAAGCCAGACCCACCCCCAGCGTGGTGCTGGGACGCACCTCACGAGCCCCAGCGCCACCAGGGAGCGGGACACAGACCCGGTCCCTAAGAGAGACGGCCGGACGGCGGCTCTGGGGCGCATGCCTGTGAACTCGGATTCCAACGCGAGTAAAATTAGATCCATGTGGGAATAAACATATTTTTAGTCACCCAAGGGCTGTGAGCGCGTTCCCACTCACAGATGTTAGCAGGATGCGCTTCAGAGGAGAGACCGCGGGGCGATGAACGTGAACAAAGGCTGGGCCGCGGAGAGGAGCCGGGGCACATGGGAGGCAGGCGGGGCGATGGGACACCGTGGACCCCCAGTTACAACTAAAAACAACGGGGGGCTCCACCCGCAGCCTCTCCCCCCGGGGATGCGGGCAGGGCCGGGCCTCGCCCTGCAGGGAGGACACGGGTGCAAAGACGTGGATCCGACGGGCAAAACCCAGCTCGCGGAAGCCTCCGTGTGTCCAACAGGGCTTCACGCCGAACGGGGAAAGGGCTCCATCCTGGCACAGCTGTTTGTTAAATACCTTCCACTGATTTGTAGAGAGAGAGAGGGAGAAGGCTGGAGAGACAGAAACATCGACGATGAGACAGGAACATCGTGGATCGGCTGCCTCCTGCACCCCACACTGGGGAGGGAGCCTGCAACCCGGGCCTGTGCCCTGACCCGGGAATCGAACCAGAACCGCTTGGTTCCTGGGTTGACACCCGGCCGCTGAGCCACGCCGGCCGGGCTGGTTTTTCTTCTAAAGGTATCAGAGAGGGCGCGATCTGTTTCATACCTATAAGGCGATTCCTGGATCCCTGGCCAACCATCGGCTGTGATCAGAACCGGTTTTACTAGCGCCAAAAATAAAACAAGGACATCGGTGAGGTTTCAGTCGCTAGCACCCGCTCGCGACCCCACCCCCTGCCTAAGGCCAACGACAGGAAGAGAGAAATCGGAGAGGGAAAAGGTACACCAGAACCGACGGACCAGCGGTCTGCTCAGAAGACCCACGGGGATCCGCTGACCGGCCGTTAGCAGCCCTTTGCTAAGAAAACAGAAAAGCGTGACTTACACCGGGGGGAAGAACAGGAAGAGGGGGGTGTGGGAAACACGGATCCCCGTGTGAGTGCAGACATCTAACAACACGGTGTGAGACCGTTCGACCGGGCAGAAGCCTTGCAGCGCCCCGGGAGCGGCGGCACCACTGAGTGAGGGGGCGCGGCGTCGCGGGCGCAGCGAGGCCTCGCCGCGAGCAGCTGCACGTATTCGAAGGTGAGCACGCCAGGGGACTGTCACAGCATTGCCTGTTCCAGAAAAAACGAAGTCACCCTGTGTCCTCCAAGGGGCGCTAAACAGCGCGAGAGGTAGCCCCGCTCATACACGGCGACGTGTTGTGGGATGGTCCCCCGGAAACCTACATAATTCTACTAACCAACGCCGCCCCTATAAAGCCAATTAACAAAAAATCAAAAAAGAGAGATCATGTAATGGGCATGTGCCCTGACCAGGAATCGAACGGGGACCTCTTTTTTTTTTTTTTTTAATATATTTTATTGATATTTTTACAGAGAGGAAGGGAGAGGGATAGAGAGTTAGAAACATCGATGAGAGAGAAACATCAATCAGCTGCCTCCTGCACACCTCCTACTGGGGATGTGCCCGCAACCAAGTTACGTGCCCTTGACCGGAATCGAACCTGGGACCTTTCAGTCCACAGGCCGACGCTCTATCCACTGAGCCACACCGGTTTTGGCCGAACGGGGACCTCTTGGTTCATGGGTCGACACACAGCCACGGAGCCACGCCGGCCAGGCTGGTGTATTTCTTTATAATCAACATTCACTACATTTCCTAGACGTTTCTGCTTAAAATACTGCGTCGGAAACCGAAGGCTGTTGTTCAAGGTGCGAGGAACAGGCTCCACCCTCCTGCCGCTTGCCCGGCAGACAAGCTCCGGGCGGGCCGCTCTGTGCACGGCTTCTCCCGGGAGGAAGCAGCCGGCAGGGGACACTCATTTACCGGAGGCGTGGGTGCCTGCCAACACTCCTGTCGGGTACAGCATAAGCATGAGCCCGGCCAGCTGGCTCCATGGAGAGAGGGTGGGCCCGTGGACCAAAGGGGCTCCGGTTCGATTCCGGTCCAAGGCACGCACCTCGGTCGCAGGCTCGATCCCTGGGCCGCTCGAGGCACATGCAGGAGGCAACCCATGGATGTGTCTCTCTCACGTCGACGTGTCTCTCTCCCTTCCCTCCCCACCCTCCCTTCCACTCTCTCAAAAAACCAGTGGAAAAAATATCCTCAGGTGACCGTTAACAAAACAAATAAATAAATAAACATTTTAAAAAGACCCCCAAGCTGCCCCATCTGGTGTGGCTCAGTGGATAGAGCGTCGGCCTGGGGACGGAAGGGTCCTGGGTTCGATTCCTGGTCAGGGCACATGCCTGGGTTGCAGACTCAATCCCCCGGGGCGTGCAGGAGGCAGCCGATCCATGATTCCCTCTCCCTTCCTCTCTCTGAAATCAATAAAAATATATATTTGAAAAGTAAATAATAAATAAAAAGGCCCCCGTGTTAAATGCCAGGACGTTTTCCAGACTCACTCCTACTTCCTTTCCGCTCACTTGTGTGCTGTTTCCCAATGAGGAAACGGGCGGTAACCGCGGGGGTGTGCTACCTCCCCCCCGTACCCCACGACGCGGAGAGAGACGGGAGATGCAGAGCGGGCACCGCCTGGGCACACGGTCCACGCTCCCCCCGCATGTCTCTAAGCCCACCTCTGACCCTCTTCTCCGTGAGCTTAATCGTGGCAAACGCCCTGGGCCTCACCTAGTTCACATGGGCCGATTTGACGTCAAACCTCCACATCACACTCTCTCCTGTGTCTCACCTGGAACCGAAATGCCGCACCAGCCTGACCCCGCGCGCCTCCACGTGAGCACACAGGACGCGTTTGTCTCCCAGGGTCCCACACGTTGCATTGCTCGCTGCCCCTCCGCGGAATCGGACCCCACGGCCGATACGTTCAGGGTTCAAAGGCTCCCTCCGTGTCTGCTTCCGCACACACACACACGTACACACACTCGGAAATGCAGCTTCTCGATTTCTGTGGCGGAGTTCCTAAATAATAAAGAAGACCTGCTTCGCTCACTTACCGTCACTCCTAGCGTGCGTAATGGAGCCTAACGGAAAAGCATTGTCAGCGGTGATGACGGGGCAGCACATACAGACGTTAACATTGAACTGGGAATGTCTCTCTCCACGAGACAGACTTTGTCCCATTCCCAGTGTCCACGTGGGTGCGTTCTCCTCCTCGGCGAGGAGAACAGTCCCGCAGCCCGGGCATTTCCAGCGGCCACGGCCTGGGGAAGGCAGGCTCCATTAGGAGCAGATGGCAACGTAAGCGCTTTGTCGCCGCAGTGACCCTCGATTCCTGGAACCCCTTCAGAAATAACGATTTTATTAATTAGATGATAACTCCATTATATCATCTTTCAATTATGTTAAAAGCAAGAACTTGGAAACGGGAAGTGATTTCTGCCCATTCATTACTGTCATTACCTCTGTACACAGGGCGGGGGGGGGGGGGGGGGGCTCTGGGCTGGCCTTCCCTGGGAGCCCCACACCTGGGCTACCTGCCAGATTCAAGGGGGCGGGGACCAAAGATGCACGCTTTTCCTTCACGAAGCGGGAGGAGGGAGGGTGCATGTGAGAACGGAGGAGAAAAAGGATGTACAAGCATAACTCAAACACCTTCCCAGGCTAATACATTTTGAGAAAGCACCTCTGAAAATTAATTTCCTTAAACTATCCTGTATCTTGTTCTCCATTAAAAAAAATAATAATAATAATTCAGCCCTGGTTGGTTTGGCTCAGTGGATAGAGCACCAGCCTGTGGACTGAAGGGTCCCAGGTTTGATTCCGGTCAAGAGCACATGCCTGGGTTGTGGGCTTGATCCCCAGTGGGGGGCGTGCAGGAGGCAGTCAATCAATGATTCCCTCTCATCATTGATGCTTCTATCTCTCTCTTCCTTTCCCTTCTTCTCTGACATCAATAAAAATATATTTAAAAACAAAAAAAACATTGAGCCCAGCCACAGTGGCTCAGTGGTTGAGCATCAACCTGTGAACCAGGAGCTCTCAGTCTGATTCCTGGTCACGGCATATGCCCAGGTTGCAGGCTCCATCACCAGTAGGGGCCGTGCAGGAGGCAGCTGATCAATGATTGTCATCATTGATGTGTCTATCTCTCTCTCTTCCTCTTTGAAATCAATAAAAATATATTTTTTAAAAAAACTTGGAGCATTGTAAGAGTAAGCATCTCAATATTGTGAAAAGTAATGAAGAAGCCATAACTAAAATCCTAAAATCAGCTCTAGCTGGTTTGGCTCAGTGGATAGAGCGTCGGCCTGCAGACTGAAGGGTCCCAGGTTCGATTCCGGTCAAGGGCATGTACCTTGGTTGCGGGCACATCCCCAGTAGGGGGTGTGCAGGAGGCAGTTGATCAATGTTTCTCTCTCATCGATGTTTCTAACTTTCTATCCCTCTCCCTTCCTGTCTGTAAAAATCAATAAAATATATAAAAAAAGAAAAAAGAAAATCCTAAAATCAGAGTCGGGAAGGCCTGTAGACGGCGATCTCACGCCCAGCATGTCGTGTCAATTACTCCAGCTCCTTTACCACCTCAGCAGAAGGAGGAGGATTTTCCCCTTGCCCAGCAACAAGCCCAGCCAATGGAAACACTGCAGCTCAGCCAATGAGAAGCCATCATCCCCTGAAGTCTAACTTTCCTCCAATGAAGGTTCATTTTTCTGTGGCAGCGACTTCCTGTCCCACCCTCTGTTCTATAAAAGCCCACTGTCCTGTGTCATCCCCCAGAGCATCTCTCTGCTGGCTGGATGAGATGCTGGCCTAAATCGTTTCATAAAGCCAATCAGACCTTCTTCAAGCTTCCTGTTCAATTCTGTTTATTAACCGTTTAGAGCAGCCGTGGGCAAACTACGGCCCGCGGGCCGAACCGGCCCGTTCGGCTGTTCTATCCGGCCCGCGGAGCCGAAAGAGCGGAGGGTTCTCTTGCTCTCCCCTCCGCTCCTTTCCTTTGAATTTATATCAGTTCACACAAACACTCCATCCATGCTTTTGTTCCGGCCCTCCAGTCCAGTTTAAGAACCCATGGTGGCCCTCGAGTCAAAAAGTTTGCCCACCCCTGGTTTAGAGACTGCTGTGGTCAGAAACAGGTGATACATCCAATTCCCTTTCATATTCAAAAAGTCAAGACACTGAGTCTGCCCTTTGTACCCAGCTTTTTTTTTATTGATATTTTACAGAGAGGAAGGGAGAGGGATAGAGAGCTAGAAACATCGATGAGAGAGAAACATCGATCAGCTGCCTCCTGCACGCCCCCTACTGGGGATGTGCCCGCAACCAAGGTACATGCCCTTGACCGGAATCGAACCCGGGACCCTTCAGTCCGCAGGCCGACGCTCTACCCACTGAGCCAAACCGGTTTCGGCTGTACACAGCTTTGTAAGCTCAGAAAACAGTCCACCGCGACCGTTTCCTCCTGTACATACAACATCACAGGGTCACTTCAAACCGGAAAACAAAAGCCCAAGCCAGGACCCGCGGACGCAGCGTTCCTATGCATTTCCACCCCCTGCACAGCGTTCTCCCCCGAGGTTCCTAGGGAACAGGGTGGTATTTCTAGCGATTAGGGGTCGGCTGGCCGGAAGGCCCCTGGGCGGCAGCAGGCAGGGCACAGGATGATCCGTACTCCGGGACTTCGCGGGGTGGGAGGGCGCGGGGAGGGTTGCACGCGCAGGGCCAGGCTGCCCTGGCCACAGGATTCTTTCACTGTCCAGTCGTCTCCCAGGAAAAGCAGCCCTCGGGGCGACGCGGGGGGGTGCGCGTGCAGCTGCGCCCAGCGCGGGTGACGGATGGCTCTCCCCACGGTCACGGGGCTCCGGCCGTGTTGCTGTCTCAGGTGAGGCAGCTCAGCAAGCACAGCGCACACTGAGGTGCCTGGGGTGCGACCTTATTTCTTTTTTTTCTTTTTTTAATATATTTTATTGATTTTTTTTACAGAGAGGAAGGGAGAGGGATAGAGAGTTAGAAACATCGATGGGAGAGAAACATCGATCAGCTGCCTCCTGCACACCTCCCACTGGGGATGTGCCCGCAACCAGGTACATGCCCTTGACCGGAATCGAACCTGGACCCTTCAGTCCGCAGGCCGACGCTCTATCCACTGAGCCAAACCAGCTAAGGCCCTTATTTCTTTTTTTCCTCTTTTTAATAATAAGCTTCTGCCCGAACAAAAGCTGGGTAAGAATGCTCATTCTTTATTTTTATTTATTTACTTTTTAAATCCTCACCCGAGGGTATTTTTCCATTGATTTTTAGGGAGAGTGGAAGAGAGAGGGAGAGACTGGGAGAAACATCAATGTGAGAGAAACACATCGATGGGTTGCCACCTGCACGCGCCCCGACCAGGGCCCGGGCCAGGGAAGAGCCTGCAACAGAGGTACGTGCCCTTCACCGGAATTGAACCCGGAACCCATAGGTCCGCAGGCCGACACTCTATCCACTGAGCCACACCAGCCAGGGCCCCACCTTATTTCTTGTCCCCTGAGAGCTGACCACAGAGGAAGGGCATCTGGAGAGACCCCAAACGAGAAGGGCTCGGTCTAAGAAACATTCACACGCCTTCACACCGTCTACGCCAGGCGTGTGCTTGGCAGACAAGTCCTGTACGAAGCACAGATAAGCCGGAGCCCTCCGCGGAGACACGGCGGGTGAACGAGCGCTGGGAACGGGGTGGCGGCCCTCAGGGACCCGGCACGTAACCTACAACTTCAACTTCGTGACATGCGTGGGGTGGAATGTTCCCGAACATTATTCCCAAATTGGCGTCTCGACTACCTTACTAAGACTTTAAATATTTTATCAAACATGAAAATTAAGTGGTGCCGAGAGACTGAGGATGGTCGCGCTTAGAATATCGACGCACACGGCCCATCTTAATGTCACGGCGGTTTAGGTGCTGGTCACTCGGCGGCAGGCTGGCGGGACACGGCACTTGTTATTTGTCATCGGTTCCGGGTGCAGCCCGGAGCTGGCGACGTTCCGGAGGAGGACTCAGCTGGGCGCCTGTGGCCACAGCCCCGTTCTCAGACCTTAATTGTGTCCCAACGCGCAGGAACGGGGCACGTCTGTCTCCTGAGTGACAGCAGCATGACCTCCTAATCGCGTGCACCGCTCCCCCGTACACAGAATGATAGCACAAGACTGGGTTAAATAATTTTACCGCAGAAAGTGCTAGCAAACGTCTGCCAGGAAATGAGGCTGTAGTTCCCTTAGCAACAATTATGGGGGCCCTTGGGCCAATCCCGCCCGTGGGTTGTGTGTGGCTCCACGAAGTAGCATCATTCCTTAACCTGCCGTTACGTGTTCGGCCTAGATCGTGCGCCCGATGAACGAACGCCCTCCCCTGTTTGTCCTTGTCCCCGGGGCCCATGGCCACCTTCCTTCCGTCCCTCGTGGAGCAAACGCGGCGCTGCGGGGACACTCGGGCTTTAGGAGAGCTGTGAGCACGGAAACTTAACTGCATCACTTAATCTCAGCTGAAGTGAGTCTCGAGGCTTCCACATCTTCATGCGTTGTTTGCAGTTTTCAGCTCTTCAACGCAAAGTGAGGCGGAAGGTGGCGGCACAGGTAAACACCTGTCCTCGCCGCCTCCCACAACCACATCAGAATTACAACTAAGAGACAGAACCACCATCAGAACTGCTGGGAAGCTGGCTGGCTGGAAGTCCCACAAGTTGAGAAGAAGAAAGCACTCTGAGACTGGTAGGAGGTGCAGAGGCAGGGAGCAGGCTGGGCCGGCACCCACGTGGGCCACATTTTTCATCAGGAGGGAGATCGTCTCTGCAGAGACCGCCTGGAGGAGCAAGGGGCCCAGCCCCACCCCAGACCCCCAGCCCAGGGTCCCAGAGCTGGGAGAGAAGTCCCTACGGGCAGTAAGAACCAGTGCAGATTGGGGCTCAGTGACACACAGGCTGCTGGAGACCCAGCTGTTCCTCTTAAAGGGCCAGCACACAAACTGAACGTACAAGCTCCCGCTTGCTCTGAGCTCCAGTGCTGGGTGAACTTGGGGCCGGCTTTCTCCCAGCCAGAGGTGCTCGCAGGGATCATTGTTCCTGTGCTGGGTGGGACCTTCCTGGTCACAGGGCTGACTGGCAGCCATTTCTGTTGGCTCCACCCTGGTGCTTCCCTAAGACCCCGCCTCACCCAATGTACAACCCCACCCAAGCTGCCTGCAGCGGCTTTTGCATATGAAGGACCTGTCCTTGCTCAGGCTACAGGCTCTCGAACAAGCTGCAGCTGGGTCAGGGAGCCACAAACCTGTCAATAAAAGGCCCAAAACCAGCACCAGCACAGCCTGCCTTGCTTCACAACTGGACCTCGTCTGGGCACTTCTAAACCCCATACAAAGAAGAGGATCTGCAGATCTCTCTGTAGCTCCTGCTGGGTGGCCCCAGGCAGTGACTGACTTTGCATGTCCTTGGAGATCCAAGAGCCAGTGTACCCAGGGGTCAGAGTGAGACCACACCAGATTACAACTCTTCACATCCATAAGAGACACACTCAAGGGGCAGACTTGGTGAGCGCCAAAGCCCCACTGAAGCAAGCCCTGCCCCATAAGGGTGTCTCCTGCACAGAAGCTCTTCCATTGTAGACACAGCTGGTCCCCATAGCCAATCGGCCTGGAGGTCAATTCCTCCCAGTGACACCAACAGCAATCAAGGCTCAACTACAACAAGACTGTGCACACAGCCCACACAGGGTGCACCTAGAGCTCCCAGCTCAGGTGACTGGGGAGGCTGAGCCACTGGGCCCTATAGGACACCTAGCACACAAGGCCACTCTACCAACTCAAGTAGACATAGCACCTCTACCCAATACATAGAAACAAACACAGGGAAGCAGCCAAAATACAGAGACAACAAAACATGTCACAAATGAAAGAAAGCAAACGACTGGATATAGAGTTCAAAACCACGGTTATAAGGTTACTCAAGAACCTTCTAGAAACCTCCAAAAAAATGGAAAAGGACCAGTCAGAAATCAAGCATACGTTAACTGAAATAAAGAATAATATACAAGGGATCAACAATAAAGTGGACTCTGAGAATCAAATCAGAATCAGTTACCTACAAGGGAGCACCCATACGACTGTCAGCTGATTTCTCAACAGAAACTATGCAGGCCAGAAGGGAGTGGCAAGAAATATTCAAAGTGATGAATAGCAAGAACCTACAACCAAGATCACTCTACCCAGCAAAGCTATCGTTTAGAATGGAAGGTCAGATAAAGAGCTTCACAGATAAGAAAAAGCTAAAGGAGTTCATCACCACCAAACCAGTATTATATGAAATGCTAAAGGGTATTCTTTAAGAAGAGGAAGAAGAAATAAGAACAACAAAATGTTAATATCTAATTAACTTAATGAGTTTTTCAGGTTGACACTATTTGGTGTGCTGTGTGCCAAGCAGTAGAGTTCTTACGAATCACACCCATGCAGGATTAATACGAAGACCTGCCAGGGGCAAATCTTGAACAGGTGTATGCCTGAGTCTTATGTAAATAACGACGTAGAGATACAGATTTTCACACCCGGGTTGAAACAAAGCTAAAAAGTGCTTTAAAAAATCACAAAGCGGCCGAAACCGGTTTGGCTCAGTGGATAGAGCGTCGGCCTGCGGACGGAAGGGTCCCGGGTTCGATTCCGGTCAAGGGCATGTACCTTGGTTGCGGGCACATCCCCAGTAGGAGGTGTGCAGGAGGCAGCTGATCGATGTTTCTCTCTCATCGATGTTTCTAACTCTCTATCCTTCTCCCTTCCTCTCTGTAAAAAATCAATAAAATATATTTAAAAAAAAATAAAAAATAAAAAAATAAAAAATCACAAAGCGCCCGGTCAGCATGGCTCAGTGGTTGAGAATTGACCTATGAAACAGGAGGTCACAGTTCGATTCCAAGTCAGGGCACATGCCTGGGTTGCGGGCTCGATCCCCCGTGTGCGGTGCACAGGAGGAAGCCGGTCAGTGATTCTCTCTCATCGTTGATGTTTCTCTCTCTCTCTCTCTCTCTCTCTCTCTCTCTCTCTCTCTCTCCCTCTTCCTTCCTCTTTGATTTCTCCCCAAGGGCTGGCTCCCTTACACAGACCCTGACAGGTGGATTCAGTACGCTGTTGGCTCTCTCCCATGATTCCCAAGCTGGTTCAGGGTGGACGCCTTGCATTCCTGAGGGAAGGGATGTGAGGTGGTGATAGAGGAAGCATCTAGATTTGGCCCCACCCAGTTCCTGGCACAGAGCCCTGAAACCCTTGGGGTTTCCGAGGGAAGCCCCTTCCAACCCTACCTGAGTTTATGCTAATGAGGTGACTCTCAGGGAATCCACCCGTGACCTCCTGGTTCATAGGTCGATGCTCAACCACTGAGTCAGGCTGGCCAGGCAAGAATGTATTTTAAAATAATACTTTTTAAAAAATCCTCACCCAAGGATGTTTTTTTCATTGATTTTTTTAGCGAGAATGGAAGGGAGGAGGAGAGACAGAGATAGAAACATTGATGCAAGAGAGACATGGATTGGTTGCCCCCTACAGGCACCCCAACCGGGACTGGGGATCGAGCCTGCAACTGAGGTGTGTGCCCTTGACCAGAATCGAACCCAGGACCCTTCAGTCTGCAGGCTGACGCTCAATCCACTGAGCCAAACCGGCTAGAGCAGTGGTCGGCAAACTCATTCGTCAACAGAGCGGGACCACTGGGCTAGAGCAATCACGGTATTTTAATACTGATATTCCCAAGGGTCACAAGACGAGATGATAACAGTTTAAATATATTGGCTTAAATAAGAGGTGCTCTTAAACGTTATGTCACCTATTTATGCCACTTGTTTTATGGCAAATTAAAACCCCGTGGAAGCCTCCCTCGTGTTTCTGCTGAGCTCTGCGCTTCGGGGACCCTCGGCGGGATAGGCTGACCCGGCGGCTGGATGGGAGGCCCGGACAGTCTCACTGTTGGGGCACGTGCGCGCTGCTTTCATTGTCACGGGACACAGGCATGACTTCCAGAGTTTTTAACCAAGTGGCTGCCGAGAGCTGCCGGCTGCTAAAAGCGAGGGCAGGTGCACAGAAGGAGGAAGCCGCACGGGGTGGAGTCATGTGACCGGGGTCACAGTTAGGTCATCGCCGTCAATCACCATCGAACCCGCCAGCTCCGAGCAGCACCGAGCGCCTGGTGGCTGAGACCGAGCGCCGGCCCTGGCAGCCACACGTCTTGGCTAGAAAGCAATTCAGTGGCCAACGCTGGCAGCCCGTTTCCGCCCGGCGGCCGTGGGCCGGGCCTGGAGACCGGCAGAGGTCGGCAAGCCAGGAGGGCTCCTGGGGCATTTCCTGTTCTCCGCAAGGCACGGCCCTACCTCTCCTGGCAAGCGTTTCCTCGGTGTCAGCGAGGCCCGGCGCACCGCTGCCCTGGCCAGGTGCCCAGATGGTTAGAGCGTCATCCTCCTACGCCCAGGTGGCGGGTTCGAGCCCCAGTCGCCCCACGTACAAAAAGCAACCAACGTCTGCCTACATCGGCGGAGCCACACGTCGCTGCGTGTGGAAGGGAAGCCACCAGTGACCTAACGAGGGAATTTCAACAGGGCTCCGCGCTGACCCTGGCGTGGAAGGAGGAAGTGGTGGAGACCGGGGCCAGGGTGGAGGCCACACGTGGGGAGAGACAGCGCGCTTGTCCCACCCCGACGCTGGGGACAGACCGCAGCGCTCCCCCGATGACACTTTTGTGGACGTTATTCGAAGCCAAAACCAGAAGATTTCCAGGGAATATTCGCTCACGGTCCCCAGGACGGAGGAGAGCAGGGCAGCCCGCCTCACGGGAAACTGACCACATCGCACGGGGGGGACAGCCCTCGGGGAACCCTTCAGGAAAACCCCGTGCTTTCCACAGAGCACCGCTCCCAGCGGCTGAGTCACACGCTCCGGCCGCCCCGCGGTCCTTGGCGAGCTGCGTGATGCCACCAGCTTCCCGGGGAACCGGGCGTGTGGCTCTGCCGCCGCCACGTTGTCGTTTCTGATAGGAGAGTCCCAACGACCCTCTAGGTCTTGGGGTTCAGGCAACTGCGCCCGCAGAACGGGAGACTGCGCGTCATCCCGGCCGCTCAGGCGCCGACCCGCGTCCCTCCGAACGCCCGCCCCGCCCCGCCGAGATTCTGAATGAACGTTAGCTCACATTTATTCCTTTGTTCCTTCCCAAACATCATGGAAGCTCCTTATAAATTAAAAAACACAGCCCGGCCGGCGTGGCTGAGTGGTTGAGCGTCAACCTATGAACCAGAAGGTCATGGTACGATACCTGGTCAGGGCACATGCCCGGGTTTCGGGCTCGATCCCCAGTGGGGGTGTGCAGGAGGCAGCTGATCCATGCTTCTCTCTCATCATGGAAGTTTCCATCTCTTTCTCTCCCTCTCCCTTCCTCTCTCTGAAATCAACAGAAACGTATTTTTTTTCTTCAAACAAGAGCCATGCATGTATGTTAGTGTATGTAATGAGCTTATAGCGATGACCTAGGTGTCACGTGTCTGCAAAAGTGCCCACCTCCCTCCTGCTCTTGAGGTTAACAGGCAGACCTCCTGGGTCGGCCAGGCCCTGCAGGGCGGTGTCCTGATAGGCGACCGATGACAGCGCCGACCAGCGCTGAATGTCAGCGTGCGCAGGGGCTCCCGGTGGGGATCCCAGAAGGCAGTGCTCCGGCTGCAGAGCCCAAGCCCACGGGACTCCACAGGCCTGCCTTCCCCAGTCTCACGTCCAACGTGCTCCCAGCTACGGCCGGGCTTCTCGGCATATCGCGGTCCCTTCGCCCCGAAAGGCTTTCTGCACGGATTCTCTTCCCCGGGGGGTCCAGCTGATGGGCAGTAGCTGGTCGTGAAGGTTTACTCGCCATCCACACCAGTCACTCTGCAGATCAGAACGCTCCTTGGCCATCACCCGCCACTTACAAATGGGGAAGCGTCACCTGTGGGGGACCAAGTCACACGTGCCAGGCGGACACCGTGTTTGGACTGAACCAGAGCCGACCTCCTGAGGCCCCTCACAGACCTATCCCCCCCTCAACTCCAGACATCCTATCTAATAAAGACGGAATATACAAATTGACCGTAACTTCGTGACAAAGATGGCGGCGCCCACAGCCAATAAGGAGGGAATATGCAAATTGACGCGACAAGGCGAGAGGCGGACAGGCAGCTCCGGGCTGGAGCAAAGGCGGAAAGGTGGCTCCGGCCGGAGCGAAGGCGGTGCCGGCAGCCAGGGGTCCCGGGTTTGATTCCGGTCAAGGGCATGCACCCGAGTGGCAGGCTCCTCCCCAGCCCGGGCCCTGGTTGGGGCTCGTGCAGAAGGCAACCAATCCATGTGTTTCTCTCACAACGGTGTTTCTGTCTCTCCCTCTCTTCCACCCTCCCTAAGAATCAATGGGAAACCAGCCTCGGGTGAGGATTAACCAAGAAGAAAGAGAAGGAAGAACTGCAAAGCCAGTGGGACCTGACCACCCCTGAGGTCATCTCTCCCCCACGGGAGGTAAATGCTCAAGGAGCTTGCTTATCCAAACTCCCCCGCCGGACCCGCCTCCCGTGGGGCCCACGGCCCGGCCCGGGGTCCGAGACGGAAGACAACCTCTGCGGAGTCACGGCTCTGGGGTCCCTCAGCCACTGGCTGCCACCGCTCCCACTCCAGCCTCAGGCCTCCTGCCCGCCCACGCCCCGAGGGAGCAGCACATGCACCCCGCTCTGAACAACCACCCAGTCCGTGAGCCCCAGGAAGAACGGGGTGTCCGTCCTGACCCCTCCTCAGGCCGGCAGGAAGCTGGTGGGTTTCGGGGGACACAGCGCTTTGGACCTTGACTCCGGGGGGATGGGGCAGAACGGGGCTAATCAGAGAACGGACAGCTATCGAGCTGCAGGGGTCAACAGTCACCCGAAGTGACATCCAACACGTGGGGCGTGGGGCTCCTCCCCCACAGGAGCAGTCTGTCTGAATAAGCTCCACTTCCAACCCAAGGGTGCAAGCCCCGGCACACGCAGACCCAGGCCCGGGGGGAGGGACCCTGCCACTTTCAACACGTCTTTGCTGGGAGCCCAGGTCACCCCGAATTCCGCTCCGGGGTCATTAGGTTTGACCCATTTCAACAAATGCTCCGACTCCCCCAGAGAAGGGTCTCTGGCACAACCGAACGTTTCACACACACACGCATGTTCACACACAGGTGTTCAGCCACCCGACCGGCTAACTAGGCAGGAATTTGGAAAACTGTGTATACCCCACAGCCATGATGTGTGCATGTGTGTGCATGTGTGCATGTGTGTGCACACGTATACATGCCTGTGAGCCCTGTGTATTGCCTGTGTGAGTGCTTGTGCAGCTGTGTGCATGTGTGTGAGTCCATGTGTGTGTCTGCATGCACATGGATGTACATGTGTGCTGTGTGTCTGTATGTACATGGACATGCACGTGTGTGTCTGTGAACCCATGTGTTTGCTGTGTGTCTGTGTGCACATCGATGTTACGTGTGTGCTCTGTGTGTCTGTGTGTACATGGACATGTGTG
Organism: Plecotus auritus; assembly: GCF_963455305.1. Taxonomy (NCBI): domain Eukaryota; kingdom Metazoa; phylum Chordata; class Mammalia; order Chiroptera; family Vespertilionidae; genus Plecotus; species Plecotus auritus. The sequence continues at coordinate 2,772,889 of NC_137772.1, forward strand.
TCTGTGAACCCATGTGTTTGTTGTGTGTCCGTGTGTGTGTGTGTGTGTGTGTGTGTGTGTGTGTACATGTGCCCGAAGAGGGGAGAACGGGAGGAAAGCTTCCTGGCATACGTTTCCTCCCGTACTAAGTCTCCCTGAGTTTGCAGCCTCCTCAGCCCTCACAAATGTAGAGTCCAAGCCACCATCCCCAAACCCAAGTCGAAAATTCAAAGGTGCTAGATTTCACTAGTGTGATGGCAATTCCTGTGACAACAAAGCCTGACTCCTCCCCCCGCTCCCCTCCCTGAGGGACAACGGCCAAGGGGACCACACGTAGCAATCCGCCTCCCCGCTGGCCCCGAGCCCGCACCGCAGAAATACTAGGACGTGGGTCCAGACGCCGCAGGCCCCGGGGGCATACAGTGCGTGGCAGGCGAGCTGACAGGCCTGGACCCCTGACCAGCCTCCGTAGCACCCCCTCCTCACCCTGTTCCCAGCTTCTGTCTGTTGTCTGCCCCCTGAAGTCCCACGGCCCTGTGTTTGTACGGGCATCAAGCACACGTTCCCCCCCAGGACAGCCAGGAGCCCCGGATTCGGGGCCTGGCAAAGGCTGCCACTTCAGACACGTCCGTGGCTGAATTATTTAATCCAGAAATGTGAAGCTCCACACCCTGGAGGCCGGCGGCCCGCATGCTCCTGGGGAGAACACGGAGCGGACGCAGGAAGCGGGTGTCCTCGCCATCGTGAGCGAGAAGCTTCTCGCAAGCTGGGCTCCCCGAGTCACCCGCGGGTCCGGGCCCGTCCCCGGAGCAGCAGCAGCGGCTCCTGTAGCACCAGCGGCCTCACCCCGCATGGCCACACCCTCTCGGGCCGCAGCTCCGGGCGTGTTGGCACGGGAGCTGGACAGTGCGGCCTGCGGAGCCCGAGGGCGTCACGCCCCGCATCGTCTCTCTGCGTCTGTGAGCCCCAGACGCCGTGGCAGTGCCACCAGCATCTCCTGAGCTGAGGGTAACCGGGCGGACGAGGAGAAATGTGAGGCAGAGGGAAGCCAGACCGGCGGGAGGTCTCAGGACAGGGCCGGAGGGGACAGCTGGGGGGCCAGTCGGTCCTGAGTTTAACAAAAGTGGGGAATGTGCAGGGCGCCCTCTTCTCTAAGACATGCGCCAGCTCCCGACGAGGCGTCAGCGCCCGGGAGGCAGGGATCCGGCTGAGAGGACGCTGAGCCGGGCGGTGCACCTGCTCACGGCGTCACTGCCGGCCGGGAGCTGTGCGGGCCTCGGCCTCGTCCGCACTCTGGAGCGTGCGGGAGGAGAAACTGAGGGACCGAGCGGGGAGAGGCAGGGGGCCGCCGCGCAGCAGGTCCCAGAGCAGCCGGCGCCAAGGCTAACGCGGCGTCGGGAAAGACAGGAGGAAGCGGGGGGCGGAGAACGCCCAGGCAGCCTGCGGGCTCTGCGGGCCACAGCTCTGCGTGACAGCGAGGCCACCGTGCGCCACGCACAGGCACCCACCCCCGCGGGAGCACCCCAGGCCTGTACACCGCACCGAGCACGGGTGGCGCCCGTCACCGCTCACTCGGCATCTCCCAAGCTCACAGGGAAGGAAGCCCACGGGGAGCAAGGCCAGAGGCGACCCGAGATTCCTCCCAAGGGCTCGTTCCGCCCCACACGCTGGGCAGACTCATCGCAGGAGGATGAGTCTGGGGAACACCAGGTTAACCGAGCGGGAGGTCACTTACAGAGGGCGTTCCTGCCTTTCCTTCCACGGGAGCACGGTCAACTGACCCCCCAGGGATGACTGCCCAGGACTGACCCCTGGGGCTGATCCCCCGGGACTGACCCCCCCAGGACTGACCCCCCCAGGACTGACCCCCCCCCAGGACTGACCCCCCCCAGGACTGACCCCCCTCCAGGGCTGACCCCCAGGGATGACCCCCCAGGGATGACTACCCAGGACTGACCCCTGGGGCTGATCCCCCGGGACTGACCCCCCGAGACTGACTCCCAGGGATGACTGCCCAGGACTGACCCCCCGGGACTGACCCCCCAGGGATGACTGCCCAGGACTGACCCCTGGGGTTGATCCCCAGGGACTGATCCCCGGGACTGACCTTCCCGAGGCCTGGATGCCAGCAGGACACAGAACTACAGGGGACCCCACGGCTCGGCAGGAAGGAGAGCCTGCTGATGCTCACCAGCCCGGGGACTCCGTGACATGACAGGAAAGCCTCCGTCCTGACATGGGGGCCCGGTGCCTGGACCCGCACCCGGGCCACACCTCCGCCGGCGCCTGGACCCACACCCAGGCCACACCTCCCCCGGTGCCTGGACCCACACCCGGGCCACACCTCCCCCGGTGCCTGGACCCGCACCCGGGCCACACCTCCCCCGGTGCCTGGACCCGCACCCGGGCCACACCTCCCCCGGTGCCTGGACCCGCACCTGGGCCACCCCTCGCCCGGTGCCTGGACCCACACCCGGGTCATCCCGCGCCAGGCGCCTGGACCCACACTCAGGCCACCCCTCGCCCACCACCCGTGGTCAGAGTCACAGTCCGGTAATGGGAACGAGGAGCAACCTCGCGAGCACGGGGCCTGAGAGCTGGTGAGGAAACCCCACGAGGCAGCGGCCTGTGACTCAGCTCGCGAGGGGACAGCGAATACAGAAACGGAACGGGCGGAGGCAGACGGCAGGCCGTGGACGGAGCCGGCAGCCAGCGCCTGTGGGTGCTCCGGGGGCTCGGCCACCAGATGCACACAAAGGAAGCCGGGCTGTTGCCACAGCAACCGTAGCCAAGGCCCAGGAAACAGGACCAGCACGCGGCTCCCCAGACGCAGGAGCCCGAGGGATGGGGACCAGGGACGCTCCTGGGGGAGGGACACGGCAGAGACGCTGGTCGGGCTTGGCTTCCTCAGCATGCGCTGCACAGACTGCCCCTCAGCGGGTGGCCGGGACCGAGGCAAGGGTTCCAGACAGAGCGCCCCTGCCGGGGCCACGCTGTCCTGCCCCCCCCCCCCCCCAGGGCAGGGGCTGGGGCCAGTGGCCACGCAGACTTCGCTGCTCCCGACCTGGCAAGGCCACACAAAATCACGGCTCCGCCGTCTCTCCAGCGCTGTCCATCCTAAACGCTCACACAAATGTCGCCCTTCCTCCCAAGTATGGGAGGGTTCTCCTTAACTGAGAAGGGTTTTTTGGTGCGTGTTGTGTGTGTGTGTTTCTTACTTTGAAGTTCCAATGTGAGAAACCCTGCGTCTCAGACAGATTGCTGGATTTAAACAAAGAACAATTGGAAAGTGATTAAAACGGCTTTGCAGGCCCCGGCGCCATCCCAATACGCCAAGGTTGCGGGTTCCATTCCCGGTCATGGCACACACAGGAAGCAGCCAATGAGTGAATCGATTAGTGGAACCACAAATGGACGTCTCTCTCTCTCTCTCTCAAATCAACCAATTTTTTAAAATCGCTTTGCCATAAAAACGGGAAACATACTAGTACCTTAGAAACACAGTTCTTCCCACAGTCAAAAGCACGTTTCCAACCTGTGTGCCAACTACACTCGAGGAGGAGCCGTGTGCTGAGGGACAGGCCGTTTCAGGGGACAGGACCGGGGGGGGGGGGGCTGGGCGTGGGCCCCGGCTCACGGCCCCCACTGGGACCCCTGCCTGCCATTCAGCCCCTTCAGGCCTCAAGGACTCAAGTCCACGCCGACCTCCACAAGGCGAGGAGGTGATGAAATTACCGTCTCCCCCTCCCACCCTCACAGGGAAGTGGAGCTCAGAGTCAAGGTCACGTCAAGGGCAGGCAGCCTGCGCCCGCCATCGTGCGGCGGGGGCTCCAGCACCGGGGAGACAGAGCCGCGGGGAGACACAGCGGGGAAACCTGGCAAACACGTGAGAACAGCCCTGGCCTGGGTCGCGGTGTTTTTTAAATACGTTTTTATTGATTTTAGAGAGAGGAAGGCAGAGGGAGAGAGAGAGAAACATCCATGATGAGGGAGAATCATGGATTGGCTGCCTCCTGCAGGCCCCCTACTGAGGATCGAGCCCCCAACCCCGGCATGTGCCCTGACCGGGAATCGAACCGGCAATCTCCTGGTTCCTGGGTAGACACGCAACCACTGAGCCACCGGGCCGGGTCTGGAAACGGTCTTTTAAAGGATGCTCATCGTGGGATAAGTCCTAGTGTGTCTAGCTCCTCATTATATAACGGCCCATTGGCTGGATCCAGATACCTTACGTAAGACGGCTCTGAGTGTTAAGAACCGGGTGCCTAGTTGCTTCAGGGACCGCCAGAGCTGGGGCGGGCCGTCTCTGGGAGTCCGTGGCAGCAGGAAGGGGTCCGGGGTTAGGCAGGAAGGAGAAATGGACATGGACCAGCACACAGGTGGCTGGAGAATGCCCCAGGTGGGCGCCTGGCACATGCCAAGGCCCCGTGGTGAGGGGCAGGGAGCTGGAGCCGGGACTGGCACGCCAGGGGCCGGCGCTGCAGACAGGCTCCGCCCAGGAGAGCGACGTTTGGCAGCAGAGCTTGGGGGGCGGGCGGGGGGGTGCAGGGAGATCTGGGTCTGACAAAAGGCACAGAACGCAGCCTGCGGGGACGCGGGTGATGAAGGGCTCCGGAAGGTTCCCCAGCAGCTGCGTGTGGGAAGGCTCCGCGGGAGAGACTGGGGGTGGGGACCCAGCTGAGAGCATGTTCTGCTAATTCGGGAGCAGGGGAGGGTGTGGCCCTGCCGGGTGCTCACGGGGGCGGGGGAGGGGACGCTGGGGTGGCCCTCCATCCCCACTGTCCACCGTGAGGCCTGACCCCACGGCGTGCCCACCTGAGCACTTCCAGGTGCACTGACCTCGGTCCCGGGTGACACGTGACCGCGGGCGGGCTCTCCGGCCGCACGCGAACACGGATCCAGGGAGAAGGCCAGGCGAAGCCCACCCTCGGCGGGAACCACAGGCCTGGTCTGGCGGACGACAGTTCACGCGTGTTTTTATCACGCACGTGTCTTTAAATCCTCTCAGATACACAGAGCTGCACCCATGCCAGCTAAGCCCAAACTAGGATCCGCACCCAAACGGTAGGTGACCGAGTTCCAACCCAGCGAGGCCCGGCAGGACGGCTCACCCGCTGCTGGCCCAGCGCCAGGCGCTCCCGTCACCCGCCCGGCATCCCGCTCTACGCCCTCACTCCCTCGCACCTGCACCCTCCGGCCTGCCCTCCCCGCCCCCACCCCCGTGGGCCCCCTTCGTCACCCACCGCTCACAGAACCAGCGCTTCTCCGTGGCAGTCATCACCCTGGATTAGAATCTTCATTTTAAAGTTTTCACCAGCTCAATTATTTTTTTAAAAATATATTTTATTAATTTTTTACAGAGAGGAAGAGAGAGGAGAGGGATAGAGAGCTAGAAACATCGATGAGAGAGAAACATCGATCAGCTGCCTCCTGCACACCCCCCACTGGGGATGTGCCCGCAACCAAGGCACATGCCCTTGACCGGAATCGAACCCGGGACCCTTCAGTCCGCAGGCCGACGCTCTATCCACTGAGCCAAACTGGTTTCGGCTCACCAGCTCAATTATTGATGTGCTTATTTAGCACTCCCTTCCTCTACGGCCGCATTTCTCATTCACCAAACACGAAGAACCCGGCACCGAGCGTGGCCCACCGGGAGCTTCCAGAGAAGCGCATCGCGTGAACGGGTTCGTCATCGGTCACCAACACGAGCCATCACCTGCGCCACCAATGCATGTTCCCAAGGCCCGTGTGGTCAGCGGCTCTCCGGGAACCCAGCCAGAGTGACCCAGACTGTTCCCCGTTGCCTCCTGGCCCACACAGCCCACCTGGCAGCCGATGGGCGTTACCCAGGACGCCTTCGTGGGCAGCGACGGAGGAAGCTGGGCCGCCACCCTTGTTTCTGACCACGTCCACTCCCCGCCCGGGACGGGCATCGCACCCAGGTGGTGGGAGAGGACATGCATCCCCGATGCCCACCAGGACCCTCCCTCCGTTTCGGGCGCAGGGACACGGGTCTGTGCAGGCCACGGGGAGCTAAACCTGGGCGAGATCCAGGCGCCTCTGTGGGCGGGGCTGCCACCTGCCTGTGCCGCAGCCACCCAGTCGGCCGTGACCCCAGGCCGCTCCCCACCCCCCGCCCCCCGTCGGGGTTCCTGTGTCATGTTCGCGAGAGGGAGGTGCCCGTACTGACCCAGGCCTCCTGTCTCCTCACTGGTGGCATACACTGGGCCCGGTGCTGAATCGTGGGCCCCGAGCTGTGGAGCGCGGCTTCAGCGTTTGGACAGGTTCAAGCCTCGGACTAATGAGAGGGCACGGTCCTCTCGTGGCAAAGCCACGCGCAAGTCCCAGCTCGGAGGGCAAAGCCCTCCCAGCACAGTTACAGCCAAAGGCTATGGTCGTGAGCTTGACCTTATGGTCCGAACCTGTGGCCCCACGTGGCGGAGTGATGTGGGCTGCGGGAGGTGCAGCCAGGAAACCAAGCCTGATCAGGGGCATGTAACTGAGCGGATCGAAACCCGCGAGAACGTTGTGACCACGCCCTTCCTTTGCCTCGTGGGATCTGGCTATAGATTGAAGACTCGGCTTGCAGGCCGTGGCGCTGTCTCTCCATCAGAGAGGGCGCTGTCTCTCCATCAGAGAGGGCGCTGTCTCTCCATCAGAGAGGGCGCTGTCTCTCCATCAGAGAGGGCAGCGTCCCACCCAGACCCAGCTTTATTCTCTTGTCTTTTCTCCATCCTTCACCGCCCCCTCTCAGGCTCTCCCATGGCCGAGCCGGCTCGGCACATATGGCGCCCAATGCCGAGCAACACGTCTAGGAAGGTGGACGGACGGGAGGCTGTCCTCTGAGCCACGACCGGCTGCCCGGTCCCCGAACTCCCGGACCACGGGCCCCACACATACAGACAGATGCGAACGCTGGGCCCTGCCTGCCTCTCTGCTTGTCCTGTGCCCCCCACCCCCACCCAGGGGTTGTGCTTGTCAGACGCCTGGGTCCCTCCTGGGCGGGGGGGCGGGGGGGCAAGGACTGTGTCTCAGGGCCCATTCTGACAACCACCCGTAACCTGAGGGGGACACACCCAGCCCCGGGGGCGACCAGTGGGTTGAGTGTAGAGCCGGGCCCAGGCCCCCCCCCGCCGTCACGTGACGAGACAGTCAAGTGCCCAGTGACGGTGCCGGCGCCGTGGGCAGAGAGCGGCACCCTGACCCTCCCCTCGCCTGCGGGAGCGAGGAAGGGGCGGCGGGCGGCCCCCGGGGCTGACCCAGTGGGGTCACGTCCTAAGCTAGCGGTCAAGCTGCCACTTTGGAGAAAACAGTAACCGTGAGCGAATGTCAGCGACAGCAGCAACGTGGAGACTGGGAGAGGCACAGGAAACCAGGGAAGGCAGCATTTTTAGCCTCATGAGTCATCCGTTCATGTCTTCATCGGGAAAACAAGGGCTGACGGGGCCGGGAGGTGGCCGAGCCGAGGGATGAAGAAGGGGAGGGGGCGACAGCGGTGCTGACGCGGGTCCCGGGCGCCTGGGGCGCCGGCCTCGCCACCCTCCCGCCCGCATGGCCCGGGCCTGGCAGCAGACCCTGGGGACACAGGCTGTCGGGTCGAGCTGGCCGGCGATACCTGTTTGCTGCCGGGAGAGCGGAGGGGAAGGACTTCAGCTCACCTCGGAGGAAAACAGCCTGGCCGGCCGGAGGAGGGCTAGTTCCGGGCTGGCCATTCTCGGACACTACATTTAGCCTGAATCCCCTCTGTACGAGGCTATCCATTAACCTGTTGGAACAGGACATCTGCGTTTCATTATGAAGTCGGAACACGGTGTCCTGTGGCGGCTGGGAGCCCATCCACGGCCGTGCGGGCCCCAGGGACACGGGTGGAAGCACGCAAACGGCTCGTGCTCCCGTGGCCCAGAGAGAGAGAGGTGGGAGAGGGGTGGCCGGTGATCCCTGTTGAAGTAATAACGCATCCGTGCCCTGGCCAGGGTGCTCAGTGGTTAGAGCGTCGGCCCGTGGCCCGTGGGGTCTCAGGTTCGCGTCCCAGTCAAGGGCACGTACCTGGGTCGCAGCAGGTTTGATCCCAGACTCTGGTCGGGGTGTGTACAGGAGGCAACCAATCGATGTGTTTCTCTCCTACCCATGTCTGTCTGCCTTCCACCCTCTCTAAAAATCAATGGAAAACGCATCTTTGGGTGAGGATGAACAAAAAATAACAGTCGTAATAATCTATAATAATAAGAGTGTAATATGCTAATTAGACCAGACGACCTTGCGGGAATTCCGTGCATCGGGCCTCTGTCACAGCAATAACACTCATTCGCTAGGTTAGAAAGTGACTCAGGGGCTTTCTGTTACCACCCACGAGTGACCCTGACCCCGACACGGACTCGTCACTCCTGTTTCCTGGTCCACTTTCAGGCGCTCAAGAGAAATCTCACGTGGATGGGGGACTGACCGGGCTCACCACCCGCACCCCCAGTTCACTTGTGAGCACGGAACGCCTTCCCGCCTTCCAGTCCGAGCCGCGGCTCCCCGCTCTGCCCTCTTCTGCTCTGACACGTGCCCTGGCCCCTCCTGGGGCTGAGGTGCTGGGAGGGGATCAGATGTATCCCAAGTGTAACAACTGTGCCCCAGCCGGTGTGGCGCGGTGGGTACAGCGTCGGCCTGGAGACGGAAGGGTCCCGGGTACGATTCCCAGTCAAGAATGTGCTCGGGTTATGGCTCCATCCCCAATGTGGGGCGTGCAAGAGGCAGCCGATCCGTGATTCTCTCATCATTGATGTTTCTCTCTCTCTCTCTCTCTCTCTCTCTCTCTCTCTCTCTCTCCCCCTTCGCTTCCTCTCTGAAATCAATAAAAATATTTTTTAAAACAAATGTAACAACAAGAAGACGCCTGGGAGCCACGGAAGGTCTGGAGCTGGACCAGGAGGCAGTACCCACAGGCTCGGCAGTCCTGTCCCCTGGGGAAGCACGACTCGGCCACGGGAGGGTGGAGGTCAGTCAAAACCAAACGGTGGTCCCCCTGTGCCCGGCGATGGCCTGGGTCCGGGCAGCGCGGCAGACCTGCCCGTGTGCGCAGACAGACGCACGCTCAGGACGAGTCGCATCATCGCTTCCTATACGTGCGGCAGTGTCTTCTTTAAAATGCTTCGAGGCGCCCTAGCCGGTGTGGCTCAGTGGATAGAGCGTCGGCCTGCGGACCGAAGGGTCCCGGGTTCGATTCCGGTCTAGGGCATGTACCTTGGTTGCGGGCACATCCCCAGTAGGGGGTATGCAGGAGGCAGCTGATCGATGTTTCTCTCTCATCGATGTTTCTAACTCTCTGTCCCTCTCCGTTTCTCTCTGTAAAAAATTAATAAAATATATCTTTAAAAAAATAATAAAATAAAATGCTCCGAGGGACTGTAAGGTGAAACGGGGGTCACGCCTCTCCCCGCTCACAGCTTGGACGCCCAGGCTTTGCTGGGGAGGCCGGGGCAGGGGCACAGGAGAAGACGGCGTTTGCCGGGCGGTCATCACGGCCCTCGTCCCCCAGCCAGGTGCCTGCACGCCTCTGGCTGAAGCGCCATGTGCTGGGAGCCGCGCCAGCTCCAAGAAGCTGACCCTCCGCGGCGCGGCCCCGACGCCCTGCTCATCTTCCTGGCTCCTCTCCGCTTCCCCACGCGGTCCGCGCGCCGGTCCCGGTCCCCGCAGTGGGCCCGCCTGGCTGGAGTCGGCAGGGCTTGCTTCTGGGACTGTGCCCAGCCTGAGAAGCCAGGTGTGAGGCAGGTGCCCGCAACGGATGGAGCTAGGCCAGCGGTTGACCGCACTCTCTTTCCCCATTTGCTTTACGATATCTTTTTTTCAAAATATATTTTACTGATTTCAGAGAGAAGGGAGAGAGAGAGAGAGAGAGAGAGAAACGTCCATGGTGAGAGAGAATCACGGATCGACTGCCTCCTGCACGCCCCCCACTAGGGATAGAGCTCGCAACCCGGGCACGTGCCCTGACCGGGAATGGAACCGTGACCTCCTGGTCCATAGGTCAGTGCTCAACCTCTGAGCCACGCCGGCCAGGCGCTTTACACTACCTTTACAATCTTGCCGAGGACGGAGGCACACACGGTCTATGAGACATTTTTAAGGCACAGAAGTGCCACCTGCCCTGGGCAACGCATAACCCAGAGGAGCGGGTGACAGATGCCGAGTACAGGTGGCCAGCCAGCCAGCCCTCCCGCTGTCGACGGCCTCGGGAACCAGGCACAGCTCAGCCCACGGGAGGGTGGCGGTGAGCCTACACCCAAACGGTGCCCCCCTCCCCCGTTCTTACCAGTAACTGGTTCAGATGTGATGGGGCAGGAACGCGGGCAGGTCCCTTCGCTCTGAAATCACGTGGGGAAGGTTTCCCAGAAGCAACGCAGAAATGATCAGCTGATCACAAACCCTTTCCTCCCCTCCCAGGCCCACAGGGCTCTGCGTCCCCCGCCCCCTGCAGGTGACATGGGTTAGGAGCCAGGGGCCAGGATGGAGGGGCTGTGTGTGCTACAGGCCAGGTGCACACTCCCCTGGTCAGACGGCAGGAGCTCGGGGAGCCGGGTCCCTCCTCCCGGGTGGTGGAGGCAGAAGGGGCTGGGCCGGGCTGGGGGCACCGAGGAGACCTGCTCTGACCACACGCAGGTGTAGAAACCAGCCTCCATGGTCACCCCGACCCTAACGAGGGCCTTGTCACGGCAGCCCTGCCACGGGGACAGGTCCTCGGCTCCCGGCCGGCGTCCCACCTGAGAGACAACCCTGCATGGTGACGGCCGTCAGCCACACACGGGAACCACCAGCCAGCGAAGGCCGCCGAGCGAGGTGAGAGAAACCAGGCTCCCCGGCGACCTGCCTGGGCTCCGTCACCGCCTGCGCTCACGGGCGCCCTGTGCAAGTCACTGCGTGGGGCGCTGTGACCCGAGGCGAGCGCACCCGGTGCAAAGAGGGAAAAATGAATGACGGTGGATCTCGGCATCTGCAGGTGAGCACGGACCGCACCTGCTCCGCAGTCACCCACTCGGCACACACGGGCCCCAGCTGGGCTACCAGGAGGTGAGGAGCTAGGGACACGGCGTCACGGAGCAGGCAGTCCAGCGAGCAGTGCCAGGGCCGCGGTTTCACACCCAGGCTCTGCAGACCCTGCCTGTGACCTTTAACCCACCCAGGCTCTGCAGACCCTGCCTGTGACCTTTAACCCAGGCTCTGCAGACCCTGCCTGTGACCTTTAACCCAGGCTCTGCAGACCCTGCCTGTGACCTTTATCCCACCCAGGCTCTGCAGACCCTGCCTGTGACCTTTAACCCAGGCTCTGCAGACCCTGCCTGTGACCTTTATCCCACCCAGGCTCTGCAGACCCTGCCTGTGACCTTTAACCCAGGCTCTGCAGACCCTGCCTGTGACCTTTAACCCAGGCTCTGCAGACCCTGCCTGTGACCTTAACCCAGGCTCTGCAGACCCTGCCTGTGACCTTTAACCCAGGCTCTGCAGACCCTCCCTGTGACCTTTAACCCAGGCTCTGCAGACCCTGCCTGTGACCTTTAACCCAGGCTCTGCAGACCCTGCCTGTGACCTTTAACCCAGGCTCTGCAGACCCTGCCTGTGACCTTAACCCAGGCTCTGCAGACCCTGCCTGTGACCTTAACCCAGGCTCTGCAGACCCTGCCTGTGACTTTAAACCTGACCCCGTGTCCTGGTACATGGTAAATGCCCGGTGACATCGGTTCAGCCGGTTTCCTGTAAATGCAGGATTCTTTCCGGAGGACACGTTCCCAGGAGGGAAACTGCTGGGACTCGTTCACTGAGTGCCGTGGCTCTTAATAAAACGCCACCGAGGAGCGGGCACGTGGACGGTCGGACCCTGAGCAATACAGTGTGGTCAGTTGAAGCAGCTGCGGTGCTGTCTGCCACAACGGAAGTGAAACGTTGAGTCCGTCTCCCGTGACAACGGAGAGCGCCCTGGGGTCGGCTCAGGAGTGGGCACGGACATGGCCGCGGCGAACGTCAGGAGATGCAACCCTCAGCTGCTGGTGGCAATGGCTACCTCACACAGAGCAGACGCCACACGAAGTTTGTAATAGTCAGAACGTTACCGGTAAGTAACCAAGGCCCACGGCCCCACGGACCTGCCCGAGGTTCCTGTCCAGGCACCTCACACCCAACTAGCGAAGCCGCGGGAGACACGGGAGGAGGGGCCGCCCTGGGCACCCCAGGCGCTGACAGGCCTGGATGCCCCTGTCCGTGCAGCAGCTACTAGTGTTTGTGTAACAGGATCCAAAACACGGCGCGGGGGGAAACCTGAGACGGCATCCGCCCTGGTCACCCTCTGTCCTCAGCACCAAGGACAGCGCCTGCACCTGCAGGAGGCAGGTCCACCATCCTGGCCCACAGGACGTCCCCCAGGGAGGCGCGGGGCCCTCGGGAGGACACTCACACCAGAGGGCTGGGAAACGGGCCACGGGGGGCGGGGGTCACGGCTCCACACAGTGCAGAAGAATAAATGTGGGGAAACGCAGAAAGGAAAAGCTGTAAACCTGTACAGTGCACGCCAGCACGACAGGGCTGCGCGGCCGCGTCGGGAAGGCAGAAGCGCAGTGGCCGCCGCGAGAGGTCCAGTGGACGCCAGGAGGGGCCATGGGACAGGGCGGTCAGGTCTGGAAAACCTGGAGTGCCTGCTAGGAGCTTGCAAGTTCGCCAGGACAGACAGGCAGACAGACGGGACTCCTGGGCCAGGGCCCACGTACGAGCAAGACGAGGCCTCTTGCCCCCCAAAGCCGTCACTCTAAAACGGGAAGCCGGCCTGGCCGTGTGGCTCAGTGGCTGAGCATCAGCCTATGAACTGGGAGGTCACAGTTGCATTCCCAGTGAAGGTACAGGCCTGGGTTGTGGGCTCGAACCCCAGCAGGAGGCAGCCGGCCGATGATGATACTCTCTCATCATAGATGTTTCTATCTCCCTCCCCCTCTCCCTTCCTCTCTGAAATCAATAAAAACATATTTTTTAAAAAATAAAAGGGGAATCCAGCGAAGGGTGCATTACAGCTGGCGCGAAGGGTCACCATGGGTAAGTGCACAGAGACCGTCACCACACCGAGCGCGCTGGGGGGGCAGTTGGGGGGGGAGAACAGTTCCTTAAGCCGCTCCTAGGCTCTCAGGGGACAGAGGCTTCTCCCTCAGTGCGGAGGGAGGCAGGCGGAGGGGCGGGGGGGGGGCGGCTGGTGGCAGCAGCCCTCCCACCTCTGCTCAGGCGCTGCCATGCTCGGGACCACAGGGCCACCTGCTTCGGCGAAGCCCGCGTTGGGGCCCTTCCTGGAGAGCACTGTGGGAAAGGAAGGCCCGTGGGGCCTGAGGAACCGAGTTGTCCACGGGACCCACGCTGCGCAGCCACGTGTGAACGCGCCCCCGCCCCGGTCGGGGTGGTGCAGATACGAAGGCCTTCTCCGGGACCCGGAGTCCACAGCCGTGAGGCGTGGGTAGGAGGGAAGGTCACCGCACTGTGGGTGCACGCGCTGCTTTTGGTTCCTTTCAGACTCAGTTACAAGACTCCATCCCAAAACACGTCTGTGCCTGACCCTGTCACCTGGCACACGCCCCGAGGAAGTCCATCATCGCAGGAGCATCTTCTAAACCCCGGCGAAGGGACCGCGGGAGCAAGGAGGGCGCGGGTTCCCGTTTTTTGGTTGACGTGGCCTCTGGGGAACTCAGGGTCAAATTTCATGCTCAAAGAATTGTGTCCACCCTCGTGGTTACCAGCCTTGTTTGCTCTGAAAGCCTATTTCTCTTCTAAGAACATTTTTGTCCTTTTTCGTTTTGTTTTGTTTTGTTTTGTGGTTACGTCGGGTCAAAGTTTTTTGGAGAGAGGTAGCAAAACGGACGTAACAAGAGAAGACTAGGACCCGTCCATCCCTAGGGGTTACGGGAACTTGGAGAAGGGCCAGTTTTGTTTCCTGGTGATAAAAACAGTCCACGTGCGTTGAGCATTGGCTATGGATGTGGTTGCCGGTGCTTCCTGCTTCAGTCCATCGGAGCCTCGGGCAGCCCCGTCGAGTGAACACGGTGTCGCTTTTCCGGGGTTGACGCGACTGATATACTCTAGCAGGCGTCCTCAAACTACGGCCCGCGGGCCACATGCGGCCCGCCGAGGACATGGATCCGGCCCGCCGGGTGCCGCTGCCTGTCCTGCTTAGCAGCCAACGCGTCCCGGGCCCGCAGTGCGCATAGGGATTTGTTCATAGTTTTTTTTAAACTATAGTCCGGCCCTCCCACGGTCTGAGGGACAGGGAACTGGCCCCCTGTTTAAAAAGTTTGAGGACCCCTGCAAGGTCAAACAAGCGGCCGCGGACGGAGGAAGCTGCTGGTGGGTGTCGAGCAAACGCAGGAGGGGGCGTTTTAATCAAGCACCGGGGCACCTTCCGCGCTGTGCCCTGGTGATGAAACCGGGGAGACACAGCGATTTATGTCGACTGGCGCAGACACGCACGGGTGCTGCCGGTGCATCTCATTACTTTCCCTTTACAACCACAACCACAGTGCACATCCCTCACCCCGGGGCCAGCCGAGGACGCGTGGCCTTTCCTGGGATGTAGCTACAGGGAATCGCTGCGTCTCCCCAGTTTCGTCACCAGGGCCCAGCGCGGAAGGTGCTCACGGTGGTCAGCGATTTATTTTCAGCTTCTGTGTCCCGGATTGACACATATGCCCGTGGGCCAGTGTGTCTTCTTCTTCGGTGTCGGGTGCGGCACGCTGGGTTAAAGACACAAAAGTTTCTTTTGTTTTGGGGTTTCCTTTTTGTTAATCCTCACCCAGGGGTATTTTTCCCATTGATTGTTAGAGTGGAAGAGAGAAGAAAAGACAGAGGGAAACATCCATGGGAGAGAAACACATTAACACATTGATCGGTTGCCTCCTGCACGAGCCCCAACCAGGGTCAGGGCCGGGGAGGAGCCTGCAACCCAGGCTACACTCCCTTGACCGGAATCAAACCCAGGACCCTTCTGTCCGCAGGCCAGCGCTCTAGCCACGGAGCCACACTGGCCAGGGCACCTTTTCCATCTGAGCTACAGTTTTATGGCTGGGCTGGTTGCAGCTGCGTATTCCTTTTTAACAACACTTCATTTTGATTTCTCTTTTTTTTCCTGTGGAGACACACCGAGAAACACCAGACAAAGAATCCCTGACGTCTCGTCTCGCCCCACAAGCGCTTCACGTGGGGGTTCGTGGAGAAACACACGCCCTTCCATCCACCGGGTCGTCGGGGACAGGAAACTGGCTCGCAGAGAGGACTTTCTGGTTTCACGCACAGAAAATCAACCAGCAATGACGGTGTCAGGCAGCCTGACTTGGGGCGTCAGCACCGTGGCCTGGTGGACAGTGCCTGCTGTCCCCCTCCCTTCCCTAGCAGCTCCGGGCTGGCTGGAATGTCACGCTCCTGGCTGACACGGGTGCTCTTGAGAGAAGACAAGACCGGGGCTCCGTGACTTCTTCCGCACGTGGGCAGGGCGGCTCTCTGAGGACCTCAGTGCACAGTGACCCCTGAGGGCGGGTGCGGGTGACGGTAAACAGGAGCCAGCGGGACAGGTCCTTGAAGAGGCACCGGGAAGACAGATGGCTCGGGAACAAACCTGACAGACTCCCCCGGAGAGCGGGCGGCAGCGGCCACCCCGGGGGGCTGTTCACTTCCGAGAAACGCAGCGTTGCCTTCGTGAGGAGGTCAGACAGCGAAGAGATGGGCTCAAGTCAGGAGAATAATGGGGGCTGAGGAGGGAGGGGCTCGTCCCTCGCCGAGGCCAGCGCGCAGAACAAGGGCACGGAGAAACGGGAAAACCGCTTTGGCACATGAACTCCAGCCGCCTCTGCCCAGGACGCCAGCACAGACTCCACGCCCGCCGTGTGGACAGGTGGCTGCACAGGTGAGTGCCCCTCCCAGCAGACGCCGTCTCCCCCTGGGCCCCGCACGCCCCACGCCCCCACCCCATCCACGCCAAAGCCCCGCATGCTCAGCTCCCCGAGAACGCGTGTTTTCGTCATGGACGCAGTCGACCACGCTCCCCTCTGCACACAGAACACACTGCGCACGCTGGCGGCCAGCTAGAAGTGTGGTTGCCGGTAAACGTAACCTGCAGGGGAAACTGCCTGATCAGAGCCACTCGGGGCTACAGGGGACGTTCCGCCCGCTCGCTCCCTCCGGAACCTGGGACTCTCCCGAGGCCGCAGGCTGGCTGTGCGCTACACACGCGCCCGTCTGCCAAAAGGCGAGTCACGGCCACGTCGACGGCATCCAGGGAGGGACTGGCGCAGACACGCACGGGTGCTGCACGGGTGCTGCCGGTGTATCTCATTACAACCCACAACCACAGTGCGCTCCCCTCACCCCGGGGCCAGCCGAGGACGCGTGGCCTTTCCTGGGCTGTAGCCACAGGGAATCGCTGCGTCTCCCCAGTTTCATCACCAGGGCCCAGCGCGGAAGGTGCTCACGGTGGTCAGGAGCGAGAGCGCGAGCCGCTGAAAGCACTCGAGCCCGCGGGCCAGCCCTGCCTGGAACCTGGGGGTGCGCGCTCCGCTGCGACCCCACGTCTGCAAAGCACGGCTTCTGCTTTTAATATTTCGTTTGCAGTTTCTACAGTTTCAGTTTCAACAATGACACGGGCAGAGCACGGAGAAGCGAGACGCTGCCGTGACGTGACAGATTTATGTCACAGGGGAGGCATCGTCGAGATGATTTCTTTTCAAAGCTATTAAAGCATCGACATCGCAAGTTAACCCGAGGCCTAGCAAAATACCATCGAGATACCGGGCGGGGCAAAAGCAGGCTTGTAACTGTCCCACAGGAGAGAATACAACGATCCTACATAATAAGGAGCTAATATATATAATAATCCTACTTAATAAAGAGCTACTATGCTAATTACACAAAACAGGACGACCTTCCAGATGAACTCGGGGCTGCGAGGGCCGAGACCCTGGCACGGATTTCGTGCGCCGGGCCTCTAGCTACTAAATAATAATGCCCGGATAAACCCTGTTCCGTGTACGCACAACCTGAAACACGTAAAACAACTATAAGTACTTAAAACGGCAAGAATACTGGTGACCGGTGACCGGAGACACGCTGCCGTGCCTCGCACCGATCACGTTGGATGGGTGGCTGACGGGCACAGGTCCCGGGAAGGAAGGTAACGGCGGCGAACAGTAGGGCCTGTTGGCTCTGAACGCTGCTCCGGGAACCGCCTGGGTGGTGAGAAAACCTTCCTTTCGGGGACTTCCTGGCTATGGGAGGGCCAAGGGTTCGTTTTGCTCACACACCCTTTACCTGAAGTGGAATGTGCAGACCGCCGGGGGGAAGAGGGTTTATGGATTCCTAACCAACAACAGGCCACTTCGCAGGAGAGCGAGCGGGTGAGGAGAAGCGGCTTCCTGGGAATAACCGCCAGCACCGTGGGGCGCGGGTCTGAAGCGGTGACAGAAGAGGGGGTGCTTGGGCCCGGCTGTTCTCACATCTGGGGCTCCCAGCCAGGTGTGGCTGACGGACAGCATCCCCCGGGCCCGCCAGTGGGCTGCCACAGGCGGGAGGTGAGCCATGCAACAGTCAGGCCACCTGACGGGAAACGGCGCGCACTCTCCAGCGCTCTGCGGGCCAAATCCGTGAGTCAGCCGGAGGCCTGCACTGGGCAGTCTGCTACTGGAAACTCCTGATTGATGGCACTGTTCTCAACGCCAGCGTTGCAACTTGACCTGCCAAAAATCACCTTGTCTTCCTTTCATCATGCCATCATGTTTCTCCTTAATTACCCGTTACCTTTCGCCAAGAGCAGGAAGCAAAATGGAAAAGGTGTAATGCGCATTAACCTCACCTCTGCACAGTGTCCTTCCCAGGGGCGGGGGAGGGGCGGGTCCCGTCCCAGCTCTGCGTGGGGGAGGGGCGGGTCCCACCACAGCTCTGAGACGTGGGGACAGTCCTCTGGGGGGGCGGTGCGCGGACCCCCCAACCCCGAGCCGAGAGGCAGAGTGATTTCCGAGCAACTAGTACCACGGAGTCACCGCCTGCACGCAAGTCTGGAAGTCCCCGCTTGCCGTCGGGGGTCCAGGGGGGCTCATGGAGCTGGACGCTGGGAGCAAACCCCTGGGCCCCTGGACCCTGGTCCTGTCGGAGGTGCCTCCCTGCGCCCTGCCGCCTCCTGTCCCAGGGACCTAGAGGCACCTGCGCTCCCGTCCCGGCTCCGACTCCACCCACAGCCCGCGCCCGCAGAATCGGGGACAAGAGGAGAAATTCGCTGCCAAACGCTTTATTCTCCATCCGTGCGAGAGAGACGGGCGGCTTTAAGTCCCGCACCCAGCCCCAGCCCCAGCCCCGCCATTCATCCGGAGAAGCGGAGAAGCGAGGCGCCGGCGGGCGGCGGAGTCCCGTTCGCGGAGAAGTGCCTGGAGCCGAGAAGGGCAGGCGCCGCCGAGTTTCCCGAGAATCGCCACCGGCTGCGCGCCCCCCGCACTGCCCCCCGCACCTGCCGCCCCTCCGCCTCCGAGGGTCTCCGCCAGCGCCCCTCCGCCTCTCACTCCGCGTGGGGCCCCGCCCGGTCCCCTCCGCTCGCCCCGCGCCCCGCACCCGCGTCCCCCACCCCCGCCCCCCGCCACCTGGCCGCCGGCCCCCGCCCGCGCGCGGCTGCGACAGTCACATCCCCTGATTTCTGCGCGATCGTTAGCGAGCGAGCCGAGCGCACAACAGCCGCTGCCGGGGGAGGTGGTGACAAACCCTGCGCCGAGCGCTCGCTTAGCAACCGCCCGAAAAAGCCCCCGAGCTGCGCTCACACGGAGCGGCGGCCACCCCCTCGCGCGCTCCGCGGCCCCGCCCGCCCGCAGCCGCCCGCCCGCCAGGCGCCCCGGACCCGCGACCCCGCGACCCCCGCGACCCCCGCGCGCACCTCCGGCCGCCGCACCCCGTCCCTTCCCGCGGGTCCGCTCCCCCTGCGCCCCCGCCGCGCACGGCCCCCTCGCCGGGTCTCTGCCGGGCCGAGCGCGTGGGTCACAGCTCCACGCCCGCGCCCCCCGGGGCCCAGGGTCCAGGAGGCCGCCCGCCCAGCCCGGGACCCCGCGCTCCTTCCCGACGGCTCCGCGCCCCGCGCCCCGTCCCCTCGTCCGGTCCCCGCGGCCCCGGCGGCTCGCACCTTCCTCAGCGCGGACATCCTCGGCGCTCCGGGTCAGCAGGAGCCGGGACACATGTTGACCCGGCCTCTTCGGCCGGACGGCGGCTCGCGGGTCGGCGGGTCTGTCCGAGGGTCCGTCTGCCGCCGCCGCCGCCGCAGCCGCCGCCGCCGCAGCCGCGCGCTCCGACCGCGCTCGAGCCCGGTCCTCCGGCGGCGCCTGCGCACTGGGCGCCCGGGGAGGCCCGCGCACTGGGGGGCGGCCCGCGCGCGGCGGCACACGGCGGGCAGCGGGGCCGCGCGGGGGCAGCGCGGGATCTCGGGGGCGACCTCCGCCGCCCTTCCCACTCCTTCCGCCCGGCGCTCCCAGCCGACCCGGGGAGCGCGCACCGCCCGGTCCGCCAACTGTTGCGCGGGGAGCGGCCGGTCACGCGGGGACAGCGGGGACACGAGGGTCCGGAGCGCTCCCGGCGGCTCCGCCGCTGGCCCTGAGCAGGTGCCCAAAGCCCCGGGAGTCACCGCGGGTGCCACACGCACCTGAACACCTGGGCCGTGCGGCGCGCTCTGGGCGCGCAGAGTGACACGCGGGCGCATCGTGCGAGGGATTCGTGGACGCGGTACCGTCTCCTGCACACCCACATGCTCCCGCGGCGGAGGACCCCCGGCCGAGCCTCCCACGCACCTCCTGTCCTCGCGGGGAAGGGGGTCCGCCGCGTCCCCCGAGGCAGCGCGCACCGCCCGCGGGGCAGCGCCTGCGTGCGTTCGCTGTGGGCAGCTCAGACCACGCAGCAAGGGACCAGGCAGGGGAATCAGTTCAGTCAAGTAGTGCTGACAGCCTGCAGCAACACTGGCCATGGTGGATAGGCTGATGGAACCCCTGGGGACGCCCTTCCCGGATGGCCGGAGGCGGCCGGAAGGTCAGGCACTGTGGCCGGGGTGGGCCGCACCGTGCGGAGCTGAGTCCCTGAGTCCGTTTTTATTCCGGCTCTGCGAGGCCGCCCCTGACCCGGGCCACTGGCGAGCCCCACCTCCCACCCCTCTGCCTGCGGGAGGGGACTTTCTCTCACTGGCTGTGGAGCGGTTCCAGTGAGAGAGAAGACAGACGAGGAAATATCTGGGTGAAGTTTTTCAAGGAAATGGATGGGGATTTGAACAGGAAAAGCGATCAGGAGATGAACGACTTGGAATGGGACCCAGCGATCTTTTCCAGAAAGTACAGGATCCTTCACCAAGAGCTGTCTCCACCAGCTTTCTCCATGTTCCTGCTCAGCGAAGGTCTGCGTGCTGAGGCGCCAGGATGCAGCCTGCAGCAATGCACCCGCCCCGGCCCGATTCTGGGGGTCCCAGTGTCCTTCACGGTCAGAAGCCAGTGAGTTGTGGGTGCCAGACTGCACCCCGAAATCCAGATGCAAAATACATATTTTTATTTTAAAATTTACTTTCCTCCTCTTCGTCTGTGTCCTCATGCCTTCATCTTTCTGAGATCCCTGTATTTATTCATTCATGCCACCCCACAACACACATGACCGAAGTGTGCCGAGTGCCGGTCACGGGCTCTCCATGTGTGAGCAGAACACACAGAAACAGCCAGCCCCAGCAGGAGCCACAGCACCGTCCCACAGCGGCCTCCCTGGAGGGACGGATAGGCCGAGCTGGGGAGCGTACAAGGGCCGCCTGTCAGCTGGTGGGGTCAGGGAGCAGCTCTCTGAGGGAGTCGTCTTTGAGACACATCTTCCTCTTCCTCCGCTTCTCCCTGGGGCGTGGGTTTGGGCACAGGCGTTTGTGTGGAGAGAGGACACGGATGGGATGCGTTTCCAAGCTGGCCACTCCTGCGGACAACGGGGCTCAGACTGGCGGGGCCCCCGGCAGGCCCCGGGAATGCACCCTCAAGGCTGGCAGGTGGACATTTTTTGTCTGACTTCCATCACCCAATGATTGTCACTTGCACTCCCACCCCTGTCTCCTCCCCTCTCCCCCCAGGTTCCTCTGGGGAGGTGGGCCCACAGGGTTTGAGGTGCCAGCAGGGGGGTCAAGGGGACGTTCAGCACCAGAGTGAGGTCAGCTTCCACTTCTGTCAGAGCAAGAAAAGCTAGGCGGGGAGGGCTGCTGGCCAGAAGAGCAGGGGGAGGTGGGGTGTGGCGGGGGGGGGGAGGACTTGGTGCTGTGAGAGTCGGAGGAACCAGGACAAAATGAGAAGGGGGGGCAGATGAACACATCTGCAGTGCACATCTGGGGGGTTAAAGGACATTTATGGGCTCTGAATTATACCCTGGACGCAGTGACACTTTGTTTAAATCATTATTTATTGTTGAAAGTATTACATGTCCCCCTCTTTCCCCCATTGACCCCCTCCAGCCCACTCCCCCTGCCCCCCAGCCTTCACCATCCCATTGTCTGCTGGACCCAATGAAATTGGGTGTGGGGTTATGAGTAGGGAAATAGGATGTTCTGCATAGCCAACCAGTCAGTCTATACCTTCTGTTTCTTCTGCTCATAGTGCACTAGCCACGACTGCCAGTCTGTTGTGGGGAAGGGGTGGAGGGAGGGGCCGTGATGGCCGGAGGAAGCATCTCATTTCTCCTCAGTAAACGTGGCATTAGCTGCAAGGTTTCTGCAGATGTTCTTTTTTTTTTTTTTAAATATATTTTATTGATTTTTTGCAGAGAGGAAGGGAGAGGGATAGAGAGTTAGAAACATCCATGAGAGAGAAACATCGATCAGCTGCCTCCTGCACACCTCCCACTGGATATGTGCCCGCAACCAAGGTACATGCCCTTGACCGGAATCGAACCTGGGACCCTTCAGTCCGCAGGCGGACGCTCTATCCGCTGAGCCAAATCGGCTAGGGCTCTGGAGGTGTTCTTTATCAAGTCGAAGAAGTCCCCCCCTCTTCCTAGTTTGCTGGGTGTTGTTATGTTGGGCTTTGCATTTTGTTGAAATATGTCAAATGCTTTTTCTGCACCTGTTGATATGATCACGTGATTGTTCTTTAGCTTGTCAATGTGACTTCTGAATGGCAATGAGAGTTCTAAAACATCCTTGTGGCTGTTGGGAGGAGAGAGAGGGAGACGGTTGGGAGCGAGGAGACGAGTGTGGAATTGGGGAGATCACATTTGAAATGCCTGGACCACTCCTCGCTGGTGACCCTGAAGACGTGAACCGGCGGGAGCGGGGGGTGCTGGGGGTGGAAGGCTCGGGGTGTTGTTTCCGGAGGGGCTGTGAGGAAGAGGCGGGGAGGAGGGCGCCGCGTCCCAGGCCTGGCCCAGCAAGTGGGTGGATGGTGCTCCTGGGAGCCCAGTGAGCGGCGTGAGCGCGGGGACTGGTGAGTGGAGACCTCCGGACCGCAGCGGGAGCGGGCACAGCCCCGGTGGCTGCAGGACACACTGGGCAGCAGAGCCGGTGGCAGAGGACAGAGGGGAGGCAGACGGTCGGGACAGGAGGGAAGCATGTGGGTCCTGAGGTCAGAAGGTCCGGAGGGCTGGAGGGCTGCTGGGGACTCAGAGGAGAGAATGCCAGGCTCACATGCAGCCTCACCAAGGGCGGGGGTCCAGCTCGGGTTCCCGCTCCTCTGCACCACTCTCGTTTTTGAAATTCCCTGTTATCGTTGAGAGCGGTGGTTCTCAACCCGCCTAATGCCGCGCCACACACCGGGGCCACTGGACACCTCTCTTCTGCCACAGCCCAACACTTCCTCAGTCAGCATCTCTTTGGCTTAGTCTTCAAATATACCCAAAACCCAACTACCTCTTCCCACGACTGCCCATGCTTCCTCCACCAACATCTGCTCTGGGGACAGCGGCCCCAAGGACTTCTTTGATCCTGCAACCTGGGCATGTGCCCTTGACTGGAATCGAACCTAGAACCTTTCCATTCGCAGGCCAACGCTCTATCCACAGAGCCAAACCGGCTAGGCCTGTTGTGTCTTTAAAAGCCCTCCAGCTACCAACCCACTTCCCCAATCCCCGTAGAGAGGGATCTACATTCAATGTATTAAGTTTCTCTCCTGCGACTCTCTCTTGACCCTTTAATACAGTTCCTCACGTTGTGGGGACCCCCAACCATAAAATGATTTTCGTTGCTACTTCATAACTGTAATTTTGCTACTGTTATGAATCGTAATGTAAATATCTGTGTTTTCCGATGGTCTTAGGCGACCCTGCTAGCTGGTGTAGAGCCTAAGACCATCGGAAAACACAGATATTTACATTATGATTCATAACAGTAGCAAAATTACAGTTATGAAGTAGCAACGAAAATAATTTTATAGTTGGGGGTCCCCACCACATGAGGAACTGTATTAAAGGGTCGCGGCATTAGGAAGGTTCAGAACCACTGGTTTAGAGAGTTTTGGGTTCACAGCAAGCCTGAGGTAAAGGCAGAGATCTCCCATACACCCCTACCTTCCCGTTATCCACATCCCCACATCTGTCACAACTGACGCGTCGTCACCCAGAGTCCACAGTGGACATCGGGGTTCACCCTGTGTCCATCCTCTGGGTTTGGACCGATGTATGACGACGTGTGTCCATCATGATAGTATCAGAGGAGTGCCACCGCTTCATCCCTCCTTTCTCCCACCCCCATGGCAACCACGGATTTACTAGTTGTCTTTTCTAGAACATCGTAGACTTGGAATGACAGTGCGTAGCCTTTTCGGACTGGCTTCTGTCACTTCGTCGGGCACTTCATGTTCCTCTTCGTCTCTTCATGGCTCGATAGCTCATTTCTTTTTAGCTGAATACTCCACTGTCTGCTTGTCCCACGGCTTACCCACCGCCTCCGGAGAGGCCATCTTGGTCGCTTCCAAGTTCGGACAATGATGAACGAAGCTGCTGTTAGCTGTTGGGCAGGTCCTGCGTGGACACGCGTCTTCGCCTCGCTGGGTTTGCTATGGGAAGAGTATGTTTAGTTTTGCAAGAAACAGTCACACTGTTTTCGTCCGTGGCTGCACCTCTCCATTTCCACCAGCGGTGAGTGCGGTTCCCGCGGCCCCACCTCCTCACCAGCACCGGGCGTGGTCCGTGCCTGGAGTTTGGCCTTCCCAATGGGTGTGCCGTGGTGGCACGTGGTGGCTTTAACTGGCGTTGTACGTCCTTTGCCTGATGGCCCGCGGTGGAGCTTCCTTTCCCATGCTCGTTCGCCTCCTGCGTATCTTCTGTGTCTGTTAAGGTCTTCAGCGCTTTTTCCTTAATCGTGCTGTTCGTGTTCCATTGCTCATTTTGCCCATCTCCACTTGGCCAGATACTTCAGACACAAATTGGCTGTGCATGTGGTGTGTGTTCTGGTGTGTGTGTTTTTTTAACCCTCTTTTTTTAAAAAAATATATTTTATTGATTTTTTACAGAGAGGAAGGGAGAGAGATAGAGAGCTAGAAACATCGATGAGAGAGAAACATCCATCAGCTGCCTCCTGCACACCTCCCACTGGGGATGTGCCCACAACCAAGGTACATGCCCTTGACCGGAATCGAACCTGGGACCCTTCAGTCCGCAGGCCGACGCTCTATCCACTGAGCCAAACCGGTTTCGGCTAACCCTCTTTTGATTATATGTGTATGTGGCGTGTGTTCTGTCTTTTTTTTAATATATTTTTTATGGATTTCAGAGAGGAAGGAAGAGGGAGAGATAGAAACATCCATGATGAGAGAGAATCATGCATCAGCTGCCTCCTGCAAGTCCCCCACTGGGGTCGAGCCTGCAACCTGGGCATGTGCCCTTGACTGGAATCGAACCTAGAACCTTTCCATTCGCAGGCCCACGCTCTATCCACAGAGCCAAACCGGCTAGGGCTGTTCTGTCTTTAAAAGCCCTCCAGCTACCAACCCACTTCCCCAATCCCCGTAGAGAGGGATCCACATTCAATGTATTAAGTTTCTCTCCTGCGACTCTCTCTTGAATTCCCATCAAGCTTGGGCCTCCACCACTCCAACACAGTCACTGTCGTCAAAGTCACTGATAACCTGCACCTGGCAAATCCGATTGTCTGGGATCAGGCCTCTCCTCACCCATCAACATCCTTAGAGACAAATGACTTCTGTGGCTTAGCTTCAGGGCGGCCCCACGGGCGGTCCTCGGGGAATCGCTGGCCCTGGGTCCCCAGACCGCACACCGGGGCCATTGGACACCTCTCTTCTGCCACGGCCCAACACTTCCTCAGCCAGAATCTCTTTGGCTTAGTCTTCAAATATACCCGAAATCCAACTACCTCTTCCCACGACTGCCCATGCTACCTGCCACCAAGGCTTTTCTCACAGCCACGGCCTCCAGGGGGCTCCCGGCTTCCTCCACCAACATCTGCTCCGGGGACAGCGGCCCCAAGGACTTCTTCCAGATGTCAGATGACTTCACTGTGCCCCAAACCAGCCCCATTCCTTCTCGCCCGCTGGAGAACATAAAGGAGTCTGACCACATCCCTCCCTCCCTCACCTGCCAGTCACTGTGCCCTCACGCTGGCCACGGGGGGCGCTGCTCCCCGACACAACCCTCAGGGTCTGGGGACACTTGCTGCCCCTGCGTGGAGCCTGGCTCAGATTCTCTGAGGCTCCCTGATTCCCCCCCTGCCCCCGTGCACCCCCTCC
Source organism: Plecotus auritus (assembly GCF_963455305.1). Classification (NCBI taxonomy): domain Eukaryota; kingdom Metazoa; phylum Chordata; class Mammalia; order Chiroptera; family Vespertilionidae; genus Plecotus; species Plecotus auritus. Next base: position 2,798,577 of record NC_137772.1, read on the forward strand.
TACTGCCCTTTCCCCCCAAGTTCGCATCTCCCTTCGCACTGTCACCCCACCACTCGCGGGGGCACCCCAGCATACAGAACAGTGACGGACACAGCTCGAAAGTAACGTTTCCCAAGACGTACACCCGGGAGGGAGGCAAACCCAGGTCCCGAGGTGGGGGGCGGGCGGTGCGCCGGGCGGCGGCCCTGCCCAGGTGTGCGGGCGGGAGGAGGCTTCGGTGCGGACGCGGGCGCCGGCTCCTGTGGGACCCCCTTTCCCCACGGCCCGCCAGCAGCCCCTCACCCCACACCGCCTCCCCCGGCGCCCGCCCCCCCGCCTCCCCCGACGCCCCGCTGATCCCGCCCGGGGACCCCTCTGGCCCCCAACCGCTCCGCCGCCCGGTGCAGCGCACTCGGGATTCAGTCCCTTTCCTCTGAGTGTGCGCGGAGCAAAAGCGCCCGGAGGCCACGCCCACATATCCCCCGAGAGCCAATCCGAAGCCGGGGCGCGGCTGAAGGGCACCAATGGTGGAGACCGTGGGCCCGGATTGGGCACACCTCCTGTTGTGGGCGGGTCTACAGGGGCGGATACGGAAGCGGCGCTGGGAACTCGGAGGGCAGGTCGGGGGTCGTGGGACCCGCATGGCTGCGGCGCGGAGGCACGGTAGGCGGCGCGGGGCGCGGGGCGCGGGGCGGGGGGCGGGGGGCGCGGGGGAGGCCGCCGCTCGGACAGCTCTGGGCCCGGGCCCGGTCCACGTCCCGCAGACTCCACATCCGCCCTGGTCCCCGGGCGCGTCTGGGATCCGCAGCCCTGTCTGGTGTCCGAGGGGCTTGGGCGGGCTTTCAAGGCCTGTGGGAACCCCAGGACCCGGCGAGCACCTCTCGGGAGTAAATGTCCTGATGGCGGATGCAGGGACCTGCAGTGGGTGACTGACCTGAACGCTCTGTGACTTACATGGAGGTGATCGTACCTACCTGCACCGTGAGTGGATCGCGGGGCACACAGTAGGGATGGTTAAGTGACAGTGTCTTTAACCAGCACCAAAGGCAGGGCGTCCTTACCAGGACCCTGGGCCCAACATCACCGTGGAAAAGGGAGGCTCCCGGGTTCCCAGCGCTACTGAGACCGGTGACTGACTGCAGGTATTTCTCTCTTTCCGCGTCCAGCGCGGCTGGAGAGCGGGGCCCGTTCCTGAGTAGGGGCGGCTGGGGACTGAGAAATAAAACAAAGAGACAAGACACAGAGATAGAAGGAAAAGGCTGGGACCGGGTGGGACCACCCTCCTCTTCTGTTGGAGAGACAGGGACAGGGACCCAGGGCCAATCCGGCGAGTTTATTTTATATCCCCAAATACCAGGAAGTTTCACCAAAACGTCAGGCCAAAAGGAGATGATTTGCATTCTTGAGTAGGCCCTGAGCATGCCTGGTGCTAGGCTGGATTTAGATATCAAAACCACTTCCCCACACCACGGGCTGTCAGGGCCAGCCTGACAGGTTGAACCGGGCTGAGGTAGGGAGGTGGGAATTGAGAAAAGAACGAAAGACAGGAGAGCGGGATCGGGAGGACTACAGGTCATCGACAGACTGCAGCAAGTTTATTAACTGCGTAATGCCTCTTGTGCACAGAACACTGAATAGGAGGTCTGTCAAGAGGAATGTATTCTCTGTTCCTCTTAATCTCTAAGGGAGAGACAGAGCAGAAGGACACATTCTCAGTACAGCAAATCTCAGTAAATAGTTACAGACTTCTTGGTAAGCTATGAAAGGTTGCTCTCATTCTACTGATAACCGCCATCCAGACAAGCCTGGGAAAACTGTGTGGGTAGGGGACAGCCTTGCTAGTCCCCTCAGGTGCAAGGACCGTGTCAGCTTACACCCGGTCTCCAACAACGGGCTGAAATGAAGGTCAAGCTGACAACACCCTTGCCCTTTTGGCAAGGCGTGTTCCCAGGGCGTGGCTTTGCCGACGCCACTGGGTTCCGCTGACAATAATTAAGGAATGCCCATGTGCCTTCCCAGGCGCTGTCTACAACTGACCACTCTGCGTAAGTTTAAGGTCCCAGCCTGATGGTGTGGCCACTCAAACCATTGCCTCCTGTGGTTACAAAAAATGCCTCCTGGGGGATGGCAGCTGTGAAGTTCTCTCTTAGCCGCGGTGACTTACGCAGCACAGGATTGTTAACTGCGGTCCCCGTGCTGTGCCTGCCATCCAGGACCCACTCCTTTTACATCTGGATGTTGGTGCCTGTGGGGCGCGGCTACCGTGTCTGGACAGGTTCACGCCTCGGACTCAGGAGAGAGCACAGTCCTCTCATGGCCACGTGCCAGTCCCAGCGTGGAGGGCAGAGCCCTCCCAGCACCATCACAGCCAACAGCTGGAGTTGTCAGCTTGAACCTACGGTCCAAACATGTGGCCCCATGTGCCTGAGTGACGTGGGCTTGATAGAGTTCAGCTGCATGTAGTTGAGTAGGAGCGAAACCCACGAGAACGTTGTAAACATCTTGACCACGCCCTTCCTTTGCCTCGTGGCATCTGCTATAAAATAAAGACACGGCTCGTAGTACGTGGCGCTGTCTCTCCATCAGAGAGGCCAGCGTCTCACCCAGACCCAGCTTTCTTCTCTTGTCTGTCTTTTCTCAATCCTTCACCGCCCCCCTCTCTCAGGGTCACTGAACCTGGCTGAGTTGGCGTGGCACATAAGGCGCCCTGGGGCTGAGTATGCCATGACCGTGCTGGCTCCCCACAGGTCCCTTTCCACCCCTTCACCCCGGCCTCTGGCCAACACCAGGCTGTTCTCACAGTTAAAACAGAGGGTTGCATTCCTGCCCTTTGAAATAAAAAGCCCAGTGGCAACGATAGTCCATAAGCCTTTGCTTAAAATGAGAAAAGGAAGCTGATCCATTAGCAAGGCAGAATGTGGGGAGCAGTAAGTACAGTTCCCGCCCGGCGGCTTCCCGTTCGGAGAAGCCTCCGCTGGTGCGCCCCTGCCCTCCCGGGAGCACAGAGTCGTGGCTTTCCATTGCCCGGACAGGTGAGGCCCCAGCGTGCACGCGGACGGATGTGAGTGACACCCACCCACGTGTCATGTCCCACTGTCCACGGGATCGATGTACAGTCGCGTGTTGAGGGTCCTGGGAGCAGGCCTGACCCAGGGGCTGTCGCAGGAGTCTTCGCGCTGACTGACGCACCTCCACCTGCTTTCCAGCGTTTTGATCGGGGTTCCCTCCGCTTCACGCCAGGTTTTCCTTGTTTCTCTTCATTGTTTCTGACCTTCGGTTCGCTGCCCTGTGCAGGAAAGTACTGGGATGTGGAGTGCACCTGGTCCGTTCGGTGTTATTTCCTCACCCGGGGTATTGATTTAGAGAGAGGAAGGGAGAGAGACAGACAGAGAGAAACAAGGATGTGAGGGAGAAACATCGGTCGGTTGCCTGCTGTACGCACGGCACCTGGGGACTGAACCTGTAGCCTAGGCATGTGCCCTGACCGGGAATCAAACCGCGGCTTTTCACTGCGTCACACAGTGCTCCACCACTGAGCCACACCGGCAGGGGTCACACCTGGTCTACTTTTTAAAGCCTGTGTCAGCTCACTGAACTAAGATGATGGAAACCCTTCTTATTTTCATCAAAGACACCTCTTCCCCGAGACCAGCCTTTTTCCTGTTGGAATTGTGGAGTGGAGTTAGGTTGTGTGAGAACATCGTGTTGGGAAGCTGGGAGTCATATGTCTTCATGTGTAAGGTGTGCGTGGGGACAGGGTCAGTGCTGTGTCTTCTTTCTCTCTCTTTTTTATCTTCACCCAAGGATATCTTTCCATTGATTTTCAGGGATAATGGAAGAGAGAGGGAAAGATGGAGAGAAACATCGATGTGAGAGAAACACATCAATTGGTTGCCTCCTGCATGTGCCCCAACCAGGGCCCGGGCCAGGGAGGAGCCTGCAACCAAGGTACGTGCCCTTGACTGGAATCGAACCCGGGACCCTTTGGTCCACAGGCCGACGCTCTATCCACTGAGCAGCACCGGCCAGGGCTGTCTCCTCCTCTTAACAAGACCCCTGAAGAGAACTCTACGGGGGCCACGCTGGGCTGAGCCACCTACGGGAGTTGGTGGTTGGAACAGATTCGAGCACTTGGACTTGGGTGAAGCGTGAAAGCCAGAGGCGCCCTGTCTTCGGTTGTCACCCGTTTGTGACGCGGGATGACTTACAGTTAGGGAGTGTGTGACTGACGGTGGAGCGGGCGGTGGCCTGCACCTGCCCTGCCTGCCTCCTCACAGGCTAGCTGTTCTCCGAGAGCTCTGGGTCCTGGCGGGGAGGACACGGGCCCCGTGTGCATTTACAGAAGGGAAGTGAGCATGCACACTCTCGGGAAGTAGAACTCTTATTAACTGGTCCACGCAGGAGCTGGGGATGCCAGGGTACCAGCGGCTTCGGCTCTGGCAGTTCCGGCGGTTCCCTTGGGGGAGGGGGTGGCTGCATCTCCAGAGCAGTACATTTGCATTTGAAAAAAGGCGACTCAGCTCTGGGCCCCTTGCTGGGGTGGGGCGGGGGAATGCTGCGGATTCCCCAGGACGATCGGTGCACAGCTCCTGGGGCTGATGGGAGGACAGGAGGGGGTGGGGGGACCTTGCAGCAACGCTCCTTGAGTAGGAAGTGCATTTCAAACGTGCTTTCAAACACGCTGGAAAGTGTATCACCTCCTGGGCGGTAACTGAGGTGAACCCCGAGGGCCCACGTGGCTCCCTGCTCAGACTGTGGGTGAGCATCCCAACAGGACTGTCGGCAGGCCCTCCCTGTGCTGGCGCTCAGAGGAGGCAGAGCTGAAAGAACCTCCCTGCACTTCCATCCTGGGGTGGGGAAGGGTGTCGGGACCCTGCCATTAGGCAGTAGCTGCCTGGCTGGCCTGGCGCTCCTGCTGCGTTTTGTTGGGGGGGGGCCCCCCCGCTCGCACGGTGCTGGCTGGGGTCCTGTGGGGACAGGGCTGGGGTCCTGTGGGGACAGGGCTGGGGTCCTGTGGGGACAGTCACCTTTCTGGTATTAATATTAGAATATGTCTTTTTAAATAAACTATATGCAATTTAAATAAAACTGCTTTAAGTAATTCTCTTTTTTGTTTTTGTTAATTGGTTGCATTTTAGTGTTTGTTGAAAAAGTGCTGAAGAGACTTTTTCCTCAGGATCCACGTGGCCAAGAAAAGAGGGCACCTCTGCCTGCAGCCTCCGAAACCCCTCCCGAGAAGGAGAGATGCCGGCGCGTCCCCCCGTTGGCAGGTGAGGGGCTCGTAGGTAACGGGGAGTCACAGACACACACCTGGTTCCACCCCGGCCTCTCGCCTGCAAACTGGTCGGATGGACAGGACCACCCGGCCAGCCCTGCGGGAGGGACGAGGGCTGGGGACTGGGTTCTCTTCAAAGAATGTGCCTGTTGGGGGCTGGATTGTGTCCTCGGGAACTCACACGACATGCACACAGAGGGGCATAGCCGTCTGCACCCCGAGGAGAGGCCCGGGGAGACCAGGCCTGCCCACGCCTGGCTCTCAGCTCCCAGCGAGGACAGAGAGGAATGTCTGTTGTTGGCGCCCCGGGACGTGGGCTCTGTCAGCTAGGAACTCAGTTCTCAGTCACACATCCGTGTGGAGCCTCGGGGCCCCTGAGCCTGGGGGCCAGGGGTTGGACGCTCAGATCTGGAACATGGCCCAGACCGTGAGCTTGTTGGACGTGCCCCAGACACGGAGGGACGGCTGCGCTGTCTCTGGGAGGAGGAGGAGGCCGGTTTCACTCTAAAGTGTTGAAACTGTCGGGGACCAGGGGAAGCTGGGAGCTCTGCCCTGAGGGGCTTCTTCAGCAGCCGAGCACAGGGCAGAAGGCTGTAACTGTCCCTCGTGAGGGTGAAAATCCTGCCCGCAGCCAAGTCAGAGGGCAGACAGGCAGCTGGAAAAGATGTGGCAGCTCGGTCCTGGCCGAGGGTTCCCTTCCCTCGTGAATCAAGAGCTCGTGTGCTGTGAGCCACAGCTCCAAAGAGACACGGCCACGGGAGAGTGACAGGCGTCACGGAGGAGACCCACGTGGCTCCTCAGCATCACGCAGGCTCCCTCTGCTGGCCCCGCAAAGCCCACGGAGGGGGTACTGGGACGTTCCCCGAGTCAGGTTGGCAGAAATGGGCTGACACGTGTTAGGAACGGCGGGCAAGCACTCAGCCTGGCTGTGGGGAGAATCGCTGCAGGCCATCCATGAAAGGCCGTGGGAATCCATGAAAGGTTACAGGTGCGCACCAGGGCTTGGTGGTCACACCTGAGCAATTTTACCTGAACTTGAAGCTCCGGGGGCGGGAACGGGCGTGTTCAAGGTTATTCATGACATCATCGCTCAGAACAGCATGTGTGTTCGCAGGAGGAGGAGAGCGGCAGCCTTGTCCCGGGGAAGGCGCCCGCGCCCGCAGGAAGGGGCAGCGCCAGGGGGTCCCAGGAGGGGCAGCAGCAGTGGAGACACTGGCCGGGGGGTCCGGGAGAGGGGGCAATGGTGTGTGTTGTTGGCACGCACACGAGTCGCCTGAGGAACAGGAGGACATGACCTCAGGAGCTGCCTCGTGGCGGGGGGGGGGGGGGGGGGGGCCGGCGTCCCTGCACATCCTGTGTTTACCTAGCACCATGTGGTTATAGCACCTATCCTATCTAATAAAGAGGGAATATGGCCATCACACCCTAACAAGATGGCTGCGCCCACAGCAGAGGTGGGGATCCCATAACACAAGATTGCTGGTCCCACAGTGGAGGCTGAGTTCCCGTAATGAGCCTTAACGAGCAATCAGCAGGGACCTGAGGCTGCATGGCGCTGGGCCAGGGCAGGGGACCTGAGGCTGTGCCCCCCTGCCAGGTGGGGCTTGACAGGGGACCCCAGGCCACGCCCCCCACTGCCAGAGCTTGACAGGGTAACTCAGGCCACGCCCCCCCACACCCAGCAGGGCTTGATGGGGGACCTCAGGCCGCACCCCTCGCCCCAGCACTGGGCCAGGGGACCTCAGGCTGTGCCTCCCGCCCCAGCACCGGGCCAGGGGACCTGAGGCTGCGCCCCCCACCTGGCAGGGCTTGACAGGGGACCTCAGGCCGCACCCCCCGCCCAAGCGCCAGGACAGTTGACCTAAGACTGCTCCCCCCAACCCATCAGGGCTTGACGGGGGACCTCAAGGCTCACCCCCCGCCCTGGCGCCAGGACAGGCGACCTGAGGCCGTGCCCCCCACCTGGCGGGGCTTGACAAGGGTGGGGCCAACAGGGTCTGGATCTAGCCCAACGGAGGTGGGGCTGGCCGGGTCTGGGTCTCATGCGATTTCGAGGTGCACATGGGTGGGTGGGGACTTGACTCTGGTTCCTGTGGCACGCCCCAGACTCTGAAAGGAGGAAGATTTTCATATACATTTTACTAATTTTCTTTCATCTCTGACAATCCTATGATAGAGAAAGGGCAAATAGCAATATTAAAATATTTCCTCTAATTAATTCCCTTTTAATGTGCACGAATTTCGTGCACTCGGTCACTAATTAGTATATAATACATAGAATCCTCTAAAGATGCGTTCATTTTACAAAGCTTAAGGGATTTCACCACCCACACACCTCACCGAGAGAATAAAGCATGTGTTTAACGGAAACAGAAGAGGAACCCAGAGAGGAGGAACGAGATGTTGGAGGAAACAGCGAGGCCGGAAGAATTTTGGTAACGTAACTGCTAACTGACAAAGAAGGAATGACTTTTTGTGTTTGGCGAAATTTGGAAGCCTCTGTGACCAGAGGCTTGTGGGTGGGGGTCCAGCGGGACCGGAGTCAGGGTCAAAGGGCACGGATGGGTGCACGGGGAGGGGAACCGCGGGCTTGCCGTGTTTGCGTTGAGGTTGGAGAAGGCCCTGTGTGTTGGCACGCTCTGGGATTTTGGACTGGAGAGGAGAACTTGATGAGAGGGAGGGAGGGCGGGAGGAGGAAGACTCGCCAGGGCTTTGGGTGGTGGGCGGACGTGGGTACCGTTGTGCGGCCTGGAGGCAAGGCTGTGTGTGTGGGTGATTCTGAAACAGAAGCCTGGCCCTGGGAAGCCAGCAGGCGCTAAAAACCATGACCAACAGCGACTTGGGAGGACGAGCTCACCGGGTGGGAGGGCGGTCCTGCCCCTGCACAGCCACGCAGCTGTCCCGCCAGGCGTGGCCATCTTCCAGGTGCAGTCGCTGCAGAAAGGCGGGCAGGGTGCACAGGCATAGCCCGAGGGTGGCCGCTATGAAGACCCGTGGGCTGGGCGCCAGGGCGGGCCCGTGAGGGGAGAGGTTGGTCTGTCAGGCAGGCATGGTGGTGCCCTCCCAGCTGACGCCAGGCCCAGGACATGCAGACATTCAGACGCGTGTGCGAAGCTGCCCATAGCAAGGATGGTCGCAGCAGCCATTTCTGATGGTGGAAATTTAGAATCGGCCTCCGTGTGTAAACTTTAGGACAGTGGTTAAGATATAATTTGCCAATTCCATGGATTATTATGAAGCTATTGAAAGACTGTAGATTTACAAAATGACAATGAGGTACCGTCTCACACCTGTCAGAATGGCTGTCGTCAACAAGTGCTGGCGAGGATGCGGAGAAAAAGGAACCCTCGTGCACTGCTGGTGGGAATGCAGACTGGTGCAGCCACTGTGGAGAACAGTATGGAGTTTCCTCAAAAAATTAAAAATGGAACTCCCATTTGACTTAGTGATCCCACTTCTAGGAATACATCCCAAGAAACCAGAAACACCAATCAGAAAGGACATATGCACCCCTATGTTCATAGCAGCACAATTTCCCATAGCTAAGATTTGGAAACAACTTAAGTGCCCATCAACAGATGAGTGGATTAAAAAACTGTGGTACATCTATGCAATGGAATACTACACTGCGGTAAAAAAGAAGGAACTCTTACCATTTGCAACAGCATGGATGGACCTGGAGAGCATTATGCTAAGTGAAATAAGATAGAGAAAGATAAATATCACATGATCTTACTCATTTGTGGAATATAATGAACAACATAAACTGATGAACAAAAATAGAGCCAGAGAAAAGAAATATTTTAGAATATAGAAGTAATCCTGTTATTTGCAGGTTTTTAATATCTCTTACAACTTTTAGGATATTATACTATGATTGTACAGTTTTGGTAATCCTATATAATAAAAGGCTAATATGCAAATTGACCAAACGGCAGAACGACCAGTCGCTATGACGCACACTGACCACCAGGGGGCAGACACTCAATGCAGGAGCTGCCCCCTGATGGTCAGTGTGCTCCCACAGGGGGAGCGCCGCTCAGCCAGAAGCCAGGCTCAAGGCTGGCGAGCACAGGGACAGGCTCACCCCTAACGATGAACTTAGATGAAATCAATGCACAAAACCGGATAATCACAAAAGCATGCTCTCTCACCGCAGCGGCGGTGGCGGGGAGCGGGCCTAAGCCATCAGTCAGACGTCCCCTGAGGGCTCCTGGACTGCGAGAGGGCGCAGGCTGGGCTGAGGGGACCCCCCCCCCCCCCCCCCGCCCGAGTGCACCAATTTCGTGCACTAGGCCTCTAGTACTATTATATTTAAAATCTTTTTTTTTCTTGAAAAAAAAGACTGTAGATTTAAGTATATTTTATAACATTCACTTTTGAATGATATTGTATATATAATATACAAGTGAATGATATATGTTTTATAATAAAATGTGCTCATGACCCCATATATCTGCATGTGTGTCTGTGTGTGTACATGCACATGCACATGCACTGTGTATATGGATTGTTAGCGTCCACGGAGAGAAAGGTCCAGAAGATTATGCCACCAAAATGTTGAGACCCATGTGATAAGGATGGGTGTGTCCTGTGGGGTATTTTCTGCTTTCTGCTCGTTAATGAGTTATGTCCATGTCATAAGAGCCTAGAAGTTGACCTGTGACCTGATGAATGTGAAGGATCATTGAGCGTGCCTTTCCTGGCCGCGGGCCGCTGACTGGCGCTCTGGCAATGTGGGCGGCGCATGGGGGGCCGCGCTGAGCCGATGGAGCGCACTGCTGTGGGGCTCCCAGGGACGGGTTTGGAGGTCTGTGATGACCCCGCGCGGCTGACCGGCCCCTGTTGTGCCCGTTTCCTCCTGCAGGTGGCGGCACTGGGGTCCCGCCTGGCCGGCGGCTCTACACCGTGGCTTTGCCTCCTGAGGGCTACGTTCCTGCCCCCGCCCAGCCCGAGCCGGAGCCGGAGCCCGAGGCACCCAGCTGCGCGGATTCCACGGCTTCCGAGGGCTCCTCCAGCAGCCAGGACGCGGCAGGTGAGAAAGCGTGCTCTTCCGACGACCCGGTTCTGTGCGCTGACGTCACCTAAGTTCATCCTCGGGGTGAGCCTGTCCCCGCACAGCCATGCGGTGGGCGGGCGAGGTCGAGCCCTTCGCAGTGTGACCTTGGCTGCGTGTGGACGCGGCAGGAGACCTCGTGCTAAGGGCACCTCGGTGTCACTGGCGCGTCTTCGGTTCCTATAACCTCTTTCCTGCTTCTCGACCTTGACAGTGTCTGGGTGGCGTTTACTCGTTGTACCCGTGGGAGCAGCGTGGCTTGCGTCTCCTTTGGGGAAATGGAATTACTCTCTCTTCTCTGTCTTCTCGCTCCGGTCTCCGGTCGCAGGCGGATGCTGCACCGGCCGTTTCTACCTGAAAAGCAAAAGGGTAGCTTTTCCTCTGAGTCATTATTCCAGACTTCCTGCAGAGGAATGTGTGTTTTCAAATAAAGCCGGGCCCAGCTGCTTTTCACCAGGTGTAAGCCGGAAACTGTGCTCGGACCTTCATTAACTGGGGCATTTAAAAATGTGGTTTTCTAGCTCATGGATCTTCCCGACTTCCCATTGAAGGCTCAGAAACCACAAAACCGAAAACGGAGTCGCCAAGGAGTAAGAGGCTCATCTTTTCGGTTGAAGATCGTTAGAATATAATTATTAGATAAATCGCTGATCCCATACAACACTGCACTGTTTCATGAGGGTAAATTGCTTTGGTGAGCAGGCGCCATCCAGTCTTCGGTAGACTCGGCTGCGGCCCGAGGGCAGGTGTGCGGGGCCGGGCTGAGACCACGCCAGCTGTCCCGGACCAGCGCCTCGTCCCAGCCCGCTCCGCACACTGAGCTAGAGTGACAGCCTTGTAGGAAACAGGACGATGACAGTGCCAACTGGACACGTGGATCTCCTATAAGCCGTGTGCTCTGGCCCCATCCAGGGGCCGGCTGCTGGGCCTCCAGGAGGGGGGCTGGGGGGCTGGGGTGGGCCTGGTGCCTCCTCCTCCGGGAAGGCAGCTGGGGTGGGCCTGCTGCCGGCTTCTGCTCTGACAGAGGGCATAGAGCAGACGATTTCTCTAAAATGCAAAGAAAAGGGGAATGGAGTACCATCCATTCCATTTAAGTTGCCATAGTAACCTGGCAGAGTTAGTGGTAACTTTTGACTACACCATTATTGCAAGTTACATTTTTATAAGCTGTTTGTGAGGCAAAACCTTCTGTTAATTGATGTCTCCCTGTGTTGCCGGGTGCGTGGGGCCGTCAGCATGAGCCTTCAGGGCGGTGTCTTCTGTCCTGGGGGAGCCGGCCCGTTTCCCGCCGCAGGCAGACTCCACAGCTCAGGACCGAAGTCGGGGCCACAGCAGATGGTGGACACGTCCTAAGGGTCATTTTTCTAAAATGAAAAGAAGTTTTTCTTCCAACAGAAATGTTACTTTTGAAAAGTCTCGTTTTATAGACGATGACAGGATGGGACACGTCCCCAGAAGCCCACAGCCCGAGGCGGCTCAGGTCCTGCACACGCCTCCCGTGCATGTCACGCACCCTGCACGCCTCCCCATGCGTGTGGGGCATAGACGTGCAGAGATTGCCCTGGGTGGCGGCAGTGCTACCTGCATGCTGCTCTCAGTGTTGGGCAGGTGTCCCTTTCGGTGCAGAGAGAGGTGCTGATGGCACTTTTTAAAGCCGCTGGAACCGTTATATGAAACCAGCTTGTTAAGAGCTAGCCCCCCTGCCCTGCTGAAAGCATCCAGAATTTTCTGAGGTGCCTCAGTGAGTGCCTGTGCGACACTGTGTGGTCAGAGGTGGGTCTCGGTGGGAAGCTGAGCGCCCCACACCAGGCAGCACGCACCCGCCCTGGATGCTCTGCCCTGGATGCGGCTGCTGCTGGGCCATCTTTGGGCACGCGAGCGAGTGCGCCCCCGGAGGCGGTGCGAGGAAGTGCGCGTTCCCGCGGGGCACCTCCAGTCTCATGTCCTCAAACTTTTTAAACAGGGGGCCATTTCACTGTCCCTCAGACCGTTGGAGGGCCGGACTATAGTTTTAAAAAAAAACTATGAACAAATTCCTATGCGCACTGCGGGCCCGGGACGCGTCGGCTGCTCAGCAGGACAGGCAGCGGCCCCCGGCGGGCCGGATCCATGTCCTCGGCGGGCCGCATGTAGCCCGCGGGCCGTAGTTTGAGGACCCCTGTAAGGCTCGGGGAGCTGGCCTCTTCCGTGTGCTGTGAATGCTCGTGAGGGAACTGTTTCTAAGCCTGCGGGCCTCACGGACAGACCGCACTGTGGAGCGCTCCACACTTGTTACGGCGAAAGGCACAGTAAACAGGTTGACAACAAGGGGGCAAGGTGGGAAGTGATGCTTGCACGTTCCCTGGGCGATGAGCTACTTCCCTTAAAGTAGAACAAAGTGGGGGGGAAGGCTCCCCGTGGGCTGGGCAGCCGGCCGAGATGGGGGTGTGGAAGCCGCCGGAGCAGTGAGGGGCCCCGGGCCCCTCGTGAAGGTGCCAGTCCCCTCGGTGCACTTGCTCAGACGGTAGACCCACCCTTTTAAAACAGCGCTGCCCTTGAATCCTGTGCCTTCTCCTGAAGCCGTTGTCCCTGTTCCCTGATGCTTTTTGTAAACACTTCGTAACAGACCAAGTTCCCGCTCACACGGCCTCGAGCAGCCCCTGGCCCACCTCTCCAGACCCCGTTTCCCGCCGGCCGCCCACCGGCCTCGGGGTGGACGGTCCTTCCTGCAGGCCGGACCTTCGTGCGTGAGACGGCCGTTTCCCGTCGCGTCGCAGAGGTTTCCACTCGAGGTCTTGTCCCCACCCTTTGTCCTGTGTTCACCTCACACGTCCATCCTCAGTCCTGAGACCTGCCCTCCCCCACCTCGGCCTCCTTCCTCGCCTCTGGCTGCTTCGTCGCCTCTGTGGGGTCTCCCCGGCTCCCTCCCTCCACCCCACGTCCCCCCCTCTCCAAACTGTCCTTAGCTCCCTCCCCAGCCTCCTGCAGACATGGGCCTGCCCCCTGCCCTCCGTCCTGTGTCGTGGTTATTCCCGTGATGTACCCTCCTTTTCACCCCAACTCGGTCCCGACTCCACAGACGGCAGAGGACCCCCTAGTGACAGAGGCTCCTTTGCTTGGAGCAGGTGACGAGGCTGAGCTGGCAAACACGCCTGCTGCCCTCAGCTTGGGTTCCGGCAAAGCCTGGCACCGGGGCGTTGACAGCATCTACCCCAGCCCGTGCCCGCCGGAGCCCAGTCTGCGTCAGTACTGGGTGAGCCCCATGCCGGGGTTACTCAGGAAACCAGCTGCGCGGCAAGCAGCGTCCCTCCTGGTTCATCGTCACAGGCGCCTTGCACGGTTGGCTCGGCTTTGTCCTCCGTTCGAGCCGCCGTCGCTAAACTCGAGCGGCTCCGCGGGAGGCCGCCAGGTTTACTCTAACACGGGCACCGCTGAGGTGGCACCGCTGCGTGGCCCCAGGAAACGGGCTCCTGCTCCGTCGGGGGGGAGCTTCGTGGGCCCACATCCGTCCTTCCGTGTGCGGGCGGCTTCCCCCCTGGCTGGCTCTGCCTGGGCTGGAGAGACCTGGCCCGTGGCCGGGGAGGCCTCTGAGGAGACAGACCTCCCCTCGTGGCGCCCCGTGGCAGCCAGCTCGCGAGGCCAGATGCAGCTGGAGCCGGCCGGGGCCTGGTAGACGCGCAGCCCGCTGACCGGGCAAGTCCCTGCATCGCACGCTCCCTCGCTTGGGCTGTGACGGCCCAGAGATTCGTCAGTGTCAGAACCTGATTGACAGGCAAGCAGGGGCTGATGTTGGGGTTACTGAACAGCAAGTGGGGGTCACGCACTCACTATCCACTCACAGCGGGGTTCAGTGGGGCAGCCCGTGACATCCCTGGTCCCAAGCATCCACTCACGGTCGGGGCACCCAGTGCCCAGACGGTTGCTTTTGAACCAGCCCCTCTTTGTAACAGGGAGGCAGCCTAAGGGTGGGGCCACGTGGGCTTATAGCTGTAATTATCCTATCTAATAAAGAGGGAGTATGCAGATTGACCATCACACCGTAACAAGATGGCTGCGCCCACAGCGGAGGCCAAGTTCCCGTAACGAGCCTTAACAAGCAATCAGCAGGGACCTGAGGCTGCGTGGCGCTGGGCTGGGGCAGGGGACCTCAGGCTGTGGCCCCTGTCCCAGCGCCAGGCCCGGGGGACCTCAGGCCATGCGCCCCGCCCTGGCACCAGGCTGGGGGACCTCAGGCCATGCCCCCCGCCTAGAGTGGCTTGATGGGGACCACAGGCCATGCCCCCTGCCCTGGCACCAGGCCAGGCAACCTGAGGCCGCACCCCGCACCTGGCCAGGCTTGATGGGGGTGGGGCCAGCTGGGTCTGGATCTAGCCCAATGGGGGTGGGGCTGGCTGGGTCTGAATCTTGCAGAATTTTGAGGCGCACATGGGTGGGCGAGGACTTGACTCTGGTTCCCGTGGCACACCCCAGACTCTGACAGGAGGAAGATTTTCATATACATTTTACTAATTTTCTTTCATCTCTGACAATTCAATTATAGAGAAAGGGCAAATAGCAATATTAAAATGTTTTCTCTAATTAATTCCCTTTTAATGTGCACAAATTTCATGCACTGCGTCACTAGTCTTCTATAATAATAAAAGCATAATGTGCTAATTAGACCAGACAGCCAGACGACCTTCTGGATGTCCTTCCGGATGACCTTCCAGACGAAGCCGGGGCTGCGAGGGCCGAGCCCCCAGCACGAATTACCCGCGACAGTAATTAAGAAGTGATAATACAAGAATGAACTGTTGCGAATACTCACAATTGTCAGCCTACGTTCGTCCTGTCCTTTCAGTGTGATTTGCACTAAAAGCTAAAGTACATCCTGGACCCGAAGCGAAGCGACAGGACGAGTCGCTGTGCCCAGTGTCCGGCCACTCCTGCCCTGGCCGGTTCAGCCCTAGGCGTTCGGAGCCACTAGAAAAGAGCATCCGCTTTTGAAGGGCAGCATCTTGTCCAGCCCGATTGGTTGGCTCAGTGGCTAGAGCGCCGCCTGCAGACTGAAGGGTCCCAGGTTCGATTCCGGTCAAGGGCACATGCCCTTGATATCCCCAGGGTGGGGCCTGCAGGAGGCAGCCGACCAATGACTCTCTCTCATCATTGATGTTTCTATCTCCCTCTCCCTCTCCCTTCCTCTCTGAAATCAATACAAAATATACTTAAAAAAATAAAAAGGTAAAGTCTCCACTCCAAGCGTGGTCAGGCGTCCCCTGCCCACAGGCGCCGTCGCCGGAGCCACTCAGAAGGTTCAGTCCTCGCCGCTGGCCCAGCTCGCCCTCCTCCTATACCTGTGCCTCCAGGTGGAGTTCCATCTTCGAGGGCAAACCCAGAACACCACCCTCCCCTCTGGCTCTGCCCCAGGCTCTGCTCGCCCGCCTTCCCGGGCCTGGACCCGCTTCTGTCGACGGCCCAGTCTGTGGGCCCGGTCTGACCTCGCTGAGTGCCTGTGACAGTGTGCGTTAGGACACAACATGCTGAGTTGTGGGAAGGCCATAGCTTGTTCATCCGCAGCACCCGATGTCATCATAGTTTAACAACTGACCTCGTACACGTGGTTTGGATCCAGGTGGGATGTCAGTTCCTGCTTCTTCCCGGGCCCCGGGAGCCCCTGGCGGCTGAGGGAGTGTCACGTGCATTGGTAGCCTCAGTGTTGAATCCAGAATAAAACTCGTTTCCTTCAAGATGCTTCGCTTGTGCCCACGTGACAGTGCAGCTGCAGGGCGGCTATTTTGGGGTCTGTTTCCACTACAGCCTTCATCAGACGTGGGTGCCAAACAGTGGCAGAGAGACTTCTGACAAACTGCGGTTATTTTTAAAATTAGCACGTGGGAGAGGAAAGGTATGTTTTGGGGATGGCAGCTTTTCAGAATGAGTGAGCTTCTCCGGTTATAAATAGCCAGGCCTCCGGCTCCCGAAGTAAACTTCCTGTAGCTTTGCTCGTGGTTGCGGGTCCGAGGCAGGTGACAGGCCGGGAGGACGAGGGGGTGTGGGTGCTGGAGCAGGTGGGGCAGCGTAGCCTCCTGTGCTCCGGCCGGAGGGAGGGTCTGGGCCCACCCGCGACAGGGACACCAGGCAGGTTAGCGCCTGGGCAGTGCCTGGAGGAGCCTGTGTTTGAGGGCAGGGCCTTTGAAGGGCAGAAACTATAGGAATAAAGATTCCAGGTTGATCCTGTGAGGCTCGGCGTGTACCCTCCGGATGTGCTGGCTGAGCAGGGCTGTCCAGGTCCCGCTCAGGATCTTGAGGGCACCACGGCCTCGTGGGGACAGCGCCACCTGCCGGCCATGGCAGGGACTTCCTCTAACGTCTGCTGGAACCTGCTGACAGGTTTGGGAGGCACTGGGCGGGGCCTGCGCTTTGCTCAGGAGGGTGAGGGCGTGGCTGCACCCGCGGTCCCCATCCCCATCCCCATCAGGCCAGGTCACAGCTCAGGTCACAGCAGAGCAGTTGCAGCAACGCAGCTCCAGGTGGTGGACTTGGAGGGGCCCAGGCCCCGAGCAGGAACCAAGGTACAGCAGGCGCTCAGCACCCACTCTCACCCGGGCTGCGGCCGGAGGTGGCACTGTTCCCACCTCCTGGGTGAGGGCGCTGAGGCAGAGCGACCACATCGTGTGCTGGGGTTACACCGTCATTGTCAATTGTGTGGGTGGCCGTAGGAATGAATTTTACTCCCGGTAAAACTGCAGCAACTACATCCTTAAAACCACACTGTATGTCATGATTGTATCAACTGTGTACACATCTCTTCAGCCGGTGGCCTTTGGGGTGAAAAAGGAGACTTTAGCCCTGACCGGTTTGGCTCAGTGGATAGAGCGTCGGCCTGCGGACTGAAGGGTCCCAGGTTCGATTCCGGTCAAGGGCATGTACCTTGGTTGCAGGCACATCCCCACTGGGAGGTGTGCAGGAGGCAGCTGATGGATGTTTCTCTCTCGTCGATGTTTCTAACTCTCTATCCCCCTCCCTTCCTCTCTGTAAAAAATCAATAACATATTTTTTTTTTAAAAAAAAGAAGGAAACTTTATTCAGTGCAAAATAGCTCAAAGGTGACACCGCACCGCTGTGAGCGGCCAGGGCCAGGCCCTCTCCGGCGCGCCCTGCTCTGCTGTGCTCTGCGCTGCTCCCTGAGACTTCTCCCGACTCCCGACTCCCGTCTCCCGTCTCCCGTCTCCCGGGTGTCACTCAGCCAGGGAAGGGAAGCTGCGCTCCGGCCGGAGGAGCTGAGCCAGCAGCCCTCTGAGCAGATGTCTGTGCCTCCGTGCAGGTCTGACAGGCCTCTTTCTAAGAACAAGTCGGCTGTTCATTATCTTCATTGTACGTCTCAGAATCCTGGGGAGTGTAATCAGTTGAGACCCAGTTGAGAATTAAATATTTTTAATTCCTGTTCTACTAAAATTACAAGGTCCTGATGGGAAATGTATTTAACATGCTTGTTGTGGTTCATCATGCAGAAAATGGCTGTCTTGAACTTGCGTTTTATAGATCAGGATCCTCATGATCAACCAAAGAGAAGAAGAATTAGGAAGCATAAATCAAAGAAAAAAATTAGCGGTCCCAGCAGTGTTCATGCAGAAGAGGTGGAGTTAGAGAAACAGCAGAGTCTCTCAGAAGAAAGACGGCAGCCGTGGCGCGCAGATGGCCCCGCCATCAGCAAAAACAAGAGAAGGAAACTGAAGAAGAAGCAGCAAGTGAAAAGGAAGCGAGCAGCCGGCGTGCTGACGAAAGCCGCCGGCGTCAGCTTCCTGTACGCGCCCGGCGAGGGCGACTTCGAGCCGGGGGATTCCAGCGAGGGGGCCGGAGGGGGCGGCTCCGACGCCGAGGACCCGGGGGACGCGGGGGACAAGGAGGACCGTGAAGACAGCGTGGACGCCAAGCAGGACGGGGACAGAGGCTCCGACGGCCAGGCAGAGGCTATCCTCGATTTTTTGAAGTCGACACAGGAAATGTATTTTTACGATGGTATGTTTTTTTCCTGTTTTTCTTTCGAATAATGGCATCTGCTTATTTGGAAAAATAATCAAAAATAGTATAATATTTAAATGTTTAAAATACAAAATAACCAATATTCAAAATAACCATTAGTTTTGAGGCAGAAATGAGAATACTGAAGTTCTTCTCACCAGGACCCAACCAACACCTAGCTCAGCATTGTTCGAGGGCAAACGCAGCACACCATCCTCCCCGCGGCCGAGCTCCCAGCACGGTCTCCTGGCTCGTACGCCAAGGTCCGTGTTGGAATATGTTGGAATCGGCTCTGTTTCTAAAAAAAAGTGCAATATGCCCGGCGTTATCAGGCAAGGAATTTTAATTAAAATCGCTATAGCCAAGATGTTCAAAAATGGGGGAAATTGGAGAATGTCACCAGTTAATGTGAATCTATTAAGATAATGAAATGGAAATCCTAGATCTGAAAAATGTAATAAATTAAAAACTCCAACGTGAGTTTAGACAGCAGATTCGATTCAGCATAAAAGACAGCAACTGGCAGGCCAGCCCCAGCAGAGCGACAGGAGGAGGGAGGGCGAGGGTCCGGGAGAGGTGCGGGCGCGGGCGGGCAGTCAGCTGCTGTGACCGGCAGGGGATGGGGACTAGGACAGGGTTTAAGGGGATGACACTGGGAGTGTTCAAAGTACCTAAAGGCCATAACGCCAAATTCTCAAAACATCCTGTGAGCTGCCAGCAGGCCTGGTGCAGAGACACGCCCGCAGCCCGGGCGGGTGGTGGACGGTGACGGGAGAGGACACGCCGTCCTCAGGCGGCAGCGGAGTGGCCGGTCCAGATGTCCTTGTTGCTCCGAGAGGCCTGACCGTCTGCAGGGCCGGTGTCCTGTCCTGGGTCCCCCGCGGCGCCCGGGGGCGTGGAGGCCGCTCCCCGGCGGGCGGTCCGGGAGCAGAGCCCAGTTCCCGGGAGCAGCCGCGGGTGCGTGTTTCCCGCTGGGCTCTGCTCCGTGGGCCCGCGGGCCTTTCTCCCCACGCGGCCTCCGAGTGGGAGCCCTCCTTCAGTCGCTTCTTGGGCCCTGCCTTCGTGTAGGTGTCTCCAGGGGCTCGGACCCCGCCTTCCTGGCCGCCTCGGAGGCGCTGTTGAGGGGCCTGGCCGCTGGCAGCGTGCCCCCCTCCGACCTGCGGGCCCTGGGCCACATGAAGGCGCTGCTGCTGCTGCAGGATCCGGGGGCGCTGCGGCACGCCCTGCAGGCGTTTGAGGAGCACTGCGCCCTGCCGCCAGGTACGCCCCACAGAGCGGTCACCCCACTGCGCCCTGCCGCCAGGTACGCCCCACAGGCGGTCACCCCACTGCGCCCTGCCGCCAGGTACGCCCCACAGGCGGTCACCCCACTGCGCCCTGCCGCCAGGTACGCCCCACAGAGTGGTCACCCCACTGCGCCCTGCCGCCAGGTACGCCCCACAGGCGGTCACCCCACTGCGCCCTGCCGCCAGGTACGCCCCACAGGGCGGTCACCCCACTGCGCCCTGCCGCCAGGTGCGCCCCACAGGGCGGTCACCCCCCGGGTCAGGAGTCAGGACGCAGCGCTGAGCGGCCGGCGGGGGGCGTCCAGCAGCGGCTCCGGTGGGAACAGCTCCGTGCGGCCGCCTGCGTGTCTGCGCCTCCAGACCTGGAGCTGCCGGCGCCGGGGCCACGTTTCATCCGTTTAAATGGAGTGAAAACTCGTTTCTTCTCCCTTTTCCGTCCCCTCTGCCCGCGGTCGCATGAGTGTGTTGGTGTTCGGTCTGGGAGGAGTGGGGGTTCCGGGTGGCTTGGCAAGGTCTCCTGGCCGTGGTGCTGAGACGGGCTGTGGGCACTCCGGTGCCGGTCCCCATGCAGGGCGGTCAGACCCGCAGGTTCTGAATGGGAGAATGGGATCCGCAGGTCGGCTGACCGAGCTGGGGTGACGGAGCGACGTCAGAGGCAGGGGTTGGATTGGGGGGTCACTGGGTGGGTCCAGAGAAGGGGTGGGGGTCCGCTGTGAGAGGGTGGGCTGGAGGGGAGGGGCCAGAGGCTGTACCCTAAACAGGAGAAGTCACAGCCGCGTGGCTGCGGGGCGGGGCGGGGACCCCCAGCCTGCGCCTCCTTTGGAGTTGGCGGCGCGCACGCCTCTGCCTGCGACAGCTCTGCACAGCCCAGGGCTGAGCCAGCCGCAGGGGCTGCCGGCAGCGGGTGACGAGCCTCCCTGGGGGCTGAGTCCCCTGACAGTGAGGGGCAGGGCCTTCCCGGGAGACCTTGGCAGGCTGTGGCCCGGCAGCCGCCCGGTGAGCATTCTGCTCGGCCGCGGACGGTCCTCCGCTTGTCCGTGCCTCCCCTGGGCTCCTGCGGCCGCGCTGTGAGACTGTGCTGGTCCGGGACCCTGCGGAGCTCATCCCCATCCAAACGGAGCGCTCACCCGCTTCCGCCGGTTCTTTTCCTTATGACTGACTCCAGAGAGGAGGGAGAGGGAGAGTTAGAAACATCCAGGAGAGTCACTGATGGGTGCCTCCTGCACGCCCCCTCCCGGGGACCAAGCTCGCACCCAGTGAGGCCGGCTCCCGGGCGTCTGACGCCAAAGCTGCGTGTCCTAGGTGTTTGCGTGGCCACCCGGGCCCACAGGCTGCTGCCCACGGGTGACGGCGCCCAGTGCTTCCTGCTGTGTGTTCTGCTTCTGTTCTTTGCAGACCAAGCCCGAGTGGTCTCCGCCTTCTTCAGCTACTGGCTCACCCACGTCCTTCCTGAGAACCCCGGGAGCCAGACCGACAAGAGCTGACCCAGCAGGAAGCCGGGACGGACAGGCCGCAGGCGGCTGAGCTCACGCCCCACACACAGACCTGGAGGCCCGGGTCCTGGGAGGACGGTCCTGCCTCGAAACCTCCTCCCCGTCGAGTGGGTCGGCGCCTGAGGCTCCCTGCGCGGCACAGACTACACGGAAGGCTGCCAGTTCCTGAAGGGGCCGAGGTCTTGAACCGCCACCCAGCGATGCCGGCTGTGCTTATTCCTGCGAAAACTGAAAGCGCAGTTCTGTGAGGGTGCAGACGCCGCGTATGAAGCTGTCTATTTTTATAAAGTTTTAAATTACCTTGTCCCTGAGAGCCTCTGTCTCGAGAATGCCTTAAGGATGTGAAAACGCTGTGGTTCAGGCAGTGTGATTCTCGTGGTGGTTTCATTTTTTCCTCTCGCACCCGGAGCATGGTGTCGAACAGCAGCCCTGCGTAGGGGAGCAGGGGGCGGGCAGTGCTTCGCGGCCTGAGGCCCGTCCCCCGGGTGGTGCGACACTTCGGGGGGCCCTGGCTCCATCCCTGAAAATGGGGGGAGCGCTGCGTATGCCACCAGGTACGCGCCCCAACAGGGCTGGGGTCACCCCATGGCGTCAGGAGTGAGGACATAGAGGTGACCGGACATTGCCTTTCTCGTGTCCGCGTCTGACCCATTGAAGTCCACATTTCAGGGGACCACATGAGGGACCCAGCTTCCCTTTTTCCAACACACTTTATCGGGTAGGCCAGTGGCCGGCAAACTCATTCGTCCACAGAGCCAAATATCAACAGGACAACGACTGAAATTTCTTTGGAGAGCCACATTTTTTAAACTTAAACTTCTTCTAACGCCACTTCTTCAAAATAGACTCGCCCAGGCCGTGGTATTTTGTGGAAGAGCCACACTCAAGGGGCCAAAGAGCCGCATGTGGCTCGCGAGCCGCGGTTTGCCGACCACTGGGGTAAGCTACCCATACCTGAGGGGGAGGGCCCAGGGCATTAAGCACAGCCACTGCTGGGGGACGTAGCTCCTTTTGAGGCTGAATGACAGGGCCTGGGGCAGGACCTCCCTGCTGGGAAGTCAGCGTGGCCTCCTCTGTCCTGCCTTTGTGTTCCTCTCAGAAGTCCGGTCTCCGCAGATCCACGCGTGAGGTCACCTTTCTATCCCCGGAGGGGCCTTCTCGCAGAGTTTTCAAATGTGAAGTGTAAAACCCAGTTTGCCGTCCGCTGGGGCCAGGGGCAGCTCACTGCTGAGGGTGCCGGCCGGGCAGTCGCTGCGGGAGGCCCAGCCACGGCTCCAGTCCCTGCTGCGGGGGGGGGGGGGGGGGGGGCGGCGCGGGGGGATCGATTGCAGTGCTCTCACCCGCCACCGGCGTGGCTCCGAGGCTGTGGCTCAATGGTTGTGCATCTCCTGTGGTCAGGGCACAGGCCCAGGCTGCCAGCTCCATCCCCAGTGGGGGCATGCAGGAGGCGGCCGATCCATGTTTCTCTCGATGTTTCTCTCTCTCCCTCTCCCTTCCTCTCTCTCTCAAAAAATCAAAACATTTTAAACTTAAAGCTCCACTCCAGGTGCCCGGCGGCCTCCTCCTCTTTGACCTCAGCTGCAGGCAGGCCCCGCCCCGCCCCCCCCCCCCCCCGAACCCCGGGCCCTGTGCCCTGTGCCCGCCCTCCCTGCTGCCTTAGAGGGGGCAGCGTCGTTCCTGCGGCTGTTTCAGACCTGTTCGGCATGCTGTGCTCCCATGTCGCCTGTCTCCTTCCTCCAGAGCCAGCGGTTATTACACGGACACGTTTTGCTGTTTGCCCATGTGACTGGGGTCTCACTGCCATCTAATCATTAGGCTCTGTCATGACCCACAGGTTGAGAACCGCTAGCAGGGTCGCCTAAGACCATCGGAAAACACAGATATTTACATTATGATTCATAACAGTAGCAAAATTACGGTTATGAAGTAGCAACGAAAATGATTTTATGGCTGGGGGTCACCACACATGAGGAACTGTGTTAAAGGGTCGTGGCATTAGGGAGGTGGAGAACCACTGATCTAATGGGTCCCTGCTGACTGCGCCCGCCCATCGCTCCCGGGCCTCGTCCTCCCTTCTCCTCCTAAGGGTGTGAGCTGTCACCTGCTGGGTGGTACCAGCCTCCTGAGCTTCGAGGTCCTTGGGGGAAGCGGAGGGTGTGGCTTCCGGGGAGGGGGCGGGAGCCTGTCCTGTCTCCCTCACCTGGGCTCTCCCTCACCTGGGCTCTCCCTCACCTGGGCTCTCCCTCACCTGGGCTCTCCCTCACCTGGGCTCTCCCTCACCTGGGCTGGAGGGCCCACAGCGCCCCTGCGGGTTTCCTGCTGCCTCCGTGTTTCGGATGCAGGCTCCTGTCTGTCTGTCTGTCTGCATGTCTGTCTGTGTGCTGTGCTTGTCTCTCTGAGCACGGGCAGCGTGTTCTGCCGCACGATTTGTAAAAATCCCTCTCCTGTTCGCGGATCTCCACGGTCTGCACTCGCTGCTGTTGCCTTTCACGTGTCCGTCTGACCCACTGAAGTCCACACTTCACGGGACCACTGGAGGGACCCAACTTCACCTTTCCTCCACAGGAAGAGCAAGTTTCTCAGCCCCGACGGCAAACTCTCAAGCTGTGAGCCTGGTGACTTCTGGGTCTTAGGTATTTCCTCCCACCTCGCTCAGCGCACCAAGCTAGACAGCCCGTTCCGCCTCTAGGCTCATGACTGCTTTCCTGGGATCTGACTTCACTTTTAATTGTGATGCTTTTAGCAGCTTCATCAGGGTATACCTGCCATTAAAAACCACTTGATAGATAGGATTCAATGGGATGGGCATAGAGGAACACCCATAAAGCCAGCAAACATATTCGGCCTGCACTCTCCTTCCTGCGGCCGTGGGACAGAGCTGAAGGCGCGGGTCCTCTCCGGAGGGGAGGCATGTCCCCAGGCACTCGGCCTCTGGCTGCACCTACATCTCCTTGTGGCTTTTCCTGCGGGGAACCCACGGGAGACCCCGGCGCTGCGGGGAGAGGGCCGGCTGCCCTCGGCGCTGGACGGTGAGAGGCCCCGGCCTCCCAAGGCCACGGAGGGCTGTTCACCAACAGGGTGGATGGGGCCTGTTTTCTCGAACACGGTGGCTCCGCGCAGGGGCGTCCTCGCCAGGCAGGTGTCGCCGCCCAGCCCTGCGCCTCAGCCACAGGCCTCTCTCCAGTCGGGCTCCCCCTGAGGTGTTCCCCCGGGCCAGGGTGGAGGACAGGGACAGGAGGGGACGGTCACTGCGCTGGGGTGGGAATCGGAGGAGCTGCCGGAGGGAGGCCTCCAGGGTGAGCCCCGGGGAGGAGGGGAGGGCTCTCCTGATGGAATTAAAACAAGCTCTCACTGTATGGTTACATTACATTTGAGGAGTCTCTGGATGAGGTCGGGAGGAAACAGAGGGGCCTTTTCGGGGTGCCTCAGGGCACGGCTCTTCACGTCCCCCAGCCGTGACAACTAGAACGGCTGCTTTGCCTCAATTTCCTCCGGGATTCTACTTACGGGGGATTTCCTTTTGATTTAATTTTGAAAATACTGCCCTCTCAATACTTTATATTTAACCACTAAAGGGCTTACTAAACAGCTGACCGTTTTCATAAAGGCTGTTCCTTTGGCATTATTATTTACCGACAGGTTTCCGCCAGCCCCCCAGTAGCACCTTGAGGTCCCAGCGGGCAGCTCCCCAGGGAGCCAAGGACGAGGCTGCGGCAGGGGCAGCAGGGGGGGGGGAGGGGGGTGTCAGCGGGAGCCCACCTGCCCGAGGCCTGGGGGCAGCAGGTCCAGTGCTGACTGGCCGGTGGCCCTCCAGGAGCAAGAATGCCTGAGAGAAGGGCCCCGGGCCTCAGCGGAGTCTTACCGAAACCCCTTTCCCTAAATCTGTTCTTGTCTTCAAATTGCTAGAGTTCAGCCACTTTTCACAGACCCTGGGAAAGGCTTCCAGGCATTCATTCAGGAACGGGGAGGGAGGGACCGAGACCCGGACCTCTGCCGATAAGGAGACAGGGGGGGGGGGGGGAGGGGGGCGAGCGGACCCCTGCCTGCGGCCCTGCGCAGCACCATCGGAATGTTGCTGTTCCGGGCGGGTGTCTGTCGGAACAGAATGAACTCTCTCCGGCGGCAGAGATTTGAGCAGTAACTGCACTTCTTTCAACTGGAAACGGTCTCCCCTCCCCGGACCAAAACATCCCCTCCCTGAGGAAGGAAGGAAAAGGCTCCGAGTGGCCAGCCACAATGGACTCGGGGCGGCCGGATGTCCACTGAGTTCAGAACCTGGGCAGCACGGCCGCCGCCAGTCGGGGGGCGGGGGGGGGAGCTGGTGCCGTGCGTGGCCGCTGCCGGCGTTTCTCAGGGTTCTGTGCATCCTGCCCGCCCCGACGGCTGAGCCTGTGCGTGTGTCCTCCCGCCTGCTTCTCTAACTGGCTTCTAATGGTGCTGCTCTGGAAGCAACGTGATCTGTTTCCAGGGACAGACTCGAGTTTCAGTTAACGGTGCCTCCGAAGCGCCCGGCGACCAGCAGCGCTCAGTTCACCGCGGCCCGTGGTGACATTGGGTGAATGTGGACATTTCCTACCTGGAGAATTCCTCTTCAGGCCCTCCCGCATATGTCTGTTAACCAGCGAACGCACTGGGTCTCAGTCTGTCACCCTCAGTTCCAGAAACAGGACATTCAGATTGCTGTCATCAACCTCCCTCCCGGAGAACCAGCCCCTGACTGGGCACAGTCCGGTGACTAAGATCCTGAGAAGCTGTGGGAGGGCCATCGTGGTATTTTGTAAGTGAATATATTTTCATTGATTTCAGAGAGGCAAGGAGAGGGAGAGAGAGAAACATCAGTGATGAGAGAGAATCAACGATTGGCTGCCTCCTGCATGCCCCACACCGGGGATCGAGCCCACAACCTGGGCATGTGCCCTGACCGGGAATTGAACTGTGACCTCCTGGTTCATAGGTCGGCGCTCAACCACGGAGCCATGCCAGCCAGTAAGCCAGTTCTGGGTATTTTATTCTGTTACTAGGGGCCCAGTGCACGAATTCATGCACCTCGAAAGGAACCGTGGGCCGTGAGGCTGCGGTGGGCACAGGGGCAGGTCTCGGCCCATCCTCTGGCTCCCACGTGCTGACGGCGCCAGCCCTGCTTACACCCACTGATGCTGCAGAGCAATTGGGGCCGGTGCCAGCAGTGGGTGCGAGCGCTGGCAGTGGTGCAAGCGGTGGCTCCAGCACTGGCAGCAGGTGCGAGCACCGGGCAGGACCGCGGCATGCGGGAGCAAAGAATTTTCACTAACCACTAGAGCAGGGGTGGGCAAACTTTTTGACTCGAGGGCCACAATGGGTTCTTAAACTGGACCGGAGGGCCGGAACAAAAGCATGGATGGAGTGTTTGTGTGAACTAATATAAATCCAAAGTAAAGGAGCGGAGGGGAGAGCAAGAGAACCCTCCACTCTTTCAGCTCCGTGGGCCGGATAGAACAGCTGAAGGGGCCAGATCCGGCCCGCAGGCCGTAGTTTGCCCACGGCTGCACTAGAGGCTTGCCCTGATGACAGCGACTGGCACCCCGCCTTGGTCTGGCGCCCCCGCTCACCTGCTCCACCATCCCACCACAACCAATGCCCACCATGTTCCACACACGCCCTCTGGTGGTCAGTGCACGTCATAGCGACCAGTTGTTCGGTTGTTCCGCCATTCCGTCTATTTGCATATTAGCCTTTTATTATATAGGATTATGCTTCTCTCCGTCCAGGACCCACACCCCCCCCCCCCCCCCCCCCCGCTCGGGCAGGAATGAACGATAAGGCACTGACCTTTGGTCTGGGACAAGGAGGATGGACGAATGAATGGCCAGTCGCTGGCGATGGAGGGGACCACCAGTCCTGAAAGAGTGAATGTCCTGGTGGACACCCGGGAAGGCCCTCCTGGCAGGGGGCGGGGTGGGGAGGTGGGGGGGGCGGGGGGCTCACCCTTTCCGCCCAGTTTTGGACGTGACGGGGGTGAATGCTGCCCTCACGAGGAAGCGAGGCTGTGTGGGCACCTCGGCCCAAGACCAAGGCCTCAATCAGAGGGACCTGTGCGGGCTGCAGGGGTTCCCCGAGCTCGGGAGTGGGGTGGGGTGGGGGGAGCGGTTAGGGCCCCGGAACAGAGGGGCCTGGATGGAAACTCTCTAGCCTCTGGGGTCAGAGGCTGCTGGCCAAGCTGACCTAACGGGTTTCCTGCTGAAGGCAGCCCAGGTCAGGCTCACCCCGGGCAGGTGCATGGCGGGCGGGGCTGACTCAGGGTTCCTGGGACCCGGGCCAGACGGGAGCAGAGAAAGGCAGCCCCGGGGCCAGGCCTGCGGGCCGCCTGGAGGAGGGGGCCGGGCCGTTTCTCCTCACACAGGGCCTGCTCCTTACCCAGGAGTGAGTGCTCACCAAGAGCACAGCTTGCAGGTGGTACCTCTGAGAGAGGAGGTCACCATGGAAACCGAGGCGCCCAGGGGGTCGGCCACGCCCCCAGAGCCTCCCAGCATGCTCTGCGGAGGCAGCCTCCCCCTCCGCCCCCCCCACCCCCCCTGACCCCTTCCCAGACGACAGGGTGAGCGAGGCCCAGAGTCCCAGGCGGCACGTGGAAGGCAGGAGGCACGGCTGCATGTGCCCAGGAGCTGTTTAATTTGGAAAACACAGGAAGGCAAAGAGCCAAAAACACACTTCCCCTGATCACACCTGTGATGGCTGGTCAGTCACAGCGCACACTGTGTGTGACTGATGTCGGGAAGGTGAGCTTTACTCGCTCGCCACCGTCATGTGGAGGTTTGGATACAGTCAGTGGGGTGAGGCGGGTTTAACACAAAAAAGAAGAGAAATAACCCTGGCCGGGTGGCTCCCTTGGTTGAAGGTGGTCCCATACCCCAAAAGGGGGCACGTGCAATCCCTGGGGGGCATGGGCGGGAGGGAACCAATCACTGTTCTCTCTCCCTCTCTCTCTCTCTCTCTCTCTATCTCTCTCTCTCTCTCTGTCTCTCCGTCTCTCTGTCTCTCATCAATAAAAACATATCCTTCGGTGAGGAATAAAAACATAAGAACTAAATAAGAACAAATCAATCTCGCCCTGACCGGTTTGGCTCAGTGGATAGAGCATCCACCTGCAGACTGAAAGGTCCCAGGTTCGATTCCAGTCAAGGGCATGTACCTTGGTTGCAGGCACATCCCCAGTAGTGGGTGTGCAGGAGGCAGCTGATGGATGTTTCTCTCTCATCGATGTTTCTAATTCTCTATCCCTCTCCCTTCCTCTCTGTAAGATATTAAAAAAACAAAAAACAAATCAATCTCATTTATATCTGTTGTAAATTCCCTATCTATTGCAATGAGCAAATTGCTCATATTTTACAGAGTAGCAAATTTCTTCAACATTCAAAACAGCAAATACTTTTTGAACACCTTGCCTACATAATACATACTAGAGATATAAAAGGCTTATATCTATTGTATGTAATAGCTAGACCTACACGCAGTAATTCATTTACATAACTACACAAACAAAAGTGGAATTTCCCTCCAAGCGTCCTTCCCACGGGTAAGCGGCATTACAATGTGTGCAAATCCTTTCAGGGGGTGTTTTTTCCGAGTAGAGCTAACATTGTAATTCAGGTCAATGTGCTCCAAATTCTGTTCTTTCCATTCATAAAAGAATATATATATATAATACTAATAAATGTCTGACATGTAATAAACACTCAATAAATACTAGCTGTAGTTTTCAGTTTTATGTCTAGTTATTAATAAATTAAGAGAATTGGTTGGTGAATTAGTGAATATTATTTCACCAATATTTTGTTATCAGCAGTACACTACGTATAGAATGCATAGGGGGTTTGAGGACTGAAGGGCATAGAATGTTATTTTACTATATACCTACCGTTAAGGGTGGTGCGGAGACAACCGTGATGGGGGGAATATTAGGTGTAAATTTTCATATATCAGGATATGAACCTTGATCTTCAAGGGCATATTGATCTTCAAGTTCACGGGTTACCTCAATCCTACACATTAGTAATGAGTGTTCCCTTGACATTAGTACAAACGAACGCAGGGGAGTGTGGCAGCTGCTGCGTGGGGCTGTCACACGGTGAGGCAGCCACCAGCAGCTGTCAGGCACGCCTGCCCACGTGGCTCACGGTATGTGGGCATGTGTCCCCAGACAGGAGACCTGGCCCACACACCCGTGTTCCCGATCCGGATCAGCCTCTACTCCCCCACGTCCGGGACAGGGAACTTGCTACTCGCTGTCTCCTGAGGCTGTCCCTTCCGTACTCACACAGCTTGCGTTTCCGGAAAGTTCTATGTGGCACCCAGACTGTACTTGCATTTAAGATGAACTATGCCAGAGTAAAGTCTCACCAAGATTAGCTCCAGTCACAAAGGGCACAGTCGATTGTTGTTTAAAAAGCTAGAGTTTCTAGCGCGGCCAGTGTGGCTCAGTGGTTGAGCATTGTCCCATGCACCAAGAGGTCACTGGTTGACTCCCCGTCAGGGCACATGCCCGGTTCCTGGTTCCTGGTTCCATCCCCAGCAGGGGGCGTGCAGGAGGCAGCAGGTCAATGATTCTCTCTCTGATGTTTCTTCTATCTCTCCCGTCTTCTTCCTCTCCCTCTAAAATCAATGAAAACCGCCCTGACCGGTTTGGCTCAGTGGATAGAGCGTCGGCCTGCGGACTGAAAGGTCCCGGGTTCGATTCCAGTCGAGGGCATGTACCTTGGTTGCCGGCACATCCCCAGTAGGAGGTGTGCAGGAGGCAGCTGATCAATGTTTCTCTCTCATCCATGTTTCTGACTTTCTATCCCTCTCCCTTCCTCTCTGTAAAAAATCAATAAAATATATTTAAAATAAAATAAAATCAATGAAAACCATTTTTTCAAAAGTTTGAGTTTCTATACCAGTGAATGTTCCGGGGCTCTATTAGCCAATAAGGGCAAATCAGGCTAAAATTCGTAGCTTCTTCCTACAAAGGTTCAGTAAGCAGGAGGGCCTTCAACCACATCCAGAAACAAAGTCTGTAAGGGTTTGTAGCATCTCTTTCAAACTTCAACAAGCATCACTTAATTTTACAAAATTCACACGCGAATGAACAATGGTATGATTTCTAGAAATCATGAGAAGTGCTTCTCAGAATTCCAGAATGCTTGAAGACAACCCCCCACCCCCCGCCGAGATAAAGCAAAATGTCTTTTTAAATTTAGCTTTTTGACATAGTGAGCGTGGCTTTCTTCTTCCAGAGTGTCCTGGATCGGCAGGAGGTTACCGTTTCATTTACTATGGAAAATTTGGGAGCACAGAAAGGTGGCTGTGCCCCTCGGAAGGGAGGCCAGGGGCCTGGGCACGCCCTGTGCTGTCGGCGGAATGGCGAGGCCCAAGCTGAAGTGTCTGCCTTGCTTCTCCCTGCCGTTTGCATCCTGGCTGTGCTTTGGAACCTGTTTCACGGGGCTTTGCTGCATCAGCGTTTGACAGTGGACCCTGGGTACCAGCTCAGGAAACCCATGTGTGGGTAGCGTGTGTGGTAACCACTGCCCGTCCATGTATCCAGTCCACGAGCCTTTGAAGGCCAGAAGCTAAGCCTGTTTGACCTGGTTTGAAATGACGTGTCGACGCACATTTTTAACGTCCTTATACATGGCTGTGAAGGAGGCGTTCTTACATTTACTTTCTGCCGGACAGAGTATTTTTCATAGGTGCGTTCTGTGGTTTTCATGAGTTTGTCCTATTTGTGCCTGGGGGGTCCAGAGCTGTTTGGGGTCCTGGTATGCTTATCTCAGGATCCTGTGACTCGCTGAGAATGTAGGATGTCTGGCTTCCCACGTGCCTGACCTCTGGATAAAGCTTGGCTAATCCCACCCAGCTCCGGGGCCCCGCGCCTGTCACCGCTGATGGGCGCTGGGCTTCTGCAGGCCACAGACAAACTCAGAGCCTCTTTTCAGTTTCAAAGTTTCACTGCTGATCACTTCGGAGTAAAACCCAAAAGGTACATTTGATTTTTTGATTTTTATAGTAGCAGTGAGGTTATAAATACTTAGGAGAAATGTGCACAGAGCTGTCCAGTGCTGGGATCTCTTTATACATTTTTACATTTTACTTGAATGCTCAAGTAAACACATGAATATAGAGTTAGTGTGAAAATACAAGCAGTACCGAAGTATGTCAGGTAAAAGCTTCTCTGTAGAAGTTCGTTTGCTTGGCGGGGGGGGGGGGGGTATGCATATTAAAATCTGATAGATACTCCGAAATGGATCCAATTTGCCTCCAACAGTTTCTTTTTTTTCTTTAAGATTTTTTATTGTTGTGGGTTTTTTTTGGGGGGGGGAGAGTTGGGGAGAGGAAGGGAGGAGAGAAATATGGATGTGAGAGCGAAACATCCATCAGCTGCCTCCTGGGGACGGAGCCTGCACCCCATGCACGCGCCCTGAGCAGGAATCACACCGGCAGCCGTCCACAGGGTGACCCCAGCCAGCTGAGCCGCACCAGCCAGGCTCTGGGCAGACACTGGATCCAGGCGTCCTCAAACTACGGCCCGCGGGCCACATGCGGCCCGCCGAGGACATGGATCCGGCCCGCCGGGTGCCGCTGCCTGTCCTGCTTAGCAGCCGACGCATCCCGGGCCCGCAGTGCGCATAGGAATTTGTTCATAGTTGTTTTTTTTTAAACTATAGTCCGGCCCTCCCACGGTCTGAGGGACAGGGAACTGGCCCCCTGTTTAAAAAGTTTGAGGACCCCTGGCAGACATCCTTACCACTTTGGCAGGTGGGGAAGAGGCGTTTCATGTTCATTTGCATTTTTCTGATTATAACGGAGGTGAATGTCCTTTTGTATTTTATTGTTCAGCTCTTTCCTGAGACAGGAAATAAGTCATTTTGTGCTTTAAGGGGGCTCGAGGTGTGTCTCCTGCTCAGAGGCTTGGTGAGCAGGAAGAGGACCCACTGCTTCAGGTGGGGTGCAGGCTGGGGTCCCCCAGTTCACTGACAGGAGTGTACCCTTAGCTAGAAAAGCACCAACTACAGACTCAGATTCCCGTGGGGCGCGTCTCACCTGCGTTTGGATACAAACCCCTCAGAACGGGTTACACTTTCTTTCGCCCCAGGAGGGCGGCCCTGCGCGGCAGCCTCGGGAGGGCGGGACCGGGCCGCTGGGTTCCAAGGTGGCTGGTGTCCGTCAGGCCGGGCCCGGTGTGGAACGTGGACACTTACAAAGCCCCTCCGTTTCCCCTCCTAGGTCTGGACACAGGCCACCCACCGAGGAGGGCCGAGCCTGGGTCGCAGATGCTGGTCCCTGGGGCGCACCTGCCGGCCTGGCTTTCGGGGGCTCCCCCGCCCCTGCAGGTGCCCATCCCCCACGTCCCCCCTCCCAGACACCAGAAGCCCCTCGCTCAGGGGGGAGGCGCTGCGCACGGGACCGCAGACCCAGCCCCGCCGGTTGGCGGGACGGCTGCCTGTCGGGGCGCGGGCGCCGCGGGACACCTGCGGATGCACCCAGGCCCTGCGTGCGGGTGGACTTGGCTCCAAGGACACGGGGTCACCGGCCTGCGAGGCTCGGTACGTTCCAGCGACCGCTTCCCCAGCCCCTGGAGCCCCCGCCCCGAGCCGGCTGTGGGCATGCGCACTGGCCCTCCCCGCGGCCCGCGGACGTTGCCATGGAGACCGGAACCTGAGTGCCCGCCCCCCGCGCCAGCGCCCGGTGGACGTGGCCGCGCCCCACGCCAGGGTGAGGGGTCGACTTGGGTGGGGGCGGGGAGGCGGTGGGGGCGGGGCCTCGTCCTGGGTGGCCCGGTAGGGGCGGGGCCTGGCAGGGGGCGGGGTCCCCGAGTGGGGGTGGGGGCGGGGGCGGCCTGGCCGGGGATCTGCCGGGTTGGGTTCGGGTCCGGGATGGTCCTTGGGGCGCGGGGGCCGGGGCCGGGGCAGTGGGCGGGGACCCCATCCCGAGTGGAGGTGGGGACCGGAGGTGGGTCGGGTGCCTGATGGAGGAGGGGGCGCAGGGCGGGTCCGGGTCCCGGAGGGTGATGTGGCCCCGCCCGACCGTCCCCGCCCCCTCGCCGCGTCCGGGCCTCGCTGGAGCCGCCGCCCGAGCTTCCAAGCGCTGCCGGCCGGCCGGAGAGGGGCGCACAGACCCGCGGACGCCGGACCCGGACCGAGCATGTGGAAGCTGAGCCGCAGCCGGGTGCTTCTGGACGAGCCACCCGAGGAGGAGGACGGACTGCGGGGGGAGCCGCCGCCCGCCGCGGACGCCAGCGGCGCGCAGGTGGGGGGCGCGCAGGTGGGGGGCGCGCAGGTGGGGGGCGCGCAGGTGGGGGGCGCGCAGGTGGGGGGCGCGCAGGTGGGGGGCGCGCAGGTGGGGGGCGCGCAGGTGGGGGGCGCGCAGGTGGGGGGCGCGCAGGTGGGGGGCGCGCAGGTGGGGGGCGCGCAGGTGAGGCCAGGGCTGCGTAGACAGTGGCGCGCAAGTGAGGTTGCGCCGGAGGGCGGCACGCGGGAATCGGGGCGCACAGGTAGCGGTGCGCAGGTGCGGCCTGGGCCCCGCGGCCCGTTAGGATGCCCAGGCGTGTCCCGGGTCGCCGCCATCGTCTGTGTTGAGCACCCCACGCGGGGTCGGGAACGCGATACAGGTGACAGGGCACCTGGGACGGGGCGCGTGGCCGTGGCCTCCTTGTTGAGGTGGAGGCCACCCAGGACTTAGCAAGTCCCCCCCCACACGGGACGGAATCGCGGGCAGGTCCCGGTCCCCGGAGGCGGTGCCCGCCGCCCGTCCGCCCGCCGGTGGAGACCAGAAAGCGCTCCGCGACCCCAGCTACGTGCCAAGTGGGCGAAACACTTGTTTGGATAAACAGCCGTTTCCTTTCCTCAAACCTTTGATTGCCTGGAGGAAGGAGGCCGGTGACCTTTCTACGGAAAACGGAGACACCGGCCCTGCAGGTTCGAGACACGCTTGGAATGCTCAGAATTTGTTAATTAGAAAGGATCCCAGGTGGATCGTGCGTGCGGTGCGTGCGCTCCCTCCCCCCCGCCCCCCACTTTCTTTTTCCGATGCGTGTTCGCGTGTTCACTGCTTGGGCCGCGGAATTCAGGTCAGCAATGCAGTGCTCCCTCGCTCTCTCTTTTGGAGGTGGTCAGAAAGTTACTTTTTGTTACACGTTTGCAAACTGCTGGTAAAACTGTTCTGGAAGTGTCCCTCGGGACTTGGAAATAGTTCGGGGATAGTTTCTATGAATCAGTGAATCTGATTAAGCCTTTAGTTACGGTTCTGTCTGAGCTTCTTCCAGAAGTTACTTTTTGGCCGTGCCGACCTGAGTTTTTATTTTTTTAAATCTCAAAATCGTCGGGTTCCTCTAAACAGCAGCTCTCTTAAGTAGAATGATGAGAATGTATTTGCGGTGACGGAGTTACAGTCCAAGTAACTATTGTTGATTGACGATGAGCAGGATCTTTAAACATCTTTAAAGTTTTGGATGAACTTTAAAATTTTAAATTGATCCTGTGTTCTGCCTCCATTTCTCCTGATGAATCCTACAACCTGTGTTTTTTTCCCCTCTGGTTTTATTCTGAACATTTTCTTACATAAGAAAACGTTGGAAGAATAGGAGCTTGAACAGCAACATGGATTCAGCCATTAGTAACGTTGTTGCTTTTCTGATTCTCTAGTTTACAAGTTGGTGTCTGCATCCTTCTGTTAACTGTGTGTTTTTGTGTGGGTTTTAACAGGTTATTATTTTTATATGCTTTTATTAATTTTAGAAAGGGAGGGAGAGGGGAGAGAGACACATCGGTGATGAGAATCATTGATCAGCTGTCGCCTGCACGCGCCCTACTGGAGATCAAGCTCACAACCTGGGCATGTGTCCTGGCTGGGAATTGAACCCTGACCTCCTGGTTCATGGGTCAAGCTCAGCCACCGAGCCACACTGGCTGGGCTTAAGTTATTTTTTTAGGGACCCAGCGACATTGAGTGGAAAGGACTGACTTCCCATCTCCGTTATGTCCCCAAATGCACAGCCCCGGCTCTATCAGCACCCCATTCCAGGGAGCTGCAGGCCCTCAGCACAGGGCCCTCCGACCTGTCCTACAGATTGCAACCAATGTAACATGAAACGTGTCCAAGGTCATGGTGTCACCTAGTCCCACTGCCCTGGAACCCTCCTCATTCCGCTTACTCATGCTCCCTCTCCACCCCTGGCGCCCCGATCAGTTGACTGCCTCCATGGCTCTGCCGTTTCCAAAAAGCCTTAGGTTTGGGAAATGGCAGTGAGAGGCCTTTTCAGCCTGGCTGCTGTCGCTCAGTCACACGCACTAAGTTTCCGCCACGCCTTTTCGGGTCTGAGAGCGCCTTCCTTTTTAGCTGAATAATATCCCGTCCCCTGGCGGGACCACAGGTTACCCATCCCACGCAGAAGGGCATCTCGGTCGCTTTCACCTTTTCACAGTTTTGCATGAAGCTGCTAGCATCTGTGTGCAGGCTTTGTACGGACATAAGTTTTTTTTTTCTTTTTTATAGTTTATTGATTTTAGAGAAGAAGGAAGAGGGAGAGAGAGATAGAGATAGAAACATCAATGATGAGAGAGAATCATTGATTGGCTGCCTCCTGCACGCCCACCACTGGGGACCACGCCCGCAACCCAGGCATGTGCCCTTGGCCGGAATCGAACCCGGGACCCCTCAGTCCACAGGCTGACGCTCTATCCACTGAGCCAAACCAGCCAGGGCCGGACATAAGTTTTTAACTTGGATGGAGCGCAGTTGCCGGGTCGCGTGGTGAGAGCGGGTTTAGTGTTGTGGGACACCCCCACACTGTCTTTCTCCGCGGCTGCGCCCCCTTCCTGCCGCCCGCGTCCTCCCGCTGGGGGCGGGGTCAGTGCGGGCCCACGGGGGTCTCTCCCACAGGGAGCAGGGTCCCCT
Organism: Plecotus auritus; assembly: GCF_963455305.1. Classification (NCBI taxonomy): domain Eukaryota; kingdom Metazoa; phylum Chordata; class Mammalia; order Chiroptera; family Vespertilionidae; genus Plecotus; species Plecotus auritus. The sequence goes on from NC_137772.1 coordinate 2,834,553, forward strand.
GGGGCTTTCGGTTGCATGTCCTGATGCCGTGGGACGTGGGGCATCTTTCCACGCGCTTCCCTCTTCTTTGGTGACGTGTCTGTTACGGCCGGTGGCCCGTTTTTAATAAAACTACCGACTTCCGTTTTTTTATTGTGGAGGTTTAAGGGTTCTTTGCGTGTTTTGAACAACAGTGCATTATCAGGCGTGTCTTCCCCAAATATTCCCTCCTGTGGCTTGTCTTTTTCATCTCTTGACGGTGTCCTTTTCAGAGCAGAAGTGTCTAATTTTAGTAAAGTACAGGTTGTCAATGATTTCTTTCATGGATTGTGTCTTGGTGCCCGAGCCATTGCCACCACCAAAGCCATGTGGATCTGTCCCTGTGCCTTCTAGGAGTGAGACTCGACTGGGTGGTTTTTACATCGCTTCATTAAGGGCATCTATAGTTTAATGGGTTGAAGAAACTTTGCTATAGAGAAACAGATTTTTATTTTTTTACTCTAAAATTATTTTCATTCCTTCTGGAGGCTTGGTCTTTATCCCAAAGCCAGTTTCTGTTAGAATTAAATTAGACAATTCACGGCAAGTCTACCATGAAACTCCTGCCTACAGGTTTGTATTTTGAAGTTGAAAGGAGTAGGAATTAGCGGTGAGAAGGATGCACCGGATGCGTTTCTCTGTCCTCGCCTCGCCTCCCGGCCCCGTGCCCAGGCGGTCAGCTGTGCCGTGGAGCCACTTCGTCGTGTTCTGGAAAGGTGTTCAGTTTGCGCTCAGATGTGCGTGTTGAGCTCCACACAGCGGTAATCAGCTGTTTTTTAAAAAAGAAAAAGTAGCTTAATGTGCAGTTCTAATAAGTTAGAAATGCGAGGCATGTGGAACCATGATTTGGATTAAGGAACACATCATTGTTCCTAAAATAGTTTTCACACTGAAAATAAATTTCCCTGGGCTTCTCCTTGAACTTTTTTCTAAAGTGAATTTGCACCATATATATATATATATATATATATTTTTTTTTTCTTTTTATTGATGTCAGAGAGGAAGGGAGAGGGAGAGAGAGAAACATCAATGATGAGAGAAAATCATTGATCAGGTAGCCTCCTGCACACCCCCTATTGGGGATCGAGCCTGCAACCTGGGCATGTGCCCTTGACTGGAATCGAACCCAGGACCCTTCAGTCCACAGGTCGACGCTCTATCCACTGAGCTACACCAGCCAGGGCTGTTGAGCTTTTCCTTTGTCATGAACACACATCTATTTGTATTACAGTAAAACAGTGAGGTTAGAAAGTGAAACATCCATTGCGATCTATATTATAAAAAGCAAGCAGCCGTAATGCCGTGACGCCATAATGACCAAAGACCGGTCACCAGGAGATGCATGGAGCATCTCTTGGTCCCTCCCCACCCTCCACCCGCCCCCAACCCGTGAGCCACTCTCGGCAGCAAGGCAGGGCTCACGGCTCACGTGGCGTGGCCCACAGACTCCGATCACAGCAAGGCTGGCAGCCAGCGGGCGGGCAGGCAGGGTGGCGGGTGGGTGGGCTCCGTGAGGCGGGTGTGGTGAGGCACACGTGGGTGGGTGGGACTGGGAGCTCGGCGAGGCGCGAGCGGGTGGGCGGGGCTGTGTGATTTTGCGCGCTGGGCTTCTAGCTGTTTAATAATAAGGAGAGACTAACAAGGTTCAACGAGCCCTCACTTCAGCCCCGGTGGCCGTCAGTGCCAGCTGTCTCCTGGGGCCTCCCCCGGGCCTCACCTCTGCCGCAGGTTCCGTGGGGCCTCGGCGGGGCCATGAGGTGCCAGGCGGTTTGCCATGGGGCCGATGGGCTGTGGGGGCCGATGGGCTGCGGGGGCCGATGGGCTGCGGGGCCCAGGCTGAATGAGGTGGCCGATGGGCTGCGGGGCCCCGGGCATGCGTGGGGACTGAGCCAGCAGCTACACCAATGCCCCTGAAACAAGCCTCGGTGAACTCTGGGCACAGGTTCATGTTACCATTTTAAAAGGCGTAGAGATACTCACGGGCATTTCCCGAAAACGCCCAGGCAAAGTCACGTGCTCCTCAACCTGCTTTGGCGATCGGAAGGGCCCGGGTGGGGAACCTTCTTGTGGGCGACAGGCTCAGCCTCGGGGGCTCGGAGTGCGTGCGGCTGAGGTTAGTGAGGGGTGCGGGGTGCGGGGTGCGGGGTGGGGTGGGGGGTGGGGTGGGGGGTAGGGATGGGGTCAGCTGGACGGTGGATGCTCCACCTGAGTCAGAGAACCAGCCCTTGGAGGCCTGCATCTTGGGGTGGGCGGTGGGGTGCGGGCTTTCCAGGAGAATGAGACTCGAGCAACACTCACCACTGGCTTCTTCCCACTGAGCTGGGGGCGGCCGTAGTGCTTCTTCGCGCGTGTGTGCGTATGTGCATGTGTGTGTGTGCGTGTGCGTGTGTGTGTTTGTGTGTGTGTGTGTGTGTGTTTGTGTGTGTGCATGCCGTGTAGTGCTCCCTCGTACGGATACACAGACTTTAGGAAACTTCCCCTGTGGGGACGTGAGCAGGGCAGTTCTGGTTTCATTACAACCTGCGCCTAAGCCAGCTGTGGGCAAACTATGGCCCGCGGGCCGGATCCGGCTGTTCTATCCGGTTCTCTTGCTCTCCCCTCCGCTCCTTTACTTTGAATTTATATTAGTTCACACAAACACTCCATCCATGCTTTTGTTCCGGCCCTCCGGTCCAGTTTAAGAACCCATGGTGGCCCTCGAGTCAAAAAGTTTGCCCACCCCTGCCATTGCCCGACCCTGAGCAGACGTTTCCGGAAGTGGAGCCGCGGTCCGTGGCGTGTCCCTGGGTCACTGGTCGCCGTCTCAGTGGCCCCTGCGGGCCGGACCGACACCTCCCAGCAGGCTGCCCACACGGACGCGCCGGGTCCCTGCGGAATCTGAGGGGTGATGGGACGGGGCATCGCACGTGGGTCACTTTTCAGGTGTTTGCAGTCCTGATGAAGACCGGGAACCCCCCCAGCCGGTGTCACCCTCAGGTGGATGGCACTGTACCACAGCCATGCATCGCCCTAGCCGGTGTGGCTCAGTGGGTAGCGCGCCGGCCTGCAGACTGCAGGGTCCCGGGTTCAATTCCGGTCGAGGGCACGTACCTGGGTTGCAGGCTTCTCCCCGCCCCTGGCCCTGGTGGGGGCTCGTGCAGGAGGCAGCCCATCGATGTGTTTCTCCCACGTCGATGTTTCTCTCTGTCTCTCCCTCTCTCTTCCACTCGCCCTAAAAATCGGTGGGAAAATATCCTGGGGTGAGGAGTAAAAGGTGAGGAGAAAGAGACCTGGCATCGCTCCCGGGAAAGCGCAGCTGGGAGTCAGGCGTGGCGGGTGGGCCTGTGGGCCCTGATGGAGCCATGCCTCGGTCCCTGCGAGCCTGACCCTGTGCGAGCGGCACCTGGCCCAGCCCCTCACGTGAACCGGGGGAGGGATGCGCCAACACGGACGCCTGTCGTCTGCGGTGCGGGGCATCGCAGCAGTCCTGGTAGATGCAGGGACAGGGCAGGCGGCGGGGATGTGGAGGCACGCAGCGGCCGGCCGTGACGCAGGCACTCGGGCCTGGCCAGTCTCCACTGGCGGCCCTGAGAGCGTCCTTGGCTCCTGGTGACTCGGCCAGGGGTGCCGTGAGGGGTGGTGACGTGGTTCTGAACACCAGGACAAGTGGAGTCCAACGACGTCCCCAGCCTCCTGCCTGCACATCTCCGGCAGCACTTAGAGAGCTCTTCCTTTAAAACCCTCCCCGGGTGTTTCCCAGGGACTCCTAGCGATACTGGGAGGGGGGGGGTGGGAGGGAGAAGGAGGGGGAGAGGGAGGGAGGAGGAACATCCGTGTGAGAGAGACACATCTATTGGTTGCCTTCCGCTCACGCCCCGCCGGGGCTGGGACTCTGCAACCAGGGTACGTGCTCTTGACCGGGAATCACACCGGTGACTCTTCAGTCCGATCAGCGATTCTGCCTCGTCATTGATGTTTCTCTCTCTCTCCCTCTTCCTTTCTCTCTGAAATGAATAAAAACATATTTTAAAAAAGAAAAGAAAAACCCGTGGCTCCGCATCATCACGCGTGGACGGAGCACAGCGTTGTGTACAGGCGTCCTGTCGGGCGAAGGGGAGGCAGGGCCGGCCCTGGCCGCTGAAGGCGCCCGAGTCCGATTCCGAGAGCTGGCGGCTTACGGCAGGAACTGGACCCGCAGCGGCCGCCGCGGGCCATTGCAGAGCCGCACGGTGACCCGGGACAGATACCGGCCACCTGGTTCTCTGTGGGCTTTGTGGTTCTCCGTGGTTCTCCATGTGCTCTGTAGTTCTCCGTGGTTCTCCGTGATTCTCCTTGGGCTCCGTGGTTCTCCATGGGCTCCGTGATTCTCCGTGGGCTCCGTGATTCTCTGTGGTTCTCCATGGGCTCCGTGATTCTCTGTGGTTCTCTGTGGGCTCCGTGATTCTCTGTGGTTCTCCGTGGGCTCCGTGGTTCTCAATGGGCTCTGTGATTCTCTGTGGTTCTCCATGGGCTCTGTGATTCTCTGTGGTTCTCCGTGGTTCTCCGTGGGCTCCATGATTCTCTGTGGGTTTTGTGATTCTCCGTGGTTCTCCGTGGGCTCCGTGGTTCTCCATGGGCTTCATGGTTCTCCATGGGCTTCGTGGTTCTCCAGGGGCTTTGTGATTCTCCGTGGGCTCCGTGATTCTCCGTGGGCTCCGTGGGCTCCGTGATTCTCCGTGATTCTCCATGGGCTTTGTGATTCTCTGTGATTCTCCGTGGGCTTTGTGATTCTCCGTGGGCTCCGTGATTCTCCGTGGGCTCTGTGATTCTCCGTGGGCTCCGTGATTCTCTGTGGGCTCCATGGTTCTCCGTGGGCTCCGTGATCCTCCGTGGGCTCTCTGATCCTCCGTGGGCTCTCTGATTCTCCGTGGGCTCTGTGATTCTCCGTGGGCTCTCTGATTCTCCGTGGGCTCCATGGTTCTCCGTGGGCTCTCTGATTCTCCGTGGGCTCTGTGATTCTCCGTGGGCTCTCTGATTCTCCGTGGGCTCCGTGGTTCTCCGTGGGCTCTCTGATTCTCCGTGGGCTCTCTGATTCTCCGTGGGCTCTGTGATTCTCCGTGGGCTCTCTGATTCTCCGTGGGCTCTCTGATTCTCCGTGGGCTCTGTGATTCTCCGTGGGCTCTCTGATTCTCCGTGGGCTCTCTGATTCTCCGTGGGCTCTGTGATTCTCCGTGGGCTCTCTGATTCTCCGTGGGCTCCGTGATCCTCCGTGGGCTCTCTGATCCTCCGTGGGCTCTCTGATTCTCCGTGGGCTCTGTGATTCTCCGTGGGCTCTCTGATTCTCCGTGGGCTCCATGGTTCTCCATGGGCTCTCTGATTCTCCGTGGGCTCTCTGATTCTCCGTGGGCTCTGTGATTCTCCGTGGGCTCTCTGATTCTCCGTGGGCTCCGTGGTTCTCCGTGGGCTCTCTGATTCTCCGTGGGCTCTCTGATTCTCCGTGGGCTCCGTGATTCTCCGTGGGCTCCGTGATTCTCCCTGGGTTCTGTGATTCTCCGTGGGCTCCGTGATTCTCCCTGGGTTCTGTGATTCTCCGTGGGCTCCGTGATCCTCCGTGGGCTCCGTGATCCTCCGTGGGCTCTGTGATTCTCCGTGGGCTCTCTGATTCTCCGTGGGCTCTCTGATTCTCCGTGGGCTCCGTGATTCTCCGTGGGCTCCGTGATTCTCCGTGGGCTCCGTGGTTCTCCGTGGGCTCCGTGATTCTCCGTGGGCTCCGTGGTTCTCCGTGGGCCCCCTGTTTGGGAATTCACCCCAGTCCAGGGCTGGGGAGCCTTCTTGTCTTCGCAGCCGTGAGGCCCACGTCCGGCCGAGGTTGCGTGTGCCGGGCCCATGGTGTCAGCCGTCACACTGGCCGCGTCTTGTTTGCGGTCTCGCCTCTGTGTGGTTCGAGTTTAGTGCTTTTTGGTGCTGACGCTGCTGTTTCGAACGATCCGGGTTAGTGCCCACGCCTGGCTCCCCCAGGAGGAGACCGGTGTGTCCGGTGGAGAAAGTGCGCCGGGCGGGCTGAGCAGCAATACGGTGCCTGTGCATAAACACGTGTGACACAGGTTAGGATTGACTGATGAACACGTATGACCGGGGCTCACAGTCCCTGCCCTGTGTTTCCCGTGGGAGCAGCAATTCAGGGCTTGTTAATTCCGTGTCCCCGTGACTCCCACAGCGCCGCCTCCTCCCGTGGACTCACCCCCATTTCACACGGGAGGGCCTGCGGGAAGGTAGAAGGGCTTCGTGACGTCATGGGGCCGCTCACAGTTGGAATCCGCGTTTCTCTGAGTTTAGAATTTGGGCACACTGTTTCTCCAACGCCACAGGTCATGGATTTGCCACATCCTTTTTCTGTATTTTTCAAATATTGACATTTTGTCTTACAAAAATCCAGGCCCCCACGGCCAGTGCCTGAGAAAAGCGTTGACAAAACTGTGTTTCGGCTCAGACTCCAGTACAGCAGCCGCCGCCGTGCGCTTTCACGGTTGCGTGCGTGCTGGAACGGGGAGCGTGTTGGGGGAGCCGCCCTGCGGGGGGCCGCCCCCTGGATCAGGAAGTGGTGTGTGAGCGTGCGAGCCTGCCTTCCGCCCCCTTTTCACCTGGACTCCGAGGGGCCTCTGGGCTGTCCTTCGGGGACGAACGGACCGAGGAAGGGCTGTGTGCGGAAGGGGCTCTCCCAGGACACGAGGCGCAGAGAGAACCTTCCATGGGCTTCCGCAGTGGGTGGCGTGTCTCTGTCTGAAATAGTTCTAGCAAAAGGAAGTTCCTGTGTTTTGGCGTCTAGTTGACAAAGGAATGGATTGTGTCTCTTCACTGGGATTTTTCAGGTTCTTAGACACCGACATTTTAAGCATCTTTGTCCCTCTGGCTGCTGGGAGGTGCCCAGACTGGGTGCCTGAACCACGGAGCGCTCTCTCTCTCTCTCTCTCTCTCTCTCTCTCTCTCCTCCTTCCTCCTTGTCTGGGAGGTGCCCAAACTGAGTGCCTGAACCACCCCAGCTGTGGGGGGACCTCTCACGCTGCAGGCTCCTCACAGGGCCCCGCCTGGGACACGGGCCGGGCCCCGCCTGGGACACGGGTTGCTCTCTGCCTGGGACACGGGCCGGGCTCCACCTGGGACACGGGCTGGGCTCGCTGCCTTCAGAAGGTGCTGATCGCCCTCGGGAGGGCTCCACCTCATGACCTTCTCACCTCCACAGGCCCGGCCTCCTCCTGCATCACCTTGGGGGGGGGGGCAGGGTTTAAACAGGTGGATTTGGGGGGACACAGATGCACCACGGCAGCCTTGTAGACCGTGAAGAGCAAGGTTTCTCGGAGTTTTGCGGGAGTTTTGCGGGAGGGCCGGCATGAGGAACCCGTTGTGGAAGCCATCAACGCGGACCGGCACGCGTGAGCCTGCACGGGGCGGTGAGCGCGTTCACGGATCCGTGCTTTGCATTCTTGCGGGCAAGAGCAGCACAGGGGCACGTGCACCCAGGAAGGCGGGCGGGCTGCGTGCTGGCCCCCCGTCGCCAAGTGGTGTGGTTGTGGGTTGTTTTTGTTTGCTTGTTTTGTGAGTCCTCACTCGGGGATATTTTCCCATTGATTTTTTTTTTTTTAATATATTTTATTGATTTTTTACAGAGAGGAAGGAAGAGGGACAGAGAGCTAGAAACATCGATGAGAGAGACACATCGATCAGCTGCCTCTTGCACACCTCCTACTGGGGATGTGCCCGCAACCAAGTTACGTGCCCTTGACCGGAATCGAACCTGGGACCTTTCAGTCCGCAGGCCGACGCTCTATCCACTGAGCCAAACCGGTTTTGGCTTCCCATTGATTTTTAGAGAGAGTGGAAGGGGGAGAGGGAGGAGGATGGACGAGGAGGGAGGAAGGGGGGGAGAGAGAGAGAGAGAGAGAGAGAGAGACATCAACATCAAGTGGTTGCCTCCCACACGTGCCCAACCAGGGCAGGGGTTGGACCTGCAGCCCAGGTACACACCGTTGACTGGGAATCGAACCCTTGACCCTTCGGTGCACAGGCCAGCGCTCTAACCACTGAGCAGCCCGGCCAGGGCTGTGGGTTTTATTTCAGGTCAGTGCAGTTCCCCACGTGTCGATGCGTGTGTTCCTGTCAGGCGTGCAAGGTTCTAGGAAGGTTATCGTGTATATTGGCCCATCAATTGAATACGAAGTCGTCATGAAAGAGCTTAATTTTCACGTTGGCTGGAGAATCTGCTGTGGGAGGTAAAGACTCCGTTTCCTACGCTGCCCGGTCCTGCTGTGAGTAAGTCAGTATACAGCTTGCCATTTAGCTTTCCGACGGGCATTTTAGAAGGACGCGAGGCAGACGTTTTTCCGGGGAGACCATGGAAGATGCGCGTCAAGGCTCCACACGGCTTGTTCAGTCCGGCTGAGACGGGGCCGAGCGCGAGCAGCTCCCTCGCCGAGTCTCTGAGCACCGGCTCCTGCTGCGTTCGAGGGCGGAGGGCACCGAGGCTCCCAGAGATAGGGCGCAGGATGGAGAGAGGTTAACTCAGGTCACCGGGGAGACGCCCGGGAGTAACAGTCCCGTGAGGCTGACCTGACCTCCTCCCCCCGACAGGGTGTGGGTGGGAACCCGGCCCTGTGCCTACGAGGTCAGGGGAGCGGGTGGGACATCCACCGGGACTCCCCCTCCCACCCTGCTCGGGCTCAGGACTCCATAAACACGTCATTGCTGCCTCCGGGGCTGCAACAGGGGAAAGAGCCCTGGCCGGTGTTGCTCAGTGGTTAGAGCGTTGGCCTGCGGCCTGAAGGGTCCCAGGTTTGATTCTGGTCAAGGGCACAGGCCCAGGTTGTGACAGGGCTTGATCCCCAGTGGGGGGTGTGCAGGAGGCAGCCGATCCACGATTCTCTCATCACTGATGTTTCTCTCTCTCTTTCTCTCTAAATTCAATAAAAATATGTATTTTTTTAAAAAGGGGAAAGAAAACCAGAGAGAAAAAGGACTCAGCGGCTGCAGCAGGTGGAGGGAACCGGGGAGCCGAGGGCGTGCGAGGCCAGTCCGTTCCCCGAGGCCGCCACAGGGCTCACAGCCCGAGGGCGCCTGGCAGCGGAGGGGAGGCAGCAGGCAAGGCCCAGGCTCCGCTCCCCCGGGCAGGGCAGTGCGATCTCGCTGCCTGGAACCTGTTCAGACAGCCGATCGGCAAAGAGCCCTTTGTGCTCCTGAGGCCGCCGCCGCCCGCGGGACCAGGTCCGGTGCGAGCCGCCTGTCTGCTGACACATTAAAATTGCAGAGGCACCCGAGCCGGGGACTGAGCCGCCTCTGTTTCCCCCACAAACACGGGGACACTTTCCACATCAAAGTCTCCTGTTCCCTCACGTTTTGCTCTTTCGTCTGTTTGGCCTTTTCTGTGGTTTCACACAACGTTTCACGTTGAGGAGATCGGATTTTCATTGTTAGGTTTGGCTGTTGCTTTTTCAAATTCACAAAGAGCCATAGTGTTTGTGATTGAAAGAAGCAGCGCCCCCCGCCCCCCGCGATTCTGCTCGGCAGTTATCCCGGGGCCTCTCCTCCCCGGTAGCAGGAATGGCTGAGGGTGACTGTTGGGTGGTTCTGGGGTTTAGAGAGAAGATGGGAACCTTGCGGAGCAGGTGACCAGAGAACCAAGTGCCGGCGTGTAAGGGGCGGTGGGTCAGGACCGGCGCGCGTGGTTAGCCAGTACCAAGCGGGGTCCGTCGGGGGGGAGTGCGGTCCGTGCTGCGCGTGTGGAATGCACAGCGTCGCCTTAGCGGCCAGTCCCCCACGGAGGAGCAGCCTGGCTGCCTGCGGGACAGACAGGACGCTGCCCCGCCCAGGAGGGGCCTGCGGAGCCCTCCCTCCCGGCTCCGGCTTTAGTCTCTGGATGGTGACCCGTTGGTCCCTGTGTTGGACGTCATCAACGTGCTGTCCGACGGGTATTTTAAACGTGCTTTCCGCGGGGGGAAGGAGGGCTGCCCCCTTCACGTGGCCTCTGCAGCACGTGTGCCCGGCGGGTGGCTGTGGCCCCTGAGCGGACAGATGGACGGCTGGGCCCAGGCGGCGGGCGCCCTCCCGCCCAGGGGCTCCCTCCTGCTGGCACGTCCTCCTTGGGGCTCTGGGTCGGGGGGGCCTCCACTCCCCGCTGGGCTGGCCAAGGCGGGCAGCCTGGCAGGTCTCAGCTGACCCAGCCTGGGATCAGGTTCCACAGGTGACCAGCCTCCTGCACGGCTGGAACTCTCTAGACTCGGTGTGCACGTCAGCCTGGGTGAGCTCTCACCTGCAGAGTGGGCAGGCAGAGCGCCGGGCTGTGCGGGACCTCACGGCAGCCTCGCCGGCCTGGCTCACCGCTCCCTCCTCTGCCTGCGAGAAGCCCATCCCCAGGGCTCCAGGCCCAGCGGACAGGCACCCGGCCCTCGGCCCTCGGCCCTCGGTCCTCGGCCCTGGTTGTCACCGCATCACCCCGGGGCACCGGCTGTGCTCTTGGTTGGGGATCTCAGTCCCTCACGCCCCTCAGACAGACACTCTGGAGTCCCAGGTGCCGGCCTAGGACGCGGCCGACCTTGCGGAGGGGTTAAGAGGGGTTAAGGGGTTAAGCAGCCTGTGCTAAGCGCTGCTGTTCGGTGGGGTCTGGACGGGAGGGTGGGGGCACAGGGACGGCCAGGAGCCAGGCGCGCTCCCTCCTCCTTTGCGGTCCTTCCTGCTTCTCAGGTCCTGGTGTCCTGTTTCCATTTGTCACCCTCAGGTCATGTGGCTGCTCTCGCTCTGGTGAAGGCTGTGCTTTGATCGTTGCTGGAGCAGGGGCACCGGCCGGGGACGCAGGCCGGAGCTTTGTCACAGGCACGAGAGTGCCACACGGCTTCCGGCCGTGGGTGGCCGTCGGCATGGCTCCCGGGCTGCTCAGACCCATCGGCGTGGACCCCGGGCTGCTCAGAGGGAGGGTTGGCGGGTCCTTGCAGGGCACGGGGCACGGGACTGGCACACCCCATCTGCCAGGTCCTCGTCCATCCGGGACCCCACTGTCGCGAGCCTGGCCCCAGGGATGGCCTCCGGGTTAGCTTTTGGGGACGACGTTGAGCTCTCACCCCGTCCCTGGGTGGCCCTGGGTGGCCCTGGGTGGCCCTGGGTGGCCGCAGGAGCCTGACACACACCCTCAGTTCCCTTTCCTTTCATGTTGCAACAGGAACATTTCAGAGTTCTGTAAGCGAGGTCTGCCCCTCGGGAGCCGCCCTCTGCTCCCCTCCCCTCCCCTCAGCTCCCCTGATGAGAGAGAGACCACCCACAGAGTGAGTGGGACTCCGGGTGTGGGATGGGCGGGAGTCTCTCTGCTTTCCCGGCCCTGCTCTGACAGCGCGTGCCTCTGGGTCTGAGAGGCTGGGCATTGGCACAGGATGCACCCCGACTGCAGAACCGGGGCCCCAGGATGAACAATAGGCCTTCCCTCCTCTGCAGCCATCCGTGGGGATGGCGAGGCCTCTGACCTGCAGGGACCCATCCTGGGGTCACAGCTCAGCCACCCCACAGGGGGAGGGCAGGGTGAAGATGGGCAGACGGATGGTCACCGCAGTGGCTGTCCTCACAATGGGACGGCGGAGGTCGCCTGCCGCTGAGGGAGGAGGAGCCACCACCCCCGGGGACGGGGCGCAGCTTCTCTCCCAGGCCCAGCTTCTCCCCCAGGGCCCAGCTCCTCTCCCAGGTCCCAGCTCCTCTCCCAGGGCCCAGCTCCTCTCCCAGGGCCCAGCTCCTCTCCCCCAGGCCCAGCTTCTCCCCCAGGCCCAGCTTCTCCCCCAGGTCCAGCTTCTCCCCCAGGTCCCAGCTCCTCTCTCCCAGGGCCCAGCTTCTCCCCCAGGCCCAGCTTCTCCCCCAGGTCCAGCTTCTCTCCCAGGCCCAGCTCCTCTCCCCCAGGCCCAGCTTCTCCCCCAGGTCCCAGCTTCTCTCCCAGGCCCAGCTTCTCTCCCAGGCCCAGCTTCTCCCCCAGGCCCAGCTCCTCTCCCAGGCCCAGCTTCTCTCTCAGGGCCCAGCTTCTCTCCCAGGCCCAGCTTCTCCCCCAGGCCCAGCTTCTCCCCCAGGGCCCAGCTTCTCCCCCAGGGCCCAGCTTCTCTCCCAGGCCCAGCTTCTCTCCCAGGCCCAGCTCCACAGATTTGTTAAAAACCCGATCTGTGTACTTGCTGCCAGCCTGACCTCTTCCTGACCTTTGTTGGTGCAGGGAGCAGGTTTCCGAGGTTGGAAGGAAGTGACTTCGCTGTTTAATGACGACGACGAGCAGCACCTGCTGGGAAGATACAAATCTCCCAAGTCCAGGGGGTAAGTCCCTGCGGGAGGAGGGGGACGCGGTCGGCAGGCCAGGCCAGGCCCCAGTGGGTGCCCCCCTCATCGCGGCCCCCCCCCCCCGTCATGTGGGACAGCAGGGCCAGTCCGGTGACATCGAGGGCTCCTCCCCTAGTGAGGAAGGTGCGGAGGGCTCCCTGGATGTCTGGAGACGACGGGGCGCTGCGGGAAGGCCAGGAGGCAGCTGAGCCCGGCAGGTGGAGGAGCGTGGAAGCTGCAGACCAGCGCCCACCTGAGCCCCGAGCCCCAAGCCCAGAGCTGCCTCGCTTCACGGGCGGGTGTCGTGGTGACCACCTTCTTCCCGGGGGGGGCGGGTCCTGCACGTCAGTCCCCTGGGCATTGTCTCCCAGGGCCCAGTGTGCTGGCTGGGTCCTCGGGACCCCGTGGGTTAAAAGGAATTCTCCCCGATTGGGGTCTGGGCCCTGGGTCCCTGCCGCCGACTGCCAGGCACGTGAGCACCAGGCGTGTCTCCTGAGAACCGGCCCGTGCGCACGTCCACGTGTGGGTCTGAGACGCGGCCTCACGAGTGTCAGCAACAACACGTGGGGACGAATTCTCCCTCATTGACTTTGCTGTTTCAAGTTTTACATATTGATTGGCGTTAGCTTCCCACACAGCTTAGATGGTTTTAGAAAAAGAAACTTTATTTACAAAATGGACCGAATCTGAGGCCCCTGCGTCACCCAAACCCAACTCCTTTGTCCCACAGAACCAGCTTACGGTTGAAAGAAGAGCTGAAGACAGAGAAGAAGTCTGGGTTTTGGGACAATCTGGTTTTAAAGCCGAACATCCAGTCCAAGAAGCCCGACGAGATCGAGGGCTGGGAGCCCCCGAAGCTTGCTCTCGAAGACGTGGCGGCCGAGTCGGGCCCCCTGAGTGACCAGGCGTCCCGGCCGGGCTGGGAGGAGGGGGCCAAGGGCTCCGGCAAGTACACCAGCCTGGCCGGCCCGGGGGGCAGCTCGCGCTGGAGCCTGCGCTCGGCCGGGAAGCTGGTCAGCATCCGGCGCCAGAGCCGCGGCCACCTGACCGATAAGTGGGAGGAGCTCGAGTGACCGGGGCTCCGCCCGCCAGCGTTTCCACAGCAGAATTTGCCTCACGTTGCGGCTCTGGCGCCTGCCATTCCGAGTCTGTTTGCTGTATCAGGTGTTGTAATAGCCTATCAAGTTGTTAGTCTTTCCAGGTTAAAGAGGGGGGAGGCCACTCTGCCCACATTTCATCTCACACACTGGTCAGGAGTTTCCAAACACTGTGACCGCCTCCGGCAGACACGCCACGCCACGCCACGCCACGCCACGCCCGTGTCTGCGTGTTTGACCTGACCTGGGGCTGCAGTTTCGGATGCTGCCCCACAGGTACCAACAGCACGTCCCCGCCGTCCTCAGCTGCATCCGTGTGCTGCATGACGCGGTGACTCCTGCTGCCAGGATGGACACGGCCAGCCAGGGTGCAGCGAGTCTGGCCAAGGCCGCGTCAGGTCGTGTTTATCCTGGAACATCAAACTTTTTCTCAAATTAAAAAAATCTGTCAGCAAATCAAATTCTAGAGAAGCGAATGCTGCCTGCCGTCAGCAGAGACCCCCCGCCCCCGCCCCCACCCCCTCCCCCACCCCCTGCGGTGGGTGGAGACGGCGCTGCGTGTGTTGAGGTTTGATTTCTACTGCTGGGCTTTTAAGTATCGATCTGTATTTTCTTCTAAAAACCTGTCGTGCTTTTTGATTACAGATTACAGAAAACCCTCAAGTGTGGGTCACTGTTAGTCACCTGATACCGTCATTTTGCTTGGAAGCCGTTAACTTGCTCATGACAGGGCTGCAACGTAGAAAACACTGGAAGTGCCTCCTTCTACAATGCCCACGGCGTCTTCAAAACGAGATGCTGGGGGGATGCTGTGGGACCCCTAAGGGCTGCGTCAGCTGCCATGCGGGTGCTTTGTCCTTGGCCCCGGACAGCTGTCCCGCGTGCCGCCCGTGTCCAGCCGGGGCTGGTTTGAAGGACCAGGCATCGTTTTTCGCCACAAGAACCTCTGGCTGCACTGCATCCTCGGGAGGAACGTCCCAGCTGCTCAGGGCTCACGGTGCTGCTCCACGGGAGGGGGCTCGGTCACTCCTGGGACCGGCCGCACGCCCCGCGCCTGGTGTGTCAGAGCGTGTCTGTCTGTCTGTCTGTCGAGCATCTGTCTGTTCACCCATCTGTGTTTTTCAGGAGAACAAGAAGTCTACTTGACGGAGCCTGGGCACAGACGTGCTTTAAGTGGTGCTGGGGCTGAGCCAGGCGTGGGTCGGGTGGGGACTGTAAACCACACGTTGATCTGCAAACATTTATGCAAATGAGATGTTCTGTTGTATGGGATTCAGTGAAAATGGCTGTGGGTCTTAATATAGGTATTTATTGGTGTGCCTCAGGAGAAAAATAATCTACCAAAGCGATTATTTGTGCACAGGTCGAGAGAAATTAGGTTTGGTTTGGGGGGTCTTGTTTGAATTCTGTGTACAGACAGCTGTGCGAAGAATGAGGTGTCTGCTCCTTCTACTAATGTTTTAGTATTTTTAATACAAAAGTGATGGCTGCAGAGAAGGTCAAATCCATCCTTAATGCTGAGGTTTTAAGAAATAAAAGTTATCGTTTATATCGTCCCTCATCGTTGGCCTGTCCTTGGCGCTCACTGAAGTCACTGCTCACTCACCTCAGTCCCGGGGCCGATGGACACGCCTCTCACACTTAAACCCTGTTGTAAAATGCAAACTACATGTAGGTGTTTCATAAATAAAGGACCGACATGGTCCTGAGCCCTCGGGTGTGAGCTGCCTCGCTGCTGGCTGCGGGTTTTTGAATCAGTTGTTCCGGGAGTTGGAGACTTGAGCTGCCTCCCAGCTCTGGCTGAGAAACAAGGAACATACCAGTGGGGTGTCCTGTCACAGCAGAGGCCGGGGCGGGGGGCGGGGGCTGGGGGGGGGAGGGGGACACTGCAGGGATGGGAGAGTTGTGGAGCCATTTCCATGACAACAGTGACATCCCTAGGAAGCTAGTCTGTGCCCTGTGAAAGGAGTGGGAGCTAGGAAAGCTGCAGGAGGCGCTAACCAGATGGGCACTGACTTCCCACCCCTGCCAGCTGCCCAGGTAGCAGGCCAAGCTGCCCCTGGAGTCACCATCCTGGTCCCTGCAGCAGGGAGAGCTGGGGGACCCCCGCGGCTCCAGGCAGGCACCCACTCAGCACAGGCAGGGGCTCTGATCTTACAGGAGGAAGCCCTGTGTCCCCCGGGGACTCTGAGGGGCTGGACAACCATTTCAATGAAAAGTGCCATTAGCGTGCGCGAGGCAGCGGTCAACAACTCATCATTAATGTTTCCATTTCTCTCTTACTCTCTCTAATAAAAATACACTTTAAAATAAATACTATTTTAGCCCACCCGGTGTGGCTCAGTGGTTGAGCGTCGACCTGTGAAGCAGGGGTCCTGGCTCAATTCCCCGTCAGGGCACATGCTACGGGCTTGATCCCCAGTGTGGGGCGTGCAGGAGGCCGTGATCAATGATTCGCATCATTGGTGTTTCTCTCCCTCCCCTTCCTCTCTGAAACCAGTTTTAACAGTGCAACTTAGATGACGTAACTATTTTCGAGAAAGCTGACCCACCAGGAAGGGGAGTGACAGGAAACACATTTGCGCTGAGGTTCCGAGGATCTTTCTTTAGAGACGAGGGCTTCAGAGGGCTCCCCGCTGCTGCCTTGGCCTGTGGCCACTGGAGCCAGGAACGCTGCTCCCCGAGCCTTCAAAGCTCAGCAGCGAAGCTCAGGAGACCCAGGGGGCCAGGCGGGACTAGGTGAGACCAGGCGGGGCCAGGGCAAGACCAGAGCGCAGCAACCGGAGGCGGGACCCATCCAAGTCACTTCCACGGAGACAGGGACTCCCGGTACGAGGGCAGGGCGCTGCCCTGACATTCACTGTCTCTCGGTGTATGTTTGGAGGAGGGAGGGAGACCATGCTGCCTGGGCCCCCGGCCCTCATGACTCACAGATGAGCACGCAGCATGCCTCACCAGGTGATTTTATGTCACACACTTATACACGTTTTCTAAAATGGACTTGCATTGTTTTGGAAATAAAACCAGCTTTCAAAGGTTTCAAAGGCTTAGATAAGCATGAACTCACTCACTGCGGTCTTGTCCGAGGCAAACCCGAGGAGGGGCAGTAAACATGATTTATTGTCTGGAAAGCAGTTTCCCACGGGCGGCAGGCTGCCCCGCTGCCGCTCGTCACGCTCAGTAGTCATCGTCCCTCCCAGGGCTCCGAGGTCCCAGATGCCGGCGTCTGTCCGAGGGCGCAGGCAGCACGGGGTGCGGCCACACCACTCACACCTCTGCTGGTCACAGACACGGCACAATTCACAACTCAATCGCCAAAGACCAGGACGGACACACAAACATTCCCCTAGCGCAGTGGTCGGCAAACTCATTAGTCAACAGCGCCAAATATCAATAGGACAATGACTGAAATTTCTTTTGAGAGCCGAAAACCAACTTCTGCGCATGGGCCACAAAGTTTCAATCGCACTGTACGTGCGCGCCCGCACGTGGTATTTTGTGGAAGAGCCACACTCAAGGGGCCAAAGAGCCGCATGTGGCTCGCGAGCCGCAGTTTGCCAAACACTGCCCTAGGTCATTTGGTCACAACCAGTGTGGTTAAAATACATCTTAAGAAAAATAAATATTCTGCACCATGTATTTACACGGATTGCTGGTTCTACCCCTCCCCCTCAATTACCCAAAACCTGGAGACATGTGACCATCCAGCACATCATTGCATTAGTGTCAGCTCTGCACAGCAGCGGCGCTCAAAACCCAGGGCTTTTCGGACCGTATTTGTAAGTAGGCAAAGGTGCAAGTTTTCAAATGCTCGGAAGAAAAGAACTTCTTAGAGGAGGAGGCGGACATGATTTCACTGGGTTCCCTGACCCTTCAAAGGTGCACACACACAGCTCGGTGTCCCCGCCCCGAGCAGGAAGTGCAGCTGCTCCGCCGGGCAGCACGTGGTCAGAGGATGCTGGCCGCTCCTGCAGGGGCCTGGGCGCCGGCTCGGAGGCTGGCACGTCGTACGGAGGGGCCTCAGAACTTGAAGAGGTCGATGAAGTGCTGCGGGGACACGGGCGTGAAGCAGCGGTCAGGGTCGGTGGCCGTGCAGGGGTGTCCCGAGTCCTGCAGGAGGAGAGAGTGCCACAGGTCGGTTACCAGCTGCCTAAGCATCCCAGACCCCTCTCTACGCCATGAGCGCCAGGACACCGGCACACACGTGCTCCCAGCGCAGAAACCTCCTGCTCACGTGCTGGACGGACAGCGAGCCCCGAGCTGGCCTGAGCTGGCCCTGCTCAGAGGGGGAGACCCCAGGTTTCTGCGGCCCTCCTCCAGCCATGCTCCCGGCAACGCCCCTGACCACGCCCACGCTCCCCGGACCCTGGCCCACACCCGACCACGCCCACACTTCCCTGGACCATGCCCACGCCCGACCACGCCCACACTTCCCTGGACCATGCCCACGCCCGACCACACCCACGCTCCCCTGGACCACGCCCACGCTCCCCTGGACCACGCCCACGCTCCCCTGGACCACGCCCACGCTCCCCTGCAACTGAAGGCCGGGGATTGTACTTAGCAGGAAAAGCGGGTTTTGCGTGAAAAGACTGAGGAACTTGAGAGAACAAGTTGCCTGCACGTTACAGGCCAGCGCATTCGCTGGGCTTGAGCACCCAGGCGCTGGGTGGTGCCTTCACCTGAAGGAAATGCTGCGGACACCCCTCAAGCTTCCCTGAAGGCTGAGCCTCGCGCTCACGCGCAGGACTCGGGCATTTCCTGCAAACCCTCGCGTGGCGGCTGAAGGAAGCCAGGCCGTGCACCCGGGCAGGCGGGGCTGCGATGGGGTGTCAGGGTGCCCTGGGCGGGCAGGCACGGGGTTAGTCCCGAGCAGGGCGGGAGGTGTGAGTACCTGGAGCAGTAAAGCGAGGCGGCAGTCCTGGCGGTTGAAGACAGGTCGGAGGGAGCGGGAGGGAAAAGGAGAGATTAGAAGGGCGGCTGGTGCGCGCTGTGACAACTGAGGCAGCCCCCGAGCTGGCAGACGCACCTTTCATTCCCCCCAAGCCTCTCGCGGCCCGCCCCCAGGCTGCAGTCCCCGGAAGAGGGGAGCAGAGCCGCCATGACCCGGGAGGGGACACTGAGTGTGCGCCGCAGCTGTCCGGGTCCCATCGGCTCCTGTGGGAACGGCTCCTGTTTGTGCCACCGGCTCCCCGCACCAAGCGCAGGCGGCACTGAAGGGGACCATCGCCCTCGCATCGCTCCACCGGGTCCCCGGCCTGCGGCCCAGCGCGGGCACCGGCAGCGCCTCCTCACTCCGCCCGCTCCCCGGTGCTGGACGCGGCCTGGCAGGCTGGGCTGGACGCGCCACTAAGCGCACCAGCGTTGTGTTTACAGGCACAAGCCAGGCCCCCAAGGGCGGGGCACGCCGCCTTTAGTTTCACCGCTTTTCACCGGTGAGTCTCCCAGGAAACAGGCAAGCTCAGGGCGAAGCGTGGAAAGCACCGCAGGTGAAACGGTTCACGTGGGAAGAAAATAAAAGGGGCTGAAGGGGGCACGTGGAGTTCAGCCCTGAGCACGAGAGCCTGTCCTCAGAGACGTCTGGGAGTAGACAGGAAGGGGGTTCATCAGAGACATCCGGGGGAGAGTAGACAGGAAGGGGGTTCATCAGAGACAGCCGGGGGGAGAGGAGACAGGAAGGGGTTTCGTCAGAGACGTCTGGGGGGGAGACAGGAAGGGGGTCCATCAGAGATGTCCAGGGGGAGAGACAGGAAGGGGTCCATCAGAGACGTCTGGGAGGGAAGACAAGAAGGGGGTCCATCAGAGATGTCCGGGGGGAGAGACAGGAAGGAGGTCCATCAGAGACGTCTGGGGGGGAAGACAGGAAGGGGGTCCATCAGAGATGTCCGGGGGGAGAGACAGGAAGGGGTCCATCAGAGACATCTGGGAGGGAAGACAGGAAGGGGGTCCATCAGACATCTGCGGGGGGTGGGGGGAGTAGATAGGAAGGGGTCCATCAGAGACATCCAGGGGGGAGAGTAGACAGGAAGGGGGTTCATTGAGATGTCTGGGGGGGGGGAGTAGACAGGAAGGGGTCCATCAGAGACGTCTGGGGGGGAAGACAGGAAGGGGGTTCATTGAGATGTCTTGGGGGGGGAGTAGACAGGAAGGGGTCTCGGGAGAAGGGCCCGAAGGTGTCCGGGATGGGAAGTTGCCGTGCCCAGGCACAGGCTCCTCACTGAAGGGCTCGCCTTGATAAGCACCCAGCGTCTGTTAACTTTTGACCAAATAATGGGAAAACGCACGTTTACTCGTGTGTGCAGCTCTGAGAAGAGAAGCTGGGAGGCACGTGGGCAGGCTGCCCGGAAACAGCTGTGGGGGGAGGGGCCGCGGCAGTGGGACGAAGGCCACGTCTGGGGAACAGGTAAGCGAGGCCGTCCTTTCTCAGGCCGAGGGCTTGGGAAGGCCGCCAGCAGGAGCAGCCTCTGCCCAGGAGACCCGAGGGTACTGAAGGGGGTACCTCGGCCTGCCTCCCCTCGACGGATGTGCCCCACACGTCATGTCGCCACAGGAAGGGCTGCCATCCAGGGAAGGCAGTGGCCAAAGGTCGGCTCCTCGTTGCTCGTTGCTCGGATCTGAACCCCAGGGCACTCTGCGCTCCTGAGCCTGCCCTGCCGGCGTCTGGGACGACAGCTTCCTGTTGGCTCACGTCTGCGCTCCCAGAGGAACAAGCCGCCCAGCTCACCTTCCAGAAGAGCGTGCTGCAGTGCCGGCAGAAGAGCAGCGTGTCCCCGTACTGCTCCCGCGTCGGGTAGCACTTCTGCAGCGCGAAGTACATCAGCTTCCACTCCACGTGGCCCTTCTCCGAGAGGATCAGGTGTCTGCAGAACTAGACACACACGCTCCGCTCAGTCAGCAGATGGTGTGCAGAGCGTGATGAGGTGCAAAGCCATTAAGGAGGCAGGTGGCGCGGGAAACACTGAGTTACTGGACTGAAACTACCCGGTTAAATCCAAGGGACTCATCAAAGGAACCGCGTGTCCCTACTATGGGACCCCACGCAGCCGTGACGCAGATTTCTCTCTTCAGATCTGCCCCGACGCCCATGATATGTTGTTCCACTAAAAATAAGTCCAACCCGATGCTGCATACCCGAAACTGCTATGATATCGTATGTCGGCTGCACTCGGAAAGCCAAATGAACAAGGCAGTAAGCCTCACACATCATCTGCCGACATGAGCGAAGGCCTTGAAAAGACATTCTGTGAAGATGTACAAATGGCCAGAGGCCCAGCACCTGCCCTTGGAGTTGGAAGGAGACACGTCACACCCGCCGGGGAGTGGGAATCGCTGCCAGGCAGCACCTGGGCTTTCCACCTGGTCGGCACAGCATGCAGACAAGATGCAGCTGTGGGTGCCAATGCTGACACCCGGCAGGAAACGCTGTGCGGAGGACAGAGCCTCCACAGTGGCCCTTTGGGCCCGAGCTGGTGTGGCTCAGTGGATAGAGCGTCGGCCTGCGGACTGACGGGTCCCAGGTTCAATTCTGGTCAAGGGCACATGCCCGGGTTGTGGGCTCGGTCCCCAGGAGGCAGCCAATCAACGATTCTCTCATCATTGTTGTCGTTGTTTTTCTCTCTCTTCCTCTCTGAGATCAATAAAAATATATTAAAAAAAATAAAGTGGCCCTTTTTGGAAATGCACGCAAGGACCTCACAAATGGTCAACAGATGTTCCCGAGACACCCGCCATGCACTCTGATCCTCGAGCTGGGGAACAGCCAGGGCACCTGGGGAGGGGCCCACGGGAGCTCCGGGCCGCCATCCAGACACACCTCACTGGCTCGTTCCCTGGGTACAAACCCTCCCTGCAAACATGCACGTCCCCACACCTGTGCTGACTCCAGAACTCAGTCTCTTTCTTCCCCAGTCAAGTCCCCCTGACCCTGTGCTTCTCCCCAGGTCCACCCAGAGGTTTTCCTGGGTCGCCCCCCACTACAGGACTCAGTGTAGCAGGTGTCCTCTGGGGCCCGGGGTGACCTCTGGGTCCCAGGTGACCTCTGGGAGCCTTGGCCCCTCCTCTCAGACCCTCAGGAGCCCCGTCAGCCAGCTGCCCGAGGCCCACCTCCTTCTCTCGAGTCCTCCAGACACCTGGGCCTCTCCATGTGCTGCACTCGGACACCTGGGAGGCGTCTCAACCCACCGTCTCCACCTGTGACTCCCAACCCCCCGAGACCACGATGCACTGCTGAGCCCGCCCCAGCCGCTGGGCCTCAAGTCCCTGGGGTTCACCCATGGCCACGTTGGCCTTTCTGTCCACACCCGTCTTTCTTGGCGCAGCCTGTCATTGGCTCCATTCCAAATGCCGCTAGGCAAAGAGGAGGGTCCACGGGGCTCATGACGCGCCTCCCCACGCAGGGCCCTGCCACGCGGACCACGCCCACAGCTGCCACTGCCCCCGAGACCTGCATTTCCGCAAGGGAGCCTGTCCCGTCGCCTGCAGAGTGGACGTGCTCACATGCACACCCACTTCTCCACCTCCCGGCGGCCGCCACCAGCTCCCCCATTCCCCACCCCCGTCTTTGCTGGCGCGGACCGTCGGCCCCCCTCCCGCAGCGCCAGGCTGCCTGGCCACAGGCCCAGCCCTGCCCGCCCCCCGCACGGAGCTAACGCAGGGAGGACATGGACAGCGGCATGCGGCCGCTGCCCAGAAAACCAAGGCTGGGGGGTGCCAGGCTGGAGCGGACACGCAGCCTGAGCCCGTCAGGGGAGATGGTGACGCCCGGTGCTGTCCACGGAGAGCGGAAACGCGTCCTGTTCTGTTTCGTTTTGGGTTTATCAGCTCATGGTTCTTTCTGAAGATGGACAGTAAACTGCACAGCTGTCCGAGAGAAGCCGCACGCGACCTTCCTAAACTGTGAGGGTCCCGAGGCCGCCCTCACCTGCTTCTCGGCGAAGTGGTACTGACACAGCTTCTTCCAGAGCCGCCGGTCCTCGCTGAGCGTGCGCAGCGTGGGGCTCACCTGGCCCAGCGTCACGATGTCCCAGCCGTCCGAGAGCCGGTACAGGATGTTGTTCAGCATGTGCAAGGGCAGGTCACTGAGCGTGAGGCCGTGGTTCTCCTGCAAGAGAGGGAGCAGGCCACGGCGCCCTCAGGCCACGGAGACCGACCCAACGTTCCCCTCCCCCACGCCCCCACTAGCCGGGGCCTGATGCCAGCGCCCCTGACCCCCCGCCTCCTCTGCTGGCCACCAGGGCCGCCCGGAAGTGGAGCCGGAATAGCCCAGGCTGCTGGGTGGCGACAGCCCCTGCACGGCGTCTGCACGAGGGGACCTGTCTACTAGCTGACACTCAAAGGGGCGCCTGGGAGGGGCAGGAGCTGGGGACACGTCAGGCCACAGAGACGTGGTCAGGCGTGCACTGCGCCCGAGCCTCTGCTCTCGGCCTGGGCAGCTCAGTGGCCGGGGGGGTGGATGAATCCGTCACGGAGGCCCTGCTAGCTCACATCTCCATGGTTTCAAGCACATAAGCCACACCCTCCCTCACACAAGCTGGCGAGTGAACCGCTGTTCGCCCCTCAGGAGGGCTGGCACCGCGGGGATGCTGTCGGAGGCCTGTGCCAGGGGCTGTGCCGCGCAGGGCCTCATTGTCCGCAGGAGCCTCTTACAGACAGACAGACAGACAGACGGCAGGTGTCTGCTTGGCCCCACCCAGCTCTGCCCCCGCCACCGAGGCGGAAGTGTCCCCAGCGGTCAGAGCCTCAGCCCCGAGCACAGTGGTCCTGTCTGCTGTCTCTTCTCTTCCACGACCCAGTGCCCTGGACGAGGACATCTGTGGAGGCATGATGCCTCGCTTGGTCCCAGGAGGGTGGGTGCAGGGAGAGGTGTGGAGGGGCCCTCACTCTGTCCCCTCAGAGCGCTGTTGCCGTCCTTGCTGTGGAAATCCTTCCTCAGCTCATCAGGCTCGACCACAGGGCGACGCGAGGCCACATCTCTGCCTCACCCAGCGCCTTGAGCTGCAGTACCATGGGCCTTGGACACTGGCGACAGTTTGGATGTGATGGCATGTCTGTCATGTGTGTCACCTTACTTACAAGACACACACCTGTGCATCTGCGTCCACGCAGAGCGAGCAAGCGAGGGGAGTACAGGCCCTGCACGAGCACAGCGAGGGGAAGGGCGGATTGCGCACACACGGAGCTGTGATTTTCTGATGTCATTTGAGCCCAAAGCACCCAATTTCCTTTCAAGGTGAGCGAGCTGACCACCTCGTCACCTGCAGAGTCAGCCCTTCCCAGTAGCAGGGCTCCTTGGTCTAACCCAGTGGTCGGCAAACTCCTTAGTCCACAGAGCCAAATATCCACAGGACAATGATGGAAATGTCTTTTGAGCCAAATTTTTTAAAGTTAAACTTCTTCTAACGCCACTTCTTCAAAATAGACTCGCCCAGGCCGTGGTATTTTGTGGAAGAGCCACCCTCAAGGGGCCAAAGAGCCGCCTGTGGCTCGCGAGCCGCCGTTTGCCGACCACTGGTCTAATCCATCTAAAAACAACTTAATTAACACCAAAGAGGAGACGAGCATCGCTCTCCAAGCCGTGAGTCTGGAGAAGCGGTCTCGGCCTCGTGCTAGCGTCGTACCGGCGTCACCTGCAGGTTCTGCAGCTGCTGCTGCCAGGTGAGGACCGTCTCCAGGCGGCACACCCAGATGTTGATGTTGCCCACCAGCACGGACTTGCCCACGCCGCGGACCAGGGCGCAGAGGGTGGAGCTCAGGTCCTGGAGGAGGTCTTTGATCAGCCGAGGGTTCTGGTGGTCGTCGAGCACTGGAACACACACAAGCACAACCGTGCATGGACAGCCGCCACCTGAGAGAGCCAGGCTGCACCCCGAGTGTAACCTACAGATGAAATGGGGTGCACGCACACAGCGGACTGCACTCAGCCTCGGAAAGGAGGAGACTCCACTCCTGCCACACGCTGCCACGTGGGTGACCCTCAAAGACACGAAGCTCAGGGAGACAGGCTGGACAGGACAGAGGCTGTGTGACTCCTTGTTTGCGGGCGGAGGAGTCGGAGCCTGAGACAGGAGTGGACGGTGGTACCAGGGGAAGGGTGGTGGGAGTAAGTGTCTAGCGGGGACAGAGGCTCCGTGTGGGAACATGAGAATGTTCTGGGGAGATGATGGTGGTGACGGTGGCACAACAGAGTGAAAGCACCTAATGGCACCGACTGTAGCTTAAGTGAAACTGTCAATATTACACTGTCTATATTTTGTCACAATGAACAATGATCTAATTCCACTGCAACCCCAAACTGGCATTTCTGAGCTCTCGCAAATATGGTGAGACTTAGACAAACTTTAAAATGTTTCCTGACCGAGTATTTCTGGTCGAGTCTACATTTTCACTTTAAACTGTCAGTTCTTTACATTCGCCATAAAGAGAAATGGTGTTTAAAAATGGCTGCACTCAGCCATTAATGCAGATAGAGGGTGTCCCCCAAGATGTACACACACTATGAAAATACAAAGGCAGTGTTTACTCAAATACATTTCATTTTCAAAATGGAGCTATCAGCTGTTATAGAATGTATACGTTTTTTTGGGACACCCTATACATGCATAAACCCTATTGTGAAATCTAAAATTCTACCTATTGGCCACTAACCAATCAATACAATCACTAAATTAAAAAGAAATGTATAGGTTTATTTGATGCTGAAGCAACTAAGCCCCCACCCTGATGATTATGGAAACATTATACGGTAAAGTGAAATGTGATTGGCTACCACGAAGAGGTACAATATCTTCTCACTTATCTTCCTATCTTATAATAGCACAGTAATATATGTCTTGTGTTAATGTAATATACGCCTTCCTATGCAAACGCAACTTTAAAAACGTGAACAGAACATGGACGTGAGAGCTGGAGGCCCTGGCATGGCTGTGCGGCCACAGCCGCGCACCGACGTCACCATTTGACACACACACGGGGGTGGGGGTAAGAGAAAACCCCGCTCCTCACACTAAAGCTCATTAAGATTCAGACGATGAAAAGTATCAGTCATCCTCTTACCCTTGTGAACGATTTTATCCAAAATGTTGAAGTAATTCTTTTGTGCCACACCACTCAATGAGGTTAACTGGGATTTTGCAATTAGCTGCAATAGCTTAAAAGAAAGAGGGAAAAAGCTAAGCATAAATCTACTTCACATGGAAACATAAACCACAGTGACTACAGCGGCACAGTGACGACACGCACAGGACAGACGTGTGCCCCTCGAGGTTCCTCAGTGAGAGGCGCTCGTCACGTCATCCCAGAATGTGACACCAACTGTGCGGGTCGGCCCCGCACGCCCTCCACGTGCAGACCCAAGCCTGTGCCCCTCAGGCAGGTCTCTGGCATCTGACCCGTCGACCTGTGCTCAGTCCCAGTGCTCTGTCTGCTTCCTTTGCAGGTCCAATTATACGTGTGCAGGGCCTTCTCCCGGCCGCCCTTTCTCCAAAGCTCCCCCTCTTTCTAACCCTTTGCAGGTCCAATTATACGTGCACAGCCTTCTCCCGGCTGCCCTTTCTCCAAAGCTCCCCCTCTTTCTAACCCTTTGCAGGTCCAATTATACGTGTGCAGGGCCTTCTCCCGGCTGCCCTTTCTCCAAAGCTCCCCCTCTTTCTGACCCTTTGCAGGCTCCAATTATACGTGTGCAGGGCCTTCTCCCGGCTGCCCTTTCTCCAAAGCTCCCCCTCTTTCTAACCCTTTGCAGGTCCAATTATACGTGTGCAGGGCCTTCTCCCGGCTGCCCTTTCTCCAAAGCTCCCCCTCTTTCTAACCCTTTGCAGGTCCAATTATACGTGTGCAGGGCCTTCTCCCGGCTGCCCTTTGTCCAAAGCTCCCCCTCTTTCTAATCCTTTGCAGGCTCCAATTATACGTGTGCAGGGCCTTCTCCCGGCTGCCCTTTGTCCAAAGCTCCCCCTCTTTCTAATCCTTTGCAGGCTCCAATTATACGTGTGCAGGGCCTTCTCCCGGCTGCCCTTTGTCCAAAGCTCTCACTCTTTCTGACCCTTGTAAACTCAGAATCACCGTTCCTCTCATTCTGCCACCTCAGACTCTTACCGTTTCCAAGTGCCCGCTCTGACCAGGCTCCCTCCAGTTCCTGTCCCGGCTCCAGTCCTCATGGCCTGTTTCCTCCATCCGCCTTGGCTCACACTGTCTGTCTGTCTGCTCCCAGCCCCTCCAACCCCCCACTGCTTCCCCAGCCGGTCAGGCTCTCTCTCCTGACAAGTCTGCCGCCCACCAGTGCAGGTTCTGGTGCCTCACCCCCCTGTCCCGCTGGGTCAGCACCTCTGGCTTCACCCTTCCTGAGGCAGGTGGGTGGGCAGAGCTCCTGCCCCGAGGCCGCAGGAGGAATGTGGGCTTTCCCGGCTCCTCCGCCCGGTGCTTCCTGCTCCTCTCTCTCCGGGAGACCCGGTTCCCTCCCACAGGGCTCATGCCACTGCCTGCTTCTCTGCAATTTCCCACGTGCTCTGAGCGAGGAATTGAGCGCCGTGACTTCGCCGTCCCTGCCAGCCTCTCCCTGGGCCACACGTGTGGCTGCTGATGTCGCCTGACCTGCCCTGTGTCTGCGAGCACATCCACTCGCACCATCCTGACGACTCTGCCCAACCTTGGCTGCTTCTGGCCAGCCTGCGTGCACTTCAGACTCTGCAGGGACGCCTGGCGCCCAGCCTCTGCCAGTGGTACTCTATCCCTCCGCCCTCCTCCCTCCTCGCTGCCTTCCAGAGGAGGAAAGAAATTGCTAACCACACGCTCAGAGCTGCACTGGCTGGCGACCACCACAGACCACCTCTGTCACTTCTAACATTTACGTAGCGTGTCCCGCACTGCGGTGACCACGGACGACACTGCAGCACCGGGCAGACCAGGGGAGAGCCTACCCAGCTGCCGACCCGCA
The DNA here is from genome assembly GCF_963455305.1 of Plecotus auritus. Classification (NCBI taxonomy): domain Eukaryota; kingdom Metazoa; phylum Chordata; class Mammalia; order Chiroptera; family Vespertilionidae; genus Plecotus; species Plecotus auritus. Next base: position 2,861,877 of record NC_137772.1, read on the forward strand.
CCGCTCCCAGCAGCTCGGTGCTGCTCCAGTTCCTCCTGTTGGCCATCATCACAATGCAGAGTGACACCCTTCTCCCCACCTGCGTGAGGAGCCGACCAGAGACCAGGCACTCAGAGATTCAGAAGCAGCTTTTCTGCTAATGCAGGCCGGACTGACATGTGACGGATGAGTCTGTAGCCACATGGGGCTTCGGGGAACCGAACCGCGAGAGACTCACCACCTGCAGCCTGAGGGACACAGACCAGACATGCAGGTGCCCTGCATCCCACGCCTGCACGGAAAGAGGAAAAGGAGACGTTCACAGCCCTAATCTCCCCCTGAGAGAAGGGAGGGCAGAGCTGGGGTTACTGTAATGCAGCGGTTCTCAGAGTGCTGCCCAGGAACCCCAAGGGGTCCCGAGGTCAAAGTTGCTTCTCCAGCCAAAACCGGTTTGGCTCAGTGGATAGAGCGTCAGCCTGCAGACTGAAAGGTCCCAGGTTCGATTCCGGTCAAGGGCATGTACCTTGGTTGCGGGCACGTCCCCAGTAGGGGGTGTGCAGGAGGCAGCTGATCGATGTTTCTCTCTCATCGATGTTTCTAACTCTCTATCCCTCTCCCTTCCTCTCTGTAAAAAAATCAATAAAAAAAATAAAAAAATAAAAAGTTGCTTCTCCAGTGTCACCGAGACACTAGCGACACCAGACAGAGTCAGTTAGACTGTCTGGCTTCCGCCGGATTCAGATGTACAACCAACAGAAACATGGAGGGGCTGCTGGGCAGGCCCGGTTTGGAGAACACAACGTGACCAACTTAACTCTCAAAACACCCCTAGGAGGCAGTACTATGACCCCAGGCTACAGATGAGAAGACCGAGCCGAGGGAGAGGGAGAAAATGACCCGAAAGTCACAGCTCAGAGAGGGGACACAGGTGGTCGCAGGTCTGCACTGTCCGCCCCTCCAGGCACCTCCCACCCATCGTGTGCCGGAGAGGGCCTGGTCTAACAGCATCCACGACCTGAAATTTCACTATCTCACTTTAAGAAGTTCTCTCAGTTTTACTGCATTCAGTAAAACAAAGTGGCCCAAACTCCACAGAAGCGGGAGCTCTCCAGTCCATGTTCCTGAAGCCGAGCAGAGCCCCCGCCCTAACCTGGGGCAAGCCCTGCAGTCGTTACTTCTCTGGGAGCTCGGCGGCCCGACTCTCCCCAGTGCGGGACCGGGCCGCTGCCCGAAGGCCCCAGGACGCCACAGCCGGAGTCAGGCTGCCCGAGAGGCGACCTCCCATCCTGGGAACTGGTGAGGCAGACGGTCTGTGAGACGGGAGCCCCCCCTTCTGGACTGTCCCTTTGTTCCCCCTTCCTGGGGAACTAACACCCCACGGGCCCTCGTCTCAGTCACCAACTTCCAGCGCTGGCGGGAAGGAAGAATGTTACTTTAGCCAGGGGTCCTCAAACTTTTTAAACAGGGGGCCAGTTCACGTCCCTCAGACCGTTGGAGGGCCGGACTATAGTTTAAAAAAAAACTATGAACAAATTCCTATGCGCACTGCGGGCCCGGGACGAGTCGGCTGCTAAGCAGGACAGGCAGCGGCACCCGGCGGGCCGGATCCATGTCCTCGGCGGGCCGCATGTGGCCCACGGGCCGTAGTTTGAGGACGCCTGCTTAGGGAGCTCAGTGGGTTGGAGCATCTTTCCGATACGCCAAGGTTGCAGGTTCAATCCCCGGTCAGGGCTCATGCAAGCAGCACCAATGAAAGCATCAGTAAGTGGAACAAGTTGATGTTTTTCTCTCTCCTCCCCTCCCTCAAATCAATAAAAAAGACTGCTAACGTTTATATAAATTGAATTATTGCACACGTTATAGTTCAGTTTTGTTGAAAGAATTCTTAGTTGCTGCACTGAGCCACACTCCCAGCTGACAGGATAAATATGCTGGAGGCTGAAGAACATGAAGACAGTCCTGGGTACTTGCTGGCCTGTGATAATGACATTCACAGTTTCTAAGTAACCCGGATGTTCACTTTCGCTGGCATGCCATCGACTGAACAACAGGCCTCCACCACCGGTGCTCACCCCAGCCAGACACAGCCACCCACCACGACCATCGCTTCTGTGGTTTCTCTTCAACGCGGCAGAGCTACAGCGCTCGGCCTGTGCTGAGGCCAAGACGGCTGGCTGAGGAGCGTTTCCTTGACTGTAGGCAGGCCCCACCCTGTCGCTTCTCGCTCTTCCCTCCATCTTACTTTCAGGGGCATTAACATGATGTCACCCGTGTACTTTGTCCCAACACCACTGGGGAGAAGGACAGGAAACGCCTGGAGCAGTAGCCAACAGCCATGCCTGCATGGCAACAGGAGTTTCCCGGAGTGTGGGCGCCCTGTGTGCTGAGGAACGCTGGAAGGATCTGTTTTACAACGAAGAAGGGACTTCCTTCATTTCCAGAGACCAAGCCCCCCGCACAGAGGAGGTGCCGCCTGCGGGTTTAGTAAACAACTGGCCAAGCGTGGCCATGTGCGAGGACCCTGCTGGCCAGGTCACGCTGCCGGTGCAATCTGTGGCGCACACTTGACGGTGAAAAGTGGGGTGACTGCCCGGCCGGTGTGGCTCAGTGGATGGAGCCTCGGCCTGCAGACTGAAGGGTCCCGGGTTTGATTCCAGTCAAGGGCACATGCCTGGGTGGCGGGCTCGATCCCCAGTAGGAGGCGTGCAGGAGGCAACCGATCGACGATTCTCTCTCATCACTGACGTTTCTTTCTCTCTCTCTCCCCCTCTCCTTTCCTTTCTGAAATCAATAAAAATAAAAATTTTTTGAAAAGTAGGGTGACTCACAAAACAAAGCGTGTGAACAGGTCTCATTCATCCTTTCGTTCAGTTCTGCACAGGGTGCCGGGGGTGAGCACGTGACAGTAATCTAGCCCACGACTGGGCCCCTTCACAAAGCTCAACACAGCCCACCGCAGCTTGATTCACAAAGGACCAGAAACCGTCAGGACTCCCTGGACTCAAAGGCCACTCTTTCAAAAGCCACGTGACACATTTAAGTCCCGGGGTTCCGTGAGAAGAAGTCTGCAGAATCACCAAGGTCTCAACGGAAGCACTGTCCGCTGTCAGGCCAACCGCGCTGATCCCGCGCCCCTCCCGCGCCCTCACACTCCGCCTGCCTGTCGACTGTGGGTGCATCGGTCTGCACGTCTGCTCCCTGTGTCCACCTCATTCCCAGAGCTCACGCACACGCAGGCGGAGGAACAGAGCACAGCGCGTTCTACCTGCTCGTGTGACTCCACCGTGCCTCCTGTCCTACCAGATGGCGAGGTGTCGGGATGCGGGAGAGGCACACATGTGCTGGGAGGGCAAATTAAGCCTCAATAACAAAATCAGAGCGAGAGGGGCACCTCCCAGCCCCGCCGCCGCCGCCTCACGCAGGTATCCTGAGCCTGTGTTTCTAGCTCCTCGTGTGCACCCTGGAGTAAGCTGCTGACCTAACGGTCCTTAGGAGAGAGTTTCAAAACCGCCAACCAACCATTCAGTCTAGTCCAGGGGTGGGCAAACTTTGTGACTCGAGGGCCACAATGGGTTCTCTTAAACTGGACCGGAGGGCCGGAACAAAAGCATGGATGGAGTGTTTGTGTGAACTAATATAAATTCAAAGTAAAGGAGCGGAGGGGAGAGCAAGAGAACCCTCCGCTCTTTCAGCTCCGCGGGCCGGATAGAACAGTCGAACGGGCCGGATCCGGTCCGCGGGCCGTAGTTTGCCCACGGCTGGTCTAGTCACTGTGTCTTTCCATCGCTTTCATGGCTTGGCTGTTTAAAGGATCCATGAAATACTTGGAACACAGTAAGGATCATCTCCAAACCAAGTAACGTTGGCAACAAACCTCTGGAGAAGTCAGGCAGGCGGCCTCCGTGCAGCCCCCGCTGGTGCCAAAGGAGCCCCCGTCCCCGTCCCACGCGGTGCTCAGGAAACCAACGGGGACCAACCCGACGGCACAACTGCCCCGGGCTTCCAGTGACTAGCCAACCGTTTCTTCCCATAACATCTCTTCGTTTTAGCTGCCAAGAGACAACGTTAATCGCGGTAACATTCTCTAACTGGCACTAAAACCGTAAGCCTCAGCACAAAGACACACCTATCTCCCCAGGAACAGATGCCTTGTACGCGGCCTGGCAGCTATCCCTGAAGAACAGATCCTACATGCCAGTGACGTCATTTCACAGCACCCGAGGAGCAACGCTGATCAGAACCCACCAGGACGGCTCCAGCCCAGCCAAGGCGTGTCATAACGCCATCGCCACAGAACACGGAGAACGCAGAGCACCAGAGCAGTTCCCCTCGATCAAACCACCTTCCTCGGAAAGAGGAGTTTCAGTTCTACAAGAGAGAAGTGTGTCCCCCTATTTGCTAGACTGAAACCTCCTTATGAGCACAACCAGACTGTGATTCCCCTCGGCCCGCCTCCACCCTGTCCTTACCCCCACCCCCAACCCCACCCCGCCCTTCATGCAGACGCGTTCTTCAGCCACCCTCTCACCTCCTTTCACCCAGGCCCTCCCACCCCACCCCGACATCCGTCAGTCTGTTTCCGAAGGCTGAAAGCCATTAGGAGAAGTCTGCCCAAACCACGGCAGCTGCAGGAGCCGTCAGCAGGAGCGAAGAAGCTGCAGAGCGGGCCGCTACACAAACGCGGCCACGGGGCCTGGCTCAGAGCCTTTCTGGAATGAGGCTAAGACACAAATCCCCTCCAGCCTGGGGCCAGCAGCACAGCAGCTCTGAGCTCCCTTTGTCTGGATTCCCCGTTCCAGGCTCAGCGGTGACACGTGAGGTAGGAAACGCGGGGACAAATCAGGTAAACCCGCGGGGAAACGTCTGTGTCCCTGGCACCTCCCACCGTGTGCCGCGCGTGGTTTGGAGAAACCTAGAAAGCGCAGAGGCCGACCTGGTCCCACCCGACCCGCAGAGCCCGTGCCCGCGGCACCGAGCCGTCTTCTCCTGAGCCCACTCCTGGGAGTACTCCTGCACCGCCAGGGGGCGCCGCCCTCTGCAGCTGCCAAAGCATCGCCGTGTCCCCGGGAAGGAATACTCACTCTGACCACGTAGCTGAACCTGCGCACGTCCTGCACGGCGCTCGAGAAGTCCAGGCGGGTGAAGGCCTCCCCCAGAGTGCAGTAGCCGTGCCGCTGGAAAACAGGCCGACAGTCAGCGCAGGCGCACTCAAATCAAAGCCAGCGACGCTCAGTGTGGGCGAGTCTGCGCCAGACGGTTTGAAGCGTCGGCAAAGGACAGTGTCTACTATGACGCAGACACACCCAGGGGAGTGAGTCAGTCACACCGACACTGACCTAGCATCATGCCTCCCTGAGGCAGCACTGACACCCTCACCCCGCGGACAGGACGACAAAGACAGACCCATCACGCATCTCGCCGATTTCTTTTGTTGGGACACATCTGGGGGGAGGGCCAATGAAGCCGAAATCATAAAATAACTGGGAATCTTCTCGGCTATGAAACCGCTAGCACGTCCAGCAGGCGGCTACTATGAAGGTCCACTGCGAACACGCATGCTGAGAACGTGACCCCTCGCCGGAGTCCCGCGGTCCGGACGTTTGCCCAACACACAGGCTGAAGGCAGAGGGGCAGGCGGAGGCGGGGCGATGTGACCACGGGACGAGGCCTGCTCAGCACCCAAACCCCAAAGCTGGAATTAGACCCAGTCCAAGAGTCAAAAAGGAGCACTAGTCAGTCTTTTTCTTTTATTACTTTTTAAAACATATATACACACACAATGAGTGGCCAGATTATTATCTCTGAACGCATAATAATCCGGCCACTCAGTGTATATCCTATATAATAAAAGGCTAATATGCAAATTGTCCCCTTGACCAGGAGTTCGACCAGCAGGCAGGCCGGCCAACCACCCATGTACCCTCCCCCTGGCCAGGCTGGCCAGACCCCACCCATGCACGAATTCATGCACCGGGCCTCTAATACACACACACACACACACACACACACACACACACACACACACACACACACTGAGTGGCCAGATTATGTGTTCAGAGATCATAATAATCTGGCCACTCAGTATATATATGTATGTGTGTTATATATGTATCAGTGATGAGAGGGAATCATTGATTGGCTACTTCCTGCACACCCCCTACTGGGGATCGAGCCCACAACCCGGGCATGTACCCTTGACCGGGACCGAACCCGGGACCCTTCAGCCTGAGGCCGATGCTCTACCCATTGAGTCAGTCTTTTAAAGAGTGAAACATCACTCTCCTGTTTAGATGGTTTTCTCCATGATGCACCTGCATTCCGATTGGTTTGTACATTAGGTGTCACTTTAAACTCTGCCGTCGGTATTTGAAATACGAGGAGTATAGAAAGGGATTTTCAATTCAGAGACGTGGGACAGACAAACTGGGAACCGATCACAGAAAACCCCAGGGTGGCAGGGAGGGTCTAGAAGAGGCGGCTCGCCCCAGCGCAGCTAAGACGCACGGGAAGGGCTTGTGGTTTGTGCAAGTCCCAAGAACAGTCCTCCTGGGTGCACAACCAACAAGAGGCATTCATTCACACACTCAGCACATACTTCTAGGGAGTATCTACTACATGCACAGCATCTTCCGGGGGCTACGGGGGAGCAAAGCCTAGAGCAGCCGTGGGCAAACTACGGCCCGTGGGCCGGATCCGGCTGTTCTATCCGGTTCTCTTGCTCTCCCCTCCGCTCCTTTACTTTGAACTTATATTAGTTCACACAAACACTCCATCCATGCTTTTGTTCCGGCCCTCCGGTCCAGTTTAAGAACCCATTGTGGCCCTCGAGTCAAAAAGTTTGCCCACGGCTGGCCTAGACAGAACCTGCTCGCGACCCCAGCTGGTACTTCTACTCCTCTGTCTTCTCAATGAACAGAACTCTGCGTGCTGGTGTAGGAGACTCCTCGCCAGGAGCCCCTCTCACAACAGCCTCTTCTGGGGGAATAAAACCTGATTCACAGAGCGAACAGCAACTCGCATGTTTGAACTACATGAGCTCGCCCACCTGGTGGGGGCCCGCGGGCGGCCATAGTCGGCCATGTAGACGGGCAGCAGAGATCCCTGGTCCATCCGGGCGAGAAGGCTGCCAGCCTAGTGATGCCGGGACAGCTGGCGAGAGAAGTGCCAGCTCTCGGGCTGAGCCCTGCCCCGCCCTGAGCTCCTGGGATCCAAGATCCACTGACACCTCAGACTCACAGTAAGTTCTGTCAGTTGCTTGCACTGGCCTAAGCTGGTTCTCTTTTCTGTCATCAGTGCGGTAACAGACAAATGAAATATTACATCGTCTTAAATCAACCCAAATTATGTTAGATTCTGCCAAACATTCGTGTAACGGTGCATTAGACTATGCGAAGGATTAGTCCTTCCGTACCCACTTAACCACGTTAGCCGTCACCAAGCAGGCAAACCCGTTCTGTCTCAGAAGCTGGCTAGTTTCATGTGATCCACTATTAACGGCTCTGGAAAAGTTAACTTACGCCAACCGACTGTGACTCAACAATCACTCCCTAAAGTACTCCCCAGTCGCTGCAAAATGAGGCAGGTGCCGAGTTTCTTAGACTGCAAAGCAGGTAAGCTTCCCGGATGCACCGCACAGAAAAAGGAAACGGGCTGAGGGAGGGGACTGTTTCAGGGCTCACAGCAACACTTCTCCAACTGGGCAAAGCAAAGGAGGGGAAGGGCTCGAACTGCTCCTTCCTAGTCACAGTCCATCAGGAACCCTCACTGAGCTGCCCGGCAGGAGACGGGGTGCGAGTTCTCACCATCCCGCCCAGGAGGCCCACGCCGCCCCTGCTAGCGGAGACGGGCCCACCCTCGTTGCTTATTCAGGTTTGTGCCAGAGGCCCCGACCGCACACACTCACAACGCACACTCACACGAGGGTCACTGCTTGAACGACCCCCGACGTCTGCATCAGTCGAGTGGGAACCACAGGGCTGAGGTTGCACAAGTGATTTGTTTAATGTGAAGTTACATGTTCCGCAGGAACAACACAACACACACGCTCACTCAGAACAGGATACTTACTTCTCTTGTGCTTTCTTTGTGGACATAGATCCACTTTTCACGAAAAAAACCTAGAACAGAAATTAACTGTTTTTAAAATCTGGGGAATAATTTCAAAATGAAGATTTTCAGAAACTTAAAATAGTTGCATATTTTAACAAAATTATCTGATGTACAGATTGAGATGACTTTACTTGTTAAATGTGAACAGAATTCTTTCTTTTTTTAAAATTAATTTTATTGATTTCAGAGAGGAAGGGAGAGGGAGAGAGAGAAAGAAACATCATTGATGAGAGAGAATCATGGATTGGCTGCCTCCTGCATGACCCCCACTGGGGGCAAGCATGCAACCCGGATATGTGCCCAGACTAGGAATCGAACCATGACTTCCTGGTTCACAGGTCAATGCTCAACCACTGAACCACACTGGCTGGGCAAATTCTTTGTTTCTTAACATCAGTTTAAGAGGTGCTGAAACATATCCTTACATGAAATATGGTTTTCAGACAGCACCAACTTTTAGTAACTTAGAAGAAAATTAGTTTTACTAATGACTGTAAGTAATATGAAGACATAATTATAAAAATGCAATTAGTAAGTTATTATGTAACTAATAAAAAGTCCTATTCTTCTGTCATTGCCTTTATTTTTTTTATATATATATTTTATTGATTTTTTACAGAGAGGAAGGGAGAGAGAGAGAGTCAGAAACATCGATGAGAGAGAAACATCGATCAGCTGCCTCCTGCACACCTCCTACTGGGGAGGTGCCCACAACCAAGGTACATGCCCTTGACCGGAATCGAACCTGGGACCCTTCAGTCCGCAGGCCGACGCTCTATCCACTGAGCCAAACCGGTTTCGGCTGTCATTGCCATTAAATAGCATTTGATTTAATTAAATTGTTTCATGTAACTGAATCCTAAAGCTTCAAGGGTCATGATGCCTCCCCAGGAGGGCCCGACCTTCCTCAGCAGACCGACTACCCGGGGGCATTCCTCATGACTCCCGGAGGCACTCAGTGCAGAGCGGGGCTGCACCGGGGACTACCTGCCTCCCGCCAGGCGCTAACCAGCTCTGACCCGTCTGTGTCCTGCTCCGAGCAGCCGCACCTCCCGCACAAAAAATCCAAAGTCAAGACGCCTCAGGCTGGGCCTCAGTGCCTAGGAGCGAACCGATGGTGACCCGTTCAGTCACCCGGATGTGCGGATCTGCAGTGGGTTTTGCTGTCCTTTGTTTTGTTTTTGCAAATCTTACTAACAAAATGGTTGGGCCCGGCCGGCGTGGCTCAGTGGTTGAGCATCAACCCATGAACCAGGAGGTCATAGTTTGATTCCCAGTCAGGCACATGCCCAGGTTTCGGGCTCGATCCCTAAGAGGGGGTGTGCAGGAGGCAGCCGATTAATGATTCTCTCTCATCACTGATGTTTCTCTCTCTCCCTGTCCTTCCTCTCTGAAATCAATAAAAACATATTTTTAAAAAAACACAACAAAAAATGGCTGAGCTGCAAAGGTTTGATGACTAGTCCCGTGAGCAACACTGGAGAAGGACTGTCCAGACCTCCGGCCGCCTTTCCTGTGAGCGCGTGAAAAGGGCTCCGTGTGCCAACAAGTTCAAGTAAAACACAACATTTTAAACATGATCTTACACTGAGGGTTGCTGTCATTTCTAAAATGGTCCTTTTTCCTTTTCTTGGATGCATATCCATGCTCTCCATTAGTAAATATTTCTTCATCTTCACTATTTAGGATTCTGAAATAAAGATAGAGTGTATTAAAATATATTTACAGGGAGATCTTCGTTTGGCTTATCTTTTTAAAAAATGATAATAAGTATCTGGCTTGCAATTTAGGAGATCAAAATAGAAACATGGTTGAATTCTGAAAGCAAGCTGTTAATTTTCAAAGCGACACGTCACAGTTTGACATTACACAGCTGATGTCTAATATATCTTTTTCTTTTGAGAACCCTAAGACTTATCTTGGTTCTTTTGAGAACGCTATTCCAGGAAGTGCTGGGCACATTTCAGAGTGTCCCATGGGTTTTGATGTGCTCAACCAATGCAGTTTCAGCTTCAAAACGGTTCATTAAAACAGGGAGATTATAAACAAAACTGGACACGCTCTGGGAAGGAGTCAATGTGATGGTATGACACCCGATACTGACTAACGATGTGCCACATCCCTGGTCCAATGTAAACACTGGCCTTGGATGACATGTTAGCGCAGATGGACTTTACACACACTAGTACGGGACTTCCCATCCAAAAGCAAGGGCATGCACATTCTGCCCAAGCACTCAGGCCCCTTTTCCAGGACAGATCACGTGGTGAGCCACAGAACGGTCTCCAAGGAATACGACTGCAATCACATCAAGCGCCTGGTCAGTGTGTTCAGTGGTTAGGTCAGCCGTGCATCGAAGAGTCTCAGGTTAGATTCCCAGGCAAGGACACATACCTGGGTTGCGGGTGTGATCTCAGACCCAGTCAGGGTGAGTGCTGGAGGCAACCAACCCAGGTGTCTCTCTCACATGGATGTTCCTCTCTCTCTCTCTCTCTCCCCCCCCCCCCACTTCCCCCTTCTTCCCTTCCACTCTCTCTAAAGATCAACGGGAAAAATACGCTTGGTTGAGGATTAAAAAAAAGAAGAAGAAATCACACCAAGTACCTTTTCTGACCACGATTTATGAACTAGAAACCAATTACAAGAATAAAACAGGAAACATCACAAATATGTGATTACACAACATGCTATTGAACAGCCAGTGAGTCAAACAGGAAATCAAAAGAGAAATTTTAAAAATAACCTTGAGACGGATGAAAATGGAAATACACCAAAACTTACAGGATGCAGCCAGAGCAGCTCTAAGAAAGGGGTCCAGTGAGAAAAGCCTCGTCAAGAAACAAGAAAGCTTTCAAATGAGCACCTCACTTTACACCTCAAGGAACCAGGAAAAGAAGAACGGAGCAAAAATAAGTGAAATAGAGATAAAAAAAAATCAATGAAACTAGGAGCTGGTTTTTTAAAAAACAAACAAAACTGACAAGCATTTAGCTAAGAAAAGAGAAAAGACTCAAATAACTTCAGAAATGAAGGAGGAGACGTCACAACTCAAGTTCAAGTGCAAAGGACACTAAGAACCTGCGTGGACAGGCTGGGCAGCCCCGGACAGACAGCTCAGGTCCAGGACCCCACCACCCGCCACTCAGGTCCAGAACCCCACCGCCCGCCCACACTCAGGTCCAGAACCCCACCACCTGCCCACACTGAGGGCAGAACCCCACCACCCGCCACTCAGGTCCAGAACCCCACCACCCACCACTCAGGTCCAGAACCCCACCACCCGCCCACACTGAGGGCAGAACCCCACCACCCGCCCACACTCAGGTCCAGAACCCCACCACCCGCCCACTCAGGTCCAGAACCCCACCACCTGCCCACACTGAGGGGCAGAACCCCACCACCTGCCACTCAGGTCCAGAACCCCACCACCCGCCCACACTGAGGGGCAGAACCCCACCACCCGCCCACACTGAGGAGCAGAACCCCACCACCCGCCCACACTCAGGTCCAGAACCCCACCACCCGCCCACACTGAGGGGCAGAAACCCACCACCCGCCCACACGGAGGGGCAGAACCCCACCACCCGCCCCTCTGAGCCACAAACCAAAATCTGAGCAGCCTGACTACCAACCTCCTGACAAAGCCCAGTCCAGGGCCAGACGCCTCCTGGAAACCCCCAAACATTTACAGATCTACGTGGATCCTGCCGCACTCTCCCAGCACAGGGAGCCCCGCCCCGCAGGCCAGGGCCCTAGCCCTTTCCCTGGCTTCCCAGCGCCCTCGCCTCAGGGCAGTCCTCTTGAGCAGTTGCAAGGTGATTTCTTTGAAGCGAAGTTTTCATGGCTTTTCCTGGGTAAAATGATGCTTACTCACCCTTACCCACGTTACTCATTTTCACCCTTTCCCTGCCCGAAGTCCCTGTAAACAGTATACATAACCTCGCTTCTTCCGTGCAGAACAGGGTCTCTGCTGGGAAGAGCTTGCCCTTCTCCTGCCACACCCGTCAGGACCACGGTGCGCCCGCTGGCTTGTCACCGACACGCGGTCAGGACGGACCTCTGAGCCCAGATGACGTCCCTCCCGAGCAGCAGGCACACAAGTGCCCCTGGGCGGTGCTGGTCTGACCTGGCGCCAGCTTCCTACCCACGTTTCCCTTTCTCGTCCTTGAAGGAGAAAATATGAGGCAGCCCCTCGGGTTCCAGCCGAAAGCCGCACACCCTCCCAGGAGCGGAGGGAACACCGAACGCCAGCGGAGGCACGGGCGTAGAAAAGACCGGGGACAGGAACGCCTCCCGGGGCTGCGGCCTCAGAGCACAGTTCTCCCTTCAAGGGCCTGAGGCCCCTGAATTCTCTGACCTCGTGTTGATCAGAGACTGTTTTTGCATTTCTGTAAGGGAACCAAAAATGCAGTTTCTTTCCTTTTTTCCTTGGAAGGCCCACAATTTAAAAAGGTTCGTGTGGCCGAAACCGGTGTGGCTCAGTGGATAGAGCGTCGGCCTGCGGACTGAAGGGTCCCAGGTTCGATTCCGGTCAAGGGCATGTACCTTGGTTGCGGGCACATCCCCGGTGGGGGGTGTGCAGGAGGCAGCTGATCGATGTTTCTCTCTCTTCGATGTTTCTAACTCTCTATCCCTCTCCGTAAAAAATCAATAAAATATATTAAAAAAAAAATAAAAAAATAAAAATAAAAATAAAAAGGTTCGTGTGCTTTTTAAAGAATCCCACTCTCTTGGGGTATCTTGGGTACGACTGGAGTTGAAGATAATCCTCATGGACTCCCAGGTGTCATGACCTCCACCGCTATGCCCACTGAACCAAGTAACCAAAGAAAGCCTTAAAACACTCAAATACGGACAGGAAACTGAGTGTTTAATGAGATGGAGGTAAAGACAATGCAGTGGAGATTTAATAAGCTGCATGCAAAGGGGAAACCCTAGAAGGCCCTGCTGGGGCAGCGCAGGGTACAGCACGTGGCCTTCGCGCCTCCATGCCGTCTCAGCGACCCAGAGCCCCAGGGAACAGCACTGAAACCCGCGGGGACACCTGCGGCCTCTTCATAGACAGTGCCCCACGCCGCGCCTCAAGGCCTCTCCTTCCCCGAAACCAAGCCAACGCCTCAGGCAGGGTGGTTCGGTGGGATTCCAAAGCCACGCCACCCGCACCCTGCCCCGCTAGCGCTCCCGCACACCGCCTGTGCCCGCGGCCCCTTAACCCTTCCTGGGCCGGGACCCCGGAGACAGACAGGAGCCTTGCTGGCTGGCTCACAATCCAAGGCCTGTCTTTCCTCACGGTACCGGCTTCCATGAGCGTCGGGCAGGGAGCCCTCGCTCGGGAGCAAAGCAGCACCTGTGGATGGAACCGGGCCATGCCCTGGCTCAGACGGGAGCTACATAACTTCCTCCCTCACACCAGCCTTGTGCGAGGGCAACTCTCAGCCAAACGCAAGTGACAGAGCTTTGCAGCGGCTGGAAAAGGAAAGGAAGCCTGGGTGCCAGGTGGCCAGCAGGGCGGCGGCGTACATGCTGTGGGGGACGCTGCGCTGCGCACTCTCTCGGTCCAGGTCCTCCCTCCAGGGCTCACAGCGCTTCCAGCCGTCTTCCGTTTTAACCCAGCTCCATCCGGGAGATCGCCAGTCCTGGCCCAGGAACGGCATCGCTCTGTAAAACAGCGGATTCGCGTTTAAGATGCATGTGAATCAGCAGGTTTCTTTCCACTGAGGTCACTTCTCATTCACCTTTAAAAGTGAGTTCTTACTCAATACTTAAATGTCTGCATGGGCACTGAATGCCGGTTCGACACGGGTGATCGAGCGGTGGCGGTAACAGCGCCTCGGCAGCGCTGAAACGACAGGGTGGGATGCGGAGTGGTGCGTTTCCTAGCTCCATGCCGCTCAGGTCAGGGCAAAGGGCTGGCTCCCAGCTGGAGACCAGCAGGGGTTGGGGAGAGGGAGAACAGGGAGCGTTACCGCAAACAGCTCTCTTCGCCAGAAACGGGAAGCATAAAGGAAGCATGTTCATGCCCGTCGGCTGCGGGCAGCTGGATCGGGCTGAAGCTCAATGAGCAGCTGAGAAGTGATGGGGACAGTCAGGCCAAGGAGTCCAAGGGCCCGGAAAGGAACTTCCAGGTGAGTGGCTGGATCACCCCTGAGCTTACGTAGAAACTGGGGTTACACTGTGAAGACCAGACTGGAGGTGAGCCTGGAGGAAACAGTTAGGACTGGAGGCTACGGGCTATTGGCCTGTAAGCGGTGGGGGGTATGGCTGCAGCAGGAACAGCAGGAGGCGGAGGCAATGGGCCGTGAGGGGGGCTTCTCTCTGCGCTCCCCGACTCCCAGGGAAGCCAGCAACAAGGATCCGAGCCTCCAGGAAGGGGACCAGTTGCCCAACCGACTGGATGTGGAAGGAACAGAGAAGAGGGCTGATTTCGGTTCTGGACATGCCTGTCGGGTCTGCTATGCCTGTGGTGGCAGCCACTATACTAGACTCCAGGTATACACCGATGGCTTAAAAATGAAGCATAAAGCTTAGGAACCGATGAGATCGTGACCTGGAATACCAGCTCTTCCACTGCCGCCAGCTGCCTGCCCTGACCTTGCTGGGCATGAAGTCTGGGAAGCTTTCTCAGCTCCCGTGCTGCCCGCGGCCCCTCCCAGGTCTCTCCGGCGTGATGAGTGATGGCACAGCAGCAGGTGCTGTCTGGAACACGTACGCATTTCCTGTCTGTCTTCCTCCAAGAAAACGCAATGTCTTGTTCAACTCTGTAAGCCAACTACCGTGAACAGTGCCCGGGACACCACAGGGGCTGCGTAACACCGAGTGAGCACGCACCACAGACCCATGGCCCAGGAGCGGGCAGGCTGGGGAGCATAGGAAGCAAGCACACGCGGCCATCAGAGCCCCAGGGACGCGATCAGAGAGGAACGCCGAGTCGGAGAAGAGAGCCAGGAGAGAGCTCTAAGGGACACTGCACTTGACGACATGCAGGTGGAGACAAGCCCAGAAGAGAAATGAAAGGAAGAGACTTCCAGGTAGGCAGAGCAGGATGTCAGGAGAACAACGTATGTTAAGCAAGAAATGATGCACAAAGAGGAAAATGCTATAAAGTATTGTAAGAATTGAAAATTGTACACTAAATCTACAAAATAGTAGCTGATAACTCAACCAAAAATAGTTAACAGAATAATCCTATATAATAAAATGCTAATATACAAATTGTCTTCTCGACTGGGAGTTCAATCAGGGGGTGGGGCCGGCCAGCCAACTGCCCGAGGCCCCTCCCCACAGCCGGCCCCAATCAGGGAGGGCTGGCCAGACCCCACCCATGCATGAATTCGTGCACCGGGCCTCTAGTGTGCTGTATTAATCTGATGTCCCAAAATGGACTTGATGGATTTCACTAATGTGGGATATTTACAGGGTACATGAGATGGAAATGTTCAAATACAACCTCCCAACTATATTCAGTCTGACTAACACAGGTTATTAAATAGGCATTTATAAAGCCTTAGAGAAGACAAAAATCTTCAGAAGGAAATGATAAGTCTTCAACAATATTCCTGGGTCAACTACCAGTGCTCAGTTCCTGAAATGATATACGAAATGCATGATGAAGTAATTTTCCTTTGTACCAAGAGAATCCCAAAACCTAGCTAAACTGACTTATAGTCAGAACACATCTTTTTCAGTCCTATATTAATTTAAATTCTTGCTTTAGAAAATATTTAAAAACCATTCCTTAAGAATTAACACTATCTTGACAAGCCTCATCTTACAGACTTGTTTTACAACCTAGCCCCACTAAAATGCCAAAGCCACCAGCCATGCCCAGCCATCTGCAGGATCATCTAGGACTGCCCCCAACAGCATGCATCTGCTTTTTCATTTTCATGAGGTTTCAGATATAGGCCAGAGAACACTTCTCCAAAGGAAGGCAAGTCCCGTGATGTAGTCTCCTAAGAAACATACCAAAGAAAAATGTCTGTTAGGACCATCTTTGACTAGAGTCAAAATATCTCCCAATATCATCCCATGGATTCAGAATTCCGTGATTAAAAAAGAAAAATCTAGTGGCAACTGTGCAGAATATTGCTCAATAAACCAACTAAATACAGGGTTACTCCGATGACAAACTTAAGCACAGAAGCAATGTATTACTATGCTGTGTGCACCTTCCCTAAGTGTGCACCATCTAGCTGAGAAACGAAAAATAAGAGAAAACCACACACATAATGTAATAACACATGCAGATATATTTAAAACATGTAAAAATACATACATGTGTGCAGTTCTGTAATGTGGGCACTGAATGAGTAGAGAGGGAATAACTGAAGGAAATTCAGAGAAAAAAGCAAACCTCCTGGGAAACCTCGGAAGGGAACAGGACATGAGCTCGGCCTTAAAGCTCAGCGAGGCCTTCAGTGAATGGAGAGGCGAAGACAAAATACCCATCACTGAAGTGGCGGAGGGAAAAATCTGCAGATGGAATGCACGTGACTCGTGTGAGAATATCGAGCAGAATAGGCTGGCTGAAATAGAGAAATCTACAGGAAGGGTGGTAGAGAGAAACCAAGAAAGGTGACTAGAAGCCACATCACAGAGAATGTTGACTCTCAAAGATATTGGGACCTTATTCTCTGACTAGAGGCCTGGTGCACGAAATTCGTACACGGGTAGGGTTCCTAGACCTGGCCGGCAATCAGGGCCAATTGGGGCCTTCCTTTCCCCAGCTGCTGGCTGCCAGCTGGGGCCTTCCTTCGTTCTGCACCGCCCCCTGGTGGTCAGCGCAAGTTATAGCGAGCGGTCAAACTCCCAGTCAAACTCCTGAGGGGACAATTTGCATATTAGCCTTTTATTATATAGGATAATTAAAAGTTTTAAAGCTATATAGCAACATATGCAGAAACTGTTTTAAGAATTACTTCCCAGTTGCCCTGACCGGTTTGGCTCAGTGGATAGAGTGTCGGCCTGCGGACTCAAGGGTCCCAGGTTCGATTCCGGTCAAGGGCATGTACCTCGGTTGCGGGCACATCCTCAGTAGGAGGTGTGCAGGAGGCAGCTGATGGATGTTTCTCTCTCAATGATGTTTCTAACTCTCTGTCCCTCTCCCTTCCTCTCTGTAAAAAATCAATAAAAAAAAAAAAAAAGAATTACTTCCCAGGGCCTGTAGATAAAATGGGAGAATAGAGGCAGAAATAACAACTAATCAGGCAAAAGGAACTTATTGCCGACATCTCAGGTAACAAAATATTCTAAACTTTATGACACACACACATTATACTCCGCTATTTGGAGACTATGCCCACTCACACTCAGTACACTTATACTAGGCCTCACAAGCCATTCATGCAGCGTTTCCACTGTGGATAGTCAGCCTGGTGTTCCCAGTAAGACACTCAATTCCTTCACAACTACCAAAACACTACAGATAATTCATTTTGACTTTAAAAACTCTTCAGAAATTGCCAAAACCGGTTTGGCTCAGTGGATAGAGCGTCGGCCTGCGGACTGAAGGGTCCCGGGTTCGATTCCGGTCAAGGGCATGTACCTGGGTTGCGGGCACATCCCCGGTGGGAGGTGTGCAGGAGGCAGCTGATCGATGTTTCTCTCTCATCGATGTTTCTAGCTCTCTATCCCTCTCCCTTCCTCTCTGTGAAATATCAATAAAATATATTTTTTAAAAAAAAGAAAAAAAAAAAAAACTCTTCAGAAATGAACACAGTTGGTCTGAAATTTTCAGCTAAGTAGTTGTATTTCCATGGGTTGAAAGAGTGAAATGCAGCTGAAGGACAATGGAAATAAAATTAGCACATTTCCAACGTTTTCCTTTTAACAGAGGAAAATATTTGTTTCACGGCAGATGTGTGCATTTATGCATAGATTTGTCATGTTATGCTCTTTGAATTACAATAATATGCTCTTTGGATTACTTTAAAATATAATCTCCTACAGATTGTGAACTAAAAAGCAGACTTCATAAGCACAGTTATTAAAAACAGTAGAAAAGCCATGGGGTCGGGGAGGGGGAAAAACACAAATGGCAATTTCAAAGACGTGGGCCTCAAATTTTCAAAAATATTTCCGCCCAGCCGTGTGGCACAGTAGTTGAGCGTCGACCTATGAACCAGGAGGTCACGGTTCAATTCCTGGTCAGGGCACATGCCCGGGGGCTTGATGCCGGGTGTGGGGCCTGCAGTAGGCAGCAATCAGTGATTCTCTCTCATCATTGATGTTTCTCTCTCCCTCCCTCTCACTTCCTCTCTGAAATCAATAAAAAAAATACATTAAAAAAAGAAATTCCCTATCTAAGGCATCTAACTTTGCAAATCAGTAGATATCAGTGAACTTTTAGAATGAGGATGAGCCTGGCCAGTGTGGCTCAGTGGTTGAGCATCGACCCATGAACCAGAAGGTCACAGTTCGATTCCCGGTCAGGGCACATGCCCAGGTTGGGGGCATGCAGGAGGCAGCCTCTCTCTGAAATAAAAAATAAATAAAAAATAAAAATAAATTAGAATGAGGATGACCCATCACTTTTTGAGAATTTATCTGTTCTGCCACAGACCTGAATTGCGAGAGTTTTATAAGTGTATTTTAATTAAAATTACCTTTGTTTTGAGATTTTCCAAACGCAGAAATAAAAACTAGACATCACTGTTGAAAATTAAATGTGTAAGAGCAACTATTCCAAAGGTGGCGGTTAGGCTGTGAAACAGCTGGTATAATTTCCCATTTTATGCCAACTGATGCGGGCCCAAACTCAACTAAACCTCCCCTTCATCTCGACTCCAGGGGCAGAGCAGAGGGTGGGGCGCAGCGGGACAGGGTCAGGAAGTGCATTTACAGTGGAAATTCCTGATATGAGAGAGTCAGACTGATCAGGAAATGCCTCTCCTTCAGCAAGCATACCTTCTGTTAACTAATGCGAGCAGCAGCAGACAGTTATCAGATCTTAGGATGTGTAAGGCATTACTCTAACAATTTACCTGTCTGAGCTCCTCCTGTAGGCCTCACACCACCCTACAAGGGTTGTATTCTCACCCTCATTTTACAGGGTTAATTCTCCAATTTGTCGGTGAAGAAACGGAGGCCAACAGCTTGGTGAAGCTGGCATTTACACTTGTGGCCTGCCACTCCAGGCTCGATGCTGTGGCATCCTATCTAATAAAGACAGAATATGCTAATTGACCATCACGCCCTCACAAGATGGTGGCACCCACAGCCAATAAGGAGGGAATATGCTAATTGACTGTCACACCCTCAAAAATGGTGGCACCCACAGCCACAAAATGGTGGTGCCCAGTCCCCTCAGCCCCGCCGGGGCAGCAGGCGGCTGCTCCGTGCACCTGCCTCCAGAGTCCCCCAGTCCCCTCAGCCCCCCAGCTGCCCAGGGCCGGCCCAAGGTGCAGGCAAGCCTCAGCTGTTGGCTTCCCAGCCGCCCAGGGCCAGCCCGAGATGCAGCCAAGCCTTGGATGGCAGCTGCACAGCTGCCCAGGGCCGCCCGAGGCTCAGGTAACCAGGGCCGGCTGAGAGCAGTGAGAGCAGCAGAGGTGTGATGGGGGCGTCGCCTTCCCGATTGCCGGGTCGCCTTGGGCCCCTGAGGGCTCCTGGACTGTGGGAGGGGGCAGGCCGGGCTGAGGGACCCCCCTCCAGTGCATGAATTTTCATGCACCGGGCCTTTAGTATTTTTATAATAGCACTACTGGCCTGGTGCACAAAATTCGTGCACGGGGGGAGAGGGGGTCCCTCAGCCCGACCTGCATCCTCTCCAATCTAAAACCCCTAGGGGGATGTCTGACTGCAGTCAGACATCCCTCTCGCAATCTGGGACTGCTGGCTCATAACCACTCACCTGCCTGCCCCTAACCATTCTACTTGCTGGCCTGATGGCCCGATGGCCCACAACTGCCCCCCCTTGCCAGCCTGCTCACCCCCAACCGCCTCTTCCTTGGCCCCCACCACCATGGCTTTGTCCGGAAGGACATCCAGAAGGTCTCCCAGTCTAATTAGCACATTACCCTTTTATTAGTATAGATAACCTGAACACCTTATGAAACAGATGTCGCAGAACTGCAGATTTTTCTTATCATTTATCTTATATTACACATATACCAGAAATAATCTAAAGTAACCACTTAATCCTTCCTATATAATAAAAGGGTAATATGCAAATCAACCGAAGGCCAGAATGAATGGTCGCTATGATGCGCACTGACCACCAGGGGGCAGACGCTCAAGGCAGGAGCTGCCCCCTGGTGGTCTGGGAGTGCAGCTTAGCCAGAAGCCAGGTTCATGGCTGGCGAGTGCAGCCACCACAGCGCTAAACACCCCAGGGGGGATGTCTTACTGCCAGCTTCGCCCGCTCCCTGCGAAAGGGGGTCCCAGCCTGAGAATGTCGTGTACCGGGCCTCTCATTTAAAAATAAAAACACTGCCCCAACCGGTGTGGCTCAGTGGATAGAGCGTCGGCCTGCGGACTGAAAGGTCCCAGGTTCGATTCCGGTCAAGGGCATGTACCTTGGTTGCGGGCACATCCCCAGTAGGAGGTGTGCAGGAGGCAGCTGATAGATGTCTCTCTCTCATCGATGTTTCTAGCTCTCTATCCTTCTCCCTTCCTCTCTGTAAAAAATCAATAAAATATACTTTAAAAAAATAAAAACAAAAACACTACGACAAGGAAAACCTGACAGGAAATGTAACTCAGTAAGCTTTCAAAGGCTGCCCTGGGCAGTGGCTCAGTGGTTAGAGCGTTGGCCCTCAGACCAAAGTGTCTCCGGTTCAATTCCTGGTCAAGGGCACGTCCCTGGGTTGAGGTTTGATCTGTGGCCCCGGAGGCAACCAGTCGGTGTGTCTCTCTCACTTCCATCTCTCTCTCTCTCTGCCCCCCTCCCTCCCTTCTACTATCTCAAAGAAGAAAAATCAATGGAAAAAAATAAAAATATCCTCGGGTGAGGATTAACAAAAAAAAAGAAGAAGAAAAGAAAAGACAACATATGTTTGGCTATTTGCTTTTTTTTTTTTTTTTAAATATATTTTATTGATTTTTTACAGAGAGGAAGGGAGAGGGATAGAGAGTTAGAAACAACGATGAGAGAGAGACACCGATCAGCTGCCTCCTGCACACCCCCCACCGGGGATGTGCCCGCAACCAAGGCACATGCCCTTGACCGGAATTGAACCCGGGACCCTTCAGTCTGCAGGCCGATGCTCTATCCACTGAGCCAAACCGGTTTCGGCTGGCTATTTGCTTTTAAGTTAGAGGGAAGGGGAATGGAGCGACTCTACAGCAGTCATTCAACAGTAACTGAGCGCTGAGCAAGAGCTCCGCTATAAATACACGACGAACAAATAACAACGGGTTATGAGGACAATATTAAGGCACTTTCCGAGCAAAAAACCTGGCAAAGGAGCCCCCCTTATTTGTCATTTCTCATCATTAATTTTGAAAAAATAGTTCTCCTTGTTGTAAGAGAGTCACTGGTCCTCACTTGGATAACCATTTGACCGTTCTTACTGCTTTGTTTTCCTAACAAAACTCCCAGTAATTCAGGACCAAACGTGAATATGGATTCTAAGAGGGAAAGTACTGGATCCAGAAAGAACATCACGACAGGACACCGAGGGCTGAGCACGGAACCGGGTTTGCTGTCCGGAGGCCTGAGAGAGAAGAGAGTCCCTGACGCTTCCTGGACACGGACAGGGTTGGGAAACGGGGGACAGGGCGCATGACAGAAGAAAGAAAACGGGTTTCCCAGGAGGGCGGACCGGTCGGGGTGTGGAGGAGAAGCGGGCTTCGCCGGAAGGAAACGGCGTTCGGGAACCCGAGTTTTGGGACGAGTCTGCGCGGCCCAGGGAGGCGATGGGGCCGGAACGGAAGCGTCAAACGGAGCTCACAACGGGGACGAGGAGGGCGGGGCCGGGACAGCGGGGCGGAGGGCGGCGGGGCGGGGACGGCCCCGGGACGAGGGTCCCCCTGGCGGGGGCGGCGAGGGGAGGCCCCTGGGTCGGCGCCGCGAGCGGGGGCCCCCGGCGCGGGACACCCGGCCCCTAGGACGCCGGGCGGAGGGAGGCGGGGCGCGGGAGGCGGGCCGAGCCCCCGCAGAGATCCCCACCTGGCCCAGCCACGGCCCTGCCCCCAGAAGAAGCGGGCTCCGGGGTGCCACACCCTGTCCGTACCTGCGCGCCGAGCGTCCCCCTTCGCACCGGGATCGCCGACCACCGCGGGTCCCCACCTGACGGCGGCAGCGGCGACGGCGGCGCGTCCGGGTTTATTGCCGGAAGCCGCTGCGGAAAGCCCCGCCCTCAATCGTGATTGGCCGACGCAGCCCGCGTGACCGTGTTGCTACCCGGGTCGGGAGGCTGGTGGCGCGGGCATGCGCAGTGGGGCATCCCTCCCCCGCCCCCTCCGCAGTGGACGCCTTGCCCTGAGTGGAGATCCCGAGCTCGCGCGGTGGGCCCTCCTCCCTCCTCCCCGCCCTGCAAGCTCGCGGCACGGTGTGGGGAGCCGGGGCAGGGCCCCCTGGGCGCTCGCAGCCAACAGCACCTGTATCCGATGGCCACCTGGACTGCGGCCGGACGGACCCGGCCCAAGCACTGAAACCCAGGAACACCCGGGGCAGCCTAGATTCGCTGTCAGACCTGTGCACCGGGTTATTTATTTTTTACACGTAGTTTGAGGCTCAAGTGCTGGGCATTTATAAGCAATTCAGAGTATTGTTCAGATCCTTCTAGAAGGTTGCAATCTCCGGGTTTTTCCCCAAAGAGAGGAGCACCCTCCCCCCCCCAATCAGGCTGCAGGTGCAGGTCACAGTGGGTCAGAGTCCAGCGGTAAGCAGGGGTGCTGAGGTTGGGTCCAGGAAAGGCTACCACGAGCTGTGTGAGTGAATTCATGGTTGCCTTACCAGGGGTGGGCAAACTTTTTGACTCGAGGGCCACAATGGGTTCTTAAACTGGACCGGAGGGCCGGAGCAAAAGCATGGATGGAGTGTGTGTGTGAACTAATATAAATTGAAAGTAAAGGAGCGGAGGGGAGAGCAAGAGAACCGGATAGAACAGCCAGATCCGGCCTGCGGGCCGTAGTTTGCCCACGGCTGCCCCGTCTTGCCGCAATTTCCTCACGAATGAAATGGGGAGAGCAGGATTTTTATAAGGGTTAAATGAATTAACCTATGCAAAATATTTAAAACAGTGCCTGGTGCATGGTGAGCAGTAGGTAAGTATCTGATCTTAGTACTTTTTTTTAAATATATATTTTATTGATATTTTACAGAGAGGAAGGGAGTGGGATAGAGAGCTAGAAACATCGATGAGAGAGAAACATCGATCAGTTGCCTCCTGCACACCCCCCACTGGGGATGTGCCCGCAACCAATGTACGTGCCCTTGACCGGAATCGAACCCGGGACCCCTCAGTCCGCAGGCCGACGCTCTATCCACTGAGCCACACCGGTTTCGGCAGTACTTTTCTTTATCAAATGTGTTTTTATAATTGGAACATACTGCAGGAAGCATTTAAAAATATATTTTTTATTGATTTCAAAGAGGAAGGGAGAGAGAGAGATAAAAACATCAACGATGAGAGAATTGTTGATCGGCTGCCTCCTGCACGCCCCCTCTTGGGGATCTAGCCGGCAACCTGGGCGTGTGCCCTGACCAGGAATTGAACCCTGACCTCTGGTTCACAGGTCGATGAATGAAATTAAGAACTGTGTCACTGGCTCACTCGCATCCCGCACCCCAGGAGTTCACAGCTCCCTCGGTGACGGGCCTGGGTTGCGTTTTCTCATTGTTGGCATTTCTTACTCTTTGACACGGCATTGGGACAAAGCTATCTTTCTTCTCTGTTCAAGCGTGTGGTATTTTTCTGCTGGATCGGATCGGTCCGCACCAACGGCAGGAGTGGCGATGTCTGTGGGGAAGGAAGCGGCTGTGCTCAGCTGTGCTGAGGGGACCTCACTCTCCTGCGCACTCGGCATTGTGCTTCCGAGGCTGAGAGAGCATCTTGTATCAACTCCATGAGGCGGGGTGAAAGCAGCCCTCTGGCCCGGCAGGTGTGGCTCAGGGGTTGAGCATCAACCTGTGAACCAGGAGGTCGCTGATCGATTCCCGGTCAGGGCCCAGGCCCAGGTTGCGGGCTGGATCCCCAGTGTGGGGCGTGCAGGAGGCAGCCGATCCATGATTCTCTCTCATCATTGACATCTCTCCCTTCCTCTTTCCCTCTCCCTTCCTCTCTGAAACCCATAAAAAAAGAAAGAGAAAGAAGAGCAGCCATCTGTGTAAAGGTGGAATGGGGATCTAGTGGGGTTTGGAGTGAGTTCACAGAGACCCTGAACAAACCTGTTCAGTCCCACTCGGAGCATCTCCCCCGTGGAGCCGGGATGCGCCAGCTCCCTGGACATCCTGGCAGCCCTCAGGGCTGCGCTGAGGAGGCGCAGGGGCCCTGGTCTCATAAGATCTTTCCGAGGGAAGCTGAGGCCTTCTGAGCCCCCCAGAAAGAGAAGGGAAGGGCAGTAAGGGCCCTGAGCAGATGGGATGGTAGGAGTTCACGGCTAACCTCACCGATGGAAAACCACGGTAACCAGAGCCCCTGCGTGGCCCAGTGCCGAGTGCGGGTGGTCTGAGATGCCAGGCCCCGCGGCCGCCAGCACACGTCCCGGCTGGAGCTCAGGCTGAAGTGGGGGCCCAGCACTGACTGCGGGCAGGCGCCGCCCAGTGAATCCCGAGACTGTCCAATCCGCTCCTGAGACCTCCTGCCCAGGATGACCCACTCCCGCCCCCCCCCAGCTCCTGCCAGCAACATTCTGGTCTGCGGGGGCCTCAGGTACATGGGCTCCCGCAGCACCTGTCCTCCCGCGATGCCATCTCACTGAGCAGTGTCCTCAGAATGTCCCTGTTGTCCCTGGGGGATTCCCTTCTCTCCCCAGTCAGCCTCGGGTCCCATGGGACCGCTCCCCATCACTACTTGGTGTGGCCTCTCAGGGGGGGACTGGCCATATCCAGGCCTTGCTTTGCTACCCTGGATGGTATTCTAGCACGTGGCAGGAGCTAGCTCTGCAGGAGGAAACGTTCTTGCAGAAGAGATGGGAGCGTGGACACAGAAGGCGGGGGGTGGATTTGGAAGATGTCGACGTGAGGGTGAAATTAACAAGTCGCCCTGGCCGGTTTGGCTCAGTGGACACAGCGGGGGCCTGTGGACCAAAGAGTCCTGGGTTCAATCCCGGTCAAGGGCATGTACCTCGGTTCCGGGATCCTCTCCGGCCCTGGTCAGGGCGCGTGCAGGAGGCAACCTATCGATGTGTTTCTCTCAAGTTGATATTTCTCTGCTTTTCCCTCTGTCTACCACTCTCTCTAAAAATCAATGGGAAAATAGCCGAAACCGGTTTGGCTCAGTGGATAGAGCGTCGGCCTGCGGACTGAAGGGTCCCGGGTTCGATTCCGGTCAAGGGCATGTACCTGGGTTGCGGGCACATCCCCGGTGGGAGGTGTGCAGGAGGCAGCTGATCGATGTTTCTCTCTCATCGATGTTTCTAGCTCTCTATCCCTCTCCCTTCCTCTCTGTGAAATATCAATAAAATATATTTTTAAAAAAATGGGAAAATATCCGTGGATGGGGATTGAAAATAAAGAAAGAAATTAACAAGTCGCGGGAGGAAGCGGCCCTCCCTCAGCACCGAGGCAGAGCGGGCCAGGCCAGGGGCTGCAGCCGCGCTGAGATGCCAGCCCGACGGCTCCCTGCGACGTGGCGAGCATGTCGTGCCGTTAATCTCCCCAGTGTTTAGCTTTGTAAGCACATCACCAGAAGCGTTCTGGAACGTGACTTCAAGTGATCCCATGGGCCATGGTGTCTCCGGGGTGAATTCGATCACGGAGGACACGCTTCCTTCCCTGACACGGGGTTGGATTTCGCTGAATCGCGTGAGGTTGTTACCGATCAGGCCGCGCCAGGGCCCCGGCCGGTGCTGTGCTGAGCTCATTGCCGAGGTGGGGACTTTCTCCTTGTGACGCGCTCAGCACATCGGCAGGAGGTGACAGAGGAGCTGTCCCACAGGCTGCCTTCAGGAACGGAGCGCTGTGCTGCGTCCTCGGCATCGGCCCCCCATTTCCTCATGGGTCCCCATGGCCGCAGGCACAGGCCGGCAGGAGCCAGCGTCCCGGTGCAGACAGCGGGGTGCCCGCAGGCTCTGCCGTCCTGCCCGCTGGGTGGCTGGCAGGCCGTGTAAGGCATGACGAGGTCCCTGAGGAGGAGAGGGCGATGGGAGCGGTTATAAAGTTGTGGGAGAGCTAACTTAGTTAACGTGCAAATATTCTGAGCCTATCGGGCATCACAGTAGCATAGACGTTGGCTCTCGTCATTATTACGGTGTCACGGTCGCCGTGGTATCTCTGTAACTATTTGTGATTCTCTCTCATCATTGGTGTTTCCACCCCCTCTCCTCCCTCCCCCCCCCCGCCCCGAAGTCCATGAAAATATCTACACAAAATATGTGTCTGTGAGCCAAACGTTCGCTTCTGCCGTTCTGATCTCTGGGTCTTAGCACACCTGCCACAGGCTTCCCCTGCAGATGCGCCAGGTGTCCCAAGAGTCGGGTGTGAGTTCTCGGGCGAGAGACCGGGGTGTGGAGTGCGCCTCCTGTTCCCACCGCACTGGCTGCGGGAGGTGCCGCCCACAGACGTGGGGCGGGGTGGGGAGAGAGCTGGATGCGGGAGCAGGCACTGCCTGACATCCAAGCCCAGGTCCGGCTGCCACACCCGCATCAGGGACAAGGGCCACGCTGCTGTGCGTTTCAGAGAACAACACACTCCCCTTCCCGCCCTGGGAGCCCTGAAGCTTCCAGACCTCGCCCTGCTGCTCCATAAGGGAGTGGGATGATGGGGTGACGGGTGAAGGTGGTACCAGGAGGGAGTGGGATGATGGGGTGACGGGTGAAGGTGGTACCAGGAGGGAGTGGGATGATGGGGTGACACTGGGAAGGTTGTACCGGGAGGGAGTGACGATGGAGTGACGGGTGAAGGAGGTACTGGTAGGGAGTGGGATGATGGGGTGACACTGGGAAGGAGGTACCAGTAGGAGTGGGATGATGGGGTGACACTGGGAAGGAGGTACCGGGAGGAGTGGGATGATGGGGTGACACTGGGAAGGAGGTACCGGGAGGAGTGGGATGATGGGGTGACACTGGGAAGGAGGTACCGGGAGGAGTGGGATGATGGGGTGACACTGGGAAGGAGGTACCGGGAGGGAGTGATGATGGGATGATGGGGTGACACTGGGAAGGAGGTACCGGGAGGGAGTGATGATGGGATGATGGGTGAAGGTGGTACCGGGAGGGAGTGGGATGATGGGGTGACGGGTGAAGGTGGTACCAGGAGGGAGTGGGATGATGGGGTGACGGGTGAAGGTGGTACCAGGAGGGAGTGGGATGATGGGGTGACGGGTGAAGGTGGTACCAGGAGGGAGTGGGATGATGGGGTGACGGGTGAAGGTGGTACCAGGTGGGAGTGGGATGATGGGGTGACACTGGGAAGGTTGTACCGGGAGGGAGTGATGATGGGATGATGGGTGAAGGTGGTACCAGGTGGGAGTGGGATGACGGGGTGACACTGGGAAGGTGGTACCGGGAGGAGTGGGATGGTGGGGTGACACTGGGAAGGTGGTACCGGGAGGAGTGGGATGGTGGGGTGACACTGGGAAGGTGGTACCGGGAGGAAGTGGGATGATGGGGTGACACTGGGAAGGAGGTACCGGGAGGAGTGGGATGGTGGGGTGACACTGGGAAGGTGGTACCGGGAGGAGTGGGATGGTGGGGTGACACTGGGAAGGTGGTACCGGGAGGAAGTGGGATGATGGGGTGACACTGGGAAGGAGGTACCGGGAGGAGTGGGATGGTGGGGTGACACTGGGAAGGAGGTACCGGGAGGAGTGGGATGACGGGGTGACACTGGGAAGGTGGTACTGGGAGGAGTGGGATGACGGGGTGACACTGGGAAGGTGGTACTGGGAGGAGTGGGATGATGGGGTGACACTGGGAAGGAGGTACCGGGAGGAGTGGGATGACGGGGTGACACTGGGAAGGAGGTACCGGGAGGAGTGGGATGACGGGGTGACACTGGGAAGGAGGTACCGGGAGGAGTGGGATGATGGGGTGACACTGGGAAGGAGGTACCGGGAGGAGTGGGATGGTGGGGTGACACTGGGAAGGAGGTACCGGGAGGAGTGGGATGACGGGGTGACACTGGGAAGGAGGTACCGGGAGGAGTGGGATGATGGGGTGACACTGGGAAGGAGGTACCGGGAGGAGTGGGATGGTGGGGTGACACTGGGAAGGAGGTACCGGGAGGAGTGGGATGACGGGGTGGCACTGGGAAGGTGGTACCGGGAGGAGCGGGATGATGGGGTGACACTGGGAAGGAGGTACCGGGAGGAGTGGGATGATGGGGTGACACTGGGAAGGAGGTACCGGGAGGAGTGGGATGGTGGGGTGACACTGGGAAGGTGGTACCGGGAGGAGTGGGATGGTGGGGTGACACTGGGAAGGTGGTACCGGGAGGAAGTGGGATGACGGGGTGACACTGGGAAGGTGGTACCGGGAGGAGTGGGATGGTGGGGTGACACTGGGAAGGTGGTACCGGGAGGAGTGGGATGGTGGGGTGACACTGGGAAGGTGGTACCGGGAGGAAGTGGGATGATGGGGTGACACTGGGAAGGAGGTACCGGGAGGAGTGGGATGGTGGGGTGACACTGGGAAGGTGGTACCGGGAGGAGTGGGATGGTGGGGTGACACTGGGAAGGTGGTACCGGGAGGAAGTGGGATGATGGGGTGACACTGGGAAGGAGGTACCGGGAGGAGTGGGATGATGGGGTGACACTGGGAAGGAGGTACCGGGAGGAGTGGGATGGTGGGGTGACACTGGGAAGGAGGTACCGGGAGGAGTGGGATGATGGGGTGACACTGGGAAGGAGGTACCGGGAGGAGTGGGATGATGGGGGTGACACTGGGAAGGAGGTACCGGGAGGAGTGGGATGATGGGGTGACACTGGGAAGGAGGTACCGGGAGGAGTGGGATGATGGGGTGGCACTGGGAAGGAGGTACCGGGAGGAGTGGGATGATGGGGGTGACACTGGGAAGGAGGTACCGGGAGGAGTGGGATGACGGGGTGACACTGGGAAGGAGGTACCGGGAGGAGTGGGATGATGGGGTGACACTGGGAAGGAGGTACCGGGAGGAGTGGGATGGTGGGGTGACACTGGGAAGGAGGTACCGGGAGGAGTGGGATGACGGGGTGGCACTGGGAAGGTGGTACCGGGAGGAGCGGGATGATGGGGTGACACTGGGAAGGAGGTACCGGGAGGAGTGGGATGATGGGGTGACACTGGGAAGGAGGTACCGGGAGGAGCGGGATGATGGGGTGACACTGGGAAGGAGGTACCGGGAGGAGTGGGATGATGGGGTGACACTGGGAAGAAGGTACCGGGAGGGAGTGGGATGATGGGGGTGACACTGGGAAGGAGGTACCGGGAGGGAGTGGGATGACGGGGTGACAGTGGGAAGGAGGTACCGGGAGGGAGTGGGATGATGGGGTGACACTGGGAAGGAGGTACCGGGAGGAGTGGGATGGTGGGGTGACACTGGGAAGGAGGTACCGGGAGGAGTGGGATGACGGGGTGACACTGGGAAGGAGGTACCGGGAGGAGTGGGATGACGGGGTGACACTGGGAAGGAGGTACCGGGAGGAGTGGGATGATGGGGTGACACTGGGAAGGAGGTACCGGGAGGGAGTGTTGATGGGATGATGGGTGAAGGTGGTACCGGGAGGAGTGGGATGATGGGGTGGCACTGGGAAGGAGGTACTGGGAGGAGTGGGATGATGGGGTGACACTGGGAAGGAGGTACCGGGAGGAGTGGGATGATGGGGTGGCACTGGGAAGGAGGTACTGGGAGGAGTGGGATGATGGGGTGGCACTGGGAAGGAGGTACTGGGAGGAGTGGGATGATGGGGTGACACTGGGAAGGAGGTACCAGGGGGAGTGGGATGATGGGGTGACACTGGGAAGGAGGTACCGGGAGGAGTGGGATGATGGGGTGACACTGGGAAGGAGGTACTGGGAGGGTATCTGCTCAGATTCAGAACAGCGGGGCACTGGCGTCAGAGCAGACACGGAGAACCGTGGAACCGAATAAAGGGCCGGTGATGAGCCCACGCACGTAGGGCGGACTAACGTAGGACAGAGAATATGCAGTAAGCAGTGTTGGGGAAATCGGAGGGTGAAACTGGACCTTTTTCCCCACAGACACTGCCTGAAGCGGAAGGAAGCCTGGCGGTGAGGCCCGAGGCCTGAAACTCGGGGGAGAAGACACGTGTGCTCTGGACACCAAAACAAAGGCAGCGAGAGTAAAAACCCACTGGCGGGGCCACATCAACAAAGCTGCTGGCCAGCCAAGGACGCCCACAGCGCGACGGAGGGGCAGCCCCCCGAACGGGCGAGCTTCTTGGAAATCATTATTGTGATAGGAGGTTAATAGCCAGAGCACATCCCTAACTCATGCAACCCAATAGCAAAAACCAAAAAAGATTGTAAAACGTGAAAACCACAAGCGTACCTAGATACGGAGAACAGATTGGTGCTTGCCAGAGATGCGGGTGGAGGGAGGGGGTTCAAAAGGACACACTCAGCCCTAGCCAGTTTGGCTCAGTGGATGGAGCATGGGCCTGCGGACTGAGGGTCCCGGGTTCGGTTCCGGTCCAGGGCACATGCCCTCGTTCCCTCGGGAGGGCTCTGCACCTCCCAGTTCCAGGACAGGCTTCATGGCTCTGAGTCTGTACTTTTAAAAAATATTATCCTATCTAATAAAAGGGTAATATGCAAATTAGCAGTCACTCCGTCACAAAGGTGGTGGCGCCCATAGCCACAAGATGGCGGCGCCCCGTCCTCTCAGCCCCGCCGGAGTGCCCTAGTCCACTGAGAGTGGGCAGCGTGAGTGGCCTGGTGGAATGCTTGCTTCGTCGCCACGCCCGGCTCAGGCCAGCCCCCCCCAGAGCCGGAGCAGACACGGACAGGGTCAGGGGGGCTGGCCCGCAGCCTCCGCAGCTGAGTGCAGGCCTGGAGAGGAGATGGCAGGCCTGCCTCCCATGGAAGCAGTGCGGGTCCCTCCCGCCTCCCGTGGAATTGGCGCAGGTCCCTCCTGGCTCCCATGGGTGCCGGCAGCTCGCTTCCGCCTCCCTCCGAAGCCGCACGGCTCCCGTGGAAGCAGCGTGGCTCCCGGCGGTGTGCTGCGGTTCCCGCCAGCTCCTGCGGAAGCGGCGGGCGGCCTACTGCACGCGATGTTGTGCGATGGGCTACTACCGTAGTATACATGTATTTTTAAATTGATTTCAGAGAGGAAACTTTGAGGGTACACACACATCCAGTGCATAGCAGCACCCCATTGTCCCGGGAGGAGGGCTAGTTATCACTGGCCTTGCTGGAACTGTGGGCGCATGGCGGAGAGTGAGAATCCACATATGTTTTAGGCAATTTCATTCTAGTTCTTAACTTCTCTGCAGGCGGCCAGCCCCTAGGGGCTGCCTCGGGGCCCAGGGCTCTGAGGGTGGTGGGAGCCAGCTCTCTGCTCCCCTGCAAAGCGGTCCTGTGGCCTCGGCAACATGTTCCTGACGCACTCCGTACTCTGGCAGAGGTGAAACGCTGATTTCACCTTGTTCTTCTGTTTTTCTCCCCTCACAGCCTCCCCCGCCCTCCAGCCCAGGAGCCGCAGGAAGCAGGAGGCCTCAAGGCTGCTAGTTCGACTTTTATTTTTTATCACAACCTCAGCCAGATGAGTGCTCCTGGCTGACACAGCAGATGAGTGACGCTGCCGGATGATAAACTGTCCTATTAATGAAATGAACTGCCCCAAGCATGTCAAACTCAAAGGCTAACACGGGCCAAATAAACAAGGTTTAACTTCATGTGGGCGCAAAAAAACAAAAGCTTCCATTTTCATAGAAACGTAGGTTTATTTCAATAGAGACATGCTGAATACAGAGGGCTGCAATAAATGAGTAATTGTTAACAGAAAATAATAGAACATTTTAATAAAAATTAGTGTTTTTTCTTGAACATTAACTTACCAGACACTGAATAACTGCACACATTAATAAGCGTAAAGCAAATAAACCTATTTTTCTTGTTCTCCGAAAGTGAAATATTTCCTCTTGTGCACACCAAATAAGTCAGTCCAAGACTAGTAACGTGGCCATCGGCTGCTAAAATATTCGCTGCTAGTATTAGTGGAGAGAAATGGTGCACTTGCATGTAAGGGAAATGAATGCAACACGATTATAGTAATCAGCCATTAGCGAAGTTGTAGTTCGTTATTAATAACTAGTGGCCCGGTGCACGAAATTCGTGCATGGGGGGGTGGTCCCTCAGCCCGGCCTGCACCCTCTCCAATCTGGGACCCCTTGGGGGATGTCCGATTGCCTCTTGCAATCTGGGACTGCTGGCTCCTAATCACTTGCCTGCCTGCCTGCCTGATCACCCCTAACCCCTCTGCCTGCTGACCTGATCACCCTTAACTGCTCCCCTGCTGGCCTGATCACCCCTAACTGCCTCTGCCTCACCCCACACCCAGGACTCAGGATTCCTTCCTCCCGTCAGTGGCAGGCATCCAGGACCCGGGCTTCCCTCCCTCTGGCCGGTCGCAGGTACCCAGGACCTGGGTCAGCTTCGCCAGGGCTGGCTGCAGCTTCAGGGGACCATGGGTGGGCAGCTTCACCTCGGCCGCAGCCGTAGCCACTGGCACCTGGGACTGCGGGGCGGGTGGCTTGTCTCTCTCCCGGGCTGCAGCCTGGCTGGTCCCCATTCCTCTCTCGCAAGCTCATTTGTGCCTGGCTGGTCCCCATACCCCTCTCCCCAGTGTCTGAGCTGTTAGGGTGTGACGGTGTGAGGGTGTGACATCATTTGCATATTAGCTTTTTTTTTAAAGGTGAAATAATTATTTTTAATATATTTTATTGATATTTTACAGAGAGGAAGGGAGAGGGATAGAGAGCTAGAAACATTGATGAGAGAGAAACATCGATCAGCTGCCTCCTGCACACCTCCCACTGGGGATGTGCCCGCAACCAAGGTACATGCCCTTGACCGGAATCGAACCTGGGACCTTTTAGTCCGCAGGCCGACGCTCTATGCACTGAGCCAAATCGGTTTCGGCTAGCTTTTATTATATAGGATTATGTATAACAGGATATTGTAAAAATTTAAGTTATGACATTTTTATTAAAGTGTTTCTTACATACTGTTATATTGGCTGGGGCTGCAGAAATACTTGTTGCGGGCCACAGTTTGACATGCTTGAACTACCCTGTCCCTGCTGGCCCACAGAGTCTGGGTCTGCGAGGCCCCCCGCAGGCCTTTGGGGCTCCTGTGGCTATTGAGTGATCTCTGGGCCTTTCAGGATCCTTCTCCTGTGGGCAGCCCTGCTCTGTGGGATTCTAATTCAGCGCCAGCCTTTTTCGGGCCCCTGCTGGGACTTGACATATTTTAGGGCAGTGGTCGGCAAACTAGTCAACAGAGCCAAATATCAACAGGACAACGATTGAAATTTCTTTTGAGAGCCAGATTTTTTAAACTTAAACTTCTTCTAACGCCACTTCTTCAAAATAGACTCGCCCAGGCCATGGTATTTTGTGAGCCACACTCCAGGGGCCAAAGAGCCGCATGTGGCTCGCGAGCCGCAGTTTGCCGACCACGGTTTTAGGGGCACAGGCAGGAGTTCCGAAGGCCTTCTCCTGGCCTCCATTTCTACCTGGGACCGTTCTAGGACTCCAGCTCACACAGAAATTCTACAAGGGTTCAGGCAGGCAGGCGGGGTCCCCCTCTCCAGCCTTTCCTTCAGGGACAGAGGTGGGGAACGTCTGGCCCATGGGCCGTGTAAGGCCCATGAAATCCTTTGGTCTGGCCTTGCCGAGGCAATAGAGGTGGTGAGTTCAATAAAAGTTTGGCCAAGTAGAGCAGGCTCATTTTCTTTTTTTTAATATGTTTTATTGATTTTTTACAGAGAGGAAGGGAGAGGGATAGAGAGCTAGAAACATCGATGAGAGAGAGACATTGATCAGCTGCCTCCTGCACACTCCCCACTGGAGATGTGCCCGCAACCAAGGTACATGCCCTTGACCGGAATCGAACCTGGGACCTTTCAGTCCGCAGGCTGATGCTCTATCCACTGAGCCACACCGGTTAGGGCGAGCAGGCTCATTTTCAAGGTGATGATTTCACATGGCCCTTGGCAGGACAGAGGCTCCCCACCCCTGCTGGCAGGACCCCAGTGAGGTGGCGGCTACTGCACCCCGAGACTGCGCTTTCTCCCCCAAAGCACCACTGTGAGAGGGAGCTCTCCTTCGGGGCTATTGGCGACCTCATCGGTCTAGAACGGTGGATCCCAGCATGGGGCACACACCCACGGGGGGGCAAGGTGATGTTTAAGGGGGCAATTTGAGAATGAGTTCTTCACAGTGAACTTTTTGCATTGCTTATGGTTCTAGGGGCCTCATGTACAGTATATACATAGATGTTGCGACATATTTATGCATTTCAGTTTTGAAACTTTATTTGCTATTTTTTCCTATCACTTCATATTATTATTTTTTTAAACAATTTCTTCCTCAGTGCAACTGTCCTTTCACTCTATTATTTTTCTCTTTCATGGAGTCCATGTTCTTTGGAAGCTTGTTTAGACCAAGTGAATGGCCTTTTAGGCTTCCTCCACGTGAACAGAAGTTCACATTTGAATGATAAGAATTCTATGTCACGGCGGGGGGTGGGGGGGCGCATCAGGATTTTAGAGATGCTTAGGTGGGGCGTGGCCAAAAAAGGTTGGGAACCACTAGTCTACAACCTCATCAGCCATAGAATCGAAGAACACACCCTAAATAACTCGGGAACCCGCCAAGGGAAGTCCAGTCAAGCATTGCACTGAACACAGTCTGTCCCCTAAGTAGGCAAATCCCGTGGATGCCATTAGAGACGGAGGAGATTCCCTAGTTCTCCACCTCTTCGGAAGGTCGCTTATGGTACGGCCTTTTAGGAGGGAAGAGGGCAGACCCTCTTGCTGTGCATTCTCTGTAGCCCTGCCCGGAGCCACCCTAATCTGCAAAGCAGCGAGGCCTCTGGGAAAAGACACCAACCCTGCCTTTGAGACTTGTA
Source organism: Plecotus auritus (assembly GCF_963455305.1). Classification (NCBI taxonomy): domain Eukaryota; kingdom Metazoa; phylum Chordata; class Mammalia; order Chiroptera; family Vespertilionidae; genus Plecotus; species Plecotus auritus. The sequence goes on from NC_137772.1 coordinate 2,897,139, forward strand.
GGAGGGGAGGATGAAAGGAAACGCCAGTGTTCCTGAATTGCGTCTATGTGATTTGCCTAATTAGGTGGGAAATTGTTGTTAAAGAGGCAGGATGGATTAGATTTACCTTGAGGGTATCCACGTCATTCAGGTGGGTCCTTGGGTTATCCGACTGAGATTATGTGCCTGCTGAGATTACATTCCTGATGAGGTTATGTTGTTGATGCGGTTATATTATTGATGGGATTATTGGCTGCCTATAAAGAGTGCTGGAGATCAGACTGGGGCTCAGTCTGCGGAGAGAAGCAGCTCCGAGCTCCAGAGTGTGGAGACAGCACCTCCATAAAGAATCGGCCTCTTGTCTTTCCCATCCCTTGGGTTCTGGTGAGTACCGAAGGCTCTTCCCAGGAGGGCCCAACTTCAGTTACTCTGACATTGCATTGTGATTGGAAAGAGAGTGTTTAAGCTGATTTCAGGCAACGGATAGCAGGGCAGGTTAGGTGGTGGTGAACATGGAGTTCCTCTGAAGTTGTAACTGTAACGGAATGGACAGAGAGAGGGAAGTGTGCTCAACCTTACAATGCGCGGCACGACTTTCCACAGTGAGACCAGCGCAGGAGACAGTAAATGCCTAAGTGAAACAGGGAAATGTGCATGGAGTGAACGACAAGTTCTTTAAGTGGCGACCTGGGAGGGAAGAGGAAAGCAAACCTCATCAGGGAGGATTTGGTGAGAAACTGAAGACAAGTGGGTATGGAGGGTGAATGTGGGTTGGGGGGGGGGGGAAGAACTCTATGTAGAGACTGGAGAAAAGGATGATAGTGTTTGCCTCCTGCATGCCCCCACCAGGGACTGAGCCTGCAGCCTGGGCATGTGCGCTGACCAGGAATCGAACTGTGATCTCCTGGTTCATAGGTCACCGCTAGACTGCGGAGCCACTGCAGGGGTGCCAGGGCAGTGCTCTTAAAAAGGAGAGAAGAGGGGCCAGGAGAGATTCTTGAGCTGTTTCCATGGTGTTTGTTCTTTGCAATGGACACGGATGAGTGGCCAAAATACGCTAAAGTCAACCAGGAGCTGAGATGTCACAGAGAAACAAAGGTCCCCGGGGAGGTCAGAGTCCAAGTCTTTGGTTCCAAGTGGAAGGGGGAGACATGTGCCTTAGGAGTTCTAGGGGAAGAACTTGGTGGTGTTAGCAAGATGTATTTATGGGGAGATAACTGCTTACCTCAGCAAGTCGGAGAGGGAATGTGAGAAAACAGGAACTGCCTGTCAGCTTCCATTTTGATGGAAAACTGAAGCAGAAACTACAGATAAATGTAAGTGAAAATGGAAGAGACATAATCTATATTCATAAAAGTGTAATATGCTAATTAGACCGGATGTCCTTCCCTCCTTCCAGATGAAGCCAGGGCTCTGAGGGAAGCCCGGGTCTCAGGTGCCTGTTGGTGGCTGGAGGGGAGCCCAGGTCCCAGGTACCTGCCTGCGGCCCGAGGGAGGGAAGCCCAGGTCTCAGGTCCCAGGTGCCAGAGGGAAGCCGGTGCCAGCAGCCAGGGGATGGAAGGCCTACTCTTGCAGGAATTTCATGCCTCGGGCCTTGAGTAATTTAATAGTGACTAGAAAAAGTAGGAGAGGTGGCTGGTAAACCAGATTTTCAACATATAACTGATAACAGTTTCCAAGAAAGGAAAGGGAGGTTGAACACGTCTAGTAGAAAAGTTTCTTCTTTTCAAAAGGAGTAGTGGGGGGTTACGAATGCAGGGGTGGCTGTTGACTTCCTGGCAGGGAGCTGAGGCAATTCTTCAGAAGATCTAGTTCGTTTGTGTAGTAGGAGGCAATCCCATCTGTCTACAGAAAGCCATAGTAGGGGGCATGCGTGCTCTGCAAGTCCTGGGGAAGGCTCAGAGTTAAGAACAGTATGCCAGATGCATTGGAAAGGCTCCGGAGGTGAGTCTGTTTAGACCAGGATCAATATCCTAGTCGTGAACTTTGTCAGGTGCAGCCCCTGAATTGAGAGTGACCTGGGGTCACTGGAATTGGTGTCTGGAGCAGTCGATGTGGTACAATGGTCAGAATGGCCATGAGGATGCTAGGTCCCACTTAATATGCATTGCAGTGAGTTAATGTGGATTAGTCAGTAAAAAATGAGGACTGCCGGGTTTGGTAGACTGACGGACTAGATTCCCAGGTGGTGGGGGAATCTGGGCTTGGGGACCAGCTCCGTGTACCAGCTCAAAGGAGCGAAGGCTGTAGTTACAGAAAGGGGTCTCTGGTTACTGACCTGAGAGCTGACAATTTCCGGTTAAACCTAGGAGTGGTGTGTAACCCTCAAGATGGTATGGTCATGCTTAGAGATTTGAGTTTCATAAAGAACTTAAACCCAAATTAAAATTCTAGCTGTGCCATCTTGGAGTCATGCCATTCTGCCACGTTACTAAAGCTTTCCGAACGCCTGATCAGGCTTGTTAAATTGGTAAGCGGACCACCCAAACCAGCAGGGATTTCCTGAGGATCAACAAGGCCTATTTATATTACATACGTCGGCAAGCAGGGAGTCACGTTTAACAAAAATACGTTTTTCTCTGGAATCCAGGTAGCAGGGAGGGAGGTGAACTGCCATTGAGCAGACTCCCAGAACAGTGCCCAGGCCACACGTCCAGCCCAGAAGATGGGGAACTGCCTCCCATTCCTCCGATCCCTCACCTCGGATGACACCTTGGAGCAAAAAGCCAGGAGAGCTAAGAGAGTCAGCTTCATACAGCAACTGCCAATGGGAGTTCACCACCATGGAGGAGGCGGAGAAGACAGCGGCCAGGAGTGTGTGATCTGTGTGACGGACCTTGTCCCTGGAAACGCCATCTGGTATCTGCCATGCACGCACCGGTTCCACGTGGACTGCATAGACGAGTGGCTGATGAGCGGCACCACGTGTCCCTGCTGCAGGTGGCTGGTGCTTGTAAGGCAGCCGTCCTAGGAGATGGACTGGGCCAGGAGTTCTGGTGTGATTTCCAGTGAATCACCATCTTTAGACTTTCATCTTTTGCCCCTGAGCCTAGCCTAGGGTTAGGAATTAATATCAGGCACAAAGCTTTCCTTAAAAGATCTAGATGTAGCTCTCTCTCTCTGAAAATCAATAAAAAGTCATTAAAAATATAGTCTTATTATTGTTCCTGTACCTAGGAATTGTGAGGTGTTACAGCAGCTCTGCATATTTGTATTGAAGATTAGGAATAAGATGTTTTCTAAATGAAAAAAATCTCTCCCACCCAAATTCCTACCTCAAGTTGCTGGCATTTAGATCAAGGTTTCATTAAAAGGTATGTTTCCTGGCCCGGCTGGTGTGGCTCAGTGGTTGAGGGTCTACCTATGAACCAGGAGGTCATGGTTCAATTCCTGTTCAGGGCACATGCCTGCGTTGTGGTCTCAATCCCCAGTGGGGGGTGTGCAGGAGGCAGCCGATCAATGGTTCTCATTGATGTTTCTATCTCTCTCCCTCTGAAATGAATAGAAATATTCTTTAAAAAAGTATGTTTCCTAAAACTGAACTATGTATAAAGGAAGAGTATTTTCATATTATCCTTCAAAATAGTCTTTGTTCTCCATTGCTTAATTAGATGTTTGACTTTTTGTTTCTAAATCCAATCAAGATGAGGGTTTAACTTTTCGTTTGCTAAATCCAATCAAGATGAAAGGCTAGGGGTGCCCAGGGGAGGCACTAGGTTTAATGCCCGTGTGATTAGGGTGTGTCTATGGAATTCACCTGTGACTACGTTTTCCCTATGTCTCTTTATCCTAAAAAAGCCCGAGTGTGCAGATTTTGGGAGAAGAGACCAGAGAGCTCTTTCCCTGTGGAATGTGTATCAGAGTGTAGTTGGCCATATTGTGCCATTTGGGGTCTGGTGAGTCTTCCATTAAACCAGAGGTCAGCTACTTTCACTCTATTGCCATTGTGCAAGTATTATCAATGTTCAGTTTCCTACCAAAACAGTAACTTAAAATATGTAAACTCTACTAGTATCTACTTTTCATTTCCCATTAACTTCTCCAATTCTACATTCTGATGCGGGGGATTTAAGGGGTAAATGTGCACAATGGGTGCTGTTGATCCGCCAAATTGAGTCACTGAACTGATCAATCATTTCAGTAAATAGAATCTGATGTCACTTGGTTGACAGCCCAATCTTTGCAAAGATAATCTGCCATTAGCAACATTCAGTCTTCTTGCTCTTAACCATGGGCAAGGAGAGCCCCCCCCCACCACTTTTTTCACTTTGCTTGGCAGCAGACAAGCCTGAGTCAATAAGGGTGTGGCTAAAAAAGGGTGTGGCCAGAGAGGGGCCTCACCCTCAAATGAGCAGAGGCTGGGTGGGGCTTCAGCCTAGTAGTGTAGGGCCTGGCAGGGGTGAGATCCTAAAAGGTGTGGTATGAGTAAGCTTATGCCTCTTCTGCCCTATCTCCAGGCATTTCTGGGCCTGCCCTTCATTCCTCCCATTTTTGCCTTGGGATTGTTGCTTCAAAGTGGCTTTAGTTCTCCCCACTGGTGGAGAACTTAGCATCTTCAATTGACAAACTTACCCGGCTTTCTACCATAGGTCTTTGTTACTCAGCCCCTAATCTTTTGCCCCAGTCAGTGCCACAATCACTGATATCCACAGGTCCCTAACCTCTGAACCATTCAGACTCTGGATTACCCGGCCTTCCCACTTCAAATCCTGGCAGGGCCCATGGGCATGACTCCACTGGTGCTCCATGGGTGATGACTGTTGACTGATGCCAGGTAGACAATGCTTCTCACCTCACACACCCTCTGAAAGGTAATGACAACACACACTGATCCAACACTTATCCCACACCCTCTCAACACAGGCAAACCCTAACACAGTCCAAAGGACATGTAAAACAACAATATTCAATCACATGTGGACCTTCCACAGTGAACATGTACGTTCACAGAGGCCACAAAGGCCTATACCCTCTTAAGTCACACACACACTAAGGAAACACACCTGTGTGTAGATCACTTAAGGACCATATGCACCCTGAAATCATTAAAGGAAATCCTGGCTATGCCTATGTGAGCTTTGACACTGGGGCATTTCACAACTCAGCAGCAACAAGGGAGAAGCACATGGCAGAGGAACAAAATGTGTGCTGATTTCCATCAGGGCCAGTGGTACCATATGGTAAAAGAGACAGTCATGACAAAGGATCTACATGTTGTTTGATACAATTGCATCTAAAAAAAAATTAGGAAAGTGCAGATAATTAAAGCAGGTTTTTATGAGAAAGCATCAAGGTTTTAATGTGATTCCATGTTTTTGATTGTGGAGAATTTTTCTTATATAATAGTTATTATTATTGCCAAAATTCTTTTTTTTTTTTTAATAAATCCTTACCCCAGGATATTTTCCCATTGATTTTTAAGGGAGAGTGGAAGAGAGAGGGAAAGGCAGAGAGCAGGCATCCTTAAACTACGGCCCACGGGCCACATGTGGCCCGCTGAGGACATTTATCCGGCCCACCGGGTGCCGCTGCCTGTCCTGCTTAGTAGCAGACTCGTCCCGGGCCCGCAGTGCGCATAGGAATTTGTTCATATATATATTTTTTTAAACTATAGTCCGGCGCTCCAACGGTCTAAGGGACAGTGAACTGGCCCCCTGTTTAAAAAGTTTAAGGACCCCTGGCAGAGAGAAACATCGATGTGGGAGAAACACATCAGTTGATTGCCTCCTGCCCAGGCCGGGGAGAAGCCTGCAACCAAAGTATGTGCCCTTGAGTGGAATCGAATCCAGGAAAAAGGGTCCACAGGCTGACACTCTATCCACTGAGACTAACCAGCTAGGGTGTCAAAATTCTGACTTAAATATTTTATATAGTAAAAATAGAGGTAAATCATTCTTTCATTTAAAATATTTCAATAAACATAATACTAATATTACAGTTAAAACATGGTTTTGTACCCCCTATGTTTTAACTCACATTTAATATTTTATAACTCACCCAAATACATGTGTTTATACCAGTGTAAGCAAAGTGGAATTTAACCAACCTGCTTAATTTTTACCACCAATTAATGCTTGCATTTTTCCAGTATTAATCATTTTAGTTTGACCATATTACTTCTACCAAAATTGTGCATTCTACACTCCCGAAGTGCTTCACAATTGTGAATTTTATCTTATGTTTTCAGTAACAAATCTTTGGTAAAATTCTGGCTATTTTGCTGAATTGTTTGCTTAATGGTCCAATAATTTTAGCCAGTCTAAAATTTGTAATATGAAATCCATCTAAAAGTTTATCTACTTTCTCAGTGTGAGATAATTAGTGCTAAGTAATGAGAAGTCACTGAAGATTCCATCATTTGTTAGTATTCAATAATGTAAATCCTCACCTGCTTTACAAGTGCTGATTAATAAGTAACATTTTATCATTTTCCATAGAATAATTTTTCAGAAGATTATCTGCTAATCTTCAAGAGGCTTTGCCCTCCTGCTATTAGATTTTTTCCACTTATTTCTTGTTTAAGCAGTTAACTGACATTAAATTTTTTTGTGCACACCAAGACTGGTGCTAGGTTGAATAGTGCACAAAATGATTACAGAGCTAGAATTTTTCTCCTCTGCAGTTTACTAATTTGTGTAAAGGGTAAATTATAAAGTAAGATATTCCTACATTGATTACATACATAGAATTTCTCTGACCTGATTCCTCCGTTCATTCATGGGTTAGATGAACTAAATCTTTTGTCTAGCTGAGAGATCCCAGATTCTGGTTCCTGCCCTATAACTTTTAAGGGAAGCTTATAAAAGCAATTGCTCAGAGAACATCTCAAGCCACTAAGGGTCTGCTTCATGCCAGTTGGCTTCACCTTAATCAAGTTAGTAGTACTTACTTGTTCTCATCCCATCTCACCCTATTCCTGTTTAGTCCCAGCTCAGATCCAGTGCTTGGGCTAACAGATTCCCATTCCAGAGTCTTAAGATCTCACTGACAGTTATAAATGGGATCTGGCTCCTGATTGGGATCAACTTCCAGACAAGACCTTGCTTGCATGGAGTATCAGTCAAACTGTGTGGTGGTGACAGGAGCCAGGAAGGAACTCACGTGGTCTCCAGCTCTCAGACAGAGTCCTGACTGAGGACAGGAACCAGGGTCAGGTCAGCCCCAGAGCCAGTTCAAGTCACTCAGTGATGGGGTACATCACAGTGCTCCAAAATCCCTGCCACCGTGTGTGTGTGGTGACAGTGGCTCTAGTAAGCAGTGCCTCCTGGTCTAGGCAGAAGTCCAGATCCTGCTGTACTGAGGACCTGCAGGCCCCACCTCCCTACCACAGGTTCCCAGCCCTTGCCCCACTGCAATCTCCCACTCTGCCAGCTCACCCGACACACTGCTGGCACCATGCCCCTCTAACTCCATCCACCAAGGCATTTAGTTTAACAGAACTGTGTAATAAAGATCCCAACACATTCATTGCTTTAAGTTTGAGTTCTCCAGGTCAGCCCATTGTCTACAGAGTTTGTCAAGTAGTTGCCATACATATGGATTCTCTCCATTTTGAACTAACTTTGATTGAAGTAAGGATGAATAAAGGATCTTCCACACTGATTACAAACTGTTTTTCCACAGCTTGTGAGTCCTTCAAGGGTGTTCAGAGTCTGAAACAATGGGTAGTGAATCTTCCACATTTATAACCTTTATAGTGTGAGTTTTTTCATGCTGTCTAAGATTAAAATATTTACTGAAGGCTTTTTCACATAGATAACATTTGTATGGTTTCTCTCCAGTATGAACTCTCTTATGCAGTCCAAAGTTATAGCTTCTGTTGAAGGCTTTCCCACATATATTGCATTGATATGGTTTCTCGCCAGTGTGAGTCCTCTCATGTCGTCTAAGGACAGAAGAGTGATTGAAGGCTTTCCCACAGAGGTGACACTCATATGGTTTCTCTCCAGTGTGAGTCCTCTTATGTCGTTTAAGGACAGAAGAATCAGTGAAGGCTTTCCAACATATATGACACTCATATGGCTTCTCTCCAGTATGAGTTCTCTCATGTCGTCTAAGGACAGAAGAATCAGTAAAGGCCTTCCCACATAGATGACATTCATATGGTTTCTCTCCAGTGTGAGTTCTCTCATGTTTTCTAAGGTGAGAACAATGAGTAAAGGCCTTCCCACATAGATGACATTCATGTGGTTTCTCTCGACTGTGAGTTCTCTCATGTTGTCTAAGGTAAGAAGGCTTACTGAATGTCTTCCCACATAGATGACATCCATATGGTTTCTCTCCAAAGTGAGTTCTTTCATGTTTTGTAAGGTCAGAATAATGATTAAAGGCTTTCCCACATAGATGACATTCATGTGGTTTCTCTCGAGTGTGAATCATCTCATGTCGGCTAAGGTTATAACTTTTACTGAAGGCTTTCCCACACAGATGACATCCATATGGTTTCTCTCCAAAGTGAATTCTTTCATGTTTTCTAAGGTCAGAACAATGAGTGAAGGCCTTTCCACACAGATGACATCCATGTGGTTTCAATCCAGTGTGAATAATCTCATGTCGTCTACAGTTAGAACTGTTACCGAAGGCTTTCCCACATACATGACATTCAAATGACTTCTCTCCATTTTGAGTATTACTGTGTTGTTTAATGGCAGAGTGTTGAATCAAAGCATTCCCACGTTGACATTCAAACAATTTATTTCTAGCATCAATTAGTTTATGTTGATTAAAGTAATTGATCACTTTTCTAAATTCTTGTATGATATGGGGTTTCTTTCCCATGTGAGGTATCATGCACCGAGTCAATGTTAAGATTTCAGTAAAGTTTTCTCCCAAATCATTACATTCAAAAGGATCTTCTTGAGTGTAAAATCTCTGCTTTTTGAAAGGAAATGAGAGACTGTTAAAGGTTTATCCACATTTATTCTTTCCTTCATTCCTTTCTCTACATATAAATTATAGAGTAATCATTCAATGATAGAGTCCATTTAAAATTGTTCCTATTAGTTATATAACCACATGCATAAAGATTTTTTCTTTTATGGCAACCCAACTGCAGATATATCTGAATAATTTTTATACATTCTACTTCAAAGACTGGGTATATGAGCCAGGATTATACAATTCTCTCTTTTTTTAATCCTCACCTGGGAATATTTTTCCATTGATTTTTAGAAAGAGTGGGAGAGAAGGAAAAGACAGTGAAATATTGATGTCAGAGAAACACATCAATTGATTGCCTCCTGCACATGCCCTGACCAGGGCCAGGCTGGGGAGGAGCCTGCACCTGAGTTATGTGCCCATCACTGGAATAGAACCTGGGACCCTTTGGTCCACAGGCCAACACTCTACCCGCTGAGTAAAACCAGCTAGGGCACAATTGTCTCTTTATAAGACCTCAGGTTATGGTTTTGACTTCAGGTTAATTTCTTCCCTAAAACCAAACTAACAAAACTTTCTGCTGTGAAAGCCCTTGATCTCAACTTTAATTAGATAATTATGCCAAACTTATAACTTATTTAATTTCCAGTTCTTTATTTGGAAGAACAGGTTCACACTGATAAAGCTTACCACTGTATTGATGAGGGATGTGTCCTTCTTGTGAAAATGTTGAGTGGATAACATTTCTTGTTTTTTAAAATCATCTCTCCTTTCTGAAATGACTGGGGGGGGGGGGGAGGGAATTATTAGAGAGATTAAAATGTTGACGAGACCCATAGCCCATTTGTTTTAAATATTAACACATAAATGGGAAAGCACATCAAAGTAAGGAATACTCTAAGGAAAAACACATTACAGACATCAACTGACATTTTCTGGACTAGAATATGAGAAAAATAAAATGAAGATGGCAAGCTGGGGAGGAACAGAGAGGGACATATTCACAGAATAGGTCCATGAAAAGGGATATTTTGTGAATTAAAAAACACACACAAACACATCACTTTTATTGATAAGTCAGACACAATGGACAGTTCCACAAAATAAGACAGTCCCAAGACAATGGAGTATAAAATGACAGCAGACAAGTTAATACTATTCCCCTTATTCTCGTCTTCAGCACTATATCCTCCAACTTTCTCAGAGTCCTTATCAATGACAGCCATGTCCTCATGGGCCTCAGAAAACTCTCCTTCCTCCACTCTCTGACCTACATGCCAGTGAACAAAGGCATGCTTGGCATAAAACAGGTCAAACTGTGGTCCAGGAGAGCCCATGCCTCAGCAATGGCTGTGGTGTTTTGAGGCATTGCTCAGCATGCACATCTCTCACTGTATTTTGGCCAGATTTTTGCCAGGTACACAGTGGTAGGTTGCTAATTAATGCAACCTTAGAAACCAGTGGGGCAGCAATCCACAGACTAGATGGTATGCTTGGTCTTGATGGTGGGAATGGCAGCACTATGTCACCAAAGTAGAAAAGGCAGCAAGCCAGGTATTTCCAAGGAAGGGCCATATTTCACCATCTGGTTGGATCGCTCAAAGCACACACTGGTGATCTCTACTACAGTAAGCTGCTCATAGTAGGCTTTCTCAGCAGAGATGATGGGCATATATGGCCAGAGGAAAGTGGATTTGGGGTTATGGCACCAGGTTTGTCTGGAATTCTCTAAGATCGACTTTCAGTGCCTCATCAAACTCGAGGGAAGCCATGATGGAAGACACAATCTGGCTAATAAGGTGGTTAAAATTAGTGTCGGTTGGGCGCTCAATATCGAGTTTTCTCCAACAGATATCATAGATGGCCTTCCTGTCAACCATGAAGGCACAATCAGAGTGTTCCAGGGTGGTGTGGGTGCTGAGATGGAGTTACAGGGCTCCACTCCAGTTAGGGAAATCTGGGGGGGCGGGAGGGAAGAGGGGATGTAAATAGAGATCTCCTCTAAGTACATGAATATAACCTTCCCTAAAGTTAAAGATAATGAGAGACACCTGAAGAGAAGTTGCTACCTGCAAAGTATAATGACATCTCGAGAATTTGTCCCCTACGTTTTACAAAACATCACTAACCTCAGACATCTCCATTAATCATTCTTAGGGCCCACTTACTCACTGACAAGGCTCTTTCTTGTACTGAAACACAGCCTCTGGAGCTCACCTGGACTCTGGCCTTGCAGAATACCAATCCCTTCTCTTGAAAGTTGCTCTCCCTCCTTGAAATGGGAAATCACGTATGATTTGTAGAGCTGACTGCCTGTTTGTACGAAAATGATACATGGATTTTGAGTTCTGTGCTGATAACAGTATATGGTGATCAAAACAGGGTCAACTAAATGAGAAAAATAAGATAACCCCTGAAAGTCAGCCCAGAAAGAGTATACTGAAAGTAACATGGGTAGTCAGCCAATGACATCTCTTAAACTTGTCCCAAAAGATATTAAGGACATATCATTGCTGATGCCCATGCCCAAGTTCAAAGACAGACTATAGAATCATCAATATTTTCATGTAAGTTTTCACAGTGCTTGACTATTATGACCAAATAAATACAACTTCTACCAGAAAAAAAAAAAATCTAAGTTCTATGTGGAAAACAATATGTCTTGTTATTTTTAATACTTTGTTCTGATCTAACAGTACCTGCAGCAAAATAAATATTTATATATTTTAAATCAATACATTTACTTACACATTCAAAAATAGTGAGTTTCTGCCCTGGCCAGTTTTGCTCAGGGGTTGAAGCATCGGCCCTCAGACCAAAGGATTCCAGGTCAAGGGCATATACCTCAGCTGCAGATTCGATCCCTGGCCCTGTGAGGGAGGCAACCAATCGACATTCTCTCTCACACTGATGTGAGACTCATTCGCCATTTAATGAGTGTGTGTGTCTCTCTCTCTCCCTCCCCCCACATCCTTCCACTATTTCTAAAAATCAATGGGAAAAATATCCTCTGGTGAGGATTTAAAAAATAAGGTGTTCCCACCACTGTGTGAGAGTTGGAAATTGAGTAGCAAGGGAAACATGAAATGTCAGGAAGATTACATTCTACTGGGATTACAAACTGAATAAAAGCAAAAAGTAAAGAAAATTACTGACTGTAAGGTAGTTGTAAGAGTTATGAAAGAATCAAGACAAAGTTTGGAATAAGAAATGGGAAAGTTTTTCGCCATACGTGTAGACTGAATAAATACATACATTCCTAATACCCATGAAGAGACTCACCAATCGAGACCAGATGACTGATGCTCTCCAGCATTACGTCTGTGAATAGTTTTCTCTGGGGTGTGTCCAGCAGGGCCCACTCTTCCTGGGTGAAGTATACAGCTACATCCTCGAAGGACACTGCTTCCTACAACATTATGGACATTGTTTCAGACAGTGCCAGGACTGCCAACCTCTAGGGGAGGATGGTCCAGGTAGGTCACGGCACTAAGGAAGTGGCAGCTGAGCATATAGAAAGTTCAAACAGTATTTTGGGTCCAGCCACATCGTTCTCATTGCTCACCTAGACATCTGACTTTCAGATATACCCACAGTAAATATATAAAACCTCACTATAAAGAAGTATAACATGAGGTGTGGTGTAATATAACCTGGAGACATACCAGTAAACTTGTAATGATGACTCCAAATCATGATTACAAAATTTGCACTTGAAAATTTATAATTAATACACTTCTCCACCAATTTCAAGGAAACCTACAAACTCATCAGAAGGAATGCAGTATCCATTATTTGCCCCCTTTTACCATGACTATGTTCTGATTATTCTCCTTTATCAGTTCCGTCTGCTCATCAATGAACTGGTGTAATGGTAGTTATAATTTTTTTTAAGATCCAACGAACATGTGTAAAGTGGTAACTATGTAGCAAACAACATTAAAAACAAGCTCCATGTTTATTACTCAATGAATGACAGAGTAAACTGAAGCGATGCCCAGAATTCTGCAAAACTGAACAGAATTCATACAGGACTTGGGATCAGCAGGTGCAGCCTTTCGTCTCCACACAGCTCAGATGCTTGTGACATAGCATAAATGGCTCAGCAGCACAAGCCAGAGACTCCAAGACTTCTGTGCTGAAGGACAGGAGTACCCCAACTCTTCCTATGGTCCAAGGCCTCCATGTCTCACTTTTTCTGGGACCTCCAATTACAGTTGTCATTGCCTCTTCTGTTTCTCCATCTCGTCTCTCTATTCAAGTTCACCTGAAGCCACTTGATTACTCTGGGCTCTTTACTTCATCAAAAATGTCCACAAGGCTCTAAGTTTTACTCTACCTTCTACATTCCTCCTCCTGAGTTACAACCCAAATTAAGGAAACTCCCTACGCATTGCCTCCACTTAATCAAATTTGAAGAACGGGAAAATTACAGGAAGAAATTTGAAGAAAGGGAAAATTCATGACTTGGGACATGGGTAGTAATGAGAATTTTGGTTTTCCTTTTTGGATTTCAAAAGCGCAAACATATTCTATAAAAATTTTAAGAGGCCTGAGATTGGGAAAAATAAATGAATGACTCCTGATTGCCTTTTCTGGCATAATCATGACTTATTTTCCCCCCAATACTAATCAGCACGCCTGTCAGCACCTGTAACTGGCTGAACTCACCTGTGGAAACATCTGCCGCCCTTCCTGGCTATAATGTTTTGCTCCTTCCTCACCTGCATTCACCTCAATCCTAAGGCCATGACAGTTAATAATATGATTAATGTGTAACTTTTTTTTTGCTAACCAAGCCATGAATTAAGATGAGAAAATGAAACCTTTCCAATCTCCCCTATAAATACACAGCATTACTAGAGGCTGGAATATCTTAGTTTAACGCTGGGAAAGAGATTGCCATTTAATGAGTCCTTGACCCAACATGACCATTCCAGAGTACCGGGGAAATGAACTGAAGCTCAGACCTGTGAGAAGTCCCGCGTGTACTCAGAACACCCGTGCCTGTAGGAGCAATATACCCACATACTGGCAATGGAGATGCATTTCAGTAGAAAGAGTAATTCCCAACCCACCTGTGACGCCATTGTCACTAGCTCAGCTGTCAACGGTCTTCTGGGTTTTCACTGACACACAGTCCAAGCAACAGGAGGCAAAGCTATGGGAGGAGAAGGAAGCCATGAAACTTATTTCTCTACGATTTCTAGACCCAACTGTCCTGAAGCCCCAAAGCTCCCCCTGGAGGTAGCCCCCAGCCCACCAGCAGAAACAGAGGTGTTTGCCGAGAGAACAGTGGGAGAGCTCTCCGCTGCCAGATCAAAAGAAGACACAAACGCCTTCAATTTATTTATTTTTATTTTTTTAAAAAAATATATTTTATTGATATTTTACAGAGAGGAAGGGAGAGGGACAGAGAGCTAGAAACATCGATGAGAGAGAAACATCGATCAGCTGCCTCCCGCACACCTCCCACTGGGGATGTGCCCACAACCAAGGTACATGCCCTTGACTGGAATCGATCCCGGGACCCTTCAGTCCGCAGGCCGATGCTCTACCCACTGAGCCAAACCGGTTTCGGCAAACGCCTTCAATTTAGAGAGGAGTGTGGGAAGGGAATTAATCCAGGGCGTTCAGAATTTTCCAGTTTCCTCTTGAGGCCCAAACACAGAGATCCCTGACTCATGCCACAGGTGTCCCCACCTCCAGCAACAACTGGGGAATTTCTCAGGCTTACTTATTCTCAGTTGGCACACAGCAGTGTTTCTCCAACTCTACCCTGCCCTCTGGTGCCCCAGTCCATTCCTATTTCCTGTCCTTGACCTTCCAGATACTTTTGTCCTGAATCATTTTGTCTCCTCCAAGTGAGGTTCCAGAAATATCAATCCTTCAACACTGACTTTTAGATTAGTCCTGCAGGAATTCGGTTATGCACCAAGAGAATTAAGGTTACATTTTATTATAGTGTTAATTCATTGATGGGTTGACTTATTCCATTTACTTTGAAATTTATCCCTGAAGATCCCCTGCATCAGATAATAGCGTGAGCACATGGGTTACAGAACTCCTATCATGTTCGGCAATTCTCACAGGGCAGTAGGCTTAGGAAATATAGAATGGAAGCATTTTCATAGGAAATTCTGTTGCTCCATCTGATATTTTAGAAAAGTGGAAGCTGAACTCCTGCCCTTTGCCAGTCATATTAGCTGCAATTTTCCTTAACCTCATTATTTCAGTGTGCCTGAGACAGAATTGTAAAGTATAAACCCTACCCTAAACCAGCAATAATTATGTGTATTTCATAAACAAGTGATGATAATGAGTCATAACAGAAGTAGGTTTAACTCACCCATTTCTAACTTTTCAAATTTCATTATATGTGATTCTGTGCAAAGAGATATACATACATTTGCTTATTTGTTCCTCAAGGTAACCCTACTGATTATGATTTATTTATGAAGTTAATAAATGACATGATCAGAAGTTCAGAAAACTTTAGCAATGTGGCAAAAATCACACAAATACAAGCATATACAATGCATATAAGCATACGTTAGAAAGGGACACATAAAATTTGCATTTGCCTCCGCCTGCCTTTTAAGCAGAGATTCCTTAAAATCCAGAGGCCCATGCCCTCTGAATGGCTCATCATTGCCCGTATACCATAAAAGACCGAGTTCAATTCCTGCTCAGGGCATATACGTGGGTTGCAGGTTTGATTCCCAGTTGGGTGCATTCAGGAAGCAATCCATCAATGTTTCTCTCTAACATCGATGTCTCTCTCTCTCTCTTTCTCCCAATTCCTCTCTCTCTAAAAGTCAATAAAAACATATCCTTGGGTGAGAATTAAAAAAGAAAATTCAGAGGACCCATCCTGTTTTTGCAAAGTATTCTCCTTTTTGCTCTTTCACCAAAAATTCCTGCCCAGGCCGGTATTGTGTACCACACAGGACCCACTGCATCGCCCCAATTCCCGAACTTCAGCCTCCACTCTCCCTTCTCCTGCCCAGTGAAACTCGGCTACCCGTTTCAACAGTGTTCCCCAAGGCCAACATCACTTCCTATTCCTGCCGACCGGTTGCTACATCTGCGGAAGAACGCTGCCACACAAGGCGTCTCCAAATAGTGCCTTTTCCAGGGCTGCCCCTGACAGCAGGAGTCACATCTCACAGTGGCTTCGAATGGCATATCCTGGTTAGTTAGCCGGTCTACCATGCTCCCCAAATATTTCTAACTCTCTCCATGCCTTTAATTTCACACATTCTCACCCTCCCCGCACTTTCCATAGAGGAGGTATTTCCTTCCAAGTGGATATGTACGTTGACAAGTTACCTGGGTCTAACACCATAAAATGCAAATTCTCCTGCACTTATACCCTTTAGTTACTCCTTCTCTCCTAGTGCACTGAAGAGCCATCTAGACCCCAATGGAACCACTCTGCCTTCTGTTTTGTCAGGAACCTTGTATTATTTATAAAATGTTTATTTCCTTTACAAGCGACTTCTCCCTCTTCTCAGTACATCCCCCATCATTTAAACCTATCAAATCTCCTGCATCTTCAAACTAAAACTCCTCTGAACTTATTTCCTCTTCTGGTCCTCCTCTACTGCCCTGCCTTTACAATCAACCCAAAAGCTGAAGGTGCAGTTGCCTTAAGCTCACATTCCCCGCCCACCGCCCCCCCACCCCAGTTGGCTACCTAACATCACCACCAATGACATCGGCATAAATAAATGCAATGTACATACCTCAGGCTTTTACTGGGAACCAAGTAATAAGTGTAATATGACTTCTTTTGAGGAATTTACTTTCCCCTCGGTTCTCCAACATGTCAGCCTATTAATGGCCTTAAGACTAATATACTCATCCCAGCTCCGTATCACCTGAGCAGAGCTCAAACAATATTGCAGGAAGATGACAAGGCTCCATGCTAATTCTTCATCCCTTCCCACTGATGCACGCTGTTCACTCAGCTTCTTCCGTTACTTTTTCCAAACCGAAAGCTACAGAGCTCACGTCTGAGGTCCATCTCTGAGCGCTCACCTCTGCTTTCCAGCTAACATGCACTTTAAGAGAAATATGTCTCAGGATATTGTCTCCCATAAATATCACTCTTTACCTAGTCCGCATTCCTTTCCATGTCTCTACCAGACACCTAAAGTTTGAAATGTTGTAGACTCACTCAGAACATCACAAACACTGTTAAGTATTGCTATCATTTCTACACTGTTCACAATTACCATTCTTCATTCCCACCCCAATTCACAAACACAATTTCCCACCCCATTATTACTTCTCAGTTTGAATGGCAATTCCTAAGATATCTCCTCAATAAATTCCCAACAAAATTAACACTTCCCTTCACAAAAATTCATTCATAAAATAAAGGAGGTCTGTCCGGTCCTGTGAAAACAATGGCTAGTACTCACCAGAACCCCAATCTTTACTGAGGACGCTGCCCCGACACCCCAGCGCCAGAGCTCCTTCCTCGCTCTGGAAAGTGGGCCATTGTGGTGGTGGGTTCCCTTTCAGTGGAGCTGATCACCACATCGATACTGGAATCTAAAGAACAAGCCTGATTAATGCAGAGAACCAGTCAAGTAAATCTACCAAGAATACCTCTGTCAGGAAGTATTTCCCCTCTTGTTACATAAGTCAAGTAGATGAATTTAAGAAGACAAACTATCACTTAACTGTATTTCTTCTAAAAGCTTCAAAGGCAACCTGCATGCCTCTTCCCTATTTTATGGATTTTGGTTGTTCTGGGCAGTATTGTAGAGAATATGCAGCAAGAGAACGCATTCTGCTCTTTATTTGTAAGAGGATTTGTAATCTGCCAACATATTTTCAGGCGGCAGGCATCAGTCTGATCCTACATAAACACTTGCACTGAATATACACTCAAGGGAAGTATTTTTACGGTTACAGGGGTCCTCAAACTTTTTAAACAGGGGGCCAGTTCACTGTCCCTCAGACCGTTGGAGGGCCGGACTATAGTTTAAAAAAAACACTATGAACAAATTCCTATGCGCACCGTGGGCCGGGATGAGTCGGCTGCTAAGCAGGACAGGCAGCGGCACCCGGCGGGCCGGATCCATGTCCTCGGTGGGCCGCATGTGGCCCACGGGCCGTAGTTTGAGGACGCCTGGTTAGAATGTGCATTTTTACTACCAAGCAAGAAATAGCTTGCACAGTGTCGGGCGGTCTCTTCAATTCACATTTAGGTGATGTCCCCAAAACTATAAAACTCTACCAGCTTTGAAATATTAGAAATTCCCAGAATAACCAAGTTCTGCATTGATATTACTATAGATAGAATTTTTTCCTTTTTTATTTTAGTAAGTCTTCACCGGGGACATGTTTTTTAAAATTGAAATTAAAAACAAGTTTTTATTGATTTCAGAGAGAAAGGGAAAGAGGGAGAGAGAATCATGGATCTGCTGCCTCCTGCACGCCCCCTATTGGGGATCGAGCCGGCATCCCAGGCCTGTGCCTGACCCAGAATCGAACTGTGACGTCTGGTTCATAGGTGACACTCAACCACTGAGCCACGCCTGCCCGGCTTAAACTGAATTTTTTAGAGAGAGGAAGGGAGAGGGAGAGAGAGAAGTATGGACCGGTTGCTTCCTGTACGCAACCTGGGTATGTGCCCTTACCAGAAGTTGAACCCGAGACCCCGGCCCGAGCTTCTCTCTCTCTCTTTCTTTATTTCTTTCTTTCTTTCTTTCTTTTTTTTTTTTTTTTTTACAAAAAAGGATTTTATTTTGGGAAAGCGATTACTAATTTATGGCAAGTTTTACTTTCAGAAATAAGATCACAAAACACCACCATCTAATTCAATCTTAAAGGCTGGCATGCTGAGCAAGGAATGTTCTTACTCTTTGCAGAAGCCCCTCCTTTACACCGTCAGGTGCCAGGGCTCTGCCCTCTGGTGTGATTTCAGCCGTCGAGTCGTCAACAGTAACGTGTTGTGGTCCTTCTCCTGTAATTACCTCTTTACAGTGTGCCTTCAGGGGGTCCTTCCAGCCACATCCAATTAATCGAGCTCTCAGCAACTCTTTGAGGCGTTCTCTCTCCCCAGTTTCCATCAATTTTTGGTTAATCGCTGCTCTCATCTGCGCATCTTTGCTCATCTTGCTAACCACACTCTTCGGCTGCCCGGACTCAGGCCCTAAACCCGCACCCTGCCTCCTCCGGTGCCCCGGTCGCTCCCTCTTCTCCCCTCGCCCCCCACCCACACTGCGCCAGGCACAGGGACGGAACACAGCTGCCTCTGCCCTTCCCGGGGGCTCCGGACCCGCTGCGCCAGGCACAGGCACGGAACACAGCTGCCTCTGCCCTTCCCGGGGGCACCGGACCCGCGAACGCACCCCGCAGGCTGGACCGGCGGGAACAGAAGGACGCGAGCGTCCCAGCCCGGGGACAGGGGCCCCCGGGAGGCGGCGACCGCGAAAGGGGGGCCTGGGGAGCGGCGGGCGGGGCGCAGGCGAGCGGGGGGCCGCAGAACCAGGGCAGGGACGGCGCGGCGTCCTGGGGGGCGAGGGGCGATGGGGAAGAAGAGCGAGAAACTACGTCCCCGGGGGGAACTGGACACCGCGCGGGCAGGGCGGCCTCCCAGCGAGTGACCGGAACCGGAAATGACTTCCGGCGGCGCCAGAGCGCTGGGTCCCCCGGGGGGTCCCCGCGGAAGGGACGGGTGCGTGCGGGAGCCTGTGACACCCACAAGGAGCCCGGTCCCGGTCGTGGAGGACGGATGGAAACCTCACAAGACGGACCTCACTCACCGCACAGGGACTTCCGCTCAGGAAAACCCCCTTCTGCGTCCACAGGATGTGACGCAAGGGGGAGGGGCCTCGGTCAGGAAGAGGCGGGCCGAAGGCGACGTTGTTGGCGAGGGTGGGCGCGGCCAGCGGGGGCGTGTCCGGGGGCGGGGCCTGAGCCTCCCGCCCCGCCCCGCCCCGCCCCGCCCCCCGGCCGTTTCCTGTGGGCCCCTCCTTGACCCCAGCGCCTCTGCTGGCTCCGCGCGTGGGTAGCGGGGAGTCTCCGCGGCACCCGGGCGTCAGGACGGCTTCCTCCGACTTGGAGTTAAATGTTTCCGTTCAAAGGAGCGCTTCGAGCTGTGAGCCATTTATAGGGCGTGCTGACAAGTTGAAGGAGTTTAAGGCAACATCTGTTTTCCTCGCTGAAGACACGTGACCCGCGAGTGCGCGTGCGGGGGCGCGAGAGAGCCGGGAGCCGGGCCTCCCTGGGTGCAGGTGGGCGGAGGTGGGATCCCGCGGGCCTGCGGCTCCTGCACGGAGAAGGGGCCCTTTTACTCGGAGGACGGAGTGGTCTGTGCTGGAGGTGGGAGCGGCTGTGAAAGGTAAGGACGCCAGGCAACGTGACTCCTGGTTCACCGGCAAGGCGGACGAAGCCCGTTTCCACTTAACCTTTTGTTGCAGGTTACTTAGATGACTTGTAAGCTCAGGACCTTGGGGATGAATCCACAAGCACAGATGGCATCCCGTGAGCTGATGAAGTCATTAATTACTACCTATATCGTAACTGCATCATTTTCTTTGTTCACAGAGCTAGGTATCAGAAAGTGATAAATTTAAAGGACTGACTATTCAACGACGTACTAGAGCAGCGGTCGGCAAACTCATTAGTCCACAGAGCCAAATATCAACAGTGCAACGATTGACATTTCTTTGGAGAGCCAAATTTTTTAAACGTAAACTTCTTCTAACGCCACTTCTTCAACATAGACTGGCCCAGGCCGCGGTATTTTGTGGAAGAGCCACACTCAAGGGGCCAAAGAGCCGCATGTGGCTCGCGAGCCGCAGTTTGCCGACCACGGTGCTAGAGCATAGTAGTACTTTATTCTTGACCTAGAGGCCCAGTGCACGAGTTTCGTGCACGGGAGGGGGAGTCCCCTCAGCCCAGCCTGCACCTTCTCCAATCCAGGACCCCTTGGGGGATGTCTGACCGCCGGTTTAGGCCCCATCCACAGGATCGGACATCCCTCTCACAATCCTGGACTGCTGGCTCCTAACTGCTCGCCTGCCTGCCTGCCTGCCTGCCTGGTCACCCCCAACTGCTGCGCCCCTCGCCGGCCTGGTTCCCCCCACACCGGCCTGGTCACCCCACGCAGCCTGCTGTTCGGTTGTTTGGTCATCCCTTACTGCCCCACCTGCCGGCCTGGTCGCCCCCATGCAGCCTGCTGTTTGGTCGACCAGTTGTTTTGGTCATCACAGTCACTGCCTTTTTATATATATATAGATGGGGCTATCTCCATAATTGGCAAAGGGGAAGAGAGATTGGGCTCAACTCTAAATGCAGGGTGGGGGTGGGGTGTGTATTGGAATTTATAGCCAAGAGCAGAGTAGGGGTCAGTGGGTAGAGAAGAGGAGATGATGCCAATGGAATTAGCTAGTTACTAATAACAGAAAAGGAGCAAAGGACAGGCCAGACATTGTAGGCATGTTCCCTGCAAAACTTTGGGTGGGGGGGACTGGACAAAAGGAAGATAGACACAGACCCAGTCAGTCACCCTGGGGACAGAGGTCATAGGCCAGAAGGGACGTGGTCACTGCAAGCCTGAGGGGATTTGGGGACCTATAACCCTCTAAACAGAAATTCCTTCTCTTGGCACATTGTGACTCACTCCGAGCTCACGAGGCTGTTTTGCTCCTGCTCCCCTATATTTGCCCACATTTTTCACGGCCCCACACACACTGGACTAATGGACCCGCTCCAACATGGACAGGAAACTCTGGACACCGGCTCTGCTTCTAGCTGTACTGAAATCCCAGCTACACTTCTATGACTGGACCAACGGGAATGTGACTTAGGAAACCCTGGCGTGTAATTCCATGGAAATAAAGATTTCTACCATAGTTCATCCTCCCATGGGGGGCTCCCTAAATGCTTACTCCTGTGGTACCTCGAGAACCCCACTCCCACTAGCAACGGGGAAAGACGAGCCATGTTTTTCTCAGATAACAGAAACATCAGGGGTCAGGAGGGTTTGGCTCAACAGGTTTCTTGTTGAAGACAGTCCAAGGTGATCAGACGGCATCTGGGCAATGATGTAGGATGAGGAATCTGGTCAGATCCCAAGGGGGATCCGATCCCAAGGATGGGAGATTCTGGTAACATGACTTGGCAGGGTTCTTGCTAAAACTGGGTTTTACAAGGAAGCACAAGATGGGCCTAGGAAAAGGTTCAGCAGCCCGATTAAATAATTATTGCCGTAAGTTCATATCTCTATTTCCTTTGAAAATTGGAAGTTCATGCTGATTTACTGTTTTAGGTTTAATATGGGTGCAAAACTTGTGAATTTTCAGGTTTTATTTCTAATACGTACATTTAAGGGTACACTTTTTAATTTAGTTAAAAAATTTTTTTTTAGTTTTTATTTTATTAAGGGTGCACTTTTAAAAAAATAAGTTTTGGTATGCAGTTTTTTTATTATTCAGTTCAAATTATTTTCTGATTTATTTTGGGGGTTGTTTAGAAGTGTATGTTATAACTTCAAAAATACAATGTCTTTCTAGTTACCCTAGATCAGTGGCTGCAAACTGTGGCTCGCGAGCCACATGCGGCTTTTTGGCCCCTTGAGTGTGGCTCTTCCACAAAATACCATGGCCTGGGAGAGTCTATTTTGAAGAAGTGGCATTAGAAGAAGTTTAAGTTTAAAAAATTTGGCTCTCAAAAGAAATTTCAATCGTTGTACTGTTGATATTTGGCTCTGTTGACTAATGAGTTTGCCGACCATTGCCCTAGATTAACTGCAATGAGAGCAAGAAGCATACTTTATATCATTTCAATCCTTTAAAGCTTGTCAAACCCTGTTTTATAGCAATATGGTCCCTTTAAAAATATGTTCCAGGTGTGCTTCTCTGCTGCCATCTAGTGTCCATCATGGGAATAACACCTGGGAGCCGGTGAGCAGGAAGATTTGTTTGGTATAGTGGATGATCCACATGAACATTGAATCCAGTGTGATTTAGACGTGCATTTCATAGCTTTTAAACAGAACGACTTCTTAGTTCCCTTTTGCCACTGACTTCTAGATTAACTGCCTTGAGTGCCAGCAACATACTTTATATAATTTCAGTTTTTTGAAGTTTGTTGAAACTTGCTTACAACACAATATGGTTACCTCCAAAAGGTACCAAGTGCGCCTCTCTGCTGCCATCTCCTGTGCATCTGGGCAGTAACACTTCCATGCACGTCAGCGGGCAGCGGGGTTGGGTGCAGGGGGTCATCTATGCACCACTCCCAGGAAGACCTCTTCCCTCACGCACAAGCGTTAGAGGTGATATAACACGACACACAGATCTCCCAAGGAGAGACTTCTTCTCACATCCCGGGACACATAGCGGATGTGACAGGACACCCCCCGTTTATAGGGCAAGACTCACCCCAGCACTCCCAGGACCAAGAGCTGTTGTGATAGGACACCCCAGTCTCCCACGTGTGACTCTCTCCACAAGAACAGGGACTCAGAACTGATGTCACAAGACCTGCTACTCTCTCAGGGTGGACCCCTCCCTCTGCACTCACAGGACCCAGAGATGATGTCCCAGGACCCCACACGCTCTCAGTTGTGTCCACATTCCTCAGTGAATGGACCCAGAGCTGACATGAAATGACCCCCTGCTCTGTTGGGTCAGACCTTTCCCCACAAGCACAGGGCCCAGATCTGAAATGACAGGACTTTAAACTCTTTCAGGTAAGACCCCTCCCTACACTCAGAGAACCCAGAGCTGATGGGACAGGACTCTCTGCTCTTAGACCAGAACCCCACACAATCAGATGCACACTGCAAGCAAATGCTCTTCTCTGCCGCCATCTAGTGTACATATTGGGAATAGCCACTATTTCCTAAGCCTGGGCTCTCAATCATTTTGCAGGACCCAGTTAATTCCCATCAACATAATTTCCACAAGAGTAATCAAAATGATCATGTTTTTCAATACTCTGCTCTTACTTTTCCAAATACATGCAACAGAATACATATTTTGAAATGTTTGATCAATCAATTATGGGTGAATAATGTCCATTAATTTCTCCACCATTTTCTGAGAGCTGGAGACAGAGTTGCAAAATGATAGGAAGTTGTGGTCAAGATGACAGTCTAGTGTTGAGATGAAAACAAAAGGTAAAAATAACAAACCTCTTCCTTCTAAGCAGTTATGAGAGAATCAGGCAGTGCCTGCAGTGGAATAGTGGCAGCTGTTCTAGGTACCTGTTCAATGCATGAAGGAATGGACACTTACATATATGAATACTTTCACATACATCCAAACATACATACAAGTTTTAAGACTCACTTACAGAGACCAGGTGACTGATGTTCTCTAGCACCACATCTCTGTACAGCTTTCTCTGAGGTGTGTCCAGCAGGGCCCACTCTTCCTGGGTGAAGTCAACAGCTATATCCTTGAAGGTCACTAATTCCTGAAACATCATGGACATTCCAGGTTCAACAGAGCACTTCCTGCCAGTGTGTGGAGGAGGAGGGTTGGGATGACAGCATTGAGGAATGATGGGGAGCTGGGTGTATGGAAAGATGAGCTGTGTAGTTGGATTCAGATACTGAGCAAAGTAGCTCTTTGACCATTAGAACAGACAGCTGGGCTGCCTTTATAGTTGCCACGATGGCAGAAGCAACAGTGGCTGGTAGGCCAGGACCCCATGTGGGGACAGGAAATGTGAGCTCCACCTAGGGGTGGACCCACCGAGCCTAAAAGATTAGGCGAGACGAGTGTATGCGGAGGTCTCTTCGGACACATCCTGTGCAGGTGAAAGCAACAGATGAGCTGTTGCGACCCAAGGCCCTCCCTCTTGGCAGAGGGAGGACGGAGTATAGACCCAGCCATGGGCTGTTAATAGAGAGGGCCCTGAGTAGCCCTCCTATCCCCTTTGGAAGCAGGTATAGCTATAAGCTACAGTTGCACCCCTTGATCCAGCCCTGACAATGGCACCAATGCCCTCCAAGAAAGAGATAGTGAAGTAAAGGCCATACAAGCCCTTCCCATGATCCCCTCTGCGACTGGTGGGATGGACTGTCAGGGACATGGCATTGGGCATTCTTAAGTTTTACTATTAGGGCTGGAGTACTGGTACAATGTAGTACTAACATACTGCAGTTTGTATTGTTACTGTAAGCTCTGTGTTCAAGGAGCTGGCAAATAGGCCAGGGTATCCCTAGAAAACCATCCGGTATAAGGGGTGGAGTGTGGAGCCCAGTCCAGAGTACAATGGATGTTCAAGGCCAATTTGAGTGTGGGAACCCTCATCAGAGTACGCCGGATGTAAAAGGCCAATTTGCCATATGTAGTTGCAAAAGCAAGGACACAGCAATTTTACTGTATGCCCTGTGCAGGCGTACCTTTCTATAACCCAAATATTGATGTCGCTATTTGGCAAGAAGTCTCTTTTGTCTGAGTTAGTATAAAAATGTGTTACTGAGTGGCAGAGTAAGTCGATGCTGCATGGACACACTCTCAGGAACAAACTAGAATTACAACTAAAATACAGAAAAACTACCTGAATAATCAGCAGAAGACTCACTGGAGAGAGCCCTGATACGCGAGGACTGAAAGCAGAGACCACATAGAGACTGGTAGGGGGGCAGAGGTGTGAAAGGGCTGGCCCAGGTGCCCACAGACAGGAACTAAAGTCCTGGAGACATATCTCAGCTGTGGGGGGTTGTGACTGAGAACTCTGGAGTCTAATCCCCAATCTGGGCCCCCCAGCAGAGAACACCAGAACTGACAAAGGTGTCCATATAACATCTGACTGTGAAGAACAGCGGGGTAGCTGTCTGCCAGGGAGCGATGGCCAGAAATCCAGGCACCCTCTTAAAGGGCCAACACACAAAATTCCTGGTGGATCCACCCACCTTGTGATCAGGCAGAGGGAGGGCAGAGTGGACTGGAGCTGTGTGAGCAGTATCCATGATTGGGGACTTGGGGGTTAGAGCTCAGAAGGCAGACATGCCAAGTTTCCTGTGCTGAGTCATTCCCTCAAGCAGCAGAGGACATCTTTCCCACACAGACATTTGCTATACAGGAGACCTTGCCTGGGGGGAACACAGCTGACCCACCCTACTGGAAAACACCTTGCCCTGAGGCCACTTAACACATTGTGCACCAGTAGTTTTATTGCTAGCTTTACCCAGTGGCCAGATAAGTTTCTATTGAACAAAGTATCATACTTTAAAAAGATATTAGCTTGTAAGAACATGTAATAAATAACTTCAAAGTGCAATGGGTACTTAATTTTAAGGCGTGTCTTTAACATTTATGTAAAACACTGTGTAATATGAAAACATGAGAATGCTCATGATCTGCCCACAATGTGTTAAGATAAAATAACAACTACCCTCCAGGCAAAAGCAACTGCCCCACCCTACTGAAAAAAACTCTCACCACACCTGAGAACAATTGCCTGAGAGCAATTCAAGTCAGAATCCTATCAGTCTGTAGGTAGAGGTGTCTCTGGAGGATTTGAGTCTCTGCCTGATCTAATTAGTCAGAAACAGTGTTTGATACTGTCCTGCACTAGAGGTTGAGAGGCATAGCAGATGTACCTAATACAGAGTCACAAAGCCAAACAGGAAGCCAAAATGAGGAGACAGAGAAACAACCCCCAAATGAAAGAACAAGAGAATTATCCAGAAGAAGAGATAAATGAAGCAGAGATGCAGAAATTTATCTGAAACAGAGTTCATAGTAATGATGGTAAAGATGCTCAACAGCATGAGAATAGGTATAGTAACTATGAAAACAGAAATAAAGAATGACATCACACAAATAAAGAACACATTGGAAGGAATACACAGCAGATTAGGGGAAGCTGAGGATTGAATCAGTGAGTTCGAAGACAGGGTTGAAAAAACTCAAAGAACCAAAAAGGAAAAAAAAAACAATTAAAAAACAAGAGGACAGCTCAAGAGACAACATGAAATGTAACAATATTAGAATAGCAGGTGTGGCAGAAGAGGCAGAAAGGGAGAAAGGAATAGAGAAGGTGTTTGAAGAAATAATGGTAGAAAACTTCCCTAACTTGGTAAAGGAAAAAGTCACACAAGTTCAGGAGGCACAAAGAACCCCCAGAAAGAAGAACCCAAATAAGCCCACACCCTGACACATCATAATTAAAATGCCAAAAATTAAAGACAAAGAGAGAATCTTAAAGGCAGCAAGAGAAAAGCAAACTCTTATTTACAAAGGAGCTCCCATAAGACTGACACCTGATTTCTCATCAGAAACTCTACAGGCCAGAAGGGAATGGCATGAAGTACTCAAGGTAATGGAAAGCAAGGATCTGAAACCAAAATTACTGTATCCAGCAAGGCTATCATTCAAAATAGATGGTCAAATAAAGAGCTTCCTGGACCAAAAAAAGGGCTAAAGGAGTACATCACCACCAAGCCAGCATTACAAGAAATGCTGAAGGGACTGCTGTAATGAGAAGAAGAAACACAGAGAAACCTAGCCATACAGGATTAAAATGGCAATAAATAACTACCTATCAATAATACCTTACATGTAAATGGAGTAAATACTTCAATCAAAAGGCATAGGGTAGCTGAATGGATACAAAAACATGACCCAACTATACGCTGTCTACAAGAGACCCACCTCAAAACAAAAGACACACACAGGATGAGAGTGAAGGGATGGGAAAAAATTTCCCATGCAAATGGAAGAGAAAAAAAAAAGCTGGAGTAGCAATACTCATATCCGACAATATAGACTTTAAAATGAAGGCCATCACAAGAGACAACAAAGGTCACTACATAACACTAAAGGCATTGATCCAACAAGAGGTTATAACCCTGGTAAACATATATGTATCCAATACAGGAGCACCTATATATGTAAAAAAACTTCTAGAGGACACGTGGAATCTAAGTAACAAACCGAAGAACAGAGCGGACTCAGACATAGAAGCATGGAAACAGTGCGTGCGGGAAGGTGGGGGACGGTGGGTGGGAGATAATCAACCAGAGACCTTGTACGCACATAGGCATAACCCATGGACACAGACATTAGGGTGCTGAAGGCCTGGGGCGGGCTGGAGGGGTCAATGGGGGATGTGTTACTGACCAGCCGGTGGCTGGCTACTTGGCTGGCTGCGTTGTTAGCGATGGCTCCTGTGTCTGCTGCTGCTGCCCTGCAGGCTGCTTTGTGGGACTATGTCAAAGAGCCACTTTGTCTGGCTGCTTCTTAGCAGTGGCTACCTGGTCTGCAATAAGGTCACTCCTATACACCTATGACCTCTCATGCCTTCTCCGTCTAATACCCAGTGGCCATGACGGTCCAGTTCCTGGCAGGGGAACTGAGACCCCACAGCAGCACAGATCTAGGATCTTGGGGTAAGCAGTTAAAATTGCAAATAGACTCATCACAAAAATGGAAAAGAAACACAAATGGTCAAATATCGGAAATGGGGTGAATGAATATTGACCCAATAAAACTTGGAGATCACGAGAAGCTGCTTTGATATGACATAAAATTTCATGGGAATGAGACCAGCTCACATCTTTGTGTCTGGAGAACTCACCAGATGGAAAACTGGAGGAGATGGTGAAGCCAAATGGATGCTGAGGCCAGTTCCACAAAGCAGCCAATCCTCTTCCAACGTCCCCCCCCCCAAAACCTCCAGTTCCCTCCACTGGGCGGAAATGTATCCCTTTGTTTGGTGTCTGAGTCTCCTTTATCCTGGGCAGACCATAAATCAAACACCCTGATCTCTGAGATACTAACTATCCTAAGAACCCCTTCAGGCCCGTCACCACACCCTGTTCAATTCATTGGATTTTCCAGA
The DNA here is from genome assembly GCF_963455305.1 of Plecotus auritus. Lineage (NCBI taxonomy): Eukaryota > Metazoa > Chordata > Mammalia > Chiroptera > Vespertilionidae > Plecotus > Plecotus auritus. The sequence goes on from NC_137772.1 coordinate 2,925,822, forward strand.
CTCATCCTCAGTTATAACTCTCCTGGAACAAAGTATGTCTTGGAACTCAAGCAGGGCATTTAGACACAACGGGATGCTACCAGTCTGGGGACTTGAAGATAAAAGAAAAGATGGAGAAACCTGAGATCCAATAAAAAGGGATGAAACCCAATCTCAATGTGACATTTTTCAGAATATTACTCATATCAAACTATAGACCAGAACTTTAATATAACATTTCATAAACAAAAGGTGCAAAGTTACAAGGAGAGTTCCCATCCTGATTTCCACCGAAATAACACAGCACAGTGACACAGTTTCGCCTCGGGACCACAGGCACTGCTTCCAAACTGCAGATCTCATAGGGGGCCCTGCCCCACGTTCCCCAAGGCAGACAGGGGCACACCTGATAGAGATTCATTGTATAGCTTCCTCTTTCCATTAGTCTTTGAGGCCAGTGTTGCAACTTAATTTCCTATACAATGGATTAAAATTTACAAAAAAATCTACCTAATTCCCCCTTGTATAAGTACCAAGCACAGTTTCCTATAAAACTTCCATTTGACTTATCACTACAGCTGCACACATTAAAAGCGTAGCAACTGGGACTCTGTCAGCAAGCCTTCTTGGCCTTCCCACCATCTGAACACACAGCACAGCAGGGAGGCTCTGGTCCAAGAGAAACAGCTGCATGCGGTGGTGTCCCCTCCCCAGCTCCACAGTCAGCACCAGGAGGCCTGGGGCCAAGGAGCAAGTCTTTGCTGACAGGGGCGTCTCACTGGCCGTCACTCTCTTCAGAGAAAGAGGAAAGCTGAAGGTCCTCTTGGAGGACACTCAAGGGACCCTGTGACGCAGTCCCTCTGTCTTCTCGGAGGTGAGAGGGCTCTGAGCAGCAGAGAGTGGGCTTCTCAGCGGGAGGGAGGGAGGGAGCTGTCAGCAGCTTGCAGCTCCACTGGCCTCCTTCTAATCTCTTAAAGACCACTCTGACGGGCCGGCTTGGACTCTTGGGAATGGTTGGGAGCTGGGGCTCCTTGCAGGGCTGTAGGGTCTTGGCGCCAGGGCCCTCGTGCTGAGGTTGGGGGTCTGCTCTCTGCGTGCTCCTCTGGGGGGACAGGCAGGGGCTGAGTCTGGGTTTCTTTCTGGCCTTCTGGAGGAGCTGGATGGAGGGCGGGGCCGCTCTCTTGCCTGGTGCCTTGGTGCTGAGATTGGAGTGCTGGCACACACTCCGTGCAGCAGGACGTGGGATGCTGGGTGAGTTCCCAGCAGGGAACTTGGCTTATGCCTGAGGCTTGAGGCTGTGGCCCAGGCCATGGGTGCTGGAGACAGAATGGGGCTTGTGCGTGTGCTGGACACTGTGCGCGGCATCCTGGACAAGGCGTGTGCCCGCTGGCTGAGGGGTGTCAGTGACAGGAGCTCCCTGCCCACCATGTAGTCCAGAAGGTGGGAGGCGCTGAGGAAGTCATTTCAGGTTTCCTGACAGGTGACCAGGGGTGACATCTGGGTCTCGCACACACATTCTCTTGTTGGTGGTGTCTGGCATTGGCCCCTGTGGACGCTGTAGGAGACACCACACAGAGGTTTCACATTAGAACGTTCTCATCATCAAGTAAAATTAAACAAAGATAAAAAAGATCTTAATGGACAGTGAAAGATACACCAGCAATCAGTGTACAGAGGAGGAGGTCCTTGAGCTCTGTATGAAACAGGTTACAAAGTGCCCTTGACAGCTTTTGTAACATCAGGTAAGAAAACACAAAGGTTCTCACATCTGTCTCCTGTTAGTGAAGTGGAAACAAGCCTTTCCTAGCCTCTTCCTAGGGATTGGACACACATCATGGTGCTGTGTAGGCAGTTTGGGGACTAATGAGTTTGGGTGGGCAATACAGAAGCAGGGGTCCCGATTTCAAGATGCTTGGTTGTCCAGAAGGGATTGTACCTTTCTGGAAGCATCTAATGAGATCCTGCCCATGCCCTCCACCAGCAGAGAAGGGGGGGGGGAAGTCAGTTTACAGTTTTAATTACTCTTTTAAAAATTTCTTTATTGATTAAGGTGTTACATATATGTCCCTTATTCCAGCATTACCCCCCATACCCCCCTACTCATGCCCTCACCCCGCTGTTGTCTGTGTCCATTGGTTAGGTTTATATGCATGCATACAAGTTTTTTGGTTGATCTCGCCCCCTTACAGTTTTAGCTGCTCTTAAAACAAGTTTATTGTTGATTATATATTATGTTGTTATTTTCCAAGGGGTAACTGTAAACCTACTTTTACTTCACCCCATATTTTTGGTGCTCATGCAAGTAGAAAGCAAAATCAAAGACACCAAGAAAAATGACATTAGGAGACTACACTGGAGAAACCTCCTGGGTCCCACAGAATTTTCACCATTCTCTCAGAACAAGGAGGGAAGTGGGGTGACCCTGATGAAGTTAAAAGGCCAGCAACTAGGGACGCCCACCTTCATAGAGTCACTGGATTCCATCTCTTTCTTCCAGTTTTGCTCCTGGTGACATCCCCTCCCCAGTTCCACAGGAATCACTGGGTGGATCAGGGATAAAGATTTCTGGGGAAACATCTGGATCAGAGCCTGTCTCTGTTCTTCATGCCTGCTGGACAGAACGTGGTATGTGAGTCCCCCCATTTCCTGTCCCCGATGAAACAAGCCTTCCCATGGCCCAGACCCTTCCCCTGTGTCCATGTGATCCAGGGAGTGCGGCCCCATGCATTTACTAAGACTTGCCCTTGATCATCTCAGATCCTCCCCCTTCCTGGGAGCACTCAAGGATTTTCCACAAAGGACTTTCCTTTCCCTCCATTGTCTCTCTGCCTGTCCTTGGCAGAGATCCACCATGTCTCACCCACCCCCACCACCATTCACCCTCTGTGACTCTCAGGGAGGGAAGGAAACTCTGGGTGTGACCCCTTGAGTCCACGGGCAGCTTTCTCACTCTCTCCAGGTCCGTCTTTGCCTAGAGATGGCAATGCAGACTGTGTAGAGGTAAGAGACACATGGGCTCCCGAGATTTCCCCCAAAGTTTGGCTCCACCATCCCACCATACTCACCGAGCTCTCTGCTCAGTCTCCCCAGCAGCGTTGTTAAAGGGCCCTGGGTTCTGCAGGTCCCGGGGAGTCCACCATTTTAGGTTCTCCATCCTATTGGGACGCAGGGGTAGGGGGCCAGGGTCCCATTTCAGTGCTTCATGGGACCCCTGAGGCTGCTTGTTTTGTGCCCAAAGGTCCCATAGTCTTTGCATTTTACCTGGGGGGAGAGAAGGCCTGCCCGTCAGCCCAGAGCACAGGCGGAGTTCATAGGTAAATAGGAGGACAGAGAGTGAGGGTACAGAGGGACATAAGCATAGGACTCAATGAGGTGCTGGCTTCTGAGGGTATTATGGTGTGTTCCGAAGCCCATGTTAGTTAGGGTGGAGTGCAGGAGAAATGTCCGAAGGTCTAAGCATGACTACATAGAAATGGATAGATAGGGGCACAAAACAGGAAGTGTGATCCTAGGAATATGACACGAACTAGCAAGTGAGGTGGTTTCTCTGAGTCCCAAAGGACTAGTCAGCCTGGTGAGAATGTCCCAGGGCAAGGGATGGTGGGGTGGGAAAGGAAACTCCACTGACAGACACAGAACTTGCCTTGTCCAAACCCTGTCTCTGTCATCCATGCCTCTCCCTCAGGTTCCCCACAGATCCAAGCCCCTACTCACCCTGGAGTGCTCCTCCTCTGGTGAGGGAGCCTTGTGTGCCACTGGGGCCCTCTGTGGTTTCTTCCATTTCTGAATCAAGGGTCTGCAGGGCCCATGCTCTAGGTAAGGACCAGCCATCTGCCATACCACCTACGAGCTTCACGTTTTTCGCTCTCAGCTATGAACTTGTGAATCTCCTGAGAGAGAAGAAAGAGAAAGTTTTCACAATCACACACAGGGCAAGCTCCTCTGGCACCGTCGGCTTCAAAACCACTGAAGGAACCTCATGACCTCAGGAAACACATCTGCCTCCTGTGACCCCTCCTTCTGAGTCCTTTGTCCGTCCTCTCATGATTTTTCTCCCCAGGACAGGACTCTAAGGTGACACAGCTGAGACTCACCTCGTGAATTGGATGTGCATGCACAAAGGAGGGATTTCAAAGAGGAGACTGGGATTCATTCTACCTTCTGTGTCCTAGTAGGACAGAGAAAGACAGTACTTCCTGAGACTTAAACCATCATCGATGCATTGAGTGTTGGGATTCACATACTAGCAAAGCAAAGCAAAGTGTCCTCCTCTCTGGAGAATTTGAAGTTCCCATTGGACAGTAAAGGCGGCAACTTACAAATACAAATCTGCCCAGATGAAAATTTGTTCTCCTCTGCTAGGCTAGAAGCTTTGCAGCCTAGCGTCTGGACGATTTTCTTTTGTTTTAATTGTACCCTCGGCATCCTGTCCTTAACTACTTCCTAACAAATGTGAAGTGAATGTTAGAAATTAAGACTGAGTAAATCAGTTATTTAGCTTTAAGTGCCCACAGCTCTATCTACCAAGTTTCCATATGCGCTCACACAGATGTTCGCACAAATCACAATGCTGGGGTCCATTTTCTTAGAAATTTGCTCTTGGGGTAACAGTGAGCATTGAGAACATGTAGTTTGTTTGTCTCTCTGCTCAGGTTTTCTATGAAAATGAAAGAATCCTTACCCCACTGCCTAAAGCCACATCTCTCCCTGGTTTCCCTAGTGTCCCATTCTCTAAGGACCCAATGGAAAGGAAACCTGCCCAGTTGGTGTTGCTCAGTCTGTAAGCGTGGACCCGTTAATCCTGAGCTCAAGGGTTCGATTCTTGGTTAGGGCACATGCCCAGGTTTCCGACTTGATCCCTAGCTCAAAGCCTGCAGGAGGCAGCCAACCAATGTTTCTCTCTCAATATTGTTTCTATCTCTGTCCCTCTCCTTTCTTCTCTCTCAAAACCAACAAATACATACTAAAGAAAGAAAGGAAACCCACCTGAAATCGGTCTGTGCTCCCCCGGTTGTCAGCAGATCCTCAGGACAATCTGTGCTGGACCAGCCCCACTGGACGCCATGCAGCTCCGAAGGTGCCTGAGGAAGGGTCACGGGGAGAGCTTGCAGTGCTGGTGGACTATATGCTGGGTCAAGGCCACGTGACATGTGGGCGGTGACCATTAAATTAGCATAATCCCCCAGAAGGAAACAGGGCTTGAAGGGAAGCTCTGTTGTGGGTCCTTAGGGCTTGCAGGCCTTTTCACTTTATATGGACCCACGTGCTCACTATTAGGAAGACATAGCTTCTGTAAGAAAAACAAACGTTTGTGGGTGCACCTGCTGTTTCCTTCACCGCTTAGCCTTGTTGAAAGTGATGCCATGCATGGGAGAGACAGCGTCTGGGAACACACAGAGCTTAGAGAGCTCTGGCAAGAAGTCCACCCACAGTACGTGCAGCCCACGACATGGTCGACCTCCAGAGCTCTTCAGGTTTCCAAGTGAAGCTCCAATTCTATGAAAACCCTCTCTTCTTCCTGGCCTCGCTGCACACCATCTTCCGCCATAGTCTCCTCTGTGCCTGGGCAGCGGACCCTGGGAAATGCACAGGAATGGCGCCCCCAATTTTGACCTAATGCCACTACCTCGTTTTATGCTTTGCCGGGTGACACAACTCACTTTCCCGAGGCATTCCATGTCAGCACACGGACGGCTGTGTCGCCACAGGTGACAGTCTTTTCCTGGGGTGGATGTCCAGGCGCTGGGACTTGTCCCTTTGGTCTCTTACCTTATTGGTTGATGCCTGATACTTTCTTCAGTTTACTCGTCCACTGGCGTCTGCCCATGGAGAGTGTGAGGCACAGGTCTAGGTTTTTACTAGGAGACATTGAGGAAGAGAAACTCAATCCCCTTTGAGCCTTTTTTACTTCACCCCAGGGAGTATTTTGTTTAAAGCAGGTCACCCAGTCCACCCTAGCTGGCGCCAGGTCAGTGGGGCGTGTGTGATTTTGAACTGTGGGCACTCTGGGTAGTTTCCCATCTTATAATTTGCATATGTTTGAACCCCCAGTGACCTTCCCATTTGTCTTTCCTCTGTAATGGATGAATGTGCCTCCCTGGTGACCCTGGCCAGGCCCTGGAAACCTGGCTCCTCCCCTTGGGTCCCTACACCCTGGAGCTCATCCTGGTCACTGAGTCTCCCTGGGGCTGCCTGTCCCTGCTGGTCCTGCCTCTGACCTTAACTCACCTTGACCCACTTTCCAGCTGGACAAGGTGGGACCGCCCACTTTCAGAATCACTAACCCAAGTCAGATTTAACAGTGTCCTGCCTGAAAAATAAGTCCCTTTTACCATGGGAAGTATATGAAAATGCCACGTTCATCTAATTCTTATAATTAATTAATTGTTCAATTTGTTTCTCATGTCTGCAGATGGAATCTATCAGAATTATGAAATTTATCAAAAGTGTTTTCATGTGAAAAATTTTCCCAACTCTGAATGTGTTAACTACCACTTATTTAATGTCACATATTTCAGTTAGGGGTGTTTTACATTTTTTATAAAGACCTTTATAAATTCTTTTCAAATTGGACTTTAAGAAATTGTGCTGTGTATTGTCAGTAATCATTGTTCTAAATCATCTCACATAGGTAGTGCAGTATGTTGGTATAAAATGTCTGATTGGGTGGGCTTCTTACAAAACAGCCAGGTCTCCTGTGCTATATCACCCTCCCCTGGACCCTGAAGTCTGACCTGCATTGCACATCATGTGTCCAGCAGGACATCACACTGATGGACCAGAGGCTCTGACATGAGTCCTCCTGGGAGCCTCAGGGTCCTCTGGGTTCCCATATCTCAGCCCATTGTTGTTCTTGGTGGCTTCTTCTGTGCTCCTGGCCAGCGGGAGGAGGGGGGATGAAGGGAGGAGGGACTGAGTGAGCACCAGTGGATCTGGCCTCCTTTGGTGGAGATGGAAATGTCTGAGTGTTTTCAGGGGGACAGGTGCCTGCTCTGAGATTTACTACCGAGGACATCGCCTTTCCATGGACACCTGACAGGATGTTGAAAATCCAGAGGGGCACAGTCTCAGGATGTCCTTTGCACAAGTTGTTAGAAATAGTGGCTCCTATGCACCTAAGCTGACGAGGGCCCACCTTCTAATGAAAACAAGGACATGAAATCACACACTTTGGTTGGTCTCTGAGAGGTGTTTGCTCAGAATTGCAGCTGAATTCAACTACAGCTGGGAGGAACCTATTCTCGTAGGCAGACCATAGACTTAATTCCTCATCTTCCTCAGATGTGGTTAACATTTCCCCACCCAGCCTCTACAGTGAAATCACCTGGGGAGAGATTACAGATTCTACTTATTACTTGGTCTCAGTGAGGCCCGTGGTTTGAGGACGGTGCTTGTTGGGAAGTGCACAGGTCAGCACGTTGATGTCTAGGTTCAATAAGGGTGTTTGTTGAAGAACAACATTTTCTTTTTTAATATATTTTATTGAGTTTTTACAGAGAGGAAGGGATAGAGAGTTTGAAACATCGATGAGAGAGAAACATTGATCAGCTGCCTCTTGCACACTCCCTACTGGTGATGTGCCTGCAGCCAAGGTACCTGCCCTTGACCGGAATCAAACCTGGGACCCTTAAGTCCGAAGGCTGACGCTCTATCCACTGAGCCAAACTGGCTAGGGAAGTGGTCGGCAAACTCATTAGTCAACAGAGCCAAATATCAACAGTAAAATGATTGAAATTTCTTTAGAGAGCTGAAAACCAACTTCTGTGCACGGGCCACGAAGTTTCAATCACACTGTACGTGTGCGCTCGCAAGAGTATTTTGTGGCAGAGCCACACTCAAGGGGCCAAAGAGCTGCATGTGGCTTGCGAGCCGCAGTTTGCCAACCACTGGGTTAGGGCAAAGGACAACATTTTCATCTCTAGGAACAACCTATTCTGCCTACGAGAATAGGTTCCTCCCAGCTGTAGTTGAATTCAGCTGCAATTCTGAGCAAACACCTCTCAGAGACCAAAGTGTGTGATTTCATGTCCTTGTTTTCATTAGAAGGTGGGCCCTCGTCAGCTTAGGTGCATAGGAGCCACTATTTCTAATAACTTGTGGGAAAATCCTTTCATTTTGCTTGGGCAAGCAAATTTTCTTAATTATTTAAAAAGCAGCTTAAGGAGTGGCTAATAGGATTATTGCAGCTTTATTTACTGGGCTGCTCCTTGGGGTGGGGGTGGGGGGAAACAGCTTAGGCCCAATCTGAGGTTAGTGGTGGGTGCAAAAATACTGATTTAACTAAGATATAGAGTGTGCTTGGAGACTTTCCGTCTACCCCTCCACCGACACCATGTAGCTCAATCAGAGCTTTCAGAACAAAAATCAGGAGCTTTCTGGGTCCATGTGGACAGCATTCTGTCTCATGTCCTCATGTTGCAGAGCCATAGGCAGAGGTACCAGCAAGACTGTAGGTGAGATGCCTTTGATATGCCCCCATGACCTTGCCTGAGCAGGCTCATGTCACTCGGAGACACCTGGCCCATGGGGCTGAAGACCAGAGTTCTGTCAGCATCAGGGCTTGGAAGGAGACCAGCGTGTTGGAGGGAAAATAGAGGAATGGACTTGAGGTGTGGGAAAGGAGCCATTGGGAAAAGGGCTGTGTGAACCTGAGGCCTGGTTCTCTCCCCACCACCCAAGAAGTACAGTGTTGAATGTATGTGTTCAAAACTTCAAAAGGAAAACTAGAACACCAATATTCAGCTTTTTTAAGCAACAGATTTTATTGTTCAAAAAGCAGCCAGCATTGCTATATTTAAAGTTGAATTTCTTACAAAATTCCACATTGAATGTTTCCAGATCACGTTAGCCTCCTACATTTGATGCCACAAGTTTTATTAACAATTTTTATTTCCTCAAAAAAATCAATTATTTGCTGAGTTGTGTCTTGGAGAATTCTTTAACAAGTTTTCCCACACACAGACACACATTAGCACATATACTCTTATTTTCTGATATGAAATTTAACTAAGTTTTCCCCTGCTTTGATTTTAGGATTGCTATCTACTTGGTGTGGAAAAGTTAAGGTTGACTAAAAAATAATCACTTGCTTTCTTGACATAGTGTGTTTTGTACTGTATGAATGCTCACATTTATCACGAGTGTTGCTTTATGAATAAAAGGTTTCTTGTGATTTTACCCTGAATAACTCCACTAGAGTGAATGATCTGTAAAGAAATGTTTGGGTTTCCTCAAGAGGGTCCATGTTCTGATTTCCTGTTTTAGTGTTTAGTTTTCACTGAGTTGGATGTGCACACAAAATCTGATAGTTGGCTGAATGTTTGTCAATAGTGATCACAGTCTTAGGGTTTCTTCTGGTGAAATTTATTCCTTTTACCAATAATTATAAATGAAGCCTTATGCATTCTCCTCTAAACAATATGTCAAGTGTCTTCAAAGTTCAGAGCTGTTGCACAGGACATATAAATTAGCCTGTTTACAATGTGAGTTGTCATGTTATCTGAGATCAGGCCAATGATTAAAGGCTTACACAAAGATACCATACACATGGACCCACTCACATATTAAAGGTCTTTCTGGCCAAGGAGTTTGGTGATACATAGATTTTTCCACATTGCTTACTGAGGGTTTCTTTCATGTGTGAATGTGCTAGTGTGTTTAAATGATAAAGCTATGATTGATGTTCTTCCACATTTATTACATGTGCAATGCCATCTCATGTGCAGTCAGGTCAGACTATCCACTGAAGTCTTTAATGATTTTCTCCCCTGTGTTGGGTTCCCTCATGTCTTCTAAGGGAAGAACAGTGACTGAAGGCTTTGCCACATAGCCGACATGCATAAGGCTGTTCTCCAGTATGGGTTCTCTGGTGTCTTGTGAGATTAGCATGTTGACTGAAGGCATTCCCACACTGACCACATTCATATGGTTTCTCTCTGGTGTGCGTTCTGTTGTGACGTGTTAACTCAGAACTTTGACTGAAAGCCTTCCCACATATGGAACATACATGTGGTTTCTTCCCGCTGTGAATTTTCTTGTGCTGGCTAAGGCCAGAACTTTGATTAAAGGATTTCCCACACTGATGACATTTATACAGTTTCTCCCCAGGATGGATTCTCTCATGTTTTTTAAGGTAAGATCTTTGACTGAAAGCTTTGTCACATAGGGGACATTCATATGGTTTCTCTCCTGTGTGAACTGCCTCATGCTGTCTAAGGTAAGAACTCCGACTGAAGGCTTTCCCACACTCACCACACTCATAAGGCTTTTCTCCAGTGTGCATTCGATTGTGGTTTCTAAGGTCAGATTTTTGCAAAAAGCCTTTCCCACATACATTACATTTAAATGGTTTCTCTCCACTGTGCGTCATCTTGTGTCGTCTGAGGCTGAAGACATTACTAAAGGCTTTCCCACATTTACATATATTACCTCTGGTGTGACTTTCATTGTGTCTACTAAGGCATGACTCTTCTCTAGGTGACTTTCCACACTGTTGGCTGACATAAGGTTCCTTTCCTATATGAATTAAAGAATGTTGACTCACAGCTGATCTATGAGTAAATTCATCACTCAAATCAGTACTTTCAATAGGATCCTCTTGAGTGTGAGATTCCTGTTGTGTGGAAGGAGATGAAAAGGTGTCAATGGTTTGCCCACATACATCCATACAATTATTTTCTACATATCAATTCTAGCATATTAGAAAAACTCTCTGGTGAAAATGTGTTACATGTTAGTTGCATACATACATATGTTACATGACACTCTGGCAGGCACAAAGATTTTCTCTTTTTTTGGTATCTCCATCAGAAAGTTATTACATAAATTTGGAAGTCTTTAGTGTGTTTCAACAAGTGGATAATCAGCAAATATTATTGTCTTTTTTGTTCAAGATATTGCTTTGGCTCATGTTAGTTGCTTCACCAATTTCAAACTATCCAAAAGTTTCTTGGAAAGAGCTTAATTCCAAGTTAACTACATAATTGCATTCAGGTGGTTGTGCTCATGACTAACTTATCTCATTGCCACATATTCAATTTGGATGATTAGTTTCACACCTATGAGCCTTACCATTGGCATGGTGGAGGATATGCCTTTCTTGCTGATCTGCTGCATTAATATCATCTCTGGTTTTTTAAGAGGATCTCTCATGCCTGAAGGGATTAAAAAATAAAATTTGTTACAATGTCATTAGCAGAATGAGTATGGATAAATGCACCAGGATCAATATATGTATGTGTTTAAACCTGGCACTGCATTAGAGAAAGTGTGTCCAATGAAATATTTTAGGTAGTGCAAACAATGTAAAGTTAATTGAAATTTAGGGGAAAATAATATCAGGATTGAAACATGAAAAGCAGGAAGTGGTGAAGAGACGATGGGTCAGCCTATGGTGGTCAAACCTGAAAAGGTTTGGACAAGAATCTGGACAAGAATCACTATGGCAAAGTCCAACTGCAAGAAGTACACAATTATATTTTCCAGAAGGAAAAGAAAAATGCAGGTAGGACACATCCCTTCTCATTACTATATGCAAGAAATAACATCAGGAATCTTCCCCGGTGTCCTCCCTTGGATTTTGGAATGTGTAACTCAAATCCAAGCCTTCACCTGATAGTCTAAGGATGTACTCAGTCACCAAGAGGCACCTCTTCACACTGAAGCCCCCACCCCTGCTGCTCACCTGCTGTCTGGCCTTGGAGAAATCCAGTCCCTTCACTCCTCAGCTTTCCTTGCTCCAGCTGGAAAATCACACCCGAGTTGCAGATTCGATACCCTGTTTGTGGAAGAAAGGTAAATGGATTACGAGTCCTGTGCAAAGTAACCATTGCAGTTACCAAGTCTAAGACAGATTACCGATGAGGAATACAGAGGTGAATGAAGGCGGGTCCTGGCAACAACACTTTCTCTAGAGAAAGCATTGCAGGTCCCGCACCAAACCAGGAAGAAACACAGACATGTGGTCAAAGCAGGAAATACTGATTGATACTTATTTCCATGATCAAGTTCAGTTTTCTCAAATGTGAGAGGTTAATGTCCATAGTGGGTTCAATATTATTTTCATACAGAACCCAATAAACATAATTTCCATAATAGTAGTCAAAATGTTATTACTTTCAATACTCTGCTCTTAAGTCTCCAAATACACTAGAACATAATAAGTATTTTAAAGTATTTGATCAATCACGTATAGATTAACGATATCCATTGATTTCTCTTCTATAATCTGAGTGTTGGAGACAGAGTTGTAAAATGATAGGAAGTCAAGATGACATTCTAATGTGGAGATGAAAACAAAATGTAAAAAAAAACACACGTCTAAGCAGATATGACGGTTATGAGAGAATTGGGGCAGTGCCTGGAGCAAGATAGTAGCAGCTGTTCTATGCCTGAAGGAATGGACACTTACATACATAAATACACTTACCGTCTTTCATATACAAACACACATCTGTACTCACATACATACACATACATGTTTTAAGACTCACCCATAGAGACCAGGTCATTGATGTTCTCCAGCACCACATCTCTATACAGCTTCTTCTGGGGTGTGTCCAGCAGGGCCCACTCTTCCTGGGTGAAGTCAACAGCTATATCCTTGAAGGTCACTGATTCCTGAAACATTATGGACATTCCATGTTAAATGGAGCACTTCCTGCCAGTGTGCGGAGGAGGAGGGTTGGGATGACAGCATTGAGGAATGATGGGGAGCTGGGTGTATGGAAAGATTAGCCTGTTTTGGGGGTTCTACTCAGGTCACTGTCAGTGCAGAGCTGGTGTCTGCCTTTCAAACACATTCATAGAAACAGGCAAGGTATGAATTCATATTCTGCTTTGTGAATAGAGATGAAAAGATGTAAATGGTTTGCCCACATACACCCATACATTTCTTTCTCACATATCAGTTCTAGAATATCAGTCAGTAATTGTCTCCGGTGAAAATACGTCAAGCATACACATGTTCTGTGACTCCCTGGCAAGCACAAATATTCTCTCTTTTTAGCATCACAATCAGAGAGTTATTAGATAAATTTGGAAGATTATAGTACGTTTCAACAAGTAGGTAATGAACTGATTTTATGATATTGTCTCTGTTTAATACTCAGATAATTGTTTTAGCTCTTCTAATTTCTTCCCTGATTTCAAACTATCAAAAAGTTTTTGCTTGGAAAAAGCTTAATCCCAGGTTAACTACATAATTCCATTCAGGCAGTTGTGTGCATGACTAACTTATCTCATCGCCACATATTCAATTTGGATGATTAGTTTCACACCTATGAGCCTTACCATTGGCATGGTGGGGGACATGCCCTTCTTGCCGATCTGCTGCATTAATATCATCTCTGGTTTTTTAAGGGGATCTCTCATGCCTAAAGGGATTGAAAAAGTATAACTTGTTACAACGGCTTTAGTGGGAGAAAAAAATATACATATGCACCAAGATCAATATATGTATGTTTTCAAACCTGGCACTTCGTTATAGAAAACATATCCAAAGAAATAGTACAAGCAATGTAAACTTAATTGAAAATTAGGGAAAAATAAAATGGAGATTAAGACATGAAAAGCCGGAAGTGGTGCAGAGATGTTGGGTCTGCCTATGGTGGTAAAACCTTAAAAGGGATTATCTCGGCAGGAATCACTATGGCAAAGTCCAACTGCAAGAAGTACACGTTGATTCTTTCCCCTAAAATGGAAAGAAAACTGGAGGAAGGACACCTGCCTTGTGATATGCAAGACATGATAAGATGAGGAGTCTTCCCTGGTGGCCCCCCTTGGATTTTGGAATGTGTAACTCACTTCCTAAAGCTGTCACTTGATAGTCTAAGGATGCACTCAGTCACTGACAGGCACCTTCTCACACTGAAGCCCCAACCCCTGCTGCTCACCTGCCGTCTGGCCTTGGGGAAACCCAGCCCCTTTACTCCTCAGCTCTTCTCCTGGCTTCAGCTGGAAAGTCACACCTGAGTTGCAGATCCGATACCCTGTTTGTGGAAGAAAGGTACATGGATTTCCAGTCCTGTGCAAATTAACCATTGCTATTACCAAGTTAAACCAGGTTACTGAGGAGGAACAAAGAGGGATTGAAGGACAGTCTTGGTAACAACATATTCTACAGAGAAAACACTGAAGGCCCTTCACCCAACCTGGAGAAAATACAGACTGCTGGCAAAACCAGAGCAGACTGCTAGATGAATATACCCATGATCAAGTTCAAAGTCTGAAGTCAGAATACTTAGTTTTCTCAAAATGTGAGAGGTTAATGGCTCCAGAGTGGGTTCAATATTATTTTCAAACCAAACCCCATCAACATAATTTCCATAAGAGTAATCAAAATGATCATATTTTCAATAATCTGCCCTTACTTTTCCAAATACACTCAACATATTTTTAAGTATTTGGTAAATCAATTATGGGTGAACAATATCCATTGATTTCTATAATCTGAGTGTTGGAGACAGAGTTGCAAAATGATATAAAGTTGTGGTCAAGATGACATTCTAGTGTGGAGATGAAAACAAAATGTAAAAAAAAAAAATCTTTCAAGCACTTATGTGAGTTATGAGTCAGGGCAGTGCCTGGAGTGGAATAGTGGCCGCTGTTCTATGTACCTGCTCAATGTACGAAGGAATGGAAACTTACATATATGAATACTTTCACACACATACAAACATACATACAAGTTTCAAGACTCACCCACAGAGACCAGGTGACTGATGTTCTCCAGCACCACATCTCTGTACAGCTTCTTCTTGGGTGTGTCCAGCAGGGCCCACTCTTCCTGGGTGAAGTCAACAGCTATATCCTTGAAGGTCACTGATTCCTGAAACATCATGGACATTCCAGGTTAAACAGAGCACTTCCTGCCAATGTGCGGAGGAGGAGGGTTGGGATGACAGCATTGAGGAATGATGAGGAGCTGGGTGTATGGAAAGATCAGTATGTGTTTGGGGTTCCACTCAGGTCACTGTGAATGCTGAGCTGCTATCTGCCTATCAGACACATTTTTAGAAGCATACACACTCTGAATTCATAATAATTTGTTATAAAGAAACATCACCTGTTGGTGTGGTTTTACACAGCCTGAGAGTTTTTCAGTAACTTGATCATTAGAATTTCTGGACAGGTGATTATAAAATACTCACTTATAAATTCATAACACAAACTCTCTTTTCCATTAATTTCAAGTAAATCCATAAATTCATCACAACACAACAATGCCCATGTTGTGATACATTTGTGACATGACCATTGGTTGAAACATGTTCCTAGAGGAACTTTTGTTTCCTCATGTATAAACCGGTGTCATTACTTATGAATGTTGAGACATTTAATGTCCTAATGTATGAAATGTTTCTTGTCTAGCAAACCTGCATGAAATACTAGACATTACTCAGAACTGAGCAGGTTTATACAGAACTTGGTACCAGTAGACGTTTTCTGTTTTATTTCTACAGAACTCAGGTGTTCAGAACAAACAACAGCTCAGATGGTCAGCAGCACAAGCCAGGGCTGTGAGGGGCTGTGTTGAAGGCCAGTCCTAGCCTGACCATCCTGTGGGATGAGGCCTCCCATTCTCGACTTTGTCTGGGACCTCATAACCAGTGATTACTATTTTCCTGGTAGCTTTATCTTGTCTTGTTCTACAGGATAACAGAAGCCTTATTATTTGGTTCAGTCTATGTAGTTTCCCAAAGATTTACCAAGGACCCAGCTGTTACTCTACCTACTGTATCCCTTCTCCTTCATGGGTGCCACAATTAACGAAATCCTACTCCCTGCCCATTAATTTCTAAGAGGTAAAAGTGGGATTGGGGGGTAAGAGAAGGAATTGTAATTTTTGTTACACATTTTATAAATTTTCAAAAGTGCAAATGCGTTATCATCGTCAGTCCTAAAATTGGGGAAAATAAAATAATTTATCTATCGTGCTAAACCTTTGTCTTGCTCCTCTCCACACTGAGCAACCCTCACCTCGGCTCTTGCAACACTGGATTAATTGTGCTCATGTGCTCACACAGGTGCCCCCACAATGGACTATTATGTTCTGCTCTTCGTGGGCCTCTGTCGCTTGCAAACATCATCACCCTAAGCTCATTTCAACCAAAGACACGGTTGTGGATTGGATTGAAGAAAACCTCTCTGATCTTTTCTGTAAACAAGCAAGGCTAATGTAGCCTGTCATAAATCTGTGTAATGTTGAGAAGGAGATTCCCTACTGATGAGTTCCTGACCCCTGATATCTATCCTATTATTCTCAAACCTAGTTGGAACTCAGATGCCTGAACACCACCTTGGTTATACTTAAGACACACATGCCATTAGGAAACACTTGTCCATCTAATGGCCTTGGGATGTAATTTCCATAGAAAGACATATTCTCTACTCACCTGTTGCTGCATGGTCAATGATTCAGTTGCCAGGTGTCTTTCTCTGGGTTTTCACCCACAGTCCAAGCACTAAGCAAGCAAAGCTGGGGACAGAGAAAGAAGCCATGAGACTCCAGTCTTGTGCACAATTTCCAGTCCCACCTGTCAGAAAGGCCCAGTGGTCACCTGGGTATGTTCCCTACTCCCAGCCTAACAAACTGAAACCAGTGTTGAACTCTCAGAATAACATGCCCAGATCTCTGCTCTTCAGGGTTAATTGTAATAGGGCTGTAGCTGTGGTTGCTATAAAGAAGGTCAAATTACAGATATCTTACAGAAAGGAACAAGATACATATTGA
The DNA here is from genome assembly GCF_963455305.1 of Plecotus auritus. Lineage (NCBI taxonomy): Eukaryota > Metazoa > Chordata > Mammalia > Chiroptera > Vespertilionidae > Plecotus > Plecotus auritus. The sequence continues at coordinate 2,942,533 of NC_137772.1, forward strand.
GTGTGCTATGTTAATGAGCCTATGGCATCTACAATTATTCAAGTCCCTCCCTGAATCCAAAGTGTATAGATCCCTGACTCATGCCATATGTAGGCATTGCTTTCCACCTGCAGGTAAGCACTGTGGAATTTCTTAGGTGTCATTATTATTGCCTTATGCATCTGCATGGTTCTCCAAGCAGTCAAGCCCTTAAAATCTCCACCATCAGAAAGTAGCAGGAGGACGTACATGAGTCACAGAGTTAATGTCATGTACTGCCTCAGTTCTCTAGGTCAAGGGAGCTCAGAGAGTAAAGAATGACTGGGCTTGATGAGGAAATCTACTTGGTTCCTCTGGCAACTGGTTAAGTGGTAGTTGAGACCCTCAAATCCAATTCTGTACTTATCTTCCTTAGCTAATGCCTATGTATTTGTGTATGACAGAAAAGATTTATAAACTATAATTTCTCCCCTAATGCATCAATCATAAATGTATTTTATGGACAAATAATGAAAACTGATCATAAACAAAGAACAATTAATTCACACATTTCTACTTGAGACCCAGGGGAAAAAGTTAAATTGGGATTAAATGTGATGGTGTACTTACAGGTTTACATATTTGCTTACTTTATTTCCACAATAGTCATGCTAATTATAGTTTATTTACATATTTAAAAATGTCAAAATCTTTAGTGACATGACAAAGTTCTACAACTAGAAAATGGAACAGCTGTCCTTTAATTTTACTGTTTGAGTCCTGGGCTCCAATTACTTTAGGGCAGTGGTCGGCAAACTCATTAGTCAACAGAGCCAAATATCAACAGTACAACAATTGAAATTTCTTTTGAGAGCCAAATTTTTTAAACTTCTTCTAACATCACTTCTTCAAAATAGACTCGCCCAGGCCATGGTATTTTGTGGAAGAGCAACACTCAAGGGGCCAAAGAGCCACATGTGGCTCGCGAGCCGCAGTTTGCCGACCACGGCTTTAGGGTAACACAGCACAGATAGGTCTGACCTGCAATAGTGCCTCAGGGCCCTCCCTAGGCCCTCCCTAATCACCTCATTTATAATTTCTCAGAGGGAAGACTGGGGAGGGTGGGTGGGAGGAGCTCAACCAAAAACTTGTATGTATCTATGCATAACCCATAGACACAGACAGTAGAGTAGTGAAGGCCTGGGGTGGGGGAAGGGCGACTCAGAAGAGGTCAATGGGGGAAAAAGGGGGATATATGCAATACTTTCAACAATAAAGATTAAAAAAAATAACAAAAGTCACAATTCCATTGAAATCCAAAGGTGAAGAATCATTTGGATATCATTATACAAACCGGAGGAAAATATGGGGTGATATTCACTCACCCAAATGAGGTATTGGAGAATGCCTGGAAAGAATCTAGCCATGACTCTCAATATGAGAGCCCAGGAGACTCTTTTTCAAATATTGCAAAACAAGAGATAGACTTAGAGAAGACCTTTGTAATCATACCCAGCAGGCAATGTGACCATAATTCAATGGTTACATAGAGACAGTGCCAGAAACTTGGGAGGATGCATATTACCAGAAGGAAATCAAAGCAAACCTATTCCATGGTGGACTCCAGTGTGGAGGTATTTGAAACTATCTGCGGGAATGGAATTAAATTTATTTTAAGACCATTGCTACAGTAACAATCTTTAGAAGAACTAACAAAACATACATAATAGTTCTAAACTATTCATTAGTTCCTGCAAATATACAGACCATCTTCCCCCTAAACCAGGGAGAGGGACACGTGTCCTGGTGACGTCAGGATGAGTGATGGCACCGCAGGTCCTCTGTCCTCCAGATCTCTTAAAGAGCCAGCTGGGAGGAGGCATTTTACTTCCTCAACATGTCTTAATATTTCAAGAGCGTTGCTAGCCATTAAGGGGCAGGCCTTAAATTTTCCAGCCATCGCAGAATTATTTGGACACAGCTGCTTAGTTCTGGCATGCAGCTTTCCGGACCTCTGTCCCTGCACACCAAAATCATATTCTTCATCCAATATATCTGGCATCTATAACCACTCCCCTGAACTTTCCTTCTCTTTTCATTCAGAACTATGGAAAAATGACCACATGGAAGTGAGCTCTCTCCAATTTCCTCTCTAAGGTTGGCTACGCCCTACTCCAGGTGCTAAGGATCAAGCCCTCAAACACAACTGAAATAGTGTTGCCTCTCACCTCTTACAATTGAGTAATACTTAAGACAGGAAGGCAAAGACAAACCACAGAGGGCAACGAATCCAAACAAATGGACATCAAATTACTACTGAAAGTGAAAAAATATATAATCTCAGTCTGGATTACAAATCAAAGCTCATCCTTTGGTGACTCTCAACATCCAATATAACCAACACAGTTCAGCCATGTGGGAACTAGAATTAGGTTTACAATTATTCTAGAATTTTGTACATGAAAGCACAATAGGAGATCTATTTATTTTAAAATATGTTTTTGTTTATTTGAAAGAGAGGAAGGCAGAGAAAGAGAGGGATAGAAACATCATTGATGAACGTGACTCATTGTTTGGCTGCCTCCTGCATGAGCCATACTTTGGATTGAACTGGTAACTCTTGCATGTGCCCTATCCAGGAATCAAACTGTGACCTTCTGGTTCATGGGTCCATGCTCAACCACTGAGCCACTCCAGCTGGGCAGAAGATCTACTTTTTAAAGCATATTGGGCCTTGCATGCAAATGGTTTGTGTGCCAGGATGAAGGAAAATCACACTAAAAAAGTAATATTCAACAGTCTCATAAACAATGAACCAAAACCAGAAAATAATGACAATCATAGATGACATAATCTGTCAACTGAAAGTTAATGGGTAAATTTTTTCTTCTAAAGAATTTTGGGCCCTAGCTGGTTTGGCTCAGTGGATAGAGCCTCAGCCTGTGGACTGAAGGGTCCCTGGTTCAATTCCTGTCAAGGGCACATGCCTGGGGTGTGGGCTTAATCGCATTGGGAGGCATGCAGGAGGCAGCCAATCAATGATACTCTTTCATCATTGATGTTTCTATCTCTCTCACCCTCTTCCTTCCTTTCTGAAATCAATAAAAATATATTAAAAATAATTTTGGCACAAAAACCTCAAACATACAATGAAAATGGCATAGAAATACAGTTATCTTATGCATAAGCACAAATGGAACAAAGCGAAAGCAATATTCAGGAACAATTACTTGCCTTAAATATGTTAATTTTTTAAAAACATATTTTATTGATTTTTCACAGAGAGGAAGGAAGATAGAGAGCCAGAAACATCGATGAGAGAGAAACATCGATCAGCTGCCTCCTGCACACCTCCCACAGGGGATGTGCCCGCAACCAAGTTACGTGCCCTTGACCAGAATCGAACCCGGGACCTCTCAGTCCGCAGGCTGACGCTCTATCCACTGAGCCAAACCGGTTTCGGCTAAATATGTTAATTTTTAAATGATTTAAATAAATATAAGCACCTATCTCAAGACATTTGAGAAACAAAATGAAAAATGTCACATGATGAAACACACGAAATGAAATTAATTCAGAGAAGCAGAAAATGAAGCATGTACATCCATAAAGAGAACAAAAACCTAAGATATAGATAAAAGTGCCAATAGCACTTTCTGAGGGAAGGAAATGCCCTAAAGCAGCGGTTGCAAACTGGGGTCCTCGGACTACTGGTGGTCCGTGAGGTCCGAAAGGTTGGCGACCGCTGCCCTATAGCATGTGGCTGACTGTCACTGCCAGGCTCTCTTGATTATAGAACACTGGGCCTTTGGCCAGTGCTATCGGGGGTCTGAAGCTTAGCTATTTCATTTCGTTAATTTAAATCTTGCACTCCAATGCAGCTGGCAAGTACCATGTTGGGTAGCAAGATCTAGGATCTTGGGGTAAGCATTCAAAATTGCAAGTAGATTCAACACAAAAGTGAAAAAGAAGCACAAACTGTCAACTATCAGAACTGAAGAAGTGAATGAATATTGACCCAATAAAATTTGAAGATCCTGAGAAGCTTCTTTAATATGACATGTAATTTTAAGGGAATGTGGCCAGCTTACATTGTAGTGTTTAGAGAACTCACCAGATGCAAAACTGGAGGAGATGGTGGAGCCAAATGGATGCTGAGGCTAGTTCCACAAAGCAGCCAATCCTCTTCTTCCAATGTCTCGAAACCTTCAGTTCCCTCGTCTAGTGGCAAATAGATTCTTTTGCTATCTGACTCCCTTTTATCCTGGGAAGACAGCAAATCCTATCAGTGCTAGGTTCTTAGGACACACCCTGATCCAGGAAATAACAATGAACGTAAACTGGATTACAGTCTGTTGGTCACACCCTGTTCAATGTGATTGGATTTTCCACACTAATACCCAGTTACAATTCTCCTATAATGATGTAAAAAAGGACCGTGTGAAAGTATGTTAGCTCCATCCACTCCTTTATTCACTGATAGGTCTTTCTGAGTGCATTCTATGTACAGGGGACATTCTCTGTCTTGGAACTCAAGCAGGCCATTGGACACGATGGTATGCTACCTACCTTGGGCTGGAGTTTTCTGTGGGACCTGCAGATATAAAGATAAAAGGAAAGATGGAAAAATCTGAGATACCAATAAAGAGCTGACCTGAAATATATTACTGGTATAAAAAGAAGTCACAATGTGACATATTTTGCAGAATTTTATTAATTGCAAACAAAAACAGTAAATCAGAAATTTAATATAACATTTCATAAACAAAAAGGGCAAAGTCATGAGAAGAGTCCTCTAAGGTAAGAACAATGACTGGAGGTCTTCCCACAGAGCTGATGTGCTGTTCTCCAGTGTGGGTTCTCTGGTGTCTTATTAGGTTAGCATGCTGACTAAAGGCAACCCCACACTGACCACATTCATATGGTTCTCTCTAGTGTGTACTCTGTTGTAACGTGTAAGTTCAGACCTTTGACTGAAAGCCTTCCCACACATGGGACATACATGTTTTTCTCCCCCGTGTGGATTCTATGGTGCTGGCTAAGGCCAGAGTTTTCACTAATGACACTCATAACCTTTCTTCCCTGGATGGACTCTCTCCTGTTTTTCTAAGGTAAGATCTTTGATTGAAAGCTTTGTCACACAGCGGACATTCATAAGGTTTCTCTCCTGTGTGGATGGCCTCATGCTGTCTAAGGAAAAACCATGACTGAAGGCTTTCCCACACTCATAAGGCTTCTCTCCAGTGTGCATTGGATTGTGGTTTCTAAGCTCAGATCTTTGCAAAAAGCCTTCCCCACATGGATGACATTCACATGGTTTCTCTCTAGGGTGAGTCATGTTCTGCCATCTGAGGTTGAAAGCATGACTGAAGGGTTTCCCATGGTCACATGTTTTTCCTGTGGTGTGAATGTCATTGTGTCTACTAAGGCATTCCTATACTCTAGGCGACTTTCCACGGATCTTCAGTTGGAAACCTGAAGAGCTCTGGTGGTCGACCATGTTGTGGGCTGCACACACTGTGGGTGGACTTTATGCCAGAGCTCTCTACGCTCTGTGTATTCCCAGACTCTTTCTCTCCCATGCATGGCATCACTTTCAACAAGGCAAAGCTTTGAAGGAAACTGCAGGCATATCCACAAATATTTGTTTTTCTTAAAGAAGGTACATCAATGTCACGTGTAAATGACTGAAAACACTAAAGGACCCAAAATAGTAAATCCCTTTCAGCCCTGTGTACCTCCACGAGATTACGCTAATTGGATTGTCTCCACCCACTTGGGAATTCCCATCAAACCAGTCGATCACTGGAGATTCTGCCAGTCTCCCTAAGACAGGCACCTTGGAAGCAGCAGCGGACCCAGGGGAGCTGGTCAACCACCACTGTTCTGAGGATCTGCTCACGGACTGAAGAGCTAAGCGGGATTTCGGGTGGGTTTCCTTCCTTTTCCTTTTCCTAAAAGTAGATTTTATTGTTTTTAGAGAGAGAGGGAGGGAGAGGGATAGATCCAGAAACATTGATGACGGAGAAATATCTATTGGCCGCCTCCTTCTGGGGATGGAGCCCCCAACACGGGTATGTGCCAGGACAGGGAATCTAACAGGTGACCTCTTGGTTCCTGGCTGGATGCTCCACGACTGAGCGACACCTGCTTGGCGGGTTTCATTTCAGTTGTGTCCTTTCATTCGGATTTTCCATGACAGAGACAAGACAGTAAAAAAAAACTTAGGAGTGATTGGACTTCAGGCAGTGGGTCAGCATTCCTTCCTTATCACAGTTAATCCTGTACAGACATGGCCAAATTGCATCTTCTCCATGCTCATTATTACGCCAGGTGTAAATTAAAAAAAAAAAAAAAAGTACCGAAGCATTGTAATTTGTGGGAGTTGGTCAGTAAGCAGTAATGGGAAGTTTGTAGATTGAGCTAAGGGCCCTTCAATATTTGATTTATTTAGACTTAATTCAAATATATTCATTTCACATTTGCTAAAAACTAGATTATAGGCAACTGAACATAGAATTATTTAAACAATATAAGATAAAGAAAACAAACACAAAAACAGTCCAGAATCTCATTTGTGACACTTTTAGACTAGCAGAGGAGAACATATTTTCATCTGGGTGAATTTGTATTTGAAATTTGTCTCCTGTCCAATGGGAACTTTGAATTTCTTAGAGGGGAGCATATTTTACTTTGATTTTCTAGTAAATCTTCCACAATATGCAATGCTTTGATGATGGTGTAAGCCCCAAGAAATACTGTCTTTCTCTGTCCTACTAGGACACAGAGGGTAGAACGAATCCCAGTCTCCTCTTTGAAATCCCTCCTTTGTGCATGCACATCCAATTCACCAGGTGAGTCTCAGCTGTGTCCCCTTAGAGTCCTGTCCTGGGGACAGGCAATCATGAGAGGACAGACAAAGGACTCAGAAGGAGGGATCACAGGGCAGACAGATGTGTTTCCTGAGGTCCTGAGGTCTCCTCAGCAGATTTGAAGCCGATGGTGCCAGAGGAGCTAGCACTGTGTGGGATTTTGAAACGTATCTCTTTTCTTTTTCCTCAGGAGATTCACAAGTCCATAGCTGAGACAAAAAGACGTGAAGGTTGCAGGTGGTGTAGCAGAAGGCAGGTAGTGACCCAGAACGTGCGCCCTCAGACCCTTATAGCCCAGAAAGGGAAGCAGCCACAGAGGGCCCCAGCGGCACACAAGGCTCCCCCACCAGAGGAGGAGCATCCCGGGGTGAGTAGCAGCCTGGCTCTGTGGGGACCCTGGGCAAGTGGTGGCCTGGATGACAGAGACAGGGTTTGGACAAGGCAAGTTCTGTGTCCATAAGTGGGGTGTCCTGTGACATGCACTGGACCCCTAACCTAGGACATCCTCACCTATCTGACTGGTCCCTTTGGGTTTGTAGGAACAACCTCACTTCTTAATAGCGTCTGATGCAGCCTGCTTTTTTGACCATAACTTTCCATTTGGTTCTATATGTTAAGGCTCATCCCTTCTGTCCTTTCTCCTATGTTACTTCCACACTAACCTGGGCTTTGGGATCCACCCTAATTCCTTAAACAATGGCTACCTGGTGAGCCCTCCCTGGTGTGACCCATATTCGACCTCCATCAAGCTGTCCCATTGTTCCTCTTTTAAATGTGCCTGTGTTTTGAGCTGACTCTCTGACCTCCTTCTCTCCTCCAGGTAAGATGTTGGAAACATGGGGCCTTTGGCCATAAGGCAAGCAGCCTCAGGTGTCCCATGAGGCATTGGAGTGGGACCCTAGCTTCGCATGCCCTGGGCTCCAATGAGGTGAAGGAGAGCCGGAGTCCTTGGACTCCCAGGGACCTGTGGAATCGAGGGCCCTTCAACAAGGCTGCTTGGTTGACCCAGCAGAGAAATCGGTAAGTATCATGAGACAGTGAAGCCAAACTTTGTGGAAAATCTCTGGAGCCTGCACCCCTTACCTCTCCACCATTTGCATTGCCACCTCCAAGCAAAGACAGGGACCAGGCAAGATTGAGAAACCTCCCCGTAGCCTCAAGGGGTCACACTCAGAGTTTACTTTCCTCCCTGAGAGTCACAGAGGGTGAATGGTGTTGGGGGTGGGGTGAGACATGTTGGATCTCTGCCAAGGACAGGCAGAGAGACAATGGAGGGAAAGGAAAGTCCTTTGTGAAAAATCCTTGAGTGCTCCCAGGAAGGGGGAGAATCTGAGATGATCAAGGGCAAGTCTAGTAAATGGATGGGCCTCACTCCCTGGATCACCCAGACACAGGGAAAGAGTCTGGGCCATGGAAAGGCTGGTTTCATTGGGGACAGGAAATGGAGGGACTCATATACTATGTTTTGTCCGGCAGGCATGAAGAACAGAGACAGGCTCTGTGCCAGAGATTACCCAGGAGAGCCCCAGGAGGGCCCCAGCACAACTGGAAGGACAAGACAGAATCCTGTGACTACGTGAGGGTGAGTGTCCCCAGGTTCTTGGCTTTGTATTGCATCAGGGTCACAAACTTCCCCTGGGACTCAGAGAACACTCACTCCCTAGTGAGAGTCCTGTGCAGCCTGTTTTGTGTCCAAGTCTTTGCATGTGGGTCTATGTTTGCATGCTGAGAAGTGTATGCCTTCTCCCCATGTTCCTTCCCAACTAATATGGGCTTTGGCATGCACCACAACATCTTAGTAACAGGCACCAGGTGAGCCCTGTGTTTATGTCAGTCTCTGTAACCCATATTGCACCTCCTTAAATCTGTCCCCCTCTTTCCTTTCAAATGTGTCCCTGCTTTGGTCTGACTCACTGACCTCCTTTTCTCCCTGCAGGTGAGATGCTGGAACTGCAGGTCCTTTGGGCACAAGGCAAGCAGTCACAGGTGTCCACTGAAGCACTGGAATAGGGCCCTAGCCCCCCAGGCCATGGGCTCCAATAAAATGAAGGAGAACCTGAAACCATGGAATCCCCAGGTCCAGCGGAACCGAGGACGGTTTAACAGGGCTGCTAGGGAGACTGAGCAGAGAGCATGGTGAGCATTGAAGGAAGGTGGATAAAACATTGGGGCAGAATCTATGAAGCCTATGTCCTTACCTCTACACTGTATGCCTTGCCATCTCCATTCAAAGTCAGAGATACAGAGAGAAAAAATGTCCATTTCTTCACCGGTCACACTCCCAGGTTCATACAATTCCTGGGCAATCAATGAGGGTTAATGGTGGTAGGGTTGGTGCTGGGAACATCTTTAATCTATAAAGGTGTCAGGCAGAGAGGAAATGGAATGAAGGAAAGTCCTTCATGAAAAACCCAGGTGGGTTCCTTGGGGAAGGAATCTGAGATGAGGCAGGGGCCAGCATGGTAAATGCACTGGGCTTCCCTCCCTGGATCACAAGAAGTGGGAAGGTGTGTGGGCCAGGGAAAGGATCGCCTTCATTGGAGAGAAGAAATGGAGTGTCTCATGTATCATGTTTTGTCTTGCAGGCACGAAGAACAGAGACAGACTCCATGCTGGAGACTTCCCTGGAGACCCACACGCAGGCCCCAGCAAAACTGGGAGGAAGAGACAGAACCCTGTGCCTATGTGAGGGTGAGTGTCCCCAGGTGCTGGGCATCAAGGTCACCCTACTTCCCTCCTTGTCTTCTCTCTGAGGGAATGGTGAAAATTCTAGAAGAACAAACATGCTTTCTCTAGTGTAAATTCCCAATTCATTTTTTTGGTGTCTTTTATTTGGCCTACACTTGCATGTGTCCCAACAATACAGAATGAGGCAAAAGTGGGGTTACAGTATTCCTTTGCAAAATGGTAAAGTAATAAATCACAATACAGCAATAAGCTCTGTGTTTCGTGGACCTACAACTGTAAAGCTCCTTTTGACCCACCCTCTAAGCTGATGGAGGGCATGGGTGTGGTCTCATTAGATGTTTTCACCAGGCACCATCCCTTGCGGGAAACCAGGCATCATGAAATCAGAATCCCTTCTCCCAATTGCCCATGCAAACTCATTAGTCCCCAAAATGCCTTCACATCACCAAGAAGTATCCATTCCCTGGACGAGGCTAGGAAAGGCTTGTTTCCACTTCACTAACAGGAGACAGCTGTGAGAACTTTCCTGTTTTCCTATCTGATGTTAGACAAGGTATCAAGGGGACATTGTATATTCTTTCAGACTCAGCTTAGGGACCTCATCTTCTTTGCATTGATTGCTGGTTTATCCTTTGCAGTCCATATCTTGTCTCAAGATCATTTTTCCTTGTTGTTGGTTTAATTTTATTTTCTACTTGATGGTGAGACAATTCTAATGCGTATCATTTGTACTGTGTCTCTTACAGGATGCACACACACTGAGACCTGATCACAACACCAAGAGGAAATATGTGGGAGACCCTGATCTCACCACTTGTTCACCAAAAAAAAAAACATGTCATGACTTCCACAGTACCTCCGGTCAAAGGTGTTGAGAGAAGCGCCTGCTTACCTCCTGGGCCGAAGAATGGACAGAAAGGGCCTGTCACAGACTCCCCTCACACAGAAGGCACACACTATGTCCAGGCTCCCCCCCACAGTGTCCATGAGAGGGACAACAGGACCCACTCTGCCTTCAGGATTCAGGGCCTGGACCAAACCCTCATCCACCAGCCACAGGCTAAGTTCCCTGATGGGAACTCACACAGCATCCAACATGCTGCTGCACACAGTGTGGGCCAGGACTCTGATCTCATCACCAAGGTGCCTGGCAAGAGAGCTGCCCAGACCTCCAGCCAGACATGCCAGAAGCCCACAAAGAAACCCAGACTCAGCCCCTGCCTGAAGAGCACCCAGAGTCCTGACCTCCAGCCTCCACATAAGGGCCCTCCCATCAAGACTCTCCAGCCCTGCCACGTGCCCCAGTTCCCACCAATTCCTGCGGTTCCAGGCCAGCCCTGCAGAAAGGGCTTCTTGACATTAGACAAAAGCTCATGGAGCTCCATGCCCATGATACCTCCTTCCCATCCTCCTGCTGAGAAGCTTACCGCTCCTGCTCAGATATCTCCCACCACTGAGAAGTCAGAGGCACTTTGTCCCTGTGTCCCCTTGAGTGTCCTCCTTGAGGCCCTTCACCTTTCCTCTTCCTCTGAAGAAGGTGATGGCCAGTGAGACACTCCATGTCAGGAAGACATGTTCCTCAGTCCCAGGCCACCTGGAGCTGCCTGAGGAACTGGAGAGGGGAGATCACTTGGAGCAAATGTTTCTGGGGAATCAGAGCTTCCCTTATGCGCTATGTGGACAGATGGTGGGAACTCTGATCATGCTTGGGGCACACAGGCTCAGTTCTTGCACTTTTAATTTACGTAGGTGTAGTGATATTTTATAAGAAACTATAGTTTGTGCTAATCGAACTGGTAAGGGAAATTGATTTTTAGAAATTTTCATTCATTGTATGCAAAATTATCTTAAGTGGCAATAGTAGCCTTTACAGTCTAATGGAAATAGGAAGCTATGTAATGAATCCCTATCAGGTGTGCACCTGTCTGCTTTGGGGAACCTGGGGCAGGGCCACCTGCGTGGTCTGTAGATTTGAAGCAGTGCCTGTTGTCCTGAGGTGAGACTGTTTCACTGTACAGTGTTATTTCAATGGGAATCAGGGCGGGACCCTTCCCATGACTTTGTACCTTTGGTTTAAGGAATGTCATATTAGAGTTCTGTTTTATAGCTTTTGTTTGATATCAATAAAAGTCTGTAAAATAGGTCACATTGTGGTTGGTTTACATTTCTGTCCATTTTGGAACATTTTAAACAATGACTGTGCCACAAAGGTCATGTCATTGAGATCAGAGTGGAATCTGAAGTACCTGGAAATGAGATTAGCTTGGGCAACACCTGTGGGTCCCTGTAAAATCCCTTCCTCTCAGTCAAGATCATTTCCTCCCTAAGGGGCACTAACAGCCTGTAGGGCCTCACACTACAAAGGTGTCCCTCTCTTGTGGTCCTTCAGCAGCCTCAGTGACCCTTCTGGGGTCACCTCAGTCTCTTCCCTCTCCACCTCCACCTCCACCCTCACCTTCACCCCCACCACACTCCAGGAGTCGTCCCTGACTTGTGTGACTTCTGAACATGTCCAGAATCCTCAGTCTGCCTCCACCATGTTCTGAGATTGAGAGATCTCCACAGGTTCCAAAAAAAGGATCCCAAAGGCTGATTGGAGTGATGAATTTACTGATAGATCTGCTGTGTTTCAATATTCGTTAATTCATATAAGAAAGAAACCTTAGGTCAGCCAGTGAAGAGATATGCCTTAGAGACACAATGAAATTAACATCAAATCGAAATTATGTGAATGTGAGAATGCTTTTCGTAATAATGTCTAAACCTCAGATGACTTACACTGGAGAGTAACCATGTGAATGTCATCTATGTGGGAAATGCTTTTTGCATAAATCTGACCTTGGAAAACACAATCCAATGCACACTGGTGAGAAGCCTTAGGAAGGTCGTGAGTGTGGGAAAGCCTTCAGTCAGAGTTCTTACTTTAGACAACATGAAAGAATTCAAACAGGAGAGAAACTATATCAATGTAGTCAGTGTGGGAACCCCTTTGGGAATCTCATTGTACCTTGAAGTTAGATTGGTTTGGGCAACACCTGTAGGTCCCTGTATAATCCCTTCTTCTCAGTCAAGATCATCTCCTCCGTCAGGGGCACTAACAACCTTTAGGTCCTCATCCTCCATAGGTGTCTATCTCTTAGGGTCCTTCAACAGCCTCAGTCCCTCCCTGAATACCTCAGTTTCTGCCCTCCCCACCCCCACCTCAGGAGTGGGCCCTGACCTATCTGACTTCAGAACATGTCCAGAATCCTACCTCTGCTCCCACTAGGGTCTGAGAATGAGAGCTCTCCATGGGTTCTAGAAAAAAGGATCCCAAAGGCTTATTTCAGGGATGAATTTACTCATAGATCTGCTGTGTCTCAACATTAGTCAATTCATATAAGAAAGAAACCTTAGGTCAGCCAGTGAAGAGATATGCCTTAGAGACACAATGAAATTCACACGAGAGGTAAATTATGTGAATGTGGGAAAGGCTTTAGTAATGCCTTCAGCCTCAAACGACACAAGATGACTCACACCAAAGAGAAGCCATTTGAGTGTCATCTTTGTGAGAAAGGAATTTGGCAAAGGTCTGACCTGGGAAACTACAATCGAATGCACACTGGAGAGAAGACTTATGAGTGTCATGACTGTGGGAATGCCTTTAGTGAACATGCTAATCTCATAAGACACCAGAGAACTCACACTGGAGAACAACATGTGCAAGTCAGTTATGTGGGAAATCTTTTAGTCATTGTTCTTCCCTGAGAAAACATGAGGGAATCCAATACAGGAGAGGAAATGATGAAAGCCTCCAGTAGATAGCCTGACCTGACCTGTCATGACATGGCATTACTTATTTAATATTTATGGAAGAAATGTGAATCATAGCTTTATGATTGGATCCATCTCTATGGTGCCTTTATGTAAGCCTTTAATCATTGTCCTGATCTCAGATAACATGACAACTCACATTGTAAACATGCTAATTTATATGTCCTGTGCAACAGCTCTGAACTTTGAAGAGGCTTCACATATTCTTCAGAGGAGAATGCATAAGGCTTCATTTATAATTATTGGTAAAAGGATCCAATTTCACAAGGGAGAAACCCTGGGACTGCGGTAACGACAAGTGCTGGCGAGGATGCGGAGAAAAAGGAACCCTCGTGCACTGCTGGTGGGAATGCAGACTGGTGCAGCCACTGTGGATAACAGTATGGAGTTTCCTCAAAAAACTGAAAAGGGAACTCTCATTTGACCCAGTACTCTCACTCCTAGGAATATATCCTAAGAAACTAGAAACACCAATCAGAAAGGATATATGCACCCCTATGTTCATAGCAGCACAATTTACAATAGCTAAGATTTGTAAACAGCCTAGGTGCCCGTCAGCAGATGACTGGATCAGAAAACTATGGTACATCTACACAATGGAATACTATGCTGCCATAAAAAAGAAGGAATTATTACCATTTGTAGGCACCTGGATGGAATTAGAGAACATTATGCTAAGTGAAATAAGCCAGTCAATGAAAGAAAAATACCACATGATCTCACTCATTTGGGGATAATGAAAAACATTATAAACTGATGAACGAAAAGATAGATACAGAGGCAGTAAATCATCAAACAGACAGTCAAATTACAGCGGGAAGGTTAGGGAGAGGTGGGGGAAATAAGAGATCAACTGAAGGACTTATATGCATGCATATAAGAGTAACCAACGGAAGCAAAACATTGGGGGGTGAGGGCATGTACGGGAGTGGGGTTGGGGGGCAATGGTAAGATATGTACACATATAATACCTTAAAAAAAACATTCAGCCAACTACCAGGTTTTGTGTGTACTTTAAACTCAGTGACGACAAAACACTAAAACAGGAAATGAGAACATGGACCCTCATGAGGAAATCCACACATTTCTTTACAGATCATTCACTCTAGTGAAGTTATTCAGAGTAAAATCACAAGAAACCTTTTCTTCATAAAGCAACACTTGTGGTAAATGTGAGCATTCATACTGTACAAACCACTGAGTCAGAAAGACAAGGCATTCATTGATCACTGAATTCTCAGTCAAACTTAAGTTTCACAAACAAAAGGATATAGGAATCCTAAAACCAAAGCAGAAATATCTTAGATTTCATATCAGAAGCTATGATCATATGTGTGTGTGTCTGCATGTGTGTGAAATTTTCTAAAAGAGTTTTTCAACACATAACTCAGCAAATAATGGAGTGTTTGAGGAAATAAAGTTGTTTACAAATTTAAGGCATCACATGTAGAAGGCTAAAGTGATCTGGAAACACTGTATAGAATTTTGTAAGAAATTCATCTTAAAATATAGCAATGTTTGCTGATACTTGAACAATAAAATCTGTTGCTGAAAAAGCTAAATGTTGATGTTCTAGTTTTCCTCATGCCATTTGGAACACATACTTTGAGGTCTGTACCCCTTGTCTGGTGTGGAGAGAACCAGACCTCAGGCTCACACAGCCCATTCTCCAATGGCTGCTTTGCCACACCTCAGTTTCCTCATTTGTCTTCCAACTAACACCATATGTCTCATTCCAAGCCATGGTGCTGACATAAATATGGGCTTCAGCGTTGCACACTAGATCCGTTGTCTGCAAACTGCGGCTCGCGAGCCACATGCGGCTCTTTGTCCCCTTGAGTGTGGCTCTTCCACAAAATACCACGGTCTGGGCGAGTCTATGTTGAAGAAGTGGCATTAGAAGAAGTTTAAGTTTAAAACATTTGGCTCTCCAAAGAAATTTCAATCGTTGTACTGTTGATATTTGGCTCTATTGACTATTGAGTTTGCCTACCACTGTGCTAGATGTCTCTGAGTGGCATGACCCTGCTCAGGAAAGGTCATGGAGACATAGCAAAGGCATCTCACCTAAAAAGCTTGGTATTACCTCATCCAGAATTCTGCCCACATGAACCCAGAAAGAGCTTTGATTTTTGTTCTCAATGTTCTGAATTGAGTTACACTGAGGTAATTGGGGGGTGGGGATTTGACCACGGTGTCTCTGAGCACACTCTACATCTTAGTTAAATCAGTATTTTGGTATCATACAATAATTTCAACTTGGGCCTTAGCTGTTTCTGCCCCACCCGAAGGAGCAGCCCAGAAAATAAAGCTGTAGTAAGATAATTTCCCTACTCATGTTAGCCACTCCTTAGGTGCTTTTGAAATAATTAAGAAAATTCATTTGACCCAGGCAAAATGAAAAAATTTCAGTACTTTGTTCCTAGAGAAGAAAATGTTGTCCTTCAACAAACACCCTTATTGAACCTAAACTTCAACTTTCGGCCAGGCAAACTGAGGCTGTGACCCCTGCCCGGTGGACTTGACAAGGGTGGGAACAGCCAGGTTTTCATATAGCCCAATGGGGAGGGACAGCTGGGTCTCAGTTTCACACAATTTTGAGGTGCATGTGGATGGTGGGGACTTGATTCTGGGTCCTGTGGTGCACCCTAGACTCTGACAGGAGGAAGATTTTCATATAAATTTTACTAATTTTTTAAATCTCTGACACTTGTATTATACAGAAAAGTCAAAAAGCAATATTAACTATTTCCTATAATCCCCTTTTAATGTGCACGAATTTCATGCACCAGGCCACTAGTAATTAATTTTAAAAATCCAACAATAAACGGTGTGTTTTGAGTACCTACAACTGTAAAGCAACTCTTGCCCCCCACTCGATGCTGGTGGAGGGCATGGGCAGGATCTCATTAGATGCTTCCAGAAAGGTACAATCCCTTCTGGGCAACCAGGCATCTTGAAATCGGGATACCTACTTCTGTATTGCCCACCCAAACTCATTAGTCCCCAAATTGCCTACACAGCACCATGATGTGTGTCCAATCCCTATAAGAAGTTTGGAAAGGGTTTGTTCCAATTCACTAACAGAAGACAGTTGTGAGAACTTTTGTGTTTTCTCATCTGAGGTTAAAAAAGTCGTCAAGGGCCCTTTGTAACTTCTTCCCTACTGAAGTCAAGGACCTCATCATGTGTACATGATTGCTGGTATATCTTTCACTGTCCTTAACTTGTATTAAGATCTTTTATTTCTTTGTTTAATTTTATTTCCACTTGATGACTTGGAAAATTCCCAAGTGAAATTTCTGTGTTACGTACCCTACAGCGTATTCCCATGTATCATACCCAGAGGAAAATGTGCGATACCCCTATCTCAACACTGTCTCCTGTCAGAAAACTTGAGATGACATCCTCAATGCCTCCCATCAACAAATCTGAGGGGAGTGCCTGCTCACCTTCTGGACCAAATAATGGACAGGGAGGGCCTTCCACTGACAACCGACACCCAGCAGGCATGGGCCACTATCTCCAAAGGGAACCCACACAGCATCCAACATCCTCTTGCATTGACTCTTGGACAGGACTTCAATCTAGGTGTCAAGGCTCCAGTCAAGACAGCTTCTCTGACCTCCCCTCTCACCTGCCAGGACCCTTGAAAGAAACCCAATCTCGGGGAAAGCTGTGAAGGCAATGGGTGTTACCTCTACACTGCATTGCCACCCGTGGGCAAAGGTAGGGACATGGAGATATTGAGAATGGTGCTCCTGTCTGAAAGTGGACACAATCAGTATCATTTGCTTCCTGAGAATCTCTGAGGTGAATGGTGGGGGGTGGGAGGGGTGGGACATGGTGGATCTCTGCCAAGGAGAGGCAGGGAGACAATGGGGTTAAAGGAAAGTCCTTTGTGAATAGTCCTTGGGTGCTCCTAGGTGGGAGTAAGATCTGAGATGAGGCAAGGGCAAGTCTAGTCAAGGCCTGGGGCCTCACTCCCGGATCACACAGACACAGGGAAAAGGTTTGGGCCATGGAAAGGCTTGTTTCATTGGGGACAAGCAATGGGGGGGACTCATGTACCATGTTCTGTCCAGCAGGCATGAGGGACAGGGACAGGCCCTGATCCAGAGATTTCCCTGGAGATCCTCGCACAGGCCTCAGCAAAACGGGACGGAAGAGACAGTGTCTTGTGACCATGTGAGCGTGGGTGTCCTCAGCTGCTGACATCAGGGCCCCATGACTTCCCTCCTTCTTTCCTGTCTCAGGAAATTGTGAAATTTCTATTGGGAAACGTGTTGTGTCTACAGTGTAGTCCCCTAATGTCATTTTTCTTGGTGTCTTTGAATTTGCTTTCTACTTGCATGAGCGCCAACAATAAAGAGTGAGGCAAAAGTACGTTCACAGTTCTCCTTTATATAATAAAGAGGGAATATGCCAATTGACCATCACTGTGCTACAAAGATGGCGGCTCACACAGAAGATGAGGGGGTTTTTGTAACACAAGAAAGCTGCACCCACCATGGAGGCCGAGTTCCTGTAATGAGCAATCAGCAGGGAACTGAGCCTGGGCACCCTGTACTCCCGTGGAGCTTGATAGGGGACCTCAGGCTGCATACCCTTCACGGCAGGGCTTGATGGGGGACATGAGGCTGGGCCCCCGACATGCCAGCGCCCGGCCAGGGGACCTGAAGCTGTGCCCCCCGCCCAGCAGTGCTTGACAGGGGACCTCAGGCCAAAGACCATGCCCAGTGGGGCTTGACAGGGACCTAAGACAGCGGGCCCTCCTCGCCCCACCTCGGTGGCGGCCAGGCAAACTGAGGCTGTGCCCCCTGCCCGGTGGACTTGACACGGGTGGGACCAGCCATGTTTTCATCTAGCCCAATGGGGAGGGACAGCTGGGTCTCAGTTTCATGCAATTTTTAGGTGCATGTGGATGGTGGGGACTTGATTCTGGGTCCTGTGGTGCACCCTAGACTCTGACAGGAGGAAGATTTTCATATACATTTTACTAATTTTTTAAATCTCTGACACTTGTATTATACAGAAAAGTCAAAAAGCAATATTAACTATTTCCTATAATCCCCTTTTAATGTGCACGAATTTCATGCACCAGGCCACTAGTAATTAATTTTAAAAATCCAACAATAAACGGTGTGTTTTGAGTACCTACAACTATAAAGCAACTCTTGCCCCCCCACTCGATGCTGGAGGAGGGCATGGGCAGGATCTCATTAGATGCTTCCAGAAAGGTACAATCCCTTCTGGGCAACCAGGCATCTTGAAATCGGGATACCTACTTCTGTATTGCCCACCCAAACTCATTAGTTTCCAAATTGCCTACACAGCACCATGATGTGTGTCCAATCCCTATAAGAAGTTTGGAAAGGGTTTGTTCCAATTCACTAACAGAAGACAGTTGTGAGAACTTTTGTGTTTTCTCATCTGAGGTTAAAAAAGTCGTCAAGGGCCCTTTGTAACTTCTTCCCTACTGAAGTCAAGGACCTCATCATGTGTACATGATTGCTGGTATATCTTTCACTGTCCTTAACTTGTATTAAGATCTTTTATTTCTTTGTTTAATTTTATTTCCACTTGATGACTTGGAAAATTCCCAAGTGAAATTTCTGTGTTACGTACCCTACAGCGTATTCCCATGTATCATACCCAGAGGAAAATGTGCGATACCCCTATCTCAACACTGTCTCCTGTCAGAAAACTTGAGATGACATCCTCAATTCCTCCCATCAACAAATCTGAGGGGAGTGCCTGCTCACCTTCTGGACCAAATAATGGACAGGGAGGGCCTTCCACTGACAACCGACACCCAGCAGGCATGGGCCACTATCTCCAAAGGGAACCCACACAGCATCCAACATCCTCTTGCATTGACTCTTGGACAGGACTTCAATCTAGGTGTCAAGGCTCCAGTCAAGACAGCTTCTCTGACCTCCCCTCTCACCTGCCAGGACCCTTGAAAGAAACCCAATCTCGGGGAAAGCTGTGAAGGCAATGGGTGTTACCTCTACACTGCATTGCCACCCGTGGGCAAAGGTAGGGACATGGAGATATTGAGAATGGTGCTCCTGTCTGAAAGTGGACACAATCAGTATCATTTGCTTCCTGAGAATCTCTGAGGTGAATGGTGGGGGGTGGGAGGGGTGGGACATGGTGGATCTCTGCCAAGGAGAGGCAGGGAGACAATGGGGTTAAAGGAAAGTCCTTTGTGAATAGTCCTTGGGTGCTCCTAGGTGGGAGTAAGATCTGAGATGAGGCAAGGGCAAGTCTAGTCAAGGCCTGGGGCCTCACTCCCGGATCACACAGACACAGGGAAAAGGTTTGGGCCATGGAAAGGCTTGTTTCATTGGGGACAAGCAATGGGGGGGACTCATGTACCATGTTCTGTCCAGCAGGCATGAGGGACAGGGACAGGCCCTGATCCAGAGATTTCCCTGGAGATCCTCGCACAGGCCTCAGCAAAACGGGACGGAAGAGACAGTGTCTTGTGACCATGTGAGCGTGGGTGTCCTCAGCTGCTGACATCAGGGCCCCATGACTTCCCTCCTTCTTTCCTGTCTCAGGAAATTGTGAAATTTCTATTGGGAAACGTGTTGTGTCTACAGTGTAGTCCCCTAATGTCATTTTTCTTGGTGTCTTTGAATTTGCTTTCTACTTGCATGAGCGCCAACAATAAAGAGTGAGGCAAAAGTACGTTCACAGTTCTCCTTTATATAATAAAGAGGGAATATGCCAATTGACCATCACTGTGCTACAAAGATGGCGGCTCACACAGAAGATGAGGGGGTTTTTGTAACACAAGAAAGCTGCACCCACCATGGAGGCCGAGTTCCTGTAATGAGCAATCAGCAGGGAACTGAGCCTGGGCACCCTGTACTCCCGTGGAGCTTGATAGGGGACCTCAGGCTGCATACCCTTCACGGCAGGGCTTGATGGGGGACATGAGGCTGGGCCCCCGACATGCCAGCGCCCGGCCAGGGGACCTGAAGCTGTGCCCCCCGCCCAGCAGTGCTTGACAGGGGACCTCAGGCCAAAGACCATGCCCAGTGGGGCTTGACAGGGACCTAAGACAGCGGGCCCTCCTCGCCCCACCTCGGTGGCGGCCAGGCAAACTGAGGCTGTGCCCCCTGCCCGGTGGACTTGACACGGGTGGGACCAGCCATGTTTTCATCTAGCCCAATGGGGAGGGACAGCTGGGTCTCAGTTTCATGCAATTTTTAGGTGCATGTGGATGGTGGGGACTTGATTCTGGGTCCTGTGGTGCACCCTAGACTCTGACAGGAGGAAGATTTTCATATACATTTTACTAATTTTTTAAATCTCTGACACTTGTATTATACAGAAAAGTCAAAAAGCAATATTAACTATTTCCTATAATCCCCTTTTAATGTGCACGAATTTCATGCACCAGGCCACTAGTAATTAATTTTAAAAATCCAACAATAAACGGTGTGTTTTGAGTACCTACAACTGTAAAGCAACTCTTGCCCCCCCACTCGATGCTGGAGGAGGGCATGGGCAGGATCTCATTAGATGCTTCCAGAAAGGTACAATCCCTTCTGGGCAACCAGGCATCTTGAAATCGGGATACCTACTTCTGTATTGCCCACCCAAACTCATTAGTTTCCAAATTGCCTACACAGCACCATGATGTGTGTCCAATCCCTATAAGAAGTTTGGAAAGGGTTTGTTCCAATTCACTAACAGAAGACAGTTGTGAGAACTTTTGTGTTTTCTCATCTGAGGTTAAAAAAGTCGTCAAGGGCCCTTTGTAACTTCTTCCCTACTGAAGTCAAGGACCTCATCATGTGTACATGATTGCTGGTATATCTTTCACTGTCCTTAACTTGTATTAAGATCTTTTATTTCTTTGTTTAATTTTATTTCCACTTGATGACTTGGAAAATTCCCAAGTGAAATTTCTGTGTTACGTACCCTACAGCGTATTCCCATGTATCATACCCAGAGGAAAATGTGCGATACCCCTATCTCAACACTGTCTCCTGTCAGAAAACTTGAGATGACATC
The DNA here is from genome assembly GCF_963455305.1 of Plecotus auritus. Lineage (NCBI taxonomy): Eukaryota > Metazoa > Chordata > Mammalia > Chiroptera > Vespertilionidae > Plecotus > Plecotus auritus. The sequence continues at coordinate 2,963,898 of NC_137772.1, forward strand.
CTCAATTCCTCCCATCAAAAAATCTGAGGGGAGTGCCTGCTCACCTTCTGGACCAAATAATGGACAGGGAGGGCCTTCCACTGACAACCGACACCCAGCAGGCATGGGCCACTATCTCCAAAGGGAACCCACACAGCATCCAACATCCTCTTGCATTGACTCTTGGACAGGACTTCAATCTAGGTGTCAAGGCTCCAGTCAAGACAGCTTCTCTGACCTCCCCTCTCACCTGCCAGGACCCTTGAAAGAAACCCAATCTCGGGGAAAGCTGTGAAGGCAATGGGTGTTACCTCTACACTGCATTGCCACCCGTGGGCAAAGGTAGGGACATGGAGATATTGAGAATGGTGCTCCTGTCTGAAAGTGGACACAATCAGTATCATTTGCTTCCTGAGAATCTCTGAGGTGAATGGTGGGGGGTGGGAGGGGTGGGACATGGTGGATCTCTGCCAAGGAGAGGCAGGGAGACAATGGGGTTAAAGGAAAGTCCTTTGTGAATAGTCCTTGGGTGCTCCTAGGTGGGAGTAAGATCTGAGATGAGGCAAGGGCAAGTCTAGTCAAGGCCTGGGGCCTCACTCCCGGATCACACAGACACAGGGAAAAGGTTTGGGCCATGGAAAGGCTTGTTTCATTGGGGACAAGCAATGGGGGGGACTCATGTACCATGTTCTGTCCAGCAGGCATGAGGGACAGGGACAGGCCCTGATCCAGAGATTTCCCTGGAGATCCTCGCACAGGCCTCAGCAAAACGGGACGGAAGAGACAGTGTCTTGTGACCATGTGAGCGTGGGTGTCCTCAGCTGCTGACATCAGGGCCCCATGACTTCCCTCCTTCTTTCCTGTCTCAGGAAATTGTGAAATTTCTATTGGGAAACGTGTTGTGTCTACAGTGTAGTCCCCTAATGTCATTTTTCTTGGTGTCTTTGAATTTGCTTTCTACTTGCATGAGCGCCAACAATAAAGAGTGAGGCAAAAGTACGTTCACAGTTCTCCTTTATATAATAAAGAGGGAATATGCCAATTGACCATCACTGTGCTACAAAGATGGCGGCTCACACAGAAGATGAGGGGGTTTTTGTAACACAAGAAAGCTGCACCCACCATGGAGGCCGAGTTCCTGTAATGAGCAATCAGCAGGGAACTGAGCCTGGGCACCCTGTACTCCCGTGGAGCTTGATAGGGGACCTCAGGCTGCATACCCTTCACGGCAGGGCTTGATGGGGGACATGAGGCTGGGCCCCCGACATGCCAGCGCCCGGCCAGGGGACCTGAAGCTGTGCCCCCCGCCCAGCAGTGCTTGACAGGGGACCTCAGGCCAAAGACCCTGCCCAGTGGGGCTTGACAGGGACCTAAGACAGCGGGCCCTCCTCGCCCCACCTCGGTGCCGGCCAGGCAAACTGAGGCTGTGCCCCCTGCCCGGTGGACTTGACACGGGTGGGACCAGCCATGTTTTCATCTAGCCCAATGGGGAGGGACAGCTGGGTCTCAGTTTCATGCAATTTTTAGGTGCATGTGGATGGTGGGGACTTGATTCTGGGTCCTGTGGTGCACCCTAGACTCTGACAGGAGGAAGATTTTCATATACATTTTACTAATTTTTTAAATCTCTGACACTTGTATTATACAGAAAAGTCAAAAAGCAATATTAACTATTTCCTATAATCCCCTTTTAATGTGCACGAATTTCGTGCACCAGGCCACTAGTAATTAATTTTAAAAATCCAACAATAAACGGTGTGTTTTGAGTACCTACAACTGTAAAGCAACTCTTGCCCCCCACTCGATGCTGGTGGAGGGCATGGGCAGGATCTCATTAGATGCTTCCAGAAAGGTACAATCCCTTCTGGGCAACCAGGCATCTTGAAATCGGGATACCTACTTCTGTATTGCCCACCCAAACTCATTAGTCCCCAAATTGCCTACACAGCACCATGATGTGTGTCCAATCCCTATAAGAAGTTTGGAAAGGGTTTGTTCCAATTCACTAACAGAAGACAGTTGTGAGAACTTTTGTGTTTTCTCATCTGAGGTTAAAAAAGTCGTCAAGGGCCCTTTGTAACTTCTTCCCTACTGAACTCAAGGACCTCATCATGTGCACATGATTGCTGGTATATCTTTCACTGTCCTTAACTTGTATTAAGATCTTTTATTTCTTTGTTTAATTTTATTTCCACTTGATGACTTGGAAAATTCCCAAGTGAAATTTCTGTGTTACGTACCCTACAGCGTATTCCCAGGTATCATACCCAGAGGAAAATGTGCGATACCCCTATCTCAACACTGTCTCCTGTCAGAAAACTTGAGATGACATCCTCAATGCCTCCCATCAACAAATCTGAGGGGAGTGCCTGCTCACCTTCTGGACCAAATAATGGACAGGGAGGGCCTTCCACTGACAAACGACACCCAGCAGGCATGGGCCACTATCTCCAAAGGGAACCCACACAGCATCCAACATCCTCTTGCATTGACTCTTGGACAGGACTTCAATCTTGGTGTCAAGGCTCCAGTGAAGACAGCTTCTCTGACCTCCCCTCTCACCTGCCAGGACCCTTGAAAGAAACCCAATCTCGGGGAAAGCTGTGAAGGCAATGGGTGTTACCTCTACACTGCATTGCCACCCGTGGGCAAAGGTAGGGACATGGAGATATTGAGAATGGTGCTCCTGTCTGAAAGTGGACACAATCAGTATCATTTGCTTCCTGAGAATCTCTGAGGTGAATGGTGGGGGGTGGGAGGGGTGGGACATGGTGGATCTCTGCCAAGGAGAGGCAGGGAGACAATGTGGTTAAAGGAAAGTCCTTTGTGAATAGTTCTTGGGTGCTCCTAGGTGGGAGTAAGATCTGAGATGAGGCAAGGGCAAGTCTAGTCAAGGCCTGGGGCCTCACTCCCGGATCACACAGACACAGGGAAAAGGTTTGGGCCATGGAAAGGCTTGTTTCATTGGGGACAAGCAATGGGGGGGACTCATGTACCATGTTCTGTCCAGCAGGCATGAGGGACAGGGACAGGCCCTGATCCAGAGATTTCCCTGGAGATCCTCGCACAGGCCTCAGCAAAACGGGACGGAAGAGACAGTGTCTTGTGACCATGTGAGCGTGGGTGTCCTCAGCTGCTGACATCAGGGCCCCATGACTTCCCTCCTTCTTTCCTGTCTCAGGAAATTGTGAAATTTCTATTGGGAAACGTGTTGTGTCTACAGTGTAGTCTCCTAATGTCATTTTTCTTGGTGTCTTTGAATTTGCTTTCTACTTGCATGAGCGCCAACAATAAAGAGTGAGGCAAAAGTACGTTCACAGTTCTCCTTTATATAATAAAGAGGGAATATGCCAATTGACCATCACTGTGCTACAAAGATGGCGGCTCACACAGAAGATGAGGGGGTTTTTGTAACACAAGAAAGCTGCACCCACCATGGAGGCCGATTTCCTGTAATGAGCAATCAGCAGGGAACTGAGCCTGGGCACCCTGTACTCCCGTGGAGCTTGATAGGGGACCTCAGGCTGCATACCCTTCACGGCAGGGCTTGATGGGGGACATGAGGCTGGGCCCCCGACATGCCAGCGCCCGGCCAGGGGACCTGAAGCTGTGCCCCCCGCCCAGCAGTGCTTGACAGGGGACCTCAGGCCAAAGACCCTGCCCAGTGGGGCTTGACAGGGACCTAAGACAGCGGGCCCTCCTCGCCCCACCTCGGTGCCGGCCAGGCAAACTGAGGCTGTGCCCCCTGCCCGGTGGACTTGACACGGGTGGGACCAGCCATGTTTTCATCTAGCCCAATGGGGAGGGACAGCTGGGTCTCAGTTTCATGCAATTTTTAGGTGCATGTGGATGGTGGGGACTTGATTCTGGGTCCTGTGGTGCACCCTAGACTCTGACAGGAGGAAGATTTTCATATACATTTTACTAATTTTTTAAATCTCTGACACTTGTATTATACAGAAAAGTCAAAAAGCAATATTAACTATTTCCTATAATCCCCTTTTAATGTGCATGAATTTCGTGCACCAGGCCACTAGTAATTAATTTTAAAAATCCAACAATAAACGGTGTGTTTTGAGTACCTACAACTGTAAAGCAACTCTTGCCCCCCACTCGATGCTGGTGGAGGGCATGGGCAGGATCTCATTAGATGCTTCCAGAAAGGTACAATCCCTTCTGGGCAACCAGGCATCTTGAAATCGGGATACCTACTTCTGTATTGCCCACCCAAACTCATTAGTTTCCAAATTGCCTACACAGCACCATGATGTGTGTCCAATCCCTATAAGAAGTTTGGAAAGGGTTTGTTCCAATTCACTAACAGAAGACAGTTGTGAGAACTTTTGTGTTTTCTCATCTGAGGTTAAAAAAGTCGTCAAGGGCCCTTTGTAACTTCTTCCCTACTGAACTCAAGGACCTCATCATGTGCACATGATTGCTGGTATATCTTTCACTGTCCTTAACTTGTATTAAGATCTTTTATTTCTTTGTTTAATTTTATTTCCACTTGATGACTTGGAAAATTCCCAAGTGAAATTTCTGTGTTACGTACCCTACAGCGTATTCCCATGTATCATACCCAGAGGAAAATGTGCGATACCCCTATCTCAACACTGTCTCCTGTCAGAAAACTTGAGATGACATCCTCAATGCCTCCCATCAACAAATCTGAGGGGAGTGCCTGCTCACCTTCTGGACCAAATAATGGACAGGGAGGGCCTTCCACTGACAACCGACACCCAGCAGGCATGGGCCACTATCTCCAAAGGGAACCCACACAGCATCCAACATCCTCTTGCATTGACTCTTGGACAGGACTTCAATCTAGGTGTCAAGGCTCCAGTCAAGACAGCTTCTCTGACCTCCCCTCTCACCTGCCAGGACCCTTGAAAGAAACCCAATCTCGGGGAAAGCTGTGAAGGCAATGGGTGTTACCTCTACACTGCATTGCCACCCGTGGGCAAAGGTAGGGACATGGAGATATTGAGAATGGTGCTCCTGTCTGAAAGTGGACACAATCAGTATCATTTGCTTCCTGAGAATCTCTGAGGTGAATGGTGGGGGGTGGCAGGGGTGGGACATGGTGGATCTCTGCCAAGGAGAGGCAGGGAGACAATGGGGTTAAAGGAAAGTCCTTTGTGAATAGTCCTTGGGTGCTCCTAGGTGGGAGTAAGATCTGAGATGAGGCAAGGGCAAGTCTAGTCAAGGCCTGGGGCCTCACTCCCGGATCACACAGACACAGGGAAAAGGTTTGGGCCATGGAAAGGCTTGTTTCATTGGGGACAAGCAATGGGGGGGACTCATGTACCATGTTCTGTCCAGCAGGCATGAGGGACAGGGACAGGCCCTGATCCAGAGATTTCCCTGGAGATCCTCGCACAGGCCTCAGCAAAACGGGACTGAAGAGACAGTGTCTTGTGACCATGTGAGCGTGGGTGTCCTCAGCTGCTGACATCAGGGCCCCATGACTTCCCTCCTTCTTTCCTGTCTCAGGAAATTGTGAAATTTCTATTGGGAAACGTGTTGTGTCTACAGTGTAGTCTCCTAATGTCATTTTTCTTGGTGTCTTTGAATTTGCTTTGTACTTGCATGAGCGCCAACAATAAAGAGTGAGGCAAAAGTACGTTCACAGTTCTCCTTTATATAATAAAGAGGGAATATGCCAATTGACCATCACTGTGCTACAAAGATGGCGGCTCACACAGAAGATGAGGGGGTTTTTGTAACACAAGAAAGCTGCACCCACCATGGAGGCCGAGTTCCTGTAATGAGCAATCAGCAGGGAACTGAGCCTGGGCACCCTGTACTCCCGTGGAGCTTGATAGGGGACCTCAGGCTGCATACCCTTCACGGCAGGGCTTGATGGGGGACATGAGGCTGGGCCCCCGACATGCCAGCGCCCGGCCAGGGGACCTGAAGCTGTGCCCCCCGCCCAGCAGTGCTTGACAGGGGACCTCAGGCCAAAGACCCTGCCCAGTGGGGCTTGACAGGGACCTAAGACAGCGGGCCCTCCTCGCCCCACCTCGGTGCCGGCCAGGCAAACTGAGGCTGTGCCCCCTGCCCGGTGGACTTGACACGGGTGGGACCAGCCATGTTTTCATCTAGCCCAATGGGGAGGGACAGCTGGGTCTCAGTTTCATGCAATTTTTAGGTGCATGTGGATGGTGGGGACTTGATTCTGGGTCCTGTGGTGCACCCTAGACTCTGACAGGAGGAAGATTTTCATATACATTTTACTAATTTTTTAAATCTCTGACACTTGTATTATACAGAAAAGTCAAAAAGCAATATTAACTATTTCCTATAATCCCCTTTTAATGTGCATGAATTTCGTGCACCAGGCCACTAGTAATTAATTTTAAAAATCCAACAATAAACGGTGTGTTTTGAGTACCTACAACTGTAAAGCAACTCTTGCCCCCGACTCGATCGATGCTGGTGGAGGGCATGGGCAGGATCTCATTAGATGCTTCCAGAAAGGTACAATCCCTTCTGGGCAACCAGGCATCTTGAAATCGGGATACCTACTTCTGTATTGCCCACCCAAACTCATTAGTCCCCAAATTGCCTACACAGCACCATGATGTGTGTCCAATCCCTATAAGAAGTTTGGAAAGGGTTTGTTCCAATTCACTAACAGAAGACAGTTGTGAGAACTTTTGTGTTTTCTCATCTGAGGTTAAAAAAGTCGTCAAGGGCCCTTTGTAACTTCTTCCCTACTGAACTCAAGGACCTCATCATGTGCACATGATTGCTGGTATATCTTTCACTGTCCTTAACTTGTATTAAGATCTTTTATTTCTTTGTTTAATTTTATTTCCACTTGATGACTTGGAAAATTCCCAAGTGAAATTTCTGTGTTACGTACCCTACAGCGTATTCCCATGTATCATACCCAGAGGAAAATGTGCGATACCCCTATCTCAACACTGTCTCCTGTCAGAAAACTTGAGATGACATCCTCAATGCCTCCCATCAACAAATCTGAGGGGAGTGCCTGCTCACCTTCTGGACCAAATAATGGACAGGGAGGGCCTTCCACTGACAACCGACACCCAGCAGGCATGGGCCACTATCTCCAAAGGGAACCCACACAGCATCCAACATCCTCTTGCATTGACTCTTGGACAGGACTTCAATCTAGGTGTCAAGGCTCCAGTCAAGACAGCTTCTCTGACCTCCCCTCTCACCTGCCAGGACCCTTGAAAGAAACCCAATCTCGGGGAAAGCTGTGAAGGCAATGGGTGTTACCTCTACACTGCATTGCCACCCGTGGGCAAAGGTAGGGACATGGAGATATTGAGAATGGTGCTCCTGTCTGAAAGTGGACACAATCAGTATCATTTGCTTCCTGAGAATCTCTGAGGTGAATGGTGGGGGGTGGGAGGGGTGGGACATGGTGGATCTCTGCCAAGGAGAGGCAGGGAGACAATGGGGTTAAAGGAAAGTCCTTTGTGAATAGTCCTTGGGTGCTCCTAGGTGGGAGTAAGATCTGAGATGAGGCAAGGGCAAGTCTAGTCAAGGCCTGGGGCCTCACTCCCGGATCACACAGACACAGGGAAAAGGTTTGGGCCATGGAAAGGCTTGTTTCATTGGGGACAAGCAATGTGGGGGACTCATGTACCATGTTCTGTCCAGCAGGCATGAGGGACAGGGACAGGCCCTGATCCAGAGATTTCCCTGGAGATCCTCGCACAGGCCTCAGCAAAACGGGACAGAAGAGACAGTGTCTTGTGACCATGTGAGCGTGGGTGTCCTCAGCTGCTGACATCAGGGCCCCATGACTTCCCTCCTTCTTTCCTGTCTCAGGAAATTGTGAAATTTCTATTGGGAAACGTGTTGTGTCTACAGTGTAGTCTCCTAATGTCATTTTTCTTGGTGTCTTTGAATTTGCTTTGTACTTGCATGAGCGCCAACAATAAAGAGTGAGGCAAAAGTACGTTCACAGTTCTCCTTTATATAATAAAGAGGGAATATGCCAATTGACCATCACTGTGCTACAAAGATGGCGGCTCACACAGAAGATGAGGGGGTTTTTGTAACACAAGAAAGCTGCACCCACCATGGAGGCCGAGTTCCTGTAATGAGCAATCAGCAGGGAACTGAGCCTGGGCACCCTGTACTCCCGTGGAGCTTGATAGGGGACCTCAGGCTGCATACCCTTCACGGCAGGGCTTGATGGGGGACATGAGGCTGGGCCCCCGACATGCCAGCGCCCGGCCAGGGGACCTGAAGCTGTGCCCCCCGCCCAGCAGTGCTTGACAGGGGACCTCAGGCCAAAGACCCTGCCCAGTGGGGCTTGACAGGGACCTAAGACAGCGGGCCCTCCTCGCCCCACCTCGGTGCCGGCCAGGCAAACTGAGGCTGTGCCCCCTGCCCGGTGGACTTGACACGGGTGGGACCAGCCATGTTTTCATCTAGCCCAATGGGGAGGGACAGCTGGGTCTCAGTTTCATGCAATTTTTAGGTGCATGTGGATGGTGGGGACTTGATTCTGGGTCCTGTGGTGCACCCTAGACTCTGACAGGAGGAAGATTTTCATATACATTTTACTAATTTTTTAAATCTCTGACACTTGTATTATACAGAAAAGTCAAAAAGCAATATTAACTATTTCCTATAATCCCCTTTTAATGTGCATGAATTTCGTGCACCAGGCCACTAGTAATTAATTTTAAAAATCCAACAATAAACGGTGTGTTTTGAGTACCTACAACTGTAAAGCAACTCTTGCCCCCGACTCGATCGATGCTGGTGGAGGGCATGGGCAGGATCTCATTAGATGCTTCCAGAAAGGTACAATCCCTTCTGGGCAACCAGGCATCTTGAAATCGGGATACCTACTTCTGTATTGCCCACCCAAACTCATTAGTCCCCAAATTGCCTACACAGCACCATGAGGTGTGTCCAATCCCTATAAGAAGTTTGGAAAGGGTTTGTTCCAATTCACTAACAGAAGACAGTTGTGAGAACTTTTGTGTTTTCTCATCTGAGGTTAAAAAAGTCGTCAAGGGCCCTTTGTAACTTCTTCCCTACTGAACTCAAGGACCTCATCATGTGCACATGATTGCTGGTATATCTTTCACTGTCCTTAACTTGTATTAAGATCTTTTATTTCTTTGTTTAATTTTATTTCCACTTGATGACTTGGAAAATTCCCAAGTGAAATTTCTGTGTTACGTACCCTACAGCGTATTCCCATGTATCATACCCAGAGGAAAATGTGCGATACCCCTATCTCAACACTGTCTCCTGTCAGAAAACTTGAGATGACATCCTCAATGCCTCCCATCAACAAATCTGAGGGGAGTGCCTGCTCACCTTCTGGACCAAATAATGGACAGGGAGGGCCTTCCACTGACAACCGACACCCAGCAGGCATGGGCCACTATCTCCAAAGGGAACCCACACAGCATCCAACATCCTCTTGCATTGACTCTTGGACAGGACTTCAATCTAGGTGTCAAGGCTCCAGTCAAGACAGCTTCTCTGACCTCCCCTCTCACCTGCCAGGACCCTTGAAAGAAACCCAATCTCGGGGAAAGCTGTGAAGGCAATGGGTGTTACCTCTACACTGCATTGCCACCCGTGGGCAAAGGTAGGGACATGGAGATATTGAGAATGGTGCTCCTGTCTGAAAGTGGACACAATCAGTATCATTTGCTTCCTGAGAATCTCTGAGGTGAATGGTGGGGGGTGGGAGGGGTGGGACATGGTGGATCTCTGCCAAGGAGAGGCAGGGAGACAATGGGGTTAAAGGAAAGTCCTTTGTGAATAGTCCTTGGGTGCTCCTAGGTGGGAGTAAGATCTGAGATGAGGCAAGGGCAAGTCTAGTCAAGGCCTGGGGCCTCACTCCCGGATCACACAGACACAGGGAAAAGGTTTGGGCCATGGAAAGGCTTGTTTCATTGGGGACAAGCAATGGGGGGGACTCATGTACCATGTTCTGTCCAGCAGGCATGAGGGACAGGGACAGGCCCTGATCCAGAGATTTCCCTGGAGATCCTCGCACAGGCCTCAGCAAAACGGGACGGAAGAGACAGTGTCTTGTGACCATGTGAGCGTGGGTGTCCTCAGCTGCTGACATCAGGGCCCCATGACTTCCCTCCTTCTTTCCTGTCTCAGGAAATTGTGAAATTTCTATTGGGAAACGTGTTGTGTCTACAGTGTAGTCTCCTAATGTCATTTTTCTTGGTGTCTTTGAATTTGCTTTCTACTTGCATGAGCGCCAACAATAAAGAGTGAGGCAAAAGTACGTTCACAGTTCTCTTATATAATAAAGAGGGAATATGCCAATTGACCATCACTGTGCTACAAAGATGGCGGCTCACACAGAAGATGAGGGGGTTTTCTTAACACAAAAAAGCTGCACCCACCATGGAGGCCGAGTTCCTGTAATGAGCAATCAGCAGGGAACTGAGCCTGGGCACCCTGTACTCCCGTGGAGCTTGATAGGGGACCTCAGGCTGCATACCCTTCACGGCAGGGCTTGATGGGGGACATGAGGCTGGGCCCCCGACATGCCAGCGCCCGGCCAGGGGACCTGAAGCTGTGCCCCCCGCCCAGCAGTGCTTGACAGGGGACCTCAGGCCAAAGACCCTGCCCAGTGGGGCTTGACAGGGACCTAAGACAGCGGGCCCTCCTCGCCCCACCTCGGTGCCGGCCAGGCAAACTGAGGCTGTGCCCCCTGCCCGGTGGACTTGACACAGGTGGGACCAGCCATGTTTTCATCTAGCCCAATTGGGAGGGACAGCTGGGTCTCAGTTTCATGCAATTTTTGGTGCATGTGGATGGTGGGGACTTGATTCTGGGTCCTGTGGTGCACCCTAGACTCTGACAGGAGGAAGATTTTCATATACATTTTACTAATTTTTTAAATCTCTGACACTTGTATTATACAGAAAAGTCAAAAAGCAATATTAACTATTTCCTATAATCCCCTTTTAATGTGCACGAATTTCGTGCACCAGGCCACTAGTAATTAATTTTAAAAATCCAACAATAAACGGTGTGTTTTGAGTACCTACAACTGTAAAGCAACTCTTGCCCCCCACTCGATGCTGGTGGAGGGCATGGGCAGGATCTCATTAGATGCTTCCAGAAAGGTACAAATCCTTCTGGGCAACCAGGCATCTTGAAATCGGGATACCTACTTCTGTATTGCCCACCCAAACTCATTAGTCCCCAAATTGCCTACACAGCACCATGATGTGTGTCCAATCCCTATAAGAAGTTTGGAAAGGGTTTGTTCCAATTCACTAACAGAAGACAGTTGTGAGAACTTTTGTGTTTTCTCATCTGAGGTTAAAAAAGTCGTCAAGGGCCCTTTGTAACTTCTTCCCTACTGAACTCAAGGACCTCATCATGTGTACATGATTGCTGGTATATCTTTCACTGTCCTTAACTTGTATTAAGATCTTTTATTTCTTTGTTTAATTTTATTTCCACTTGATGACTTGGAAAATTCCCAAGTGAAATTTCTGTGTTACGTACCCTACAGCGTATTCCCATGTATCATACCCAGAGGAAAATGTGCGATACCCCTATCTCAACACTGTCTCCTGTCAGAAAACTTGAGATGACATCCTCAATGCCTCCCATCAACAAAGCTGAGGGGAGTGCCTGCTCACCTTCTGCACCAAATAATGGACAGGGAGGGCCTTCCACTGACAACCGACACCCAGCAGGCATGGGCCACTATCTCCAAAGGGAACCCACACAGCATCCAACATCCTCTTGCATTGACTCTTGGACAGGACTTCAATCTAGGTGTCAAGGCTCCAGTCAAGACAGCTTCTCTGACCTCCCCTCTCACCTGCCAGGACCCTTGAAAGAAACCCAATCTCGGGGAAAGCTGTGAAGGCAATGGGTGTTACCTCTACACTGCATTGCCACCCGTGGGCAAAGGTAGGGACATGGAGATATTGAGAATGGTGCTCCTGTCTGAAAGTGGACACAATCAGTATCATTTGCTTCCTGAGAATCTCTGAGGTGAATGGTGGGGGGTGGGAGGGGTGGGACATGGTGGATCTCTGCCAAGGAGGGGCAGGGAGACAATGGGGTTAAAGGAAAGTCCTTTGTGAATAGTCCTTGGGTGCTCCTAGGTGGGAGTAAGATCTGAGATGCGGCAAGGGCAAGTCTAGTCAAGGCCTGGGGCCTCACTCCCGGATCACACAGACACAGGGAAAAGGTTTGGGCCATGGAAAGGCTTGTTTCATTGGGGACAAGCAATGGGGGGGACTCATGTACCATGTTCTGTCCAGCAGGCATGAGGGACAGGGACAGGCCCTGATCCAGAGATTTTCCTGGAGACAAGGATTTCAGAGAGTAAGCTCAAAACAGGCACATTTCAGAAGGGAACAGCTTCATGGATCTCGGACATGTGTCACATCAGGGAGGGCTCACCAGTGCATTTACCATACTGACCCCTTCTTTCTTCATCAATCTAAAATATCCCACCCCAAGGATAAAGCAATCCTAAATGGAAAGAGAGATAATTATTTAGATTTTATATTAGAAAAAATGAGTGCCTGTGTGTTTGTGTGTATTGTCTGTGTGTGTGTGAATGTATGTGTGTGTGTGTGTGTGTGCATCTGCCTGTGTGAAAACATTTAAAGAGCCTTCAACACACAACTCAGCAGGTATTTACGTGTTTGTGCAAATGACAGTTGTTTATAGAATCGTGGCATCAAATGCAAGAGGCTAGGGTGCTCCTGAAACTTTGAATGAATGTAGAATTTTGTAAGAACTTCATGTGTATGGCCAGCAATGCTTGCAGGTATTTGAACAATGAAATCTGTTGGTAAAGAAGCAAACTGTTGGTGGTTTAGTTTTCCCTGTGCACTTTTGAACACATACATTCAGGTCTGTACCCTTCAGCTGTGGGGAGAGAGCCAGACCTCAGGTTCACACAGCCCTTTCCCCAATGGCTGCTTGGAAACATTTCAGTTCCCTCCGTCTACCTTCCCGCCAAAACTATGTGTCTCCTTCCAAACCCTGGTCATGACACAGCTATGATCTTCAGCCTCACGTGCTAGGTGTCTCTGTGTGACATGACCCTGCTCAGGCAAGGTCATTGGGGCATATCAAGGCCTCTCAGCTAAAAGTCTTGGTGGTATATCCGCCTATGTCTCTTCTAAGCGGGCCAGGAGATAGAGTTCTGACCTCCAGAAAGCTGTTTAATTTTTGTTTCTCAAAGCTCTGAATGGAGCAATATGTTGGTTGTGGTGGGTGTTGGACAGGGGAGTCTCTGTCCACACTCTATATCTTAGTTGACTCCGATATTTCCGCCCAGCACTCACTCCACATTGAGCTTTATGAGATTCTCAGCGATCCCCACAGTAGCCCAGAAAAATAGAGCTGCAATCAGATAAAGCCCCTAAATCCTACTCACTCCTTAAGCTGTTTTCTTAAGATAAGGAACAAGATTTGCTGTCCCCAGGCAAAATAAAAGGATGTTTACACTTTGTTCCCCCAGATAAGAATGTGGTCCTTCAACAACCCCCAGAATGAACTTCAGCCACACAGGGAGTTGCTCTCAGGAGATCTCCCGGGCTGCCCTGTGTTCTTCCCAACAAGCACAGTCAGTAGAGAGTTCAGGTCAAGGGCAGGACACGAGGGAACAGGAGCCTATGCCAAGTTGGATGCCCAGGCGGAGCCCAGGGGGAGGGACATGGGGGAGGGGACACGGTTCCGGGACCTTGACCAGGCTAACCCTACGGGCTCATTAATACATCCCAGAGAATAGACGACTGGAAAGTCACTGCCAGTTCAAATACACGCATATTATAAAATGGGAATCTACCCGGAGTGCCCACATTTTGCCATCGGACAGGCCCCACCTGTGCAGCCAGCCGCCAACTGGTGCGGTTTGGCTGATTGTCTGCGAGTGCAACTCCCCGTGGAAGGAAAAAGCCAAAGGTCCCCATGAGATGGTGTGTGTGTTGTTTCCCCAAAGTTTGTTAGTAAAAACCGAGGCATGGGCCTCCACCTATCCTGGGTCCGATGCCAGTGGACGAGCAGCTGAAGAAGCCATCAGGTATCACCCAGGAGGAGAGTCGCCTGAAGGACAAAGTCCCAGCGCCTGGACATCCACCCCAGGAAAAGACTGTCACCTGTGGCGACACAGCCGTCTGTGTGCAGACATGGAATGCCTCGGGAGAGTGACTTGAGTCACCGGGCAAAGTACAAAACCAGGCAGTGGCACAAGGCCAGGATTGGGGCTCCGTTCCTGGGCATTTCCCAGGGTCCGCTGCCCAGGCACAGAGGAGCCGATGGCGAAGATGTTGTGCAGCGAGGCCAGGAAGAAGAGAGGGTTTTCACTGAATCGGAGCTTCACTTGGAAACCTGAAGAGCTCTGGAGGTCGACCATGTCGTGTGCTGCACGCACTGTGGGTGGACTTCTTGCCAGAGCTCTCTAAGCTCTGTGTGTTCCCAGACGCTGTCTCTCACGTGCATGGTATCACTTTACCCCAGTAAAAATGGGGAAGGAAACAGGAGGCGTACCCACAAGTGTTGGTTTTTCTTGAAGAAGGTCCATCTTCCTAAGAGGAAGTAAACATGTTGATGTCATGTTTAAATGTCTGAAAACACTAAAGGATCCAGAATAGCAAATCCCTTCCAGCTCTGTGTTCCTCTGCGATATTATGCTAATTGCATTGTCTCTGCCCACTGGGGAATTCCCCTCAAACCAGTATAAAAGTCCAGGAGCACTGGCGATTCTGCCAGTCTCCCTCAGACAGGCATCTTGCAAGCAGCAGCGGATCCAGGGCGCTGGTCAACCACCCACTGTTCTGAGGAACTGCTCTCGGACTGAGGACCTAAGCGCGATTCCTGGTGGGTTTCATTTCCTTCCTTTTCCTTTTCCTAAAAGTAGGTTTTCTTGGTTTTAGAGAGAGAGGGAGGGATGGGATAGATCCAGAAACATTGATGATGGAGAAATATCTATTGGCCACCTCCTTCTGGGGATGGAGCCCCCAACACGGGTATGTGCCAGGTCAGGGAATCTAACAGGTGACCTCTTGGTTCCTGGCTGGATGCTCAACGACTGAGCGTCACCTGCTTGGCGGGTTTCATTTCAGTTGTGTGTTTTCATTCGGATTTTCCATCACAGAGACAAGACAGTAAAAAAAATTTAGGAGTGATTAGACTCTAGGCAGTGGGTCAGCATTCTTTCCCTATCACAGTTAATCCTGTACAGACATGGACAAATTGCATCTTCTCCATGCTCATTCCTATGCCAGGTATAAATTAAAAAAAAAAAAGTACCGAAGCATTGTAATTTGTGGGTGTTGGTGGGTAAGCAGTAATGGAAAGTTGGTAGATTGAGCTGTGGGCACTTCAATATTTGATTTATTCAGACTTAATTCAAATATATGCATTTCATATTTACTAGAAACTAGATAATTATAGGCAACTGAACATAGAATTATTTAAACAACATAAGATAAAGAAAACAAACACAAAGGAGTCCACCATCACCTGTGAAGCTCCCAGATGAGCAGAGGAGAAAATATTTCCATCTGGGTGAACTTGTGTTTGAAATTTGCCTCCTCTTCTGTCCAATGGGAACTTTGAATTTCCCAGAGGGGAGCATATTTTACTTTGATTTTCTAGTAAGTCTTCCACAATACGCAATGCATTGATGACGGTGTGAGCCCCAAGAAATACTGTCTTTCTCTGTCGCCTACTAGGACACAGAAGGTAGAATGAATCCCAGTCTCCTCTTCTAAATCCCTCCTTTGTGCATGCACATCCAATTCACCAGGTGAGTCTCAGCTGTGGCGCCTTAGAGTCCTGTCCTGGGGACAGGCAATCATGACAGGACAGATAAAGGACTCAGAAGGAGGGATCACAGGGCAGACAGATGTTTTTCCTGAGGTCCTGAGGTCTCTTCAGCAGATTTGAAGCAGACGGTGACCGAGGAGGTAGCTGTGTGTGGGATTTTGAAAAGTTTCTCTTTCCTTTTTCCTCAGGAGATTCACAAGTCCATAGCTGAGACACAAAGACGTGAAGGTCGTAGGTGGTGTAGCAGAAGGCAGGTCGTGACCCAGAACGTGCGCCCTCAGACCTTATGGCCCAGAAAGGGAAGCAGCCACAGAGGGCCCCAGCGGCACACAAGGCTCCCCCACCAGAGGCAGAGCATCCCAGGGTGAGTAGCAGCCTGGCTCTGTGGGGACCCTGGGAAAGTGGTGGCCTGGATGACAGAGACAGGGTTTGGACAAGGGAAGTTCTGTGTCCATAAGTGGGGTGTCCTGTGACATGCACTGGATCCCTAATCTAGGACACCCTCACCTGTCTGACTGGTCCCTTCGTATTTGCAGGAACAACCTATGTCTTTTTGTTTTTTAACATATTTTATTGATTTCAGAGAGAAAGGGACTGGGAGAGAGAGATACAAACATTAATGATGAGAGACAATCATGGATAGGCTGCCTCCTGCACTCCCCCTTCTGGGGACCGAGCCCACAGCCTAGGCATGTGCCTTTGGCCAGAATCAATTCTGGGACCCTTCAGCCTAAAGGCCGATGCTCTAGTCATTGAGCCAAACTAGCTTCTCCCTTCTTAATAGTGTCCTGTGCAGCCTGTTTTTTTGTCCATAACTTTCCATTTGGTTCTATATATGAATGCTCATCCCTTCCGTCCTTTCTCCTATGTTCCTTCCACACTAACCTGGGCTTTGGGATCCAACCTAATACCTTAAACAATAGCTACCTGGTGAGCCCTCCCTGGTGTGACCCATATTCGACCTCCATCAAGCTGTCCCGCTGTTCCCCTTTGAAATGTGCCTGTGTTTTGAGCTGACTCTCTGACCTCCTTCTCTCCTCCAGGTGAGATGTTGGAAATGTGGGGCCTTTGGGCACAAAGCAAGCAGCCTCACATGTCCCTTGAAGAGTCGGAGTGGGGCCCTAGCCCCCCATGCCCTGGGCTCCAATGAGATGAAGGAGAGCGGGAATCCTTGGAATCCCAGGGACCTGTGGAATCGAGGGACCTTTAACAAGGCTGCTAGGTTGACCCAGCAGAGAAATCGGTAAGTATCATGAGACAGTGAAGACAAACATTGGGGCAAATCTAGGGAACCCACAAACCTTACCTCTCCACCATCTGCATTGCCACCTCCAGGCAAAGACACGGACCTGGAGAGTTTGAGAAATCATACCCTAGGCTTCCAGGGGTACATCAGAGTTTCCTTCCCTTCCTGAGTGTCAGGAGAGTGAATGGTGGTGGGGGTAGTTGTGACATGTATGATCTCTGCCATGGACAGGCAGAGAGACAATGGAGGGAAAGGAAAGTCCTTTGTGAAAAATCCTTGAGTGCTCCCAGGAAGGGGAGGATCTGAGATGATCAAGGGCAAGTCTAGTAAATGCATAGGGCCTAGTTCCCTGGATCACACAGACACAGAGGAAGGGTCTGGGCCATGGAAAGGCTGGTTTCATTGGGGACAGGAAATGGAGGGACTCATATACTATGTTTTGTCCGGCAGGCATGAAGAACAGAGACAGGCTCTGCTCCAGAGATTACCCAGGAGAGCCCCAGGAGGGCCCCAGCACAACTGGAAGGACAAGACAGAATCTTGTGACTACGTGAGGGTGAGTGACCCCAGGTTCTTGGCTTTGTATTGCATCAGGGTCACAAACTTCCCCTGGGACTCAGAGAACCCTCACTCCCTAGTGAGAGTCCTGTGCAGCCTGTTTTGTGTCCAAGTCTTTGCATGTGGGTCTATGTATGCATGCTGAGAAGTGTATGCCTTCTCCCCATGTTCCTTCCCAACTAATATGGGCTTTGGCATGCACCACAACATCTTAATAACAGGCACCAGGTGAGCCCCGTGTTTATGTCAGTCTCTGTAACCGATATTGCACCTCCTTAAATCTGTCCCCCTCTTTCCTTTCAAAAGTGTCCCTGCTTTGGGCTGACTCACTGACCTCCTTTTCTCCCCACAGGTGAGATGTTGGAACTGCAAGTCCTTTGGGCACAAGGCAAGCAGCCACAGGTGTCCATTGAAGAATTGGAATAGGGCCCTAGCCCCCCAGGCCATGGGCTCCAATAAAATAAAGGAGAACCTGAAACCATGGAATCCCCGGGTCCAGCGGAGCCCAGGACACTTTAAAAGGGCTGCTAGGGAGACTGAGCAGAGAGCATGGTGAGCATTGCGGGAGGCTGGAGAAAACATTGGGGCAGAACCTATGAAGCCTGTGTCCTTACCTCTACACTGTATGCCTTACCATCTCCATTCAAAGTCAGAGATACAGAGAGAAAAAAATGTCCATTTCTTCACCGGTCACACTCCCAGGTTCATACAATTCCTGGGCAATCAATGAGGGTGAATGGTGGTAGGGTTGGTGCTGGGAACATCTTTAACCTATAAAGGTGTCAGGCAGAGAGGAAATGGAATGAAGGGAAGTCCTTCATGAAAAACCCAGGTGGGTTCCTTGAGATGAGGCAGGGGCCAGTATGGTAAATGCACTGGGCTTCCCTCCCTGGATCACAAGAAGTGGGAGGGGTGTGGGCCAGGAAAGGATCACATTCATTGGAGAGAAGAAATGGAGTGTCTCATGTATCATGTTCTGTCCTACAGGCATGAAGAACAGAGACAGGTTCCTTACCAGAGACTTCCCTGGAGACCCACAAGCAGGCCCCAGCAAAACTGGAAGGAAGAGACAGAACCCTGTGTCTATGTGAGCGTGAGTGTCCCCAGGTGGTGGGCTTTTCATTGCATCGGGGTCACCCTACTTCCCTCCTTGTCTTCTCTCTGAGGCAATGGTGAAAATTCTAGGGGAACCCATATTGTTTCTCTAGTATAATTTCCTAATTCATTTTTCTTGGTGTCTTATTTGGCCTACACTTGCATGTGTCCCAACAATACAGGATGAGGCAAAAGTGGGGTTACTGTATTCCTTTGGAAAATGGTAAAGTAATAACTCATAATACAGCAATAAGGTCTGTGTTTCGTGGACCTACAACTGTAAAGCTCCTTTTGACCCACCCTCTAAGCTGATGGAGGGCATGGGTGTGGTCTCATTAGAGGTTTCCACCAGGCACCATCCCTTGTGGGAAACCAGGCCTCATGAAATCAGAATCCCTTCTCCCAAATTGCCCACCCAAACTCATTAGTCCCCAAAATGCCTTCACATCACGAAGAAGTGTCCATTCTCTGCACAAGGCTAGGAAAGGCCTGTTTCCACTTCACTAACAGGAGACAGCTGTGAGAACTTTCGTATTTTCCTATCTGATGTTAGACAAAGTTTCAAGGGGACATTGTATCGTCTTTCAGACTCAGCCTAGGGATCTCATCTTCTTTGCATTGATTGCTGGTTTATCCTTTGCAGTCCATATCTTGTCTCAAGATCTTGTTTTCCTTGTTGTTGGTTTAATTTTATTTTCTATTTGATAGTGAGAAAATTCTAATGTGTAACATCTGTTTTGTGTTTCTTACAGGATGCACACACACTGAGACCTGATCACAACACCAAGAGGAAATATGTGGGAGACCCTGATCTCACCACTTGTTCACCAAAAAGGAAACGTGTCATGACTTCCACAGCACCTCCGGCCAAAGGTGTTGAGAGAAGCACCTGCTTACCTCCTGGACCAAAGAATGGTCAGGAAGGGCCTGTCACAGACTCCCGTCACTCCAAAGGCACACACTTTGTCCAGGATCCAACCCACAGTGTCCATGAGAGGGATGACAGGACACACTCTGCCTTCAGGATCCAGGGCCTGGACCAAACCCTCATCCACCAGCCACAGGCCAAGTTCCCTGATGGGAACTCACACAGCATCCAACATGCTGCTGCACACAGTGTGGGCCAGGACTCTGATCTCATCATCAAGGTACCTGGCAAGAGAGCTGCCCAGAACTCCAGCCTGACCTGCCAGAAGCCCACAAAGAAACCCAGACTCAGCCCCTGCCTGAAGAGCACCCAGAGTCCTGAAGCCCAGCCTCTGCACCAGGGCCCTCTCAGCAAGACTCTCCAGCCCTGCCACGTGCCCCGGTTCCCACCAATTCCTGAGGTTCCAGGCCAGCCCCGCAGAAAGTTCCTCCAGACATTAGACAAAGGCCTGTGGAGCTCCATGCCCATGATACCTCCTTCCCACCCTCCTGCTGAGAAGCTCATCGCTCCTGCTCACATCCCTCCCACCACTGAGAAGTCAGAGGCACTCTGTCCCTGTGTCCACTTGAGTGTCCTCCTTGAGGCCCTTCAGCTTTCCTCTTCCTCTGAAGAAGGTGATGGCCAGTGAGACACTCCATGTCAGGAAGACATGTTCCTCAGTCCCAGGCCACCTGGAGCTGCCTGAGGAACTGGAGAGGGGAGATCACTTGGAGCAAATGTTTCTGGGGAATCAGAGCTTCCCTTCAGTGCTATATGGAGAGATGGTGGGAACTCTGATCATGCTTGGGGCACGCAGACTGAGTTATTGCACTTTTACTTTATGTAGGTGTGGTGATATTTTATGGAAACTGTAGTTTGTGCTAATCAAACTGGTAAGGGAAGTTGATTTTTAAAAATTTTCATCCATTGTATGCAAAATTAACTTAAGTTACAATAATTGCCCTTAAAGTTTAATGGAACTAGGAAGCTGTGTAATGAATCTCTATCAGATGTACACCTGTCTGCCTTGGGGAACCTGGGGCAGGGCCACCTGCGTGGTCTGTAGATTTGAAGCAGTGCCTGTTGTCCTGAGGGGAGACTGTTTCACTGTACTGTGTTATTTCAATGGAAATCAGGGCGGGACCCTTCCCATGACTTTGTACCTTTGATTTAAGGAATGTCATATTAAAGTTCTGTTTTATAGCTTTTCTTTGATATCAATAAAAGTCTGTAAAATAGGTCACATTGTGGTTGGTTTACATTTCTGTCCATTTTGGAACATTTTAAACAATGACTGTGCCACAAAGGTCATGTCATTGAGATCAGAGGGGAATCTGAAGTACCTGGAAATGAGATTAGCTTAGGCAACACCTGTGGGTCCCTGTGTAATCCCTTCCTCTCAGTCAAGATCATTTCCTCCCTAAGGGGCACTAACAGCCTGTAGGGCCTCACACTACAAAGTTGTCCCTCTCTTGTGGTCCTTCAGCAGCCTCAGTGACCCTTCTGGGGTCACCTCAGTCTCTTCCCTCTCCACCTCCACCCTCACCTTCACCCCCACCACACTCCAGGAGTCGTCCCTGACTTGTGTGACCATGTCCAGAATCCTCAGTCTGCCTCCACCATGTTCTGAGATTGAGAGATCTGCCCAGGTTCCAAAAAAAGGATCCCAAAGGCTGATTGGAGTGATGAATTTACTGATAGATCTGCTGTGTTTCAATATTCGTTAATTCATATAAGAAAGAAACCTTAGGTCAGCCAGTGAAGAGATATGCCTTAGAGACACAATGAAATTAACATCAAATTGAAATTATGTGAATGTGAGAACGCCTTTAGTAATAATGTCTTAACCTCAGATGACTTACACTGGAGAGTAACCATGTGAGTGTCATCTATGTGGGAAATGCTTTTTGCATAAATCTGACCTTACAAAACACAATCCAATGAACACTGGTGAGAAGCCTTAGGAAGGTTGTGAGTGTGGGAAAGCCTTCAGTCAGAGTTCTTACTTTAGACAACATGAGAGAATTCAAACAGGAGAGAAAATATATCAATGTGGTCAGTGTGGGAACCCCTCTGGGAATCTCATGTACCTTGAAGTTAGATTGGTTTGGGCAACACCTGTAGGTCCCTGTATAATCCCTTCTTCTCAGTCAAGATCATCTCCTCCGTCAGGGGCACTAACAACCTTTAGGTCCTCATCCTCCATAGGTGTCTATCTCTTAGGGTCCTTCAACAGCCTCAGTCCCTCCCTGAATACCTCAGTTTCTGCCCTCCCCACCCCCACCTCAGGAGTGGGCCCTGACCTATCTGACTTCAGAACATGTCCAGAATCCTACCTCTGCTCCCACTAGGGTCTGAGAATGAGAGCTCTCCATGGGTTCTAGAAAAAAGGATCCCAAAGGCTTATTTCAGGGATGAATTTACTCATAGATCTGCTGTGTCTCAACATTAGTCAATTCATATAAGAAAGAAACCTTAGGTCAGCCAGTGAAGAGATATGCCTTAGAGACACAATGAAATTCACACGAGAGGTAAATTATGTGAATGTGGGAAAGGCTTTAGTAATGCCTTCAGCCTCAAACGACACAAGATGACTCACACCAAAGAGAAGCCATTTGAGTGTCATCTTTGTGAGAAAGGAATTTGGCAAAGGTCTGACCTGGGAAACTACAATCGAATGCACACTGGAGAGAAGACTTATGAGTGTCATGACTGTGGGAATGCCTTTAGTGAACATGCTAATCTCATAAGACACCAGAGAACTCACACTGGAGAACAACATGTGCAAGTCAGTTATGTGGGAAATCTTTTAGTCATTGTTCTTCCCTGAGAAAACATGAGGGAATCCAATACAGGAGAAGAAATGATGAAAGCCTCCAGTAGATAGCCTGACCTGACCTGTCATGACATGGCATTACTTATTTAATATTTATGGAAGAAATGTGAATCATAGCTTTATGATTGGATCCATCTCTATGGTGCCTTTATGTAAGCCTTTAATCATTGTCCTGATCTCAGATAACATGACAACTCACATTGTAAACATGCTAATTTATATGTCCTGTGCAATAGCTCTGAACTTTGAAGAGGCTTCACATATTCTTCAGAGGAGAATGCATAAGGCTTCATTTATAATTATTGGTAAAAGGATCCAATTTCACAAGGGAGAAACCCTGGGACTGCGGTAACGACAAGTGCTCGCGAGGATGCGGAGAAAAAGGAACCCTCGTGCACTGCTGGTGGGAATGCAGACTGGTGCAGCCACTGTGGATAACAGTATGGAGTTTCCTCAAAAAACTGAAAAGGGAACTCCCATTTGACCCAGTACTCTCACTCCTAGGAATATATCCTAAGAAACTAGAAACACCAATCAGAAAGGATATATGCACCCCTATGTTCATAGCAGCACAATTTACAATAGCTAAGATTTGTAAACAGCCTAGGTGCCCGTCAGCAGATGACTGGATCAGAAAACTATGGTACATCTACACAATGGAATACTATGCTGCCATAAAAAAGAAGGAATTATTACCATTTGTAGGCACCTGGATGGAATTAGAGAACATTATGCTAAGTGAAATAAGCCAGTCAATGAAAGAAAAATACCACATGATCTCACTCATTTGGGGATAATGAAAAACATTATAAACTGATGAATGAAAAGTTAGATACGGAGGCAGTAAAGCATCAAACAGACTGTCAAATTACAGCGGGAAGGTTAGGGAGAGGTGGGGGAAATAAGAGATCAACTGAAGGACTTATATGCATGCATATAAGAGTAACCAACGGAAGCAAAACATTGGGGGGTGAGGGCATGTACGGGAGTGGGGTTGGGGGGCAATGGTAAGATATGTACACATATAATACCTTAAAAAAAACATTCAGCCAACTACCAGGTTTTGTGTGTACTTTAAACTCAGTGACGACAAAACACTAAAACAGGAAATGAGAACATGGACCCTCATGAGGAAATCCACACATTTCTTTACAGATCATTCACTCTAGTGAAGTTATTCAGAGTAAAATCACAAGAAACCTTTTCTTCATAAAGCAACACTCGTGGTAAATGTGAGCATTCATAATGTACAAACCACTGAGTCAGAAAGACAAGGCATTCATTGATCACTGAATTCTCAGTCAAACTTAAGTTTCAGAAACCAAAGGATATAGGAATCCTAAAAGCAAAGCAGAAATATCTTAGATTTCATATCAGAAGCTATGATCATATGTGTGTGTGTCTGCATGTGTGTGAAATTTCCTAAAAGAGTTTTTCAACACATAACTCAGGAAATAATGGAGTGTTTGAGGAAATAAAGTTGTTTACAAATTTAAGGCATCAAATGTAGAAGGCTAAAGTGATCTGGAAACACTGTATAGAATTTTGTAAGAAATTCATCTTAAAATATAGCAATGTTTGCTGATACTGAACAATAAAATCTGTTGCTGAAAAAGCTAAATGTTGGTGTTCTAGTTTTCCTCATGCCATTTGGAACACATACTTTGAGGTCTGTATTCCTTGTCTGGTGTGGAGAGAACCAGACCTCAGGCTCACACAGCCCATTCTCCAATGGCTGCTTTGCCACACCTCAGTTTCCTCATTTGTCTTCCAACTAACACCATGTGTCTCATTCCAAGCCATGGTGCTGACACAAATATGGGCTTCAGCGTTGCACGCTAGATCCGTTGTCCGCAAACTGCGGCTCGTGAGCCACATGCGGCTCTTTGTCCCCTTGAGTGTGGCTCTTCCACAAAATACCACGGTCTGGGCGAGTCTATGTTGAAGAAGTGACATTAGAAGAAGTTTAAGTTTAAAACATTTGGCTCTCCAAAGAAATTTCAATCATTGTACTGTTGATATTTGGCTCTGTTGACTAATGAGTTTGCCTACCACTGTGCTAGATGTCTCTGAGTGGCATGACCCTGCTCAGGAAAGGTCATGGAGACATAGCAAAGGCATCTCACCTAAAAAGCTTGGTATTACCTCATCCTAGGTCTCCGACATGAGGACAGGGGGCAGAATTCTGCCCACATGAACCCAGAAAGCACTTTGATTTTTGTTCTCAAAGTTCTGAATTGAGGTACATTGAGGTAATTGGGGGGTAAGGATTTGACCACGAAGTCTCTGAGCACACTCTACCTCTTAGTTAAATCAGTATTTTTTATCATTCAATAATTTCAACCTGGGCCTTAGCTGTTTCTGCCCCACCCGAAGGAGGAGCCCAGAAAATACAGCTGTAGTAAGATAATTTCCTTAATCATGTTAGCCATTCCTTAAGGTGCTTTTGAAATAATTAAGAAAATTCGCTTGCCCCAAGCAAAATGAAAGGATTTCAGTACTTTGTTCCTAGAGAAGAAAATGTTGTCCTTCAACAAACACCCTTATTGAACCAAAATTCAACTTGCCGCCAGGCAAACTGAGGCTGTGCCCCCTGCCCGGTGGACTTGACAAGGGTGGGACCAGCTAGGTTTTCATCTAGCCCAATGGGGAGGGACAGCTGGGTCTCAGTTTCAGGCAATTTTGAGGTGCATGTGGATGGTGGGGACTTGATTCTGGGTCCTGTGGTGCACCCTAGACTCTGACAGGAGGAAGATTTTCATATACATTTTACTAATTTTTTAAATCTCTGCCACTTCTGTTATACAGAGAAGGCAAAAAGCAATATTAACTATTTCCTATAATCCCCTTTTAATGTGCACGAATTTCGTGCACCAGGCCACTAGTAATTAATTTTAAAAATCCAACAATAAACTCTGTGTTTTGAGTACCTACAACTGTAAAGCAACTCTTGCCCCCCACTCGATGCTGGTGGAGGGCATGGGCAGGATCTCATTAGATGCTTCCAGAAAGGTACAAGCCCTTCTGGGCAACCAAGCATCTTGAAATCGGGATCCCTACTTCTGTATTGCCCACCCAAACTCATTAGTTTCCAAATTGCATACACAGCGCCATGATGTGTGTCCAATCCCTATAGGAAGCTTGGAAAGGGTTTGTTCCAATTCACTAACAGAAGACAGTTGTGCGAACTTTTGTGTTTTCTCATCTGAGGTTAAAAAAGTCCTTTGTAACATCTTCCCTCCTGAACTCAAGGACCTCATCATGTGTACATGATTGCTGGTATATCTTTCACTGTCCTTAACTTGTATTAAGATCTTTTATTTCTTTGTTTAATTTTATTTCCACTTGATGACTTGGAAAATTCCCAAGTGAAATTTCTGTGTTACGTACCCTACAGCGTATTCCCATGTATCATACGCAGAGGAAAATGTGCGATACCCCTATCTCAACACTGTCTCCTGTCAGAAAACCTGAGATGACATCCTCAATGCCTCCCATCAACAAAGCTGAGGGGAGTGCCTGCTCACCTTCTGGACTAATAATGGACAGGGAGGGCCTTCCACTGACAACCGACACCCAGCAGGCATGGGCCAATATCTCCAAAGGGAACTCACACAGCATCCAACATCCTCTTGCATTGACTCTTGGACAGGACTTCAATCTAGGAGTCAAGGCTCCAGTCAAGACAGCTTCTCAGACCTCCCGTCACACCTGCCAGGACACTTGAAAGAAACCCAATCTCGGGGAAAGATGTGAAGGCAATGGGTGTTACCTCTACACTGCATTGCCACCCGCGGGCAAAGATAGGGACATGGAGATATTGAGAATGCTGCTCCTGTCTGAAAGTGGACACAATCAGTATCATTCGCTTCCTGAGAATCACTGAGGTGAATGGTGGGGGGTGGGAGGGGTGGGACATGGTGAATCTCTGCCAAGGAGAGGAAGGGAGACTATGGGGTTAAAGGAAAGTCCTTTGTGAATAGTCCTTGGGTGCTCCTAGGTGGGAGTAAGATCTGAGATGAGTCAAGGGCAAGTCTAGTCAAGGCCAGGGGCCTCACTCCCAGATCACACAGACACAGGGAAAAGGTTTGGGCCATGGAAAGGCTTGTTTCATTGGGGACAAGCAATGATGGGGGGACTCATGTACCATGTTCTGTCCAGCAGGCATGAGGGACAGGGACAGGCCCTGATCCAGAGATTTCCCTGGAGATCCTCGCACAGGCCTCAGCAAAACGGGATGGAAGAGACAGTGTCTTGTGACCATGTGAGCGTGGGTGTCCTCAGCTGCTGACATCAGGGCCCCATGACTTCCCTCCTTCTTTCCTGTCTCAGGAAATTGTGAAATTTCTATTGGGAAACGTG
The DNA here is from genome assembly GCF_963455305.1 of Plecotus auritus. NCBI lineage: Eukaryota > Metazoa > Chordata > Mammalia > Chiroptera > Vespertilionidae > Plecotus > Plecotus auritus. Next base: position 2,990,667 of record NC_137772.1, read on the forward strand.
TTGTGTCTACAGTGTAGTCTCCTAATGTCATTTTTCTTGGTGTCTTTGAATTTGCTTTCTACTTGCATGAGCGCCAACAATAAAGAGTGAGGCAAAAGTACGTTCACAGTTCTCCTTTATATAATAAAGAGGGAATATGCCAATTGACCATCACTGTGCTACAAAAATGGCAGCTCACACAGAAGATGAGGGGGTTTTTGTAACACAAGAAAGCTGCACCCACCATGGAGTCCGAGTTCCTGTAATGAGCAATCAGCAGGGAACTGAGCCTGGGCACCCCCTGCTCCCGTGGAGCTTGATAGGGGACCTCAGGCTGCGTACCCTTCACGGCAGGGCTTGATGTGGGACATGAGGCTGCGCCCCCCACATGCCAGCGCCCGGCCAGGGGACCTGAAGCTGTGCCCCCCGCCCAGCAGTGCTTGACAGGGGACCACAGGCCAAAGACCCTGCCCAGTGGGGCTTGACAGGGACCTAAGACAGCGGGCCCTCCTCGCCCCACCTCGGTGCCGGCCAGGCAAACTGAGGCTGTGCCCCCTGCCCGGTGGACTTGACAAGGGTGGGACCAGCCAGGTTTTCATCTAGCCCAATGGGGAGGGACAGCTGGATCTCAGTTTCACGCAATTTTGAGGTGCATGTGGATGGTGGGGACTTGATTCTGGGTCCTGTGGTGCACCCTAGACTCTGACAGGAGGAAGATTTTCATATACATTTTACTAATTTTTTAAATCTCTGACACTTCTGTTATACAGAAAAGGCAAAAAGCAATATTAAATATTTCCTCTAATCCCCTTTTAATGTGCACGAATTTCGTGCACCAGGCCACTAGTAATTAATTTTAAAAATCCAACAATAAACTCTGTGTTTTGAGTACCTACAACTATAAAGCAACTCTTGCCCCCCACTCGATGCTGGTGGAGGGCATAGGCAGGATCTCATTAGATGCTTCCAGAAAGGTACAATCCCTTCTGGAGAACCAAGCATCTTGAAATCCGGATCCCTACTTCTGTATTTCCCACCCAAACTCATTAGTCCCCAAATTGCCTACACAGCGCCATGATGTGTGTCCAATCCCTATAGAAAGCTTGGAAAGGGTTTGTTCCAATTCACTAACAGAAGACAGTTGTGCGAACTTTTGTGTTTTCACATCTGAGGTTAAAAAAGTCGTCAAGGGCCCTTTGTAACATCTTCCCTACTGAACTCAAGGACCTCATCATGTGTACATGATTGCTGGTATATCTTTCACTGTCCTTAACTTGTATTAAGATCTTTTATTTCTTTGTTTAATTTTTTTTCCACTTGATGACTTGGAAAATTCCCAAGTGAAATTTCTGTGTTACCTACCCTAGAGCATAATCCCATGTATCATACACAGAGGAAAATGTGCGATACCCCTATCTCAACACTGTCTCCTGTCAGAAAACCTGAGATGACATCCTCAATGCCTCCCATCAACAAAGCTTAGGGGAATGCCTGCTCACCTTCTGGACTAATAATGGACAGGGAGGGCCTTCCACTGACAACCGACACCCAGCAGGCATGGGCCAATATCTCCAAAGGGAACTCACACAGCATCCAATATCCTCTTGCATTGACTCTTGGACAGGACTTCAATCTAGGAGTCAAAGCTCCAGTCAAGACAGCTTCTCAGACCTCCCCTCATACCTGCCAGGACACTTGAAAGAAACCCAATCTCGGGAAAAGCTGTGAAGGCAATGGGTGTTACCTCTACACTGCATTGCCACCCGCAGGCTAAGATAGGGACATGAAGATATTGAGAATGCTGCTCCTGTCTGAAAGTGGACACAATCAGTATCATTCGCTTCCTGAGAATCTCTGAGGTGAATGGTGGGGGGTGGGAGGGGTGGGACATGGTGAATCTCTGCCAAGGAGAGGAAGGGAGACTATGGGGTTAAAGGAAAGTCCTTTGTGAATAGTCCTTGGGTGCTCCTAGGTGGGAGTAAGATCTGAGATGAGTCAAGGGCAAGTCTAGTCAAGGCCAGGGGCCTCACTCCCAGATCACACAGACACAGGGAAAAGGTTTGGGCCATGGAAAGGCTTGTTTCATTGGGGACAAGCAATGGGGGGGGGACTCATGTACCATGTTCTGTCCAGCAGGCATGAGGGACAGGGACAGGCCCTGATCCAGAGATTTCCCTGGAGATCCTCCCACAGGCCTCAGCAAAAAGGGATCAAGATACAGTGTCTTGTGACCATGTGAGCGTGGGTGTCCTCAGCTGCTGACATCAGGGCCCCATGACTTCCCTCCTTCTTTCCTGTCTCAGGAAATTGTGAAATTTCTATTGGGAAACGTGTTGTGTCTACAGTGTAGTCTCCTAATGTCATTTTTCTTGGTGTCTTTGAATTTGCTTTCTACTTGCATGAGCGCCAACAATAAAGAGTGAGGCAAAAGTACGTTCACAGTTTTCCTTTATATAATAAAGAGGGAATATGCCAATTGACCATCACTGTGCTACAAAAATGGCGGCTCACACAGAAGATGAGGGGGTTTTTGTAACACAAGAAAGCTGCACCCACCATGGAGGCCGAGTTCCTGTAATGAGCAATCAGCAGGGAACTGAGCCTGGGCACCCCCTGCTCCCGTGGAGCTTGATAGGGGACGTCAGGCTGCGTACCCTTCACGGCAGGGCTTGATGTGGGACATGAGGCTGCGCCCCCCACATGCCAGCGCCCGGCCAGGGGACCTGAAGCTGTGCCCCCCGCCCAGCAGTGCTTGACCGGTACCTCAGGCCAAAGACCCTGCCCAGTGGGGCTTGACAGGGACCTAAGACAGCGCGCCCTCCTCGCCCTACCTCGGTGCCGGCCAGGCAAACTGAGGCTGTGCCCCCTGCCCGGTGGACTTGACAAAGGTGGGACCAGTCAGGTTTTCATCTAGCCCAATGGGAGGGACAGCTGGGTCTCAGTTTCACGCAATTTTGAGGTGCATTTGGATGGTGGGGACTTGCTATTGGGTCCTGTGGTGCACCCTAGACTCTGACAGGAGGAAGATTTTCATATACATTTTACTAATTTTTTAAATCTCTGACACTTGTATTATACAGAAAAGTCAAAAAGCAATATTAACTATTTCCTATAATCCCCTTTTAATGTGCACGAATTTTGTGCACCAGGCCACTAGTAATTAATTTTAAAAATCCAACAATAAACGGTGTGTTTTGAGTACCTACAAATGTAAAGCAACTCTTGCCCCCCACTCGATGCTGGTGGAGGGCATGGGCAGGATCTCATTAGATGCTTCCAGAAAGGTACAATCCCTTCTGGGCAACCAGGCATCTTGAAATCGGGATACCTACTTCTGTATTGCCCACCCAAACACATTAGTCCCCAAATTGCCTACACAGCACCATGATGTGTGTCCAATCCCTATAAGAAGTTTGGAAAGGGTTTGTTCCAATTCACTAACAGAAGACAGTTGTGAGAACTTTTGTGTTTTCTCATCTGAGGTTAAAAAAGTCGTCAAGGGCCCTTTGTAACTTCTTCCCTACTGAAGTCAAGGACCTCATCATGTGTACATGATTGCTGGTATATCTTTCACTGTCCTTAACTTGTATTAAGATCTTTTATTTCTTTGTTTAATTTTATTTCCACTTGATGACTTGGAAAATTCCCAAGTGAAATTTCTGTGTTACGTACCCTACAGCGTATTCCCATGTATCATACCCAGAGGAAAATGTGCGATACCCCTATCTCAACACTGTCTCCTGTCAGAAAACCTGAGATGACATCCTCAATGCCTCCCATCAACAAAGCTGAGGGGAGTGCCTGCTCACCTTCTGCACCAAATGATGGACAGGGAGGGCCTTCCACTGACAACCGACACCCAGCAGGCATGGGCCAATATCTCCAAAGGGAACTCACACAGCATCCAACATCCCCTTGCATTGACTCTTGGACAGGACTTCAATCTAGGAGTCAAGGCTCCAGTCAAGACAGCTTCTCAGACCTCCTGTCACACCTGCCAGGACACTTGAAAGAAACCCAATCTCGGGGAAAGCTGTGAAGGCAATGGGTGTTACCTCTACACTGCATTGCCACCCGCGGGCAAAGATAGGGACATGGAGATACTGAGAATGCTGCTCCTGTCTGAAAGTGGACACAATCAGTATCATTCGCTTCCTGAGAATCTCTGAGGTGAAGGGTGGGGGGTGGGATGGGTGGGAAATGGTGGAACTCTGCCAAGGAGAGGCAGGGAAACAATGGGGTTAAAGGAAAGTCCTTTGTGAATAGTCCTTGGGTGCTCCTAGGAGGAAGTAAGATCTGAGATGAGGCAAGGGCAAGTGTAGTCAAGGCCTGGAGCCTCACTCCCGCATCACACAGACACAGGGAAAAGGTTTATGCCATGGAAAGGCTTGTTTCATTGGGGACAAGCAATGGGGGGGACTCATGTACCATGTTCTGTCCAGCAGGCATGAGGGACAGGGACAGGCCCTGATCCAGAGATTTCCCTGGAGATCCTCGCACAGGCCTCAGCAAAACGGGATGGAAGAGACAGTGTCTTGTGACCATGTGAGCGTGGGTGTCCTCAGCTGCTGACATCAGGGCCCCATGACTTCCCTCCTTCTTTCCTGTCTCAGGAAATTGTGAAATTTCTATTGGGAAACGTGTTGTGTCTACAGTGTAGTCTCCTAATGTCATTTTTCTTGGTGTCTTTGAATTTGCTTTGTACTTGCATGAGCGCCAACAATAAAGAGTGAGGCAAAAGTACGTTCACAGTTCTCCTTTATATAATAAAGAGGGAATATGCCAATTGACCATCACTGTGCTACAAAGATGGCGGCTCACACAGAAGATGAGGGGGTTTTTGTAACACAAGAAAGCTGCACCCACCATGGAGGCCGAGTTCCTGTAATGAGCAATCAGCAGGGAACTGAGCCTGGGCACCCTGTACTCCCGTGGAGCTTGATAGGGGACCTCAGGCTGCATACCCTTCACGGCAGGGCTTGATGGGGGACATGAGGCTGGGCCCCCGACATGCCAGCGCCCGGCCAGGGGACCTGAAGCTGTGCCCCCCGCCCAGCAGTGCTTGACAGGGGACCTCAGGCCAAAGACCCTGCCCAGTGGGGCTTGACAGGGACCTAAGACAGCGGGCCCTCCTCGCCCCACCTCGGTGCCGGCCAGGCAAACTGAGGCTGTGCCCCCTGCCCGGTGGACTTGACACAGGTGGGACCAGGAATGTTTTCATCTAGCCCAATGGGGAGGGACAGCTGGGTCTCAGTTTCATGCAATTTTTAGGTGCATGTGGATGGTGGGGACTTGATTCTGGGTCCTGTGGTGCACCCTAGACTCTGACAGGAGGAAGATTTTCATATACATTTTACTAATTTTTTAAATCTCTGACACTTGTATTATACAGAAAAGTCAAAAAGCAATATTAACTATTTCCTATAATCCCCTTTTAATGTGCACGAATTTCGTGCACCAGGCCACTAGTAATTAATTTTAAAAATCCAACAATAAACGGTGTGTTTTGAGTACCTACAACTGTAAAGCAACTCTTGCCCCCCACTCGATGCTGGTGGAGGGCATGGGCAGGATCTCATTAGATGCTTCCAGAAAGGTACAAGCCCTTCTGGGCAACCAGGCATCTTGAAATCGGGATACCTACTTCTGTATTGCCCACCCAAACACATTAGTCCCCAAATTGCCTACACAGCACCATGATGTGTTTCCAATCCCTATAAGAAGTTTGGAAAGGGTTTGTTCCAATTCACTAACAGAAGACAGTTGTGAGAACTTTTGTGTTTTCTCATCTGAGGTTAAAAAAGTCGTCAAGGGCCCTTTGTAACTTCTTCCCTACTGAAGTCAAGGACCTCATCATGTGTACATGATTGCTGGTATATCTTTCACTGTCCTTAACTTGTATTAAGATCTTTTATTTCTTTGTTTAATTTTATTTCCACTTGATGACTTGGAAAATTCCCAAGTGAAATTTCTGTGTTACGTACCCTACAGCGTATTCCCATGTATCATACCCAGAGGAAAATGTGCGATACCCCTATCTCAACACTGTCTCCTGTCAGAAAACCTGAGATGACATCCTCAATTCCTCCCATCAAAAAATCTGAGGGGAGTGCCTGCTCACCTTCTGGACCAAATAATGGACAGGGAGGGCTTTCCACTGACAACCGACACCCAGCAGGCATGGGCCACTATCTCCAAAGGGAACTCACACAGCATCCAACATCCTCTTGCATTGACTCTTGGACAGGACTTCAATCTAGGTGTCAAGGCTCCAGTCAAGACAGCTTCTCTGACCTCCCCTCTCACCTGCCAGGACCCTTGAAAGAAACCCAATCTCGGGGAAAGCTGTGAAGGCAATGGGTGTTACATCTACACTGCATTGCCACCCGTGGGCAAAGGTAGGGACATGGAGATATTGAGAATGGTGCTCCTGTCTGAAAGTGGACACAATCAGTATCATTTGCTTCCTGAGAATCTCTGAGGTGAATGGTGGGGGGTGGGAGGGGTGGGACATGGTGGATCTCTGCCAAGGAGAGGCAGGGAGACAATGGGGTTAAAGGAAAGTCCTTTGTGAATAGTCCTTGGGTGCTCCTAGGTGGGAGTAAGATCTGAGATGAGGCAAGGGCAAGTGTAGTCAAGGCCTGGGGCCTCACTCCCGGATCACACAGACACAGGGAAAAGGTTTGGGCCATGGAAAGGCTTGTTTCATTGGGGACAAGCAATGGGGGGGACTCATGTACCATGTTCTGTCCAGCAGGCATGAGGGACAGGGACAGGCCCTGATCCAGAGATTTCCCTGGAGATCCTCGCACAGGCCTCAGCAAAACGGGACGGAAGAGACAGTGTCTTGTGACCATGTGAGCGTGGGTGTCCTCAGCTGCTGACATCAGGGCCCCATGACTTCCCTCCTTCTTTCCTGTCTCAGGAAATTGTGAAATTTCTATTGGGAAACGTGTTGTGTCTACAGTGTAGTCTCCTAATGTCATTTTTCTTGGTGTCTTTGAATTTGCTTTGTACTTGCATGAGCGCCAACAATAAAGAGTGAGGCAAAAGTACGTTCACAGTTCTCCTTTATATAATAAAGAGGGAATATGCCAATTGACCATCACTGTGCTACAAAGATGGCGGCTCACACAGAAGATGAGGGGGTTTTTGTAACACAAGAAAGCTGCACCCACCATGGAGGCCGAGTTCCTGTAATGAGCAATCAGCAGGGAACTGAGCCTGGGCACCCTGTACTCCCGTGGAGCTTGATAGGGGACCTCAGGCTGCATACCCTTCACGGCAGGGCTTGATGGGGGACATGAGGCTGGGCCCCCGACATGCCAGCGCCCGGCCAGGGGACCTGAAGCTGTGCCCCCCGCCCAGCAGTGCTTGACAGGGGACCTCAGGCCAAAGACCCTGCCCAGTGGGGCTTGACAGGGACCTAAGACAGCGGGCCCTCCTCGCCCCACCTCGGTGCCGGCCAGGCAAACTGAGGCTGTGCCCCCTGCCCGGTGGACTTGACACGGGTGGGACCAGCCATGTTTTCATCTAGCCCAATGGGGAGGGACAGCTGGGTCTCAGTTTCATGCAATTTTTAGGTGCATGTGGATGGTGGGGACTTGATTCTGGGTCCTGTGGTGCACCCTAGACTCTGACAGGAGGAAGATTTTCATATACATTTTACTAATTTTTTAAATCTCTGACACTTGTATTATACAGAAAAGTCAAAAAGCAATATTAACTATTTCCTATAATCCCCTTTTAATGTGCACGAATTTCGTGCACCAGGCCACTAGTAATTAATTTTAAAAATCCAACAATAAACGGTGTGTTTTGAGTACCTACAACTGTAAAGCAACTCTTGCCCCCCACTCGATGCTGGTGGAGGGCATGGGCAGGATCTCATTAGATGCTTCCAGAAAGGTACAATCCCTTCTGGGCAACCAGGCATCTTGAAATCGGGATACCTACTTCTGTATTGCCCACCCAAACACATTAGTCCCCAAATTGCCTACACAGCACCATGATGTGTGTCCAATCCGTATAAGAAGTTTGGAAAGGGTTTGTTCCAATTCACTAACAGAAGACAGTTGTGAGAACTTTTGTGTTTTCTCATCTGAGGTTAAAAAAGTCGTCAAGGGCCCTTTGTAACTTCTTCCCTACTGAAGTCAAGGACCTCATCATGTGTACATGATTGCTGGTATATCTTTCACTGTCCTTAACTTGTATTAAGATCTTTTATTTCTTTGTTTAATTTTATTTCCACTTGATGACTTGGAAAATTCCCAAGTGAAATTTCTGTGTTACGTACCCTACAGCGTATTCCCATGTATCATACCCAGAGGAAAATGTGCGATACCCCTATCTCAACACTGTCTCCTGTCAGAAAACCTGAGATGACATCCTCAATTCCTCCCATCAAAAAATCTGAGGGGAGTGCCTGCTCACCTTCTGGACCAAATAATGGACAGGGAGGGCTTTCCACTGACAACCGACACCCAGCAGGCATGGGCCACTATCTCCAAAGGGAACTCACACAGCATCCAACATCCTCTTGCATTGACTCTTGGACAGGACTTCAATCTAGGTGTCAAGGCTCCAGTCAAGACAGCTTCTCTGACCTCCCCTCTCACCTGCCAGGACCCTTGAAAGAAACCCAATCTCGGGGAAAGCTGTGAAGGCAATGGGTGTTACATCTACACTGCATTGCCACCCGTGGGCAAAGGTAGGGACATGGAGATATTGAGAATGGTGCTCCTGTCTGAAAGTGGACACAATCAGTATCATTTGCTTCCTGAGAATCTCTGAGGTGAATGGTGGGGGGTGGGAGGGGTGGGACATGGTGGATCTCTGCCAAGGAGAGGCAGGGAGACAATGGGGTTAAAGGAAAGTCCTTTGTGAATAGTCCTTGGGTGCTCCTAGGTGGGAGTAAGATCTGAGATGAGGCAAGGGCAAGTGTAGTCAAGGCCTGGGGCCTCACTCCCGGATCACACAGACACAGGGAAAAGGTTTGGGCCATGGAAAGGCTTGTTTCATTGGGGACAAGCAATGGGGGGGACTCATGTACCATGTTCTGTCCAGCAGGCATGAGGGACAGGGACAGGCCCTGATCCAGAGATTTCCCTGGAGATCCTCGCACAGGCCTCAGCAAAACGGGACGGAAGAGACAGTGTCTTGTGACCATGTGAGCGTGGGTGTCCTCAGCTGCTGACATCAGGGCCCCATGACTTCCCTCCTTCTTTCCTGTCTCAGGAAATTGTGAAATTTCTATTGGGAAACGTGTTGTGTCTACAGTGTAGTCTCCTAATGTCATTTTTCTTGGTGTCTTTGAATTTGCTTTGTACTTGCATGAGCGCCAACAATAAAGAGTGAGGCAAAAGTACGTTCACAGTTCTCCTTTATATAATAAAGAGGGAATATGCCAATTGACCATCACTGTGCTACAAAGATGGCGGCTCACACAGAAGATGAGGGGGTTTTTGTAACACAAGAAAGCTGCACCCACCATGGAGGCCGAGTTCCTGTAATGAGCAATCAGCAGGGAACTGAGCCTGGGCACCCTGTACTCCCGTGGAGCTTGATAGGGGACCTCAGGCTGCATACCCTTCACGGCAGGGCTTGATGGGGGACATGAGGCTGGGCCCCCGACATGCCAGCGCCCGGCCAGGGGACCTGAAGCTGTGCCCCCCGCCCAGCAGTGCTTGACAGGGGACCTCAGGCCAAAGACCCTGCCCAGTGGGGCTTGACAGGGACCTAAGACAGCGGGCCCTCCTCGCCCCACCTCGGTGCCGGCCAGGCAAACTGAGGCTGTGCCCCCTGCCCGGTGGACTTGACACGGGTGGGACCAGCCATGTTTTCATCTAGCCCAATGGGGAGGGACAGCTGGGTCTCAGTTTCATGCAATTTTTAGGTGCATGTGGATGGTGGGGACTTGATTCTGGGTCCTGTGGTGCACCCTAGACTCTGACAGGAGGAAGATTTTCATATACATTTTACTAATTTTTTAAATCTCTGACACTTGTATTATACAGAAAAGTCAAAAAGCAATATTAACTATTTCCTATAATCCCCTTTTAATGTGCACGAATTTCGTGCACCAGGCCACTAGTAATTAATTTTAAAAATCCAACAATAAACGGTGTGTTTTGAGTACCTACAACTGTAAAGCAACTCTTGCCCCCCACTCGATGCTGGTGGAGGGCATGGGCAGGATCTCATTAGATGCTTCCAGAAAGGTACAATCCCTTCTGGGCAACCAGGCATCTTGAAATCGGGATACCTACTTCTGTATTGCCCACCCAAACACATTAGTCCCCAAATTGCCTACACAGCACCATGATGTGTGTCCAATCCGTATAAGAAGTTTGGAAAGGGTTTGTTCCAATTCACTAACAGAAGACAGTTGTGAGAACTTTTGTGTTTTCTCATCTGAGGTTAAAAAAGTCGTCAAGGGCCCTTTGTAACTTCTTCCCTACTGAAGTCAAGGACCTCATCATGTGTACATGATTGCTGGTATATCTTTCACTGTCCTTAACTTGTATTAAGATCTTTTATTTCTTTGTTTAATTTTATTTCCACTTGATGACTTGGAAAATTCCCAAGTGAAATTTCTGTGTTACGTACCCTACAGCGTATTCCCATGTATCATACCCAGAGGAAAATGTGCGATACCCCTATCTCAACACTGTCTCCTGTCAGAAAACCTGAGATGACATCCTCAATTCCTCCCATCAAAAAATCTGAGGGGAGTGCCTGCTCACCTTCTGGACCAAATAATGGACAGGGAGGGCTTTCCACTGACAACCGACACCCAGCAGGCATGGGCCACTATCTCCAAAGGGAACTCACACAGCATCCAACATCCTCTTGCATTGACTCTTGGACAGGACTTCAATCTAGGTGTCAAGGCTCCAGTCAAGACAGCTTCTCTGACCTCCCCTCTCACCTGCCAGGACCCTTGAAAGAAACCCAATCTAGGGGAAAGCTGTGAAGGCAATGGGTGTTACATCTACACTGCATTGCCACCCGTGGGCAAAGGTAGGGACATGGAGATATTGAGAATGGTGCTCCTGTCTGAAAGTGGACACAATCAGTATCATTTGCTTCCTGAGAATCTCTGAGGTGAATGGTGGGGGGTGGGAGGGGTGGGACATGGTGGATCTCTGCCAAGGAGAGGCAGGGAGACAATGGGGTTAAAGGAAAGTCCTTTGTGAATAGTCCTTGGGTGCTCCTAGGTGGGAGTAAGATCTGAGATGAGGCAAGGGCAAGTCTAGTCAAGGCCTGGGGCCTCACTCCCGGATCACACAGACACAGGGAAAAGGTTTGGGACATGGAAAGGCTTGTTTCATTGGGGACAAGCAATGGGGGGGACTCATGTACCATGTTCTGTCCAGCAGGCATGAGGGACAGGGACAGGCCCTGATCCAGAGATTTCCCTGGAGATCCTCGCACAGGCCTCAGCAAAACGGGACGGAAGAGACAGTGTCTTGTGACCATGTGAGCGTGGGTGTCCTCAGCTGCTGACATCAGGGCCCCATGACTTCCCTCCTTCTTTCCTGTCTCAGGAAATTGTGAAATTTCTATTGGGAAACGTGTTGTGTCTACAGTGTAGTCTCCTAATGTCATTTTTCTTGGTGTCTTTGAATTTGCTTTGTACTTGCATGAGCGCCAACAATAAAGAGTGAGGCAAAAGTACGTTCACAGTTCTCCTTTATATAATAAAGAGGGAATATGCCAATTGACCATCACTGTGCTACAAAGATGGCGGCTCACACAGAAGATGAGGGGGTTTTTGTAACACAAGAAAGCTGCACCCACCATGGAGGCCGAGTTCCTGTAATGAGCAATCAGCAGGGAACTGAGCCTGGGCACCCTGTACTCCCGTGGAGCTTGATAGGGGACCTCAGGCTGCATACCCTTCACGGCAGGGCTTGATGGGGGACATGAGGCTGGGCCCCCGACATGCCAGCGCCCGGCCAGGGGACCTGAAGCTGTGCCCCCCGCCCAGCAGTGCTTGACAGGGGACCTCAGGCCAAAGACCCTGCCCAGTGGGGCTTGACAGGGACCTAAGACAGCGGGCCCTCCTCGCCCCACCTCGGTGCCGGCCAGGCAAACTGAGGCTGTGCCCCCTGCCCGGTGGACTTGACACAGGTGGGACCAGGAATGTTTTCATCTAGCCCAATGGGGAGGGACAGCTGGGTCTCAGTTTCATGCAATTTTTAGGTGCATGTGGATGGTGGGGACTTGATTCTGGGTCCTGTGGTGCACCCTAGACTCTGACAGGAGGAAGATTTTCATATACATTTTACTAATTTTTTAAATCTCTGACACTTGTATTATACAGAAAAGTCAAAAAGCAATATTAACTATTTCCTATAATCCCCTTTTAATGTGCACGAATTTCGTGCACCAGGCCACTAGTAATTAATTTTAAAAATCCAACAATAAACGGTGTGTTTTGAGTACCTACAACTGTAAAGCAACTCTTGCCCCCCACTCGATGCTGGTGGAGGGCATGGGCAGGATCTCATTAGATGCTTCCAGAAAGGTACAATCCCTTCTGGGCAACCAGGCATCTTGAAATCGGGATACCTACTTCTGTATTGCCCACCCAAACACATTAGTCCCCAAATTGCCTACACAGCACCATGATGTGTGTCCAATCCCTATAAGAAGTTTGGAAAGGGTTTGTTCCAATTCACTAACAGAAGACAGTTGTGAGAACTTTTGTGTTTTCTCATCTGAGGTTAAAAAAGTCGTCAAGGGCCCTTTGTAACTTCTTCCCTACTGAAGTCAAGGACCTCATCATGTGTACATGATTGCTGGTATATCTTTCACTGTCCTTAACTTGTATTAAGATCTTTTATTTCTTTGTTTAATTTTATTTCCACTTGATGACTTGGAAAATTCCCAAGTGAAATTTCTGTGTTACGTACCCTACAGCGTATTCCCATGTATCATACCCAGAGGAAAATGTGCGATACCCCTATCTCAACACTGTCTCCTGTCAGAAAACTTGAGATGACATCCTCAATTCCTCCCATCAAAAAATCTGAGGGGAGTGCCTGCTCACCTTCTGGACCAAATAATGGACAGGGAGGGCTTTCCACTGACAACCGACACCCAGCAGGCATGGGCCACTATCTCCAAAGGGAACTCACACAGCATCCAACATCCTCTTGCATTGACTCTTGGACAGGACTTCAATCTAGGTGTCAAGGCTCCAGTCAAGACAGCTTCTCTGACCTCCCCTCTCACCTGCCAGGACCCTTGAAAGAAACCCAATCTCGGGGAAAGCTGTGAAGGCAATGGGTGTTACATCTACACTGCATTGCCACCCGTGGGCAAAGGTAGGGACATGGAGATATTGAGAATGGTGCTCCTGTCTGAAAGTGGACACAATCAGTATCATTTGCTTCCTGAGAATCTCTGAGGTGAATGGTGGGGGGTGGGAGGGGTGGGACATGGTGGATCTCTGCCAAGGAGAGGCAGGGAGACAATGGGGTTAAAGGAAAGTCCTTTGTGAATAGTCCTTGGGTGCTCCTAGGTGGGAGTAAGATCTGAGATGAGGCAAGGGCAAGTCTAGTCAAGGCCTGGGGCCTCACTCCCGGATCACACAGACACAGGGAAAAGGTTTGGGCCATGGAAAGGCTTGTTTCATTGGGGACAAGCAATGGGGGGGACTAATGTACCATGTTCTGTCCAGCAGGCATGAGGGACAGGGACAGGCCCTGATCCAGAGATTTCCCTGGAGATCCTCGCACAGGCCTCAGCAAAACGGGACGGAAGAGACAGTGTCTTGTGACCATGTGAGCGTGGGTGTCCTCAGCTGCTGACATCAGGGCCCCATGACTTCCCTCCTTCTTTCCTGTCTCAGGAAATTGTGAAATTTCTATTGGGAAACGTGTTGTGTCTACAGTGTAGTCTCCTAATGTCATTTTTCTTGGTGTCTTTGAATTTGCTTTGTACTTGCATGAGCGCCAACAATAAAGAGTGAGGCAAAAGTACGTTCACAGTTCTCCTTTATATAATAAAGAGGGAATATGCCAATTGACCATCACTGTGCTACAAAGATGGCGGCTCACACAGAAGATGAGGGGGTTTTTGTAACACAAGAAAGCTGCACCCACCATGGAGGCCGAGTTCCTGTAATGAGCAATCAGCAGGGAACTGAGCCTGGGCACCCTGTACTCCCGTGGAGCTTGATAGGGGACCTCAGGCTGCATACCCTTCACGGCAGGGCTTGATGGGGGACATGAGGCTGGGCCCCCGACATGCCAGCGCCCGGCCAGGGGACCTGAAGCTGTGCCCCCCGCCCAGCAGTGCTTGACAGGGGACCTCAGGCCAAAGACCCTGCCCAGTGGGGCTTGACAGGGACCTAAGACAGCGGGCCCTCCTCGCCCCACCTCGGTGCCGGCCAGGCAAACTGAGGCTGTGCCCCCTGCCCGGTGGACTTGACACGGGTGGGACCAGCCATGTTTTCATCTAGCCCAATGGGGAGGGACAGCTGGGTCTCAGTTTCATGCAATTTTTAGGTGCATGTGGATGGTGGGGACTTGATTCTGGGTCCTGTGGTGCACCCTAGACTCTGACAGGAGGAAGATTTTCATATACATTTTACTAATTTTTTAAATCTCTGACACTTGTATTATACAGAAAAGTCAAAAAGCAATATTAACTATTTCCTATAATCCCCTTTTAATGTGCACGAATTTCGTGCACCAGGCCACTAGTAATTAATTTTAAAAATCCAACAATAAACGGTGTGTTTTGAGTACCTACAACTGTAAAGCAACTCTTGCCCCCCACTTGATGCTGGTGGAGGGCATGGGCAGGATCTCATTAGATGCTTCCAGAAAGGTACAATCCCTTCTGGGCAACCAAGCATCTTGAAATCGGGATCCCTACTTCTGTATTGCCCACCCAAACTCATTAGTTTCCAAATTGCATACACAGCGCCATGATGTGTGTCCAATCCCTATAGGAAGCTTGGAAAGTGTTTGTTCCAATTCACTAACAGAAGACAGTTGTGCGAACTTTTGTGTTTTCTCATCTGAGGTTAAAAAAGTCGTCAATGGCCCTTTGTAACATCTTCCCTCCTGAACTCAAGGACCTCATCATGCGTACATTATTGCTGGTATATCTTTCACTGCCCTTAACTTGTATTAAGATCTTTTATTTCTTTGTTTAATTTTATTTCCACTTGATGACTTGGAAAATTCCCAAGTGAAATTTCTGTGTTACGTACTCTACAGCGTATTCCCATATATCATACCCAGAGGAAATATGTGCGATACCCCTATCTCAACACTGTCTCCTGTCAGAAAACCTGAGATGACATCCTCAATGCCTCCCATCAACAAAGAGGCGGGGAGTGCCTGCTCACCTTCTGCACCAAATAAAGGACAGGGAGGACCTTCCACTGACAACCAACACCCAGCAGGCATGGGCCAATATCTCCAAAGGGAACTCACACAGCATCCAACATCCTCTTGCATTGACTCTTGGACAGGACTTCAATCTAGGAGTCAAGGCTCCAGTCAAGACAGCTTCTCAGACCTCCCGTCACACCTGCCAGGACACTTGAAAGAAACCCAATCTCGGGGAAAGCTGTGAAGGCAATGGGTGTTACATCTACACTGCATTGCCACCCGTGGGCAAAGATAGGGACATGGAGATATTGAGAATGCTGCTCCCGTCTGAAAGTGGACACAATCAGTATCATTTGCTTCCTGAGAATCTCTGAGGTGAATGGTGGGGGGTGGCAGGGGTGGGACATGGTGGATCTCTGCCAAGGAGAGGCAGGGAGACAATGGGGTTAAAGGAAAGTCCTTTGTGAATAGTCCTTGGGTGCTCCTAGGTGGGAGTAAGATCTGAGATGAGGCAAGGGCAAGTCTAGTCAAGGCCTGGGGCCTCACTCCCGGATCACACAGACACAGGGAAAAGGTTTGGGACATGGAAAGGCTTGTTTCATTGGGACAAGCAATGGGGGGGACTCATGTACCATGTTCTGTCCAGCAGGCATGAGGGACAGGGACAGGCCCTGATCCAGAGATTTCCCTGGAGATCCTCGCACAGGCCTCAGCAAAACGGGATGGAAGAGACAGTGTCTTGTGACCATGTGAGCGTGGGTGTCCTCAGCTGCTGACATCAGGGCCCCATGACTTCCCTCCTTCTTTCCTGTCTCAGGAAATTGTGAAATTTCTATTGGGAAACGTGTTGTGTCTACAGTGTAGTCTCCTAATGTCATTTTTCTTGGTGTCTTTGAATTTGCTTTGTACTTGCATGAGCGCCAACAATAAAGAGTGAGGCAAAAGTACGTTTACAGTTTTCCTTTATATAATAAAGAGGGAATATGCCAATTGACCATCACTGTGCTACAAAGATGGCGGCTCACACAGAAGATGAGGGGGTTTTTGTAACACAAGAAAGCTGCACCCACCATGTAGGACGAGTTCCTGTAATGAGCAATCAGCAGGGAACTGAGCCTCGGCACACAATACTCCTGTGGAGATTGATAGGGGACCTCAGGCTGCGTACCCTTCACGGCAGGGCTTGATGGGGGACATGAGGCTGCGCCCCCCACATGCCAGCTCCCAGCCAGGGGACTGAAGCTGTGCCCCCCGCCCAGCAGTGCTTGACCGGGGACCTCAGGCCAAAGACCCTGCCCAGTGGGACTTGACAGGGACCTAAGACAGCGCGCCCTCCTCGCCCCACCTCGGTGCCGGCCAGGCAAACTGAGGCTGTGCCCTCTGCCCGGTGGACTTGACAAGGGTGGGACCATCCAGGTTTTCATCTTGCCCAATGGGGAGGGACAGCTGGGTCTCAGTTTCACGCAATTTTGAGGTGCATGTGGATGGTGGGGACTTGATTCTGGGTCCTGTGGTGCACCGTAGACTCTGACAGTAGGAAGATTTTCATATACATTTTACTAATGCGTTTTCATCTCTGACACTTCTAATATACAGAAAAGGAAAAAAGCAATATTAAATATTTCCTCTAATCCCCTTTTAATGTGCACGAATTTCGTGCACCAGGCCACTAGTAATTAATTTTAAAAATGCAACAATAATCTCTGTGTTTTGAGTATCTACAACTGTAAAGCAACTCTTGCCCCCCACTCGATGCTGGTAGAGGGCATAGGCAGGATCTCATTAGATGCTTCCAGAAAGGTACAATCCCTTCTGGGCAACCAAGCATCTTGAAATCGGGATCCCTACTTCTGTATTGCCCACCCAAACTCATTAGTCCCCAAATTGCCTACACAGCACCATGATGTGTGTCCAATCCCTGTAGGAAGCTTGAAAAGGCTTTGTTCCAATTCACTAACAGAAGACAGTTGTGAGAACGTTTGTGTTTTCTCATCTGAGTTTAAAAAAGTCGTCAAGGGCCCTTTGTAACATCTTCCCTACTGAACTCAATGACCTCATCATGTGTACATGATTGCTGGAGTATCTTTCACTGTCCTTAACTTGTATTAAGGTCTTTTATTTCTTTGTTTAATTTTATTTCCACTTGATGATGTGGAAAATTCCAAAGTGAAATTTCTGTGTTTCGTACCCTACAGCGTATTCCCATGTAGCATACCCAGAGGAAATATGTGCGATACCCCTATCTCAACACTGTCTCCTGTCACAAAACCTGAGATGACATCCTCAATGCCTCCCATCTACAAAGCTGAGGGGAGTGCCTGCTCACCTTCTGCACCAAATAATGGACAGGGAGGGCCTTCCACTGACAACCGACACCCAGCAGGCATGGGCCAATATCTCCAAAGGGAACTCACACAGCATCCAACATCCTCTTGCATTGACTCTTGGACAGGACTTCAATCTAGGAGTCAAGGTTCCAGTCAAGAGAGCTTCTCAGACCTCCTGTCACACCTGCCAGGACACTTGAAAGAAACCCAATCTCGGGGAAAGCTGTGAAGGCAATGGGTGTTACCTCTACACTGCATTGCCACCCGTGGGCAAAGATAGGGACATGGAGATATTGAGAATGCTGCTCCCGTCTGAAAGTGGACACCATCAGTATCATTCGCTTCCTGAGAATCTCTGAGGTGAATGGTGGGGGGTGGGAGGGGTGGGACATGGTGGATCTCTGCCAAGGAGAGGCAGGGAGACAATGGGGTTAAAGGAAAGTCCTTTGTGAATAGTCCTTGGGTGCTCCTAGGTGGGAGTAAGATCTGAGATGAGGCAAGGGCAAGTCTAGTCAAGGCCTGGGGCCTCACTCCCGGATCACACAGACACAGGGAAAAGGTTTGGGACATGGAAAGGCTTGTTTCATTGGGGACAAGCAATGGGGGGGACTCATGTACCATGTTCTGTCCAGCAGGCATGAGGGACAGGGACAGGCCCTGATCCAGAGATTTCCCTGGAGATCCTCGCACAGGCCTCAGCAAAACGGGACGGAAGAGACAGTGTCTTGTGACCATGTGAGCGTGGGTGTCCTCAGCTGCTGACATCAGGGCCCCATGACTTCCCTCCTTCTTTCCTGTCTCAGGAAATTGTGAAATTTCTATTGGGAAACGTGTTGTGTCTACAGTGTAGTCTCCTAATGTCATTTTTCTTGGTGTCTTTGAATTTGCTTTGTACTTGCATGAGCGCCAACAATAAAGAGTGAGGCAAAAGTACGTTCACAGTTCTCCTTTATATAATAAAGAGGGAATATGCCAATTGACCATCACTGTGCTACAAAGATGGCGGCTCACACAGAAGATGAGGGGGTTTTTGTAACACAAGAAAGCTGCACCCACCATGGAGGCCGAGTTCCTGTAATGAGCAATCAGCAGGGAACTGAGCCTGGGCACCCTGTACTCCCGTGGAGCTTGATAGGGGACCTCAGGCTGCATACCCTTCACGGCAGGGCTTGATGGGGGACATGAGGCTGGGCCCCCGACATGCCAGCGCCCGGCCAGGGGACCTGAAGCTGTGCCCCCCGCCCAGCAGTGCTTGACAGGGGACCTCAGGCCAAAGACCCTGCCCAGTGGGGCTTGACAGGGACCTAAGACAGCGGGCCCTCCTCGCCCCACCTCGGTGCCGGCCAGGCAAACTGAGGCTGTGCCCCCTGCCCGGTGGACTTGACACAGGTGGGACCAGGAATGTTTTCATCTAGCCCAATGGGGAGGGACAGCTGGGTCTCAGTTTCATGCAATTTTTAGGTGCATGTGGATGGTGGGGACTTGATTCTGGGTCCTGTGGTGCACCCTAGACTCTGACAGGAGGAAGATTTTCATATACATTTTACTAATTTTTTAAATCTCTGACACTTGTATTATACAGAAAAGTCAAAAAGCAATATTAACTATTTCCTATAATCCCCTTTTAATGTGCACGAATTTCGTGCACCAGGCCACTAGTAATTAATTTTAAAAATCCAACAATAAACGGTGTGTTTTGAGTACCTACAACTGTAAAGCAACTCTTGCCCCCCACTCGATGCTGGTGGAGGGCATGGGCAGGATCTCATTAGATGCTTCCAGAAAGGTACAATCCCTTCTGGGCAACCAGGCATCTTGAAATCGGGATACCTACTTCTGTATTGCCCACCCAAACACATTAGTCCCCAAATTGCCTACACAGCACCATGATGTGTGTCCAATCCCTATAAGAAGTTTGGAAAGGGTTTGTTCCAATTCACTAACAGAAGACAGTTGTGAGAACTTTTGTGTTTTCTCATCTGAGGTTAAAAAAGTCGTCAAGGGCCCTTTGTAACTTCTTCCCTACTGAAGTCAAGGACCTCATCATGTGTACATGATTGCTGGTATATCTTTCACTGTCCTTAACTTGTATTAAGATCTTTTATTTCTTTGTTTAATTTTATTTCCACTTGATGACTTGGAAAATTCCCAAGTGAAATTTCTGTGTTACGTACCCTACAGCGTATTCCCATGTATCATACCCAGAGGAAAATGTGCGATACCCCTATCTCAACACTGTCTCCTGTCAGAAAACTTGAGATGACATCCTCAATTCCTCCCATCAAAAAATCTGAGGGGAGTGCCTGCTCACCTTCTGGACCAAATAATGGACAGGGAGGGCTTTCCACTGACAACCGACACCCAGCAGGCATGGGCCACTATCTCCAAAGGGAACTCACACAGCATCCAACATCCTCTTGCATTGACTCTTGGACAGGACTTCAATCTAGGTGTCAAGGCTCCAGTCAAGACAGCTTCTCTGACCTCCCCTCTCACCTGCCAGGACCCTTGAAAGAAACCCAATCTCGGGGAAAGCTGTGAAGGCAATGGGTGTTACATCTACACTGCATTGCCACCCGTGGGCAAAGGTAGGGACATGGAGATATTGAGAATGGTGCTCCTGTCTGAAAGTGGACACAATCAGTATCATTTGCTTCCTGAGAATCTCTGAGGTGAATGGTGGGGGGTGGGAGGGGTGGGACATGGTGGATCTCTGCCAAGGAGAGGCAGGGAGACAATGGGGTTAAAGGAAAGTCCTTTGTGAATAGTCCTTGGGTGCTCCTAGGTGGGAGTAAGATCTGAGATGAGGCAAGGGCAAGTCTAGTCAAGGCCTGGGGCCTCACTCCCGGATCACACAGACACAGGGAAAAGGTTTGGGCCATGGAAAGGCTTGTTTCATTGGGGACAAGCAATGGGGGGGACTAATGTACCATGTTCTGTCCAGCAGGCATGAGGGACAGGGACAGGCCCTGATCCAGAGATTTCCCTGGAGATCCTCGCACAGGCCTCAGCAAAACGGGACGGAAGAGACAGTGTCTTGTGACCATGTGAGCGTGGGTGTCCTCAGCTGCTGACATCAGGGCCCCATGACTTCCCTCCTTCTTTCCTGTCTCAGGAAATTGTGAAATTTCTATTGGGAAACGTGTTGTGTCTACAGTGTAGTCTCCTAATGTCATTTTTCTTGGTGTCTTTGAATTTGCTTTGTACTTGCATGAGCGCCAACAATAAAGAGTGAGGCAAAAGTACGTTCACAGTTCTCCTTTATATAATAAAGAGGGAATATGCCAATTGACCATCACTGTGCTACAAAGATGGCGGCTCACACAGAAGATGAGGGGGTTTTTGTAACACAAGAAAGCTGCACCCACCATGGAGGCCGAGTTCCTGTAATGAGCAATCAGCAGGGAACTGAGCCTGGGCACCCTGTACTCCCGTGGAGCTTGATAGGGGACCTCAGGCTGCATACCCTTCACGGCAGGGCTTGATGGGGGACATGAGGCTGGGCCCCCGACATGCCAGCGCCCGGCCAGGGGACCTGAAGCTGTGCCCCCCGCCCAGCAGTGCTTGACAGGGGACCTCAGGCCAAAGACCCTGCCCAGTGGGGCTTGACAGGGACCTAAGACAGCGGGCCCTCCTCGCCCCACCTCGGTGCCGGCCAGGCAAACTGAGGCTGTGCCCCCTGCCCGGTGGACTTGACACGGGTGGGACCAGCCATGTTTTCATCTAGCCCAATGGGGAGGGACAGCTGGGTCTCAGTTTCATGCAATTTTTAGGTGCATGTGGATGGTGGGGACTTGATTCTGGGTCCTGTGGTGCACCCTAGACTCTGACAGGAGGAAGATTTTCATATACATTTTACTAATTTTTTAAATCTCTGACACTTGTATTATACAGAAAAGTCAAAAAGCAATATTAACTATTTCCTATAATCCCCTTTTAATGTGCACGAATTTCGTGCACCAGGCCACTAGTAATTAATTTTAAAAATCCAACAATAAACGGTGTGTTTTGAGTACCTACAACTGTAAAGCAACTCTTGCCCCCCACTTGATGCTGGTGGAGGGCATGGGCAGGATCTCATTAGATGCTTCCAGAAAGGTACAATCCCTTCTGGGCAACCAAGCATCTTGAAATCGGGATCCCTACTTCTGTATTGCCCACCCAAACTCATTAGTTTCCAAATTGCATACACAGCGCCATGATGTGTGTCCAATCCCTATAGGAAGCTTGGAAAGTGTTTGTTCCAATTCACTAACAGAAGACAGTTGTGCGAACTTTTGTGTTTTCTCATCTGAGGTTAAAAAAGTCGTCAATGGCCCTTTGTAACATCTTCCCTCCTGAACTCAAGGACCTCATCATGCGTACATTATTGCTGGTATATCTTTCACTGCCCTTAACTTGTATTAAGATCTTTTATTTCTTTGTTTAATTTTATTTCCACTTGATGACTTGGAAAATTCCCAAGTGAAATTTCTGTGTTACGTACTCTACAGCGTATTCCCATATATCATACCCAGAGGAAATATGTGCGATACCCCTATCTCAACACTGTCTCCTGTCAGAAAACCTGAGATGACATCCTCAATGCCTCCCATCAACAAAGAGGCGGGGAGTGCCTGCTCACCTTCTGCACCAAATAAAGGACAGGGAGGACCTTCCACTGACAACCAACACCCAGCAGGCATGGGCCAATATCTCCAAAGGGAACTCACACAGCATCCAACATCCTCTTGCATTGACTCTTGGACAGGACTTCAATCTAGGAGTCAAGGCTCCAGTCAAGACAGCTTCTCAGACCTCCCGTCACACCTGCCAGGACACTTGAAAGAAACCCAATCTCGGGGAAAGCTGTGAAGGCAATGGGTGTTACATCTACACTGCATTGCCACCCGTGGGCAAAGATAGGGACATGGAGATATTGAGAATGCTGCTCCCGTCTGAAAGTGGACACAATCAGTATCATTTGCTTCCTGAGAATCTCTGAGGTGAATGGTGGGGGGTGGCAGGGGTGGGACATGGTGGATCTCTGCCAAGGAGAGGCAGGGAGACAATGGGGTTAAAGGAAAGTCCTTTGTGAATAGTCCTTGGGTGCTCCTAGGTGGGAGTAAGATCTGAGATGAGGCAAGGGCAAGTCTAGTCAAGGCCTGGGGCCTCACTCCCGGATCACACAGACACAGGGAAAAGGTTTGGGCCATGGAAAGGCTTGTTTCATTGGGACAAGCAATGGGGGGGACTCATGTACCATGTTCTGTCCAGCAGGCATGAGGGACAGGGACAGGCCCTGATCCAGAGATTTCCCTGGAGATCCTCGCACAGGCCTCAGCAAAACGGGATGGAAGAGACAGTGTCTTGTGACCATGTGAGCGTGGGTGTCCTCAGCTGCTGACATCAGGGCCCCATGACTTCCCTCCTTCTTTCCTGTCTCAGGAAATTGTGAAATTTCTATTGGGAAACGTGTTGTGTTGTGTCTACAGTGTAGTCTCCTAATGTCATTTTTCTTGGTGTCTTTGAATTTGCTTTGTACTTGCATGAGCGCCAACAATAAAGAGTGAGGCAAAAGTACGTTCACAGTTCTCCTTTATATAATAAAGAGGGAATATGCCAATTGACCATCACTGTGCTACAAAGATGGCGGCTCACACAGAAGTTGAGGGGGTTTTTGTAACACAAGAAAGCTGCACCCACCATGGAGGCCGAGTTCCTGTAATGAGCAATCAGCAGGGAACTGAGCCTGGGCACCCTGTACTCCCGTGGAGCTTGATAGGGGACCTCAGGCTGCATACCCTTCACGGCAGGGCTTGATGGGGGACATGAGGCTGGGCCCCCGACATGCCAGCGCCCGGCCAGGGGACCTGAAGCTGTGCCCCCCGCCCAGCAGTGCTTGACAGGGAACCTCAGGCCAAAGACCCTGCCCAGTGGGGCTTGACAGGGACCTAAGACAGCGGGCCCTCCTCGCCCCACCTCGGTGCCGGCCAGGCAAACTGAGGCTGTGCCCCCTGCCCGGTGACTTGACACGGGTGGGACTAGCCATGTTTTCATCTAGCCCAATGGGGAGGGACAGCTGGGTCTCAGTTTCATGCAATTTTTAGGTGCATGTGGATGGTGGGGACTTGATTCTGGGTCCTGTGGTGCACCCTAGACTCTGACAGGAGGAAGATTTTCATATACATTTTACTAATTTTTTAAATCTCTGACACTTGTATTATACAGAAAAGTCAAAAAGCAATATTAACTATTTCCTATAATCCCCTTTTAATGTGCACGAATTTCGTGCACCAGGCCACTAGTAATTAATTTTAAAAATCCAACAATAAACGGTGTGTTTTGAGTACCTACAACTGTAAAGCAACTCTTGCCCCCCACTCGATGCTGGTGGAGGGCATGGGCAGGATCTCATTAGATGCTTCCAGAAAGGTACAATCCCTTCTGGGCAACCAGGCATCTTGAAATCGGGATACCTACTTCTGTATTGCCCACCCAAACACATTAGTCCCCAAATTGCCTACACAGCACCATGATGTGTGTCCAATCCCTATAAGAAGTTTGGAAAGGGTTTGTTCCAATTCACTAACAGAAGACAGTTGTGAGAACTTTTGTGTTTTCTCATCTGAGGTTAAAAAAGTCGTCAAGGGCCCTTTGTAACTTCTTCCCTACTGAAGTCAAGGACCTCATCATGTGTACATGATTGCTGGTATATCTTTCACTGTCCTTAACTTGTATTAAGATCTTTTATTTCTTTGTTTAATTTTATTTCCACTTGATGACTTGGAAAATTCCCAAGTGAAATTTCTGTGTTACGTACCCTACAGCGTATTCCCATGTATCATACCCAGAGGAAAATGTGCGATACCCCTATCTCAACACTGTCTCCTGTCAGAAAACTTGAGATGACATCCTCAATTCCTCCCATCAAAAAATCTGAGGGGAGTGCCTGCTCACCTTCTGGACCAAATAATGGACAGGGAGGGCTTTCCACTGACAACCGACACCCAGCAGGCATGGGCCACTATCTCCAAAGGGAACTCACACAGCATCCAACATCCTCTTGCATTGACTCTTGGACAGGACTTCAATCTAGGTGTCAAGGCTCCAGTCAAGACAGCTTCTCTGACCTCCCCTCTCACCTGCCAGGACCCTTGAAAGAAACCCAATCTCGGGGAAAGCTGTGAAGGCAATGGGTGTTACATCTACACTGCATTGCCACCCATGGGCAAAGATAGGGACATGGAGATATTGAGAATGCTGCTCCCGTCTGAAAGTGGACACAATCAGTATCATTTGCTTCCTGAGAATCTCTGAGGTGAATGGTGGGGGGTGGCAGGGGTGGGACATGGTGGATCTCTGCCAAGGAGAGGCAGGGAGACAATGGGGTTAAAGGAAAGTCCTTTGTGAATAGTCCTTGGGTGCTCCTAGGTGGGAGTAAGATCTGAGATGAGGCAAGGGCAAGTCTAGTCAAGGCCTGGGGCCTCACTCCCGGATCACACAGACACAGGGAAAAGGTTTGGGCCATGGAAAGGCTTGTTTCATTGGGACAAGCAATGGGGGGGACTCATGTACCATGTTCTGTCCAGCAGGCATGAGGGACAGGGACAGGCCCTGATCCAGAGATTTCCCTGGAGATCCTCGCACAGGCCTCAGCAAAACGGGATGGAAGAGACAGTGTCTTGTGACCATGTGAGCGTGGGTGTCCTCAGCTGCTGACATCAGGGCCCCATGACTTCCCTCCTTCTTTCCTGTCTCAGGAAATTGTGAAATTTCTATTGGGAAACGTGTTGTGTTGTGTCTACAGTGTAGTCTCCTAATGTCATTTTTCTTGGTGTCTTTGAATTTGCTTTGTACTTGCATGAGCGCCAACAATAAAGAGTGAGGCAAAAGTACGTTCACAGTTCTCCTTTATATAATAAAGAGGGAATATGCCAATTGACCATCACTGTGCTACAAAGATGGCGGCTCACACAGAAGTTGAGGGGGTTTTTGTAACACAAGAAAGCTGCACCCACCATGGAGGCCGAGTTCCTGTAATGAGCAATCAGCAGGGAACTGAGCCTGGGCACCCTGTACTCCCGTGGAGCTTGATAGGGGACCTCAGGCTGCATACCCTTCACGGCAGGGCTTGATGGGGGACATGAGGCTGGGCCCCCGACATGCCAGCGCCCGGCCAGGGGACCTGAAGCTGTGCCCCCCGCCCAGCAGTGCTTGACAGGGAACCTCAGGCCAAAGACCCTGCCCAGTGGGGCTTGACAGGGACCTAAGACAGCGGGCCCTCCTCGCCCCACCTCGGTGCCGGCCAGGCAAACTGAGGCTGTGCCCCCTGCCCGGTGACTTGACACGGGTGGGACTAGCCATGTTTTCATCTAGCCCAATGGGGAGGGACAGCTGGGTCTCAGTTTCATGCAATTTTTAGGTGCATGTGGATGGTGGGGACTTGATTCTGGGTCCTGTGGTGCACCCTAGACTCTGACAGGAGGAAGATTTTCATATACATTTTACTAATTTTTTAAATCTCTGACACTTGTATTATACAGAAAAGTCAAAAAGCAATATTAACTATTTCCTATAATCCCCTTTTAATGTGCACGAATTTCGTGCACCAGGCCACTAGTAATTAATTTTAAAAATCCAACAATAAACGGTGTGTTTTGAGTACCTACAACTGTAAAGCAACTCTTGCCCCCCACTCGATGCTGGTGGAGGGCATGGGCAGGATCTCATTAGATGCTTCCAGAAAGGTACAATCCCTTCTGGGCAACCAGGCATCTTGAAATCGGGATACCTACTTCTGTATTGCCCACCCAAACACATTAGTCCCCAAATTGCCTACACAGCACCATGATGTGTGTCCAATCCCTATAAGAAGTTTGGAAAGGGTTTGTTCCAATTCACTAACAGAAGACAGTTGTGAGAACTTTTGTGTTTTCTCATCTGAGGTTAAAAAAGTCGTCAAGGGCCCTTTGTAACTTCTTCCCTACTGAAGTCAAGGACCTCATCATGTGTACATGATTGCTGGTATATCTTTCACTGTCCTTAACTTGTATTAAGATCTTTTATTTCTTTGTTTAATTTTATTTCCACTTGATGACTTGGAAAATTCCCAAGTGAAATTTCTGTGTTACGTACCCTACAGCGTATTCCCATGTATCATACCCAGAGGAAAATGTGCGATACCCCTATCTCAACACTGTCTCCTGTCAGAAAACTTGAGATGACATCCTCAATTCCTCCCATCAAAAAATCTGAGGGGAGTGCCTGCTCACCTTCTGGACCAAATAATGGACAGGGAGGGCTTTCCACTGACAACCGACACCCAGCAGGCATGGGCCACTATCTCCAAAGGGAACTCACACAGCATCCAACATCCTCTTGCATTGACTCTTGGACAGGACTTCAATCTAGGTGTCAAGGCTCCAGTCAAGACAGCTTCTCTGACCTCCCCTCTCACCTGCCAGGACCCTTGAAAGAAACCCAATCTCGGGGAAAGCTGTGAAGGCAATGGGTGTTACATCTACACTGCATTGCCACCCGTGGGCAAAGGTAGGGACATGGAGATATTGAGAATGGTGCTCCTGTCTGAAAGTGGACACAATCAGTATCATTTGCTTCCTGAGAATCTCTGAGGTGAATGGTGGGGGGTGGGAGGGGTGGGACATGGTGGATCTCTGCCAAGGAGAGGCAGGGAGACAATGGGGTTAAAGGAAAGTCCTTTGTGAATAGTCCTTGGGTGCTCCTAGGTGGGAGTAAGATCTGAGATGAGGCAAGGGCAAGTGTAGTCAAGGCCTGGGGCCTCACTCCCGGATCACACAGACACAGGGAAAAGGTTTGGGCCATGGAAAGGCTTGTTTCATTGGGGACAAGCAATGGGGGGGACTCATGTACCATGTTCTGTCCAGCAGGCATGAGGGACAGGGACAGGCCCTGATCCAGAGATTTCCCTGGAGATCCTCGCACAGGCCTCAGCAAAACGGGACGGAAGAGACAGTGTCTTGTGACCATGTGAGCGTGGGTGTCCTCAGCTGCTGACATCAGGGCCCCATGACTTCCCTCCTTCTTTCCTGTCTCAGGAAATTGTGAAATTTCTATTGGGAAACGTGTTGTGTCTACAGTGTAGTCTCCTAATGTCATTTTTCTTGGTGTCTTTGAATTTGCTTTGTACTTGCATGAGCGCCAACAATAAAGAGTGAGGCAAAAGTACGTTCACAGTTCTCCTTTATATAATAAAGAGGGAATATGCCAATTGACCATCACTGTGCTACAAAGATGGCGGCTCACACAGAAGATGAGGGGGTTTTTGTAACACAAGAAAGCTGCACCCACCATGGAGGCCGAGTTCCTGTAATGAGCAATCAGCAGGGAACTGAGCCTGGGCACCCTGTACTCCCGTGGAGCTTGATAGGGGACCTCAGGCTGCATACCCTTCACGGCAGGGCTTGATGGGGGACATGAGGCTGGGCCCCCGACATGCCAGCGCCCGGCCAGGGGACCTGAAGCTGTGCCCCCCGCCCAGCAGTGCTTGACAGGGGACCTCAGGCCAAAGACCCTGCCCAGTGGGGCTTGACAGGGACCTAAGACAGCGGGTCCTCCTCGCCCCACCTCAGTGCCGGCCAGGCAAACTGAGGCTGTGCCCCCTGCCCGGTGGACTTGACACGGGTGGGACCAGCCATGTTTTCATCTAGCCCAATGGGAGGGACAGCTGGGTCTCAGTTTCATGCAATTTTTAGGTGCATGTGGATGGTGGGGACTTGATTCTGGGTCCTGTGGTGCACCCTAGACTCTGACAGGAGGAAGATTTTCATATACATTTTACTAATTTTTTAAATCTCTGACACTTGTATTATACAGAAAAGTCAAAAAGCAATATTAACTATTTCCTATAATCCCCTTTTAATGTGCACGAATTTCGTGCACCAGGCCACTAGTAATTAATTTTAAAAATCCAACAATAAACGGTGTGTTTTGAGTACCTACAACTGTAAAGCAACTCTTGCCCCCCACTTGATGCTGGTGGAGGGCATGGGCAGGATCTCATTAGATGCTTCCAGAAAGGTACAATCCCTTCTGGGCAACCAAGCATCTTGAAATCGGGATCCCTACTTCTGTATTGCCCACCCAAACTCATTAGTTTCCAAATTGCATACACAGCGCCATGATGTGTGTCCAATCCCTATAGGAAGCTTGGAAAGTGTTTGTTCCAATTCACTAACAGAAGACAGTTGTGCGAACTTTTGTGTTTTCTCATCTGAGGTTAAAAAAGTCGTCAATGGCCCTTTGTAACATCTTCCCTCCTGAACTCAAGGACCTCATCATGTGTACATGATTGCTGGTATATCTTTCACTGCCCTTAACTTGTATTAAGATCTTTTATTTCTTTGTTTAATTTTATTTCCACTTGATGACTTGGAAAATTCCCAAGTGAAATTTCTGTGTTACGTACTCTACAGCGTATTCCCATATATCATACCCAGAGGAAATATGTGCGATACCCCTATCTCAACACTGTCTCCTGTCAGAAAACCTGAGATGACATCCTCAATGCCTCCCATCAACAAAGAGGCGGGGAGTGCCTGCTCACCTTCTGCACCAAATAAAGGACAGGGAGGACCTTCCACTGACAACCAACACCCAGCAGGCATGGGCCAATATCTCCAAAGGGAACTCACACAGCATCCAACATCCTCTTGCATTGACTCTTGGACAGGACTTCAATCTAGGAGTCAAGGCTCCAGTCAAGACAGCTTCTCAGACCTCCCGTCACACCTGCCAGGACACTTGAAAGAAACCCAATCTCGGGGAAAGCTGTGAAGGCAATGGGTGTTACATCTACACTGCATTGCCACCCGTGGGCAAAGATAGGGACATGGAGATATTGAGAATGCTGCTCCCGTCTGAAAGTGGACACAATCAGTATCATTTGCTTCCTGAGAATCTCTGAGGTGAATGGTGGGGGGTGGCAGGGGTGGGACATGGTGGATCTCTGCCAAGGAGAGGCAGGGAGACAATGGGGTTAAAGGAAAGTCCTTTGTGAATAGTCCTTGGGTGCTCCTAGGTGGGAGTAAGATCTGAGATGAGGCAAGGGCAAGTCTAGTCAAGGCCTGGGGCCTCACTCCCGGATCACACAGACACAGGGAAAAGGTTTGGGACATGGAAAGGCTTGTTTCATTGGGACAAGCAATGAGGGGGACTCATGTACCATGTTCTGTCCAGCAGGCATGAGGGACAGGGACAGGCCCTGATCCAGAGATTTCCCTGGAGATCCTCGCACAGGCCTCAGCAAAACGGGATGGAAGAGACAGTGTCTTGTGACCATGTGAGCGTGGGTGTCCTCAGCTGCTGACATCAGGGCCCCATGACTTCCCTCCTTCTTTCCTGTCTCAGGAAATTGTGAAATTTCTATTGGGAAACGTGTTGTGTCTACAGTGTAGTCTCCTAATGTCATTTTTCTTGGTGTCTTTGAATTTGCTTTGTACTTGCATGAGCGCCAACAATAAAGAGTGAGGCAAAAGTACGTTTACAGTTTTCCTTTATATAATAAAGAGGGAATATGCCAATTGACCATCACTGTGCTACAAAGATGGCGGCTCACACAGAAGATGAGGGGGTTTTTGTAACACAAGAAAGCTGCACCCACCATGTAGGACGAGTTCCTGTAATGAGCAATCAGCAGGGAACTGAGCCTCGGCACACAATACTCCTGTGGAGATTGATAGGGGACCTCAGGCTGCGTACCCTTCACGGCAGGGCTTGATGGGGGACATGAGGCTGCGCCCCCCACATGCCAGCTCCCAGCCAGGGGACTGAAGCTGTGCCCCCCGCCCAGCAGTGCTTGACCGGGGACCTCAGGCCAAAGACCCTGCCCAGTGGGACTTGACAGGGACCTAAGACAGCGCGCCCTCCTCGCCCCACCTCGGTGCCGGCCAGGCAAACTGAGGCTGTGCCCTCTGCCCGGTGGACTTGACAAGGGTGGGACCATCCAGGTTTTCATCTTGCCCAATGGGGAGGGACAGCTGGGTCTCAGTTTCACGCAATTTTGAGGTGCATGTGGATGGTGGGGACTTGATTCTGGGTCCTGTGGTGCACCGTAGACTCTGACAGTAGGAAGATTTTCATATACATTTTACTAATGCGTTTTCATCTCTGACACTTCTAATATACAGAAAAGGAAAAAAGCAATATTAAATATTTCCTCTAATCCCCTTTTAATGTGCACGAATTTCGTGCACCAGGCCACTAGTAATTAATTTTAAAAATGCAACAATAATCTCTGTGTTTTGAGTATCTACAACTGTAAAGCAACTCTTGCCCCCCACTCGATGCTGGTAGAGGGCATAGGCAGGATCTCATTAGATGCTTCCAGAAAGGTACAATCCCTTCTGGGCAACCAAGCATCTTGAAATCGGGATCCCTACTTCTGTATTGCCCACCCAAACTCATTAGTCCCCAAATTGCCTACACAGCACCATGATGTGTGTCCAATCCCTGTAGGAAGCTTGAAAAGGCTTTGTTCCAATTCACTAACAGAAGACAGTTGTGAGAACGTTTGTGTTTTCTCATCTGAGGTTAAAAAAGTCGTCAAGGGCCCTTTGTAACATCTTCCCTACTGAACTCAATGACCTCATCATGTGTACATGATTGCTGGAGTATCTTTCACTGTCCTTAACTTGTATTAAGGTCTTTTATTTCTTTGTTTAATTTTATTTCCACTTGATGATGTGGAAAATTCCAAAGTGAAATTTCTGTGTTTCGTACCCTACAGCGTATTCCCATGTAGCATACCCAGAGGAAATATGTGCGATACCCCTATCTCAACACTGTCTCCTGTCACAAAACCTGAGATGACATCCTCAATGCCTCCCATCTACAAAGCTGAGGGGAGTGCCTGCTCACCTTCTGCACCAAATAATGGACAGGGAGGGCCTTCCACTGACAACCGACACCCAGCAGGCATGGGCCAATATCTCCAAAGGGAACTCACACAGCATCCAACATCCTCTTGCATTGACTCTTGGACAGGACTTCAATCTAGGAGTCAAGGTTCCAGTCAAGAGAGCTTCTCAGACCTCCTGTCACACCTGCCAGGACACTTGAAAGAAACCCAATCTCGGGGAAAGCTGTGAAGGCAATGGGTGTTACCTCTACACTGCATTGCCACCCGTGGGCAAAGATAGGGACATGGAGATATTGAGAATGCTGCTCCCGTCTGAAAGTGGACACCATCAGTATCATTCGCTTCCTGAGAATCTCTGAGGTGAATGGTGGGGGGTGGGAGGGGTGGGACATGGTGGATCTCTGCAAAGGAGTGGCAGGGAGACAATGGGGTTAAAGGAAAGTCCTTTGTGAATAGTCCTTGGTTGCCCCTAGGTGGGAGTAAGATCGAGATGAGGCAAGGGCAAGTCTAGTCAAGGCCTGGGGCCTCACTCCCGGATCACACAGACACAGGGAAAAGGTTTGTTCCATGGAAAGGCTTGTTTCATTGGGGACAAGAAATGGGGGGGACTCATGTACCATGGTCTGTCCATCAGGCATGCGGGACAGTGACAGGCCCTGATCCAGAGATTTCCCTAGATCCTCGCACAGGCCTCAGCAAAACGGGTCGGAAGAGACAGTATCTCGTGACCATGTGAGCGTGGGTGTCCTCAGTTGCTGACATCAGGGCCCCATGACTTCCCTCCTTCTTTCCTGTCTCAGGAAATTGTGAAATTTCTATTGGGAAACGTGTTGTGTCTACAGTGTAGTCTCCTAATGTCATTTTTCTTGGTGTCTTTGAATTTGCTTTCTACTTGCATGAGCGCCAACAATAAAGAGTGAGGCAAAACTACGTTCACAGTTTTCCTTTATATAATAAAGAGGGAATATGCCAATTGACCATCACTGTGCTACAAAGATGGCGGCTCACACAGAAGATGAGGGGGTTTTTGTAACACAAGAAAGCTGCACCCACCATGGATGCCGAGTTCCTGTAATGAGCAATCAGCAGGGAACTGAGCCTGTGCACCCCCTACTCCTGTGGAGCTTGATAGGGGACCTCAGGCTGCGTACCCTTCATGGTAGGGCTTGAATGGGGACATGAGGCTGCGCCCCCCATATGCCAGCGCCCGGCCTGGGGACCTGAAGCTGTGCCCCCCCACCCCCCCAGCAGTGCTTGACCGGGGACCTCAGGCCAAAACCCTGCCCAGTGGGGCTTGACAGGGACCTAAGTCAGCGCTACCTCCTCGCCCCACTTTAGTGTCTGCCAGGCAAACTGAGGCTGTGCCCCCTGCCCGGTGGACTTGACAAGGGTGGGACCATCCAGGTTTTCATCTAGCCCAATGGGGAGGGACAGCTGGGTCTCAGTTTCACGCAATTTTGAGGTGCATGTGGATGGTGGGGACTTGATTCTGGGTCCTGTGGTGCACCCTAGACTCTGACAGGAGGAAGATTTTCATATACATTTTACTAATTTTTTAAATCTCTGACACTTCTGTTATACAGAAAAGGCAAAAAGCAATATTAAATATTTCCTCTAATCCCCTTTTAATGTGCACGAATTTCGTGCACCAGGCCACTAGTAATTAATTTTAAAAGTCCAACAATAAACTCTGTGTTTTGAGTACCTACAGCTGTAAAGCAACTCTTGCTCCCCACTGGATGCTGGTGGAGGGCATGGGTAGGATCTCATTACATGCTTCCATAAAGGTACAATCCCTTCTGGGCAACCAGGCATCTTGAAATTGGGATCCCTACTTCTGTATTGCCCACCCAAACTCATTAGTCCCCAAATTGCCTACACAGCGCCATGATGTGTGTCCAATCCCTATAGGAAGCTTGGAAAGGGTTTGTTCCAATTCACTAACAGAAGACAGTTGTGAGAACTTTTGTGTTTTCTCATCTGAGGTTAAAAAAGTCATCAAGGGCCCTTTGTAACATCTTCCCTACTGAACTCAAGGACCTCATCATGTGTACATCATTGCTGGTATATCTTTCACTGTCCTTAAGTTGTATTAAAATCTTTTATTTCTTTGTTTAATTTTATTTCCACTTGATGATTTGAAAAATTCCAAAGTGAAGTTTCTGTGTTACGTACCCTACTGCGTATTCCCATGTAGCATACCCAGAGGAAATATGTGCGATACCCTGATCTCAACACTGTCTCCTGTCACAAAACCTGAGATGACATCCTCAATGCCTCCCATCAACAAAGCTGCGGGGAGTGCCTGCTCACCTTCTGCACCAAATAAAGGACAGGGAGGGCCTTCCACTGACAACCGACACCCAGCAGGCATGGGCCACTATCTGCAAAGGGAACTCACACAGCATCCAACATCCTCTTGCATTGACTCTTGGACAGGCCTTCAATCTAGGAGTCAAGGCTCCAGTCAAGACAGCTTCTCAGACCTCCCGTCACACCTGCCAGGACACTTGAAAGAAACCCAATCTCGGGGAAAGCTGTGAAGGCAATGTGTGTTACCTCTACACTGCATTGCCACCCGCGGGCAAAGATAGGGACATGGAGATACTGAGAATGCTGCTCCTGTCTGAAAGTGGACACAATCAGTATCATTCGCTTCCTGAGAATCTCTGAGGTGAATGGTGGGGGGTGGGAGGGGTGGGACATGGTGGATCTCTGCCAAGGAGAGGCAGGGAGACAATGGGGTTAAAGGAAAGTCCTTTGTGAATAGTCCTTGGGTGCTCCTAGGTGGGAGTAAGATCTGAGATGAGGCAAGGGCAAGTCTAGTCAAGGCATGGGGCCCTACTCCCGTATCCCACAGACATAGGGAAAAGGTTTGGGCCATGGAAAGGCTTGTTTCATTGGGGACAAGCAATTGGAGGACTCATGTACCATGTTCTGTCCAGCAGGCATGATCAACAGAGACAGGCCCTGATCCAGAGATTTTCCTGGAGACAAGGAGGTCAGAGAGTAAGCTCAAAACAGGCACATTTTAGAAGGGAACAGCTTCATGGATCTCGGACACGTGTCACATCAGGGAGGGCTCACCAGTGCATTTACCATTCTGGCCCCTTCTTTCTTCATCAATCTAAAATATCCCACCCCAAGGATAAAGCAATCCTAAATGGAAAGAGAGATAATTAGTTAGATTTTATATTAGAAAAAATGAGTGCCTGTGTGTTTGTGTGTATTGTCTGTGTGTGTGTGAATGTATGTGTGTGTGTGTGTGTGCATCTGCCTTTGTGAAAACATTTAAAGAGCCTTCAACACACAACTCAGCAGGTATTTACGTGTTTGTGCAAATGACAGTTGTTTATAGAATCGTGGCATCAAATGCAAGAGGCTAGGGTGCTCCTGAAACTTTGAATGAATGTAGAATTTTGTAAGAACTTCATGTGTATGGCCAGCAATGGTTGCAGGTATTTGAACAATGAAATCTGTTGCTAAAGAATCAAACTGTTGGTGTTTTAGTTTTCCTTGTGCAGGTTTGAACACATACATTCAGGTCTGTACCCTTCAGCTGTGGGGAGAGAACCAGACCTCTGGTTCACACAGCCCTTTCCCCAATGGCTGTTTGGAAACATTTCAGTTCCCGCCGTCTATCTTCCTGCAAACACCATGTGTCTCCTTCCAAACCCTGGTCATGACATAGCTATGATTTTCAGCCTCAGGTGCTAGGTGTCTCTGTGTGACATGACCCTGCTCAGGCAAGGTCATTGGGGCATATCAAGGCCTCTCAGCTAAAAGTCTTGGTGGTATATCTGCCTATGTCTCTTCTAAGCGGGCCAGGAGATAGAGTTCTGACCTCCAGAAAGCTGTGTAATTTTTGTTTCTCAAAGCTCTGAATGGAGCAATATGTTGGTTGTGGTGGGTGTTGGACAGGGGAGTCTCTGTCCACACTCCATATCTTAGTTGACTCCGATATTTCCACCCAGCACTCACTCCACATTGAGCTTTATGAGATTCTCAGCGATCCCCACAGTAGCCCAGAAAAATAGAGCTGCAATCAGATAAAGCCCCTAAATCCTACTCACTCCTTAAGCTGTTTTCTTAAGATAAGGAACAAGATTTGCTGTCCCCAGGCAAAATAAAAGGATGTTTACCCTTTGTTCCCCCAGATAAGAATGTGGTCCTTCAACAACCCCCAGAAATAACTTCAACCACATAGGGAGATGCTCTCAGGAGATCCACTGGGCTGCCCTGTGTTCGTCCCAATAAGCACAGTCAGTAGAGAGTTCGGGTCAAGGGCAGGACACGAGGGAACAGGAGACTATGCCAAGTTGGATGCCCAGGCGGAGCCCAGGGGGAAGGACATGGGGGAGGGGACACGGTTCCGGGACCTTGACCAGGCTAACCCTACAGGCTCATTAATACATCCTAGAGAATAGACGACTGGAAAGTCACTGCCATTTCAAATACACGCATATTATAAAATGGGAATCTACCCGGAGTGCCCACATTTTGCCATCGGACAGGCCCCACCTGTGCAGCCAGCCGCCAACTGGTGCGGTTTGGCTGATTGTCTGCGAGTACAACTCCCCGTGGAAGGAAAAAGCCAAAGGTCCCCATGAGATGGTGTGTGTGTTGTTTCCCCAAAGTTTGTTAGTAAAAACCCAGGCGTGGGCCTCCACCTATCCTGGGTCCGATGCCAGTGGACGAGCAGCTAAAGAAGCCATCAGGTATCACCCAGTAGGAGAGTCGCCTGAAGGACAAAGTCCCAGCGCCTGGACATCCACCCCAGGAAAAGACTGTCACCTGTGGTGAGACAGCCGTCCGTGTGCAGACATGGAATGCCTCAGGAAAATGACTTGAGTCACCGGGCAAAGTACAAAACCAGGCAGTGGCACAAGGCCAGAACTGGGGCTCCGTTCCTGGGCATTTCCCAGGGTCTGCTGCCCAGGCACAGAGGAGCCGATGGCGAAGACGTTGTGCAGCGAGGCCAGGAAGAAGAGAGGGTTTTCACTGAATCGGAGCTTCGCTTGGAAACCTGAAGAGCTCTGGAGGTCGACCATGTCGTGGGCTGCACGCACTGTGGGTGGACTTCTTGCCAGAGCTCTCTAAGCTCTGTGTGTTCCCAGACGCTGTCTCTCCCGTGCATGGCATCACTTTACCCCAGTAAAAATGGGGAAGGAAACAGCAGGCGTACCCACAAGTGTTGGTTTTTCTTGAAGAAGGTCCATCTTCCTAAGAGGAAGTAAACATGTTGATGTCATGTGTAAATGTCTGAAAACACTAAAGGATCCAGAATAGCAAATTCCTTCCAGCTCTGTGTTCCTCTGCGAGATTATGCTAATTGCATTGTCTCCGCCCACTGGGGAATTCCCCTCAAACCAGTATAAAAGTCCAGGAGCACTGGCGATTCTGCCAGTCTCCCTCAGACAGGCATCTTGCAAGCAGCAGTGGATCCAGGGCGCTGGTCAACCACCCACTGTTCTGAGGAACTGCTCTCGGACTGAGGACCTAAGCGCGATTCCTGGTGGGTTTCATTTCCTTCCTTTTCCTTTTCCTAAAAGTAGGTTTTCTTGATTTTAGAGAGAGAGGGAGGGATGGGATAGATCCAGAAACATTGATGATGGAGAAATATCTATTGGCCACCTCCTTCTGGGGATGGAGCCCCCAACACGGGTATGTGCCAGGTCAGGGAATCTAACAGGTGACCTCTTGGTTCCTGGCTGGATGCTCAACGACTGAGCGTCACCTGCTTGGCGGGTTTCATTTCAGTTGTGTCTTTTCATTCGGATTTTCCATCACAGAGACAAGACAGTAAAAAAAATTTAGGAGTGATTGGACTCTAGGCAGTGGGTCAGCATTCTTTCCCTATCACAGTTAATCCTGTACAGACATGGACAAATTGCATCTTCTCCATGCTCATTCCTATGCCAGGTATAAATTAAAAAAAAAAAAAGTACCGAAGCATTGTAATTTGTGGGTGTTGGTGGGTAAGCAGTAATGGAAAGTTGGTAGATTGAGCTGTGGGCACTTCAATATTTGATTTATTCAGACTTAATTCAAATATATGCATTTCATATTTACTAGAAACTAGATAATTATAGGCAACTGAACATAGAATTATTTAAACAACATAAGATAAAGAAAACAAACACAAAGGAGTCCACCATCACCTGTGAAGCTCCCAGATGAGCAGAGGAGAAAATATTTCCATCTGGGTAAACTTGTGTTTGAAATTTGCCTCCTCTTCTGTCCAATGGGAACTTTGAATTTCCCAGAGGGGAGCATATTTTACTTTGATTTTCTAGTAAGTCTTCCACAATACGCAATGCATTGATGACGGAGTGAGCCCCGAGAAATACTGTCTTTCTCTGTCGCCTACTAGGACACAGAGGGTTGAATGAATCCCAGTCTCCTCTTCTAAATCCCTCCTTTGTGCATGCACATCCAATTCACCAGGTGAATCTCAGCTGTGTCGCCTTAGAGTCCTGTCCTGGGGACAGGCAATCATGACAGGACAGATAAAGGACTCAGAAGGAGGGATCACAGGGCAGACAGATGTTTTTCCTGAGGTCGTGAGGTCTCTTCAGCAGATTTGAAGCAGACGGTGACCGAGGAGGTAGCTGTGTGTGGGATTTTGAAAAGTTTCTCTTTCCTTTTTCCTCAGGAGATTCACAAGTCCATAGCTGAGACACAAAGACGTGAAGGTCGTAGGTGGTGTAGCAGAAGGCAGGTCGTGACCCAGAACGTGCGCCCTCAGACCTTATGGCTCAGAAAGGGAAGCAGCCACAGAGGGCCCCAGCGGCACACAAGGCTCCCCCACCAGAGGCAGAGCATCCCAGGGTGAGTAGCAGCCTGGCTCTGTGGGGACCCTGGGAAAGTGGTGGCCTGGATGACAGAGACAGGGTTTGGACAAGGGAAGTTCTGTGTCCATAAGTGGGGTGTCCTGTGACATGCACTGGATCCCTAACCTAGGACACCCTCACCTGTCTGACTGGTCCCTTCGTATTTGCAGGAACAACCTATGTCTTTTTGTTTTTTAACATATTTTATTGATTTCAGAGAGAAAGGGACTGGGAGAGAGAGATACAAACATCAATGATGAGAGACAATCATGGATAGGCTGCCTCCTGCACTCCCCCTTCT
The DNA here is from genome assembly GCF_963455305.1 of Plecotus auritus. Lineage (NCBI taxonomy): Eukaryota > Metazoa > Chordata > Mammalia > Chiroptera > Vespertilionidae > Plecotus > Plecotus auritus. The sequence goes on from NC_137772.1 coordinate 3,029,342, forward strand.
GGGGACCGAGCCCACAGCCTAGGCATGTGCCTTTGGCCAGAATCAATTCTGGGACCCTTCAGCCTAAAGACCGATGCTCTAGTCATTGAGCCAAACTAGCTTCTCCCTTCTTAATAGTGTCCTGTGCAGCCTGTTTTTTTTGTCCATAACTTTCCATTTGGTTCTGTATGTGAATGCTCATCCCTTCCGTCCTTTCTCCTATTTAACTTCCACACTAACCTGGGCTTTGGGATCCAACCTAATACCTTAAACAATAGCTATCTGGTGAGCCCTTCCCGGTGTGACCCATATTCGACCTCCATCAAGCTGTCCCGCTGTTCCCCTTTGAAATGTGCCTGTGTTTTGAGCTGACTCTCTGACCTCCTTCTCTCCTCCAGGTGAGATGTTGGAAATGTGGGGCCTTTGGGCACAAAGCAAGCAGCCTCACATGTCCCTTGAAGAGTCGGAGTGGGGCCCTAGCCCCCCATGCCCTGGGCTCCAATGAGATGAAGGAGAGCGGGAATCCTTGGAATCCCAGGGACCTGTGGAATCGAGGGACCTTTAACAAGGCTGCTAGGTTGACCCAGCAGAGAAATCGGTGGGTATCATGAGACAGTGAAGACAAACATTGGGGCAAATCTAGGGAACCCACAAACCTTACCTCTCCACCATCTGCATTGCCACCTCCAGGCAAAGACACGGACCTGGAGAGTTTGAGAAATCGTACCCTAGGCTTCCAGGGGTGCATCAGAGTTTCCTTCCCTTCCTGAGTGTCAGGAGAGTGAATGGTGGTGGGGGTAGTTGTGACATGTATGATCTCTGCCATGGACAGGCAGAGAGACAATGGAGTTAAAGGGAAGTCCTTTGTGAAAAATCCTTGAGTGCTCCCAGGAAGGGGAGGATCTGAGATGATCAAGGGCAAGTCTAGTAAATGCATAGGGCCTAGTTCCCTGGATCACACAGACACAGAGGAAGGGTCTGGGCCATGGAAAGGCTGGTTTCATTGGGGACAGGAATGGAGGGACTCATATACTATGTTTTGTCCAGCAGGCATGAAGAACAAAGACAGGCTCTGCGCCAGAGATTACCCAGGAGAGCCCCAGGAGGGCCCCAGCACAACTGGAAGGACAAGACAGAATCCTGTGACTACGTGAGGGTGAGTGTCCCCAGGTTCTTGGCTTTGTATTGCATCAGGGTCACAAACTTCCCCTGGGACTCAGAGAACACTCACTCCCTGGTGAGAGTCCTGTGCAGCCTGTTTTGTTTCCAAGTCTTTGCATGTGGGTCTATGTATGCATGCTGAGAACTGTATGCCTTCTCCCCATGTTCCTTCCCAACTAATATGGGCTTTGGCATGCACCACAACATCTTAGTAACAGGCAGCAGGTGAGCCATGTGTTTATGTCAGTCTCTGTAACCCATATTGCACCTCCTTAAATCTGTCCCCCTCTTTCCTTTCAAAAGTGTCCCTGCTTTGGGCTGACTCACTGACCTCCTTTTCTCCCCACAGGTGAGATGTTGGAACTGCAAGTCCTTTGGGCACAAGGCAAGCAGCCACAGGTGTCCATTGAAGAATTGGAATAGGGCCCTAGCCCCCCAGGCCATGGGCTCCAATAAAATAAAGGAGAACCTGAAACCATGGAATCCCCGGGTCCAGCGGAGCCCAGGACACTTTAAAAGGGCTGCTAGGGAGACTGAGCAGAGAGCATGGTGAGCATTGCGGGAGGCTGGAGAAAACATTGGGGCAGAACCTATGAAGCCTGTGTCCTTACCTCTACACTGTATGCCTTACCATCTCCATTCAAAGTCAGAGATACAGAGAGAAAAAATGTCCATTTCTTCACCGGTCACACTCCCAGGTTCATACAATTCCTGGGCAATCAATGAGGGTGAATGGTGGTAGGGTTGGTGCTGGGAACATCTTTAACCTATAAAGGTGTCAGGCAGAGAGGAAATGGAATGAAGGGAAGTCCTTCATGAAAAACTCAGGTGGGTTCCTTGAGATGAGGCAGGGGCCAGTATGGTAAATGCACTGGGCTTCCCTCCCTGGATCACAAGAAGTGGGAGGGGTGTGGGCCAGGAAAGGATCACCTTCATTGGAGAGAAGAAATGGAGTGTCTCATGTATCATGTTCTGTCCTGCAGGCATGAAGAACAGAGACAGGTTCCTTACCAGAGACTTCCCTGGAGACCCACAAGCAGGCCCCAGCAAAACTGGAAGGAAGAGACAGAACCCTGTGTCTATGTGAGCGTGAGTGTCCCCAGGTGGTGGGCTTTTCATTGCATCGGGGTCACCCTACTTCCCTCCTTGTCTTCTCTCTGAGGCAATGGTGAAAATTCTAGGGGAACCCATATTGTTTCTCTAGTATAATTTCCTAATTCATTTTTCTTGGTGTCTTATTTGGCCTACACTTGCATGTGTCCCAACAATACAGGATGAGGCAAAAGTGGGGTTACTGTATTCCTTTGGAAAATGGTAAAGTAATAACTCATAATACAGCAATAAGGTCTGTGTTTCGTGGACCTACAACTGTAAAGCTCCTTTTGACCCACCCTCTAAGCTGATGGAGGGCATGGGTGTGGTCTCATTAGAGGTTTCCACCAGGCACCATCCCTTGTGGGAAACCAGGCCTCATGAAATCAGAATCCCTTCTCCCAAATTGCCCACCCAAACTCATTAGTCCCCAAAATGCCTTCACATCACGAAGAAGTGTCCATTCCCTGCACAAGGCTAGGAAAGGCCTGTTTCCACTTCACTAACAGGAGACAGCTGTGAGAACTTTCGTATTTTCCTATCTGATGTTAGACAAAGTTTCAAGGGGACATTGTATCGTCTTTCAGACTCAGCCTAGGGATCTCATCTTCTTTGCATTGATTGCTGGTTTATCCTTTGCAGTCCATATCTTGTCTCAAGATCTTGTTTTCCTTGTTGTTGGTTTAATTTTATTTTCTATTTGATAGTGAGAAAATTCTAATGTGTAACATCTGTTTTGTGTTTCTTACAGGATGCACACACACTGAGACCTGATCACAACACCAAGAGGAAATATGTGGGAGACCCTGATCTCACCACTTGTTCACCAAAAAGGAAACGTGTCATGACTTCCACAGCACCTCCGGCCAAAGGTGTTGAGAGAAGCACCTGCTTACCTCCTGGACCAAAGAATGGTCAGGAAGGGCCTGTCACAGACTCCCGTCACTCCAAAGGCACACACTTTGTCCAGGATCCAACCCACAGTGTCCATGAGAGGGATGACAGGACACACTCTGCCTTCAGGATCCAGGGCCTGGACCAAACCCTCATCCACCAGCCACAGGCCAAGTTCCCTGATGGGAACTCACACAGCATCCAACATGCTGCTGCACACAGTGTGGGCCAGGACTCTGATCTCATCATCAAGGTACCTGGCAAGAGAGCTGCCCAGAACTCCAGCCTGACCTGCCAGAAGCCCACAAAGAAACCCAGACTCAGCCCCTGCCTGAAGAGCACCCAGAGTCCTGAAGCCCAGCCTCTGCACCAGGGCCCTCTCAGCAAGACTCTCCAGCCCTGCCACGTGCCCCGGTTCCCACCAATTCCTGAGGTTCCAGGCCAGCCCCGCAGAAAGTTCCTCCAGACATTAGACAAAGGCCTGTGGAGCTCCATGCCCATGATACCTCCTTCCCACCCTCCTGCTGAGAAGCTCATCGCTCCTGCTCACATCCCTCCCACCACTGAGAAGTCAGAGGCACTCTGTCCCTGTGTCCACTTGAGTGTCCTCCTTGAGGCCCTTCAGCTTTCCTCTTCCTCTGAAGAAGGTGATGGCCAGTGAGACACTCCATGTCAGGAAGACATGTTCCTCAGTCCCAGGCCACCTGGAGCTGCCTGAGGAACTGGAGAGGGGAGATCACTTGGAGCAAATGTTTCTGGGGAATCAGAGCTTCCCTTCAGTGCTATATGGAGAGATGGTGGGAACTCTGATCATGCTTGGGGCACGCAGACTGAGTTATTGCACTTTTACTTTATGTAGGTGTGGTGATATTTTATGGAAACTGTAGTTTGTGCTAATCAAACTGGTAAGGGAAGTTGATTTTTAAAAATTTTCATCCATTGTATGCAAAATTAACTTAAGTTACAATAATTGCCCTTAAAGTTTAATGGAACTAGGAAGCTGTGTAATGAATCTCTATCAGATGTACACCTGTCTGCCTTGGGGAACCTGGGGCAGGGCCACCTGCGTGGTCTGTAGATTTGAAGCAGTGCCTGTTGTCCTGAGGGGAGACTGTTTCACTGTACTGTGTTATTTCAATGGAAATCAGGGCGGGACCCTTCCCATGACTTTGTACCTTTGATTTAAGGAATGTCATATTAAAGTTCTGTTTTATAGCTTTTCTTTGATATCAATAAAAGTCTGTAAAATAGGTCACATTGTGGTTGGTTTACATTTCTGTCCATTTTGGAACATTTTAAACAATGACTGTGCCACAAAGGTCATGTCATTGAGATCAGAGGGGAATCTGAAGTACCTGGAAATGAGATTAGCTTAGGCAACACCTGTGGGTCCCTGTGTAATCCCTTCCTCTCAGTCAAGATCATTTCCTCCCTAAGGGGCACTAACAGCCTGTAGGGCCTCACACTACAAAGTTGTCCCTCTCTTGTGGTCCTTCAGCAGCCTCAGTGACCCTTCTGGGGTCACCTCAGTCTCTTCCCTCTCCACCTCCACCCTCACCTTCACCCCCACCACACTCCAGGAGTCGTCCCTGACTTGTGTGACCATGTCCAGAATCCTCAGTCTGCCTCCACCATGTTCTGAGATTGAGAGATCTGCCCAGGTTCCAAAAAAAGGATCCCAAAGGCTGATTGGAGTGATGAATTTACTGATAGATCTGCTGTGTTTCAATATTCGTTAATTCATATAAGAAAGAAACCTTAGGTCAGCCAGTGAAGAGATATGCCTTAGAGACACAATGAAATTAACATCAAATTGAAATTATGTGAATGTGAGAACGCCTTTAGTAATAATGTCTTAACCTCAGATGACTTACACTGGAGAGTAACCATGTGAGTGTCATCTATGTGGGAAATGCTTTTTGCATAAATCTGACCTTACAAAACACAATCCAATGAACACTGGTGAGAAGCCTTAGGAAGGTTGTGAGTGTGGGAAAGCCTTCAGTCAGAGTTCTTACTTTAGACAACATGAGAGAATTCAAACAGGAGAGAAAATATATCAATGTGGTCAGTGTGGGAACCCCTCTGGGAATCTCATGTACCTTGAAGTTAGATTGGTTTGGGCAACACCTGTAGGTCCCTGTATAATCCCTTCTTCTCAGTCAAGATCATCTCCTCCGTCAGGGGCACTAACAACCTTTAGGTCCTCATCCTCCATAGGTGTCTATCTCTTAGGGTCCTTCAACAGCCTCAGTCCCTCCCTGAATACCTCAGTTTCTGCCCTCCCCACCCCCACCTCAGGAGTGGGCCCTGACCTATCTGACTTCAGAACATGTCCAGAATCCTACCTCTGCTCCCACTAGGGTCTGAGAATGAGAGCTCTCCATGGGTTCTAGAAAAAAGGATCCCAAAGGCTTATTTCAGGGATGAATTTACTCATAGATCTGCTGTGTCTCAACATTAGTCAATTCATATAAGAAAGAAACCTTAGGTCAGCCAGTGAAGAGATATGCCTTAGAGACACAATGAAATTCACACGAGAGGTAAATTATGTGAATGTGGGAAAGGCTTTAGTAATGCCTTCAGCCTCAAACGACACAAGATGACTCACACCAAAGAGAAGCCATTTGAGTGTCATCTTTGTGAGAAAGGAATTTGGCAAAGGTCTGACCTGGGAAACTACAATCGAATGCACACTGGAGAGAAGACTTATGAGTGTCATGACTGTGGGAATGCCTTTAGTGAACATGCTAATCTCATAAGATACCAGAGAACTCACACTGGAGAACAACATGTGCAAGTCAGTTATGTGGGAAATCTTTTAGTCATTGTTCTTCCCTGAGAAAACATGAGGGAATCCAATACAGGAGAGGAAATGATGAAAGCCTCCAGTAGATAGCCTGACCTGACCTGTCATGACATGGCATTACTTATTTAATATTTATGGAAGAAATGTGAATCATAGCTTTATGATTGGATCCATCTCTATGGTGCCTTTATGTAAGCCTTTAATCATTGTCCTGATCTCAGATAACATGACAACTCACATTGTAAACATGCTAATTTATATGTCCTGTGCAATAGCTCTGAACTTTGAAGAGGCTTCACATATTCTTCAGAGGAGAATGCATAAGGCTTCATTTATAATTATTGGTAAAAGGATCCAATTTCACAAGGGAGAAACCCTGGGACTGCGGTAACGACAAGTGCTCGCGAGGATGCGGAGAAAAAGGAACCCTCGTGCACTGCTGGTGGGAATGCAGACTGGTGCAGCCACTGTGGATAACAGTATGGAGTTTCCTCAAAAAACTGAAAAGGGAACTCCCATTTGACCCAGTACTCTCACTCCTAGGAATATACCTAAGAAACTAGAAACACCAATCAGAAAGGATATATGCACCCCTATGTTCATAGCAGCACAATTTACAATAGCTAAGATTTGTAAACAGCCTAGGTGCCCGTCAGCAGATGACTGGATCAGAAAACTATGGTACATCTACACAATGGAATACTATGCTGCCATAAAAAAGAAGGAATTATTACCATTTGTAGGCACCTGGATGGAATTAGAGAACATTATGCTAAGTGAAATAAGCCAGTCAATGAAAGAAAAATACCACATGATCTCACTCATTTGGGGATAATGAAAAACATTATAAACTGATGAATGAAAAGTTAGATACGGAGGCAGTAAAGCATCAAACAGACTGTCAAATTACAGCGGGAAGGTTAGGGAGAGGTGGGGGAAATAAGAGATCAACTGAAGGACTTATATGCATGCATATAAGAGTAACCAACGGAAGCAAAACATTGGGGGGTGAGGGCATGTACGGGAGTGGGGTTGGGGGGCAATGGTAAGATATGTACACATATAATACCTTAAAAAAAACATTCAGCCAACTACCAGGTTTTGTGTGTACTTTAAACTCAGTGACGACAAAACACTAAAACAGGAAATGAGAACATGGACCCTCATGAGGAAATCCACACATTTCTTTACAGATCATTCACTCTAGTGAAGTTATTCAGAGTAAAATCACAAGAAACCTTTTCTTCATAAAGCAACACTCGTGGTAAATGTGAGCATTCATAATGTACAAACCACTGAGTCAGAAAGACAAGGCATTCATTGATCACTGAATTCTCAGTCAAACTTAAGTTTCAGAAACCAAAGGATATAGGAATCCTAAAAGCAAAGCAGAAATATCTTAGATTTCATATCAGAAGCTATGATCATATGTGTGTGTGTCTGCATGTGTGTGAAATTTCCTAAAAGAGTTTTTCAACACATAACTCAGGAAATAATGGAGTGTTTGAGGAAATAAAGTTGTTTACAAATTTAAGGCATCAAATGTAGAAGGCTAAAGTGATCTGGAAACACTGTATAGAATTTTGTAAGAAATTCATCTTAAAATATAGCAATGTTTGCTGATACTGAACAATAAAATCTGTTGCTGAAAAAGCTAAATGTTGGTGTTCTAGTTTTCCTCATGCCATTTGGAACACATACTTTGAGGTCTGTATTCCTTGTCTGGTGTGGAGAGAACCAGACCTCAGGCTCACACAGCCCATTCTCCAATGGCTGCTTTGCCACACCTCAGTTTCCTCATTTGTCTTCCAACTAACACCATGTGTCTCATTCCAAGCCATGGTGCTGACACAAATATGGGCTTCAGCGTTGCACGCTAGATCCGTTGTCCGCAAACTGCGGCTCGTGAGCCACATGCGGCTCTTTGTCCCCTTGAGTGTGGCTCTTCCACAAAATACCACGGTCTGGGCGAGTCTATGTTGAAGAAGTGACATTAGAAGAAGTTTAAGTTTAAAACATTTGGCTCTCCAAAGAAATTTCAATCATTGTACTGTTGATATTTGGCTCTGTTGACTAATGAGTTTGCCTACCACTGTGCTAGATGTCTCTGAGTGGCATGACCCTGCTCAGGAAAGGTCATGGAGACATAGCAAAGGCATCTCACCTAAAAAGCTTGGTATTACCTCATCCTAGGTCTCCGACATGAGGACAGGGGGCAGAATTCTGCCCACATGAACCCAGAAAGCACTTTGATTTTTGTTCTCAAAGTTCTGAATTGAGGTACATTGAGGTAATTGGGGGGTAAGGATTTGACCACGAAGTCTCTGAGCACACTCTACCTCTTAGTTAAATCAGTATTTTTTATCATTCAATAATTTCAACCTGGGCCTTAGCTGTTTCTGCCCCACCCGAAGGAGGAGCCCAGAAAATACAGCTGTAGTAAGATAATTTCCTTAATCATGTTAGCCATTCCTTAAGGTGCTTTTGAAATAATTAAGAAAATTCGCTTGCCCCAAGCAAAATGAAAGGATTTCAGTACTTTGTTCCTAGAGAAGAAAATGTTGTCCTTCAACAAACACCCTTATTGAACCAAAATTCAACTTGCCGCCAGGCAAACTGAGGCTGTGCCCCCTGCCCGGTGGACTTGACAAGGGTGGGACCAGCTAGGTTTTCATCTACCCAATGGGGAGGGACAGCTGGGTCTCAGTTTCAGGCAATTTTGAGGTGCATGTGGATGGTGGGGACTTGATTCTGGGTCCTGTGGTGCACCCTAGACTCTGACAGGAGGAAGATTTTCATATACATTTTACTAATTTTTTAAATCTCTGCCACTTCTGTTATACAGAGAAGGCAAAAAGCAATATTAACTATTTCCTATAATCCCCTTTTAATGTGCACGAATTTCGTGCACCAGGCCACTAGTAATTAATTTTAAATATCCAACAATAAACTCTGTGTTTTGAGTACCTACAACTATAAAGCAACTCTTGCCCCCCACTCGATGCTGGTGGAGGGCATAGGCAGGATCTCATTAGATGCTTCCAGAAAGGTACAATACCTTCTGGGCAACCAAGCATCTTGAAATCCGGATCTCTACTTCTGTATTTCCCACCCAAACTCATTAGTCCCCAAATTGCCTACACAGCACCATGATGTGTGTCCAATCCCTATAGGAAGCTTGGAAAGGGTTTGTTCCAATTCACTAACAGAAGACAGTTGTGCGAACTTTTGTGTTTTCACATCTGAGGTTAAAAAAGTCGTCAAGGGCCCTTTGTAACATCTTCTCTACTGAACTCAAGGACCTCATCATGTGTACATGATTGCTGGTATATCTTTCACTGTCCTTAACTTGTATTAAGATCTTTTATTTCTTTGTTTAATTTTATTTCCACTTGATGACATGGAAAATTCCCAAGTGAAATTTCTGTGTTACGTACCCTAGAGCGTATTCCCATGTATCATACCCAGAGGAAAATGTGCGATACCCCTATCTCAACACTGTCTCCTGTCAGAAAACCTGAGATGACATCCTCAATGCCTCCCATCAACAAAGCTTAGGGGAATGCCTGCTCACCTTCCGGACTAATAATGGACAGGGAGGGCCTTCCACTGACAACCGACACCCAGCAGGCATGGGCCAATATCTCCAAAGGGAACTCACACAGCATCCAATATCCTCTTGCATTGACTCTTGGACAGGACTTCAATCTAGGAGTCAAAGCTCCAGTCAAGACAGCTTCTCAGACCTCCCCTCATACCTGCCAGGACACTTGAAAGAAACCCAATATCGGGGAAAGCTGTGAAGGCAATGGGTGTTACCTCTACACTGCATTGCCACCCTCGGGCAAAGATAGGGACATAGAGATATTGAGAATGGTGCTCCTGTCTGAAAGTGGACACAGTCAGAGTTTCATTCGCTTCCTGAGAATCTCTGAGGTGAATGGTGAGGGGTGGGAGGGGTGGGACATGGTGGATCTCTACAAGGAGAGGCAGGGAAACAATGGCGTTAAAGGAAAGTCCTTTGTGAATAGTCCTTGGGTGCTCCTAGGTGGGAGTAAGATCTGAGATGAGTCAAGGGCAAGTCTAGTCAAGGCCTGGGGCCTCACTCCCGGATCCCACAGACAAAGGGAAAAGGTTTGGGCCATGGAAAGGCTTGTTTTATTGGGGACAAGAAATGGGGGGACTCATGTACCATGTTCTGTCCAGCAGGCATGAGGGACAGGGACAGGCCCTGATCCAGAGATTTCCCTGGAGATCCTCGCACAGGCCTCAGCAAAACGGGACGGAAGAGACAGTATCTTGTGACCATGTGAGCGTGGGTGTCTTCAGTTGCTGACATCAGGGCCCCATGATTTCCCTCCTTCTTTCCTGTCTCAGGAAATTGTGAAATTTCTATTGGGAAACGTGTTGTGTCTACAGTGTGGTCTCCTAATGTCATTTTTCTTGGTGTCTTTGAATTTGCTTTGTACTTGCATGAGCGCCAACAATAAAGAGTGAGGCAAAAGTACGTTCACAGTTTTCCTTTATATAATAAAGAGGGAATATGCCAATTGACCATCACTGTGCTACAAAGATGGCGGCTCACACAGAAGATGAGGGGGTTTTTGTAACACAAGAAAGCTGCACCCACCATGGAGGCCGAGTTCCTGTAATGAGCAATCAGCAGGGAATTGAGCCTGGGCACACTCTACTCCTGTGGAGCATGATAGGGGACCTCAGGCTGCGTACCCTTCACGGCAGGGCTTGATGGCGGACATGAGGCTGCGCCCCCCACATGCCAGCGCCCGGCCAGGGGACCTGAAGCTGTGCCCCCCCGACCAGCAGTGCTTGACCGGGGACCTCAGGCCAAAGACCCTGCCCAGTGGGGCTTGATAGGGACCACAGACAGCGCGCCCTCCTCGCCCCACCTCTGTGCCGGCCAGGCAAACTGAGGCTGTGCCCCCTGCCCGGTGGACTTGACAAGGGTGGGACCAGCCAGGTTTTCATCTAGCCCAATGGGGAGGGACAGCTGGATCTCAGTTTCACGCAATTTTGAGGTGCATGTGGATGGTGGGGACTTGATTCTGGGTCCTGTGGTGCACCCTAGACTCTGACAGGAGGAAGATTTTCATATACATTTTACTAATTTTTTAAATCTCTGACACTTCTGTTATACAGAAAAGGCAAAAAGCAATATTAAATATTTCCTCTAATCCCCTTTTAATGTGCACGAATTTCGTGCACCAGGCCACTAGTAATTAATTTTAAAAATCCAACAATAAACTCTGTGTTTTGAGTACCTACAACTATAAAGCAACTCTTGCCCCCCACTCGATGCTGGTGGAGGGCATAGGCAGGATCTCATTAGATGCTTCCAGAAAGGTACAATCCCTTCTGGAGAACCAAGCATCTTGAAATCCGGATCCCTACTTCTGTATTTCCCACCCAAACTCATTAGTCCCCAAATTGCCTACACAGCGCCATGATGTGTGTCCAATCCCTATAGGAAGCTTGGAAAGGGTTTGTTCCAATTCACTAACAGAAGACAGTTGTGCGAACTTTTGTGTTTTCAGATCTGAGGTTAAAAAAGTCGTCAAGGGCCCTTTGTAACATCTTCCCTACTGAACTCAAGGACCTCATCATGTGTACATGATTGCTGGTATATCTTTCACTGTCCTTAACTTGTATTAAGATCTTTTATTTCTTTGTTTAATTTTATTTCACACTTGATGACTTGGAAAATTTCCAAGTGAAATTTCTGTGTTACGTACCCTAGAGCGTATTCCCATGTATCATACCCAGAGGAAAATGTGCGATACCCCTATCTCAACACTGTCTCCTGTCAGAAAACCTGAGATGACATCCTCAATGCCTCCCATCAACAAAGCTTAGGGGAATGCCTGCTCACCTTCCGGACTAATAATGGACAGGGAGGGCCTTCCACTGACAACCGACACCCAGCAGGCATGGGCCAATATCTCCAAAGGGAACTCACACAGCATCCAATATCCTCTTGCATTGACTCTTGGACAGGATTTCAATCTAGGAGTCAAGGCTCCAGTCAAGACAGCTTCTCAGACCTCGCGTCACACCTGCCAGGACCTTGAAAGAAACCCAATCTCGGGGAAAGCTGTGAAGGCAATGGGTGTTACCTCTACACTGCATTGCCACCCGCGGGCAAAGATAGGGACATGGAGATATTGAGAATGGTGCTCCTGTCTGAAAGTGGACACAATCAGTATCATTCGCTTCCTGAGAATCTCTGAGGTGAATGGTGAGGGGTGGGAGGGGTGGGACATGGTGGATCTCTGCCAAGGAGAGGCAGGGAGACTATGGGGTTAAAGGAAAGTCCTTTGTGAATAGTCCTTGGGTGCTCCTAGGTGGAAGTAAGATCTGAGATGAGGCAAGGGCAAGTGTAGTCAAGGCCTGGGGCCTCACTCCCGCATCACACAGACACAGAGAAAAGGTTTGGGCCATGGAAAGGCTGGTTTCATTGGGGACAAGAAATGGGGGGACTCATATACCATATTCTGTCCAGCAGGCATGAGGGACAGGTACAGGCCCTGATCCAGAGATTTCCCTGGAGATCCTCGCACAGGCCTCAGCAAAACGGGACGGAAGAGGTAGTGTCTTGTGACCATGTGAGCGTGGGTGTCCTCAGCTGCTGACATCAGGGCCCCATGACTTCCCTCCTTCTTTCCTGTCTCAGGAAATTGTGAAATTTCTATTGGGAAACATGTTGTGTCTACAGTGTAGTCTACTAATGTCATTTTTCTTGGTGTCTTTGAATTTGCTTTCTACTTGCATGAGCGCCAACAATAAAGAGTGAGGCAAAAGTACGTTCACAGTTCTCCTTTATATAATAAAGAGGGAATATGCCAATTGACCATCACTGTGCTACAAAGATGGCGGCTCACACCGAAGATGAGGGGGTTTTTGTAACACAGGAAAGCTGCACCCACCATGGAGGCTGAGTTCCTGTAATGAGCAATCAGCAGGGAACTGAGCCTGGGCACCCTGTACTCCCGTGGAGCTTGATATGGAACCTCAGGCTGCATACCCTTCACGGCATGGCTTGATGGGGGACATGAGGCTGGGTCCCCGACATGCCAGCGCCCGGCCAGGGGACCTGAAGCTGTGCCCCCCGCCCAGCAGTGCTTGACCGGGACCTCAGGCCAAAGACCCTGCCCAGTGGGGCTTGACAGGGACCTAAGACAGCGCGCCCTCCTCGCCCTACCTCGGTGCCGGCCAGGAAAACTGAGGCTGTGCCCCCTGCCCGGTGGACTTGAGAAAGGTGGGACCAGTCAGGTTTTCATCTAGCCCAATGGGAGGGACAGCTGGGTCTCAGTTTCACGCAATTTTGAGGTGCATTTGGATGGTGGGGACTTGCTATTGGGTCCTGTGGTGCACCCTAGACTCTGACAGGAGGAAGATTTTCATATACATTTTCCTAATTTTTTAAATCTCTGACACTTCTGTTATACAGAAAAGGCAAAAGCAATATTAAATATTTCCTCTAATCCCCTTTTAATGTGCACGAATTTCGTGCACCAGGCCACTAGTAATTAATTTTAAAAATCCAACAATAAACTCTGTGTTTTGAGTACCTACAACTATAAAGCAACTCTTGCCCCCCACTCGATGCTGGTGGAGGGCATAGGCAGGATCTCATTAGATGCTTCCAGAAAGGTACAGTCCCTTCTGGGCAACCAAGCATCTTGAAATCCGGATCTCTACTTCTGTATTTCCCACCCAAACTCATTAGTCCCCAAATTGCCTACACAGCGCCATGATGTGTGTCCAATCCCTATAGGAAGCTTGGAAAGGGTTTGTTCCAATTCACTAACAGAAGACAGTTGTGCGAACTTTTGTGTTTTCACATCTGAGGTTAAAAAAGTCGTCAAGGGCCCTTTGTAACATCTTCCCTACTGAACTCAAGGACCTCATCATGTGTACATGATTGCTGGTATATTTTTCACTGTCCTTAACTTGTATTAAGGTCTTTTATTTCTTTGTTTAATTTTATTTCCACTTGATGACTTGGAAAATTCCCAAGTGAAATTTCTGTGTTACGTACCCTAGAGCGTATTCCCATGTATCATACCCAGAGGAAAATGTGCGATACCCCTATCTCAACACTGTCTCCTGTCAGAAAACCTGAGATGACATCCTCAATGCCTCCCATCAACAAAGCTTAGGGGAATGCCTGCTCACCTTCTGGACTAATAATGGACAGGGAGGGCCTTCCACTGACAACCGACACCCAGCAGGCATGGGCCAATATCTCCAAAGGGAACTCACACAGCATCCAATATCCTCTTGCATTTACTCTTGGACAGGACTTCAATCTAGGAGTCAAAGCTCCAGTCAAGACAGCTTCTCACACCTCCCCTCATACCTGCCAGGACACTTGAAAGAAACCCAATCTCGGGGAAAGCTGTGAAGGCAATGGGTGTTACCTCTACACTGCATTGCCACCCGCGGGCTTAGATAGGGACAGGGAGATATTGAGAATGGTGCTCCTGTCTGAAAGTTGACACAATCAGTATCATTCGCTTCCTGAGAATCTCTGAGGTGAATGGTGGGGGGTGGGAGGGGTGGGACATGGTGGATCTCTGCCAAGGAGAGGCAGGGAGACAATGGGGTTAAAGGAAAGTCCTTTGTGAATAGTCCTTGGGTGCTCCTAGGTGGGAGTAAGATCTGAGATGAGGCAAGGGCAAGTCTAGTCAAGGCCAGGGGCCTCACTCCCAGATCACACAGACACAGGGAAAAGGTTTGGGCCATGGAAAGGCTTGTTTCATTGGGGACAAGCAATGGGGGGGACTCATGTACCATGTTCTGTCCAGCAGGCATGAGGGACAGGGACAGGCCCTGATCCAGAGATTTCCCTGGAGTTCCTCGCACAGGCCTCAGCAAAAAGGGATGGAAGAGACAGTGTCTTGTGACCATGTGAGCGTGGGTGTCCTCAGCTGCTGACATCAGGGCCCCATGACTTCCCTCCTTCTTTCCTGTCTCAGGAAATTGTGAAATTTCTATTGAGAAACGTGTTGTGTCTACAGTGTAGTCTCCTAATGTCATTTTTCTTGGTGTCTTTGAATTTGCTTTCTACTTGCATGAGCGCCAACAATAAAGAGTGAGGCAAAAGTACGTTCACAGTTCTCCTTTATATAATAAAGAGGGAATATGCCAATTGACCATCACTGTGCTACAAAGATGGCGGCTCACACCGAAGATGAGGGGGTTTTTGTAACACAGGAAAGCTGCACCCACCATGGAGGCTGAGTTCCTGTAATGAGCAATCAGCAGGGAACTGAGCCTGGGCACCCTGTACTCCCGTGGAGCTTGATAGGGGACCTCAGGCTGCATACCCTTCACGGCATGGCTTGATGGGGGACATGAGGCTGGGTCCCCGACATGCCAGCGCCCGGCCAGGGGACCTGAAGCTGTGCCCCCCGCCCAGCAGTGCTTGACTGGGGACCTCAGGCCAAAGACCCTGCCCAGTGGGGCTTGACAGGGACCTAAGGCAGGGGGCCCTCCTCGCCCCATCTCGGTGCCGTCCAGGCAAACTGAAGCTGTGCCCCCTGCCCGGTGGACTTGACACGGGTGGGACCAGCCATGTTTTCATCTAGCCCAATGGGGAGGGACAGCTGGGTCTCAGTTTTATGCAATTTTTAGGTGCATGTGGATGGTGGGGACTTGATTCTGGGTCCTGTGGTGCACCCTAGACTCTGACAGGAGGAAGATTTTCATATACATTTTACTAATTTTTTAAATCTCTGACACTTCTATTATACAGAAAAGTCAAAGAGCAATATTAACTATTTCCTATAATACCCTTTTAATGTGCACGAATTTCGTGCACCAGGCCACTAGTAATTAATTTTAAAAATCCAACAATAAACGGTGTGTTTTGAGTACCTACAACTGTAAAGCAACTCTTGCCCCCCACTCGATGCTGGTGGAGGGCATGGGCAGGATCTCATTAGATGCTTCCAGAAAGGTACAATCCCTTCTAGGCAACCAGGCATCTTGAAATCGGGATACCTACTTCTGTATTGCCCACCCAAACTCATTAGTCCCCAAATTGCCTACACAGCACCATGATGTGTGTCCAATCCCTATAAGAAGTTTGGAAAGGGTTTGTTCCAATTCACTAACAGAAGACAGTTGTGAGAACTTTTGTGTTTTCTCATCTGAGGTTAAAAAAGTCGTGAAGGGCCCTTTGTAACTTCTTCCCTACTGAACTCAAGGACCTCATCATGTGTATATGATTGCTGGTATATCTTTCACTGTCCTTAACTTGTATTAAGATCTTTTATTTCTTTGTTTAATTTTATTTCCACTTGATGACTTGGGAAATTCCCAAGTGAAATTTCTGTGTTACGTACCCTACAGCGTATTCCCATGTATCATACCCAGAGGAAAATGTGTGATACCCCTATCTCAACACTGTCTCCTGTCAGAATACCTGAGATGACATCCTCAATGCCTCCCATCAACAAAGCTGAGGGGAGAGCCTGCTCACCTTCTGCACCAAATAATGGACAGTGAGGGTCTTCCACTGACAACCGACACCCAGCAGGCATGGGCCAATATCTCCAAAGGGAACTCACACAGCATCCAACATCCTCTTGCATTGACTCTTGGACAGGACTTCAATCTAGGATTCAAGGCTCCAGTCAAGACAGCTTCTCAGACCTCCCGTCACAGCTGCAAGGACACTTGAAAGAAACCCAATCTCGGGGAAAGCTGTGAAGACAACGGGTGTTACCTCTACACTGCATTGCCACCCGCTGGCAAAGATAGGGACATGGAGATATTGAGAATGGTGCTCCTGTCTGAACGTCGACACAATTAGTATCATTCGCTTCCTGAGAATCTCTGAGGTGAATGGTGGGGGGTGGGAGGGGTGGGACATGGTGGATCTCTGCCAAGGAGAGGCAGGGAGACAATGGGGTTAAAGGAAAGTCCTTTGTGAATAGTCCTTGGGTGCTCCTAGGTGGGAGTAAGATCGAGATGAGGCAAGGGCAAGTCTAGTCAAGGCCTGGGGTCTCACTCCCGGATCACAAAGACACAGGGAAAAGGTTTGGGCCATGGCAAGGCTTGTTTTATTGGGGACAAGAAATGGGTTGGACTCATGTACCATGTTCTGTCCAGCAGGCATGATTTACAGGGATAGGCCCTGATCCAGAGATTTCCCTGTAGATCCTCGCACAGGCCTCAGCAAAACGGGACGGAAGAGACAGTATCTTGTGACCATGTGAGCGTGGGTGTCTTCAGTTGCTGACATCAGGGCCCCATGACTTCCCTCCTTCTTTCCTGTCTCAGGAAATTGTGAAATTGCTATTGGGAAACGTGTTGTGTCTACAGTGTAGTCTCCTAATGTCATTTTTCTTGGTGTCTTTGAATTTGGTTTCTACTTGCATGTGCGCCAACAATAAAGAGTGAGGCAAAAGTACGTTCACAGTTTTCCTTTATATAATAAAGAGGGAATATGCCAATTGACCATCACTGTGCTACAAAAATGGCGGCTCACACAGAAGATGAGGGGGTTTTTGTAACACAAGAAAGCTGCACCCACCATGGAGGCCGAGTTCCTGTAATGAGCAATCAGCAGGGAACTGAGCCTGGGCACACCCTACTGCTGTGGAGCTTGATAGCGGACCTGAGGCTGCGTACCCTTCACGGCAGGGCTTGATAGGGGACATGAGGCTGCGCCCCCCACATGCCAGCGCCCGGCCAGGGGACCTGAAGCTGTGCCCCCCGCCCAGCAGTGCTTGACCGGGGACCTCAGGCCAAAGACCCTGCCCAGTGGGGCTTGACAGGGACCTAAGACAGCACGCTCTCCTCGCTCCACCTCGGTGGTGGCCAGGCAAACTGAGGCTGTGCCCTCTGCCCGGTGGACTTGACAAGGGTGGTACCAGGCAGGTTTTCATCTGGCCCAATGGGTAGGGACAGCTGGGTCTCAGTTTCACGCAATTTTGAGGTGCATGTGGATGGTGGGGACTTGATTCTGGGTCCTGTGGTGCACCCTAGACTCTGACAGGAGGAAGATTTTCATATGCATTTTACTAATTTTTTAAATCTCTGACACTTCTGTTATACAGAAAAGGCAAAAAGCAATATTAACTATTTCCTCTAATCCCCTTTTAATGTGCACGAATTTCGTGCACCAGGCCACTAGTAATTAATTTTAAAAATCCAACAATAAACTCTGTGTTTTGAGTACCTACAACTATAAAGCAACTCTTGCCCCCCATTCGATGCTGGTGGAGGGCATGGGCAGGATCTCATTAGATGCTTCCAGAAAGGTACAATTCCTTCTGGGCAACCAAGCATCTTGAAATCCGGATCCCTACTTCTGTATTGCCCACCCAAACTCATTAGTTCCCAAATTGCCTACACAGCGCCATGATGTGTATCCAATTCCTATAGGAAGCTTGGAAAGGGTTTGTTCCAATTCACTAACAGAAGACAGTTGTGCGAACTTTTGTGTTTTCTCATCTGAGGTTAAAAAAGTCGTCAAGGGCCCTTTGTAACATCTTCCCTACTGAACTCAAGTACCTCATCATGTGTACATGATTGCTGGTATATCTTTCACTGTCCTTAACTTGTATTAAGATCTTTTATTTCTTTGTTTAATTTTATTTCCACTTGATGATTTGGAAAATTTCCAAGTGAAATTTCTGTGTTACGTACCCTACAGCGTATTCCCATGTATCATACCCAGAGGAAATATGTGCGATACCCCTATCTCAACACTGTCTCCTGTCTGAGAACCTGAGATGACATCCTCAATGCCTCCCATCAACAAAGCTGAGGGGAGTGCCTGCTCACCTTCTGCACCAAATAATGGACAGGGAGGACCTTCCACTGACAACCGACATCCAGCAGGCATGGGCCAATATCTCCAAAGGGAACTCACACAGCATCCAACATCCTCTTGCATTGACTCTTGGACAGGACTTCAATCTAGGAGTCAAGGCTCCAGTCAAGACAGCTTCTCAGACCTCCCGTCACACCTGCCAGGACACTTGAAAGAAACCCAATCTCGGTGAAAGCTGTGAAGACAACGGGTGTTACCTCTACACTGCATTGCCACCCGCGGGCAAAGATAGGGACATGGAGATATTGAGAATGGTGCTCCTGTCTGAAAGTGGACACAATCAGTATCATTCGCTTCCTGAGAATCTCTAAGGTGAATGGTGGGGGGTGGGAGGGGTGGGTACTGGTGGATCTCTGCCAAGGAGAGGCAGGGAGACAATGGGGTTAAAGGAAAGTCCTTTGTGAATAGTCCTTGAGTGCTCCCAGGTGGGAGTAAGATCTGAGATGAGGCAAGGGCAAGTCTAGTCAAGGCCTGGGGCCTCACTCCCGGATCACACAGACAAAGGGAAAAGGTTTGGGCCATGGCAAGGCTTGTTTCATTGGGGACAAGAAATGGGGGGGACTCATGTACCATGTTCTGTCCAGCAGGCATGAGGGACAGGGACAGGCCCTGATCCAGAGATTTCCCTGGAGATCCTCGCACAGGCCTCAGCAAAACGGGACGGAAGAGACAGTATCTTATGACCATGTGTGCGTGGGTGTCCTCAGTTGCTGACATCAGGGCCCCATGACTTCCCTCCTTCTTTCCTGTCTCAGGAAATTGTGAAATTTCTATTGGGAAACGTGTTGTTTCTACAGTGTGATTTCTACAGTGTGATTTCTCCTAATGTCATTTTTCTTGGTGTCTTTGGTTTTGCTTTCTACTTGCATGAGTGCCAACAATACAGTTTGAGGCAAAGGTAAGTTTTTAGTTTTTCTTTGGAATATAATAACATAATTAATTAAAAATAAAACAATAAACTCTGTGTTTTGAGTACCTAAAACTATAAACTTACTGTTGCCCCCACTTCATGCTGGTGGAGGGCCTGAGCGGGATCTCCTTTGATGCTTCCAAAAAGGTACAATCCCTTCTGGGCATCCAGGCATCTTGAAATCGGGACCCCTGCTTCCATATTGCCCACCCAAACTTTTTATTCCCCAACTGCCTACACAATGCCATGATGTCTGTCCAATCCCTAGCAAGAATGTAGGAAAGGTTTTGTTCCAATTCACTAACAGGAGACACATGTTGGAACCTTTGTGTTGTGTTATCCGATGTTTCAAAACCTGTCAAGCGTGCTTTGTACCTCCTGAACTCAAGGACCTCATCATGTGTACACTGATTGCTGGTATATCATTCACTGTCCATGACTTCTTCTTAAGATCTTTTTTTTCTTTAATTTTATTTCTACTATGATGGGAAACTTCTGTGTTATGTCTCCTACAGCATCCAAACAGGCAGATGCCCATAGTTGGTGTGGCCGAGGAAAAGTGTGAGAGAACACTATCGCAACACTCTGTCTCTTGTCAGGAGACCTGAGAGGACATTCACAACTCCTCCCATCCAAAAGTTTGGGGAGTGTCTGCTCATCTCCTGGACTAAATACTACACAGGAAGGGCCCATCATTGACTCTCCTCACCCATAAGGCACAAGCCAATTTCCTCAATGGGAACTCACACAGCATCCAACATCCTTCTGCATTGAGTTTGAGACAAGACTTCAATCTCTGCATCAAGGCACCTGGCGAGCGAGCTGCCTAGAACTTCACCCAGACCTGCCAGAATACCAAAAAGAAACCCAAACTCAGCCTATACCTGTCCCAGAGAAGAGCATGCAGATACCAAACCTCCAGCCTCCCCACCAGGGCCCTCTTGTAAAGCCTTTCCGGGCTTGCAACGTGCCCCAGCTCTGACCAATTCCCCATGTTCCAGGCCACTCCTCTGGATGGTCTTCGAGAAAAGATGGAGGCCAGTGGAACTACAGGCTCTTGACAGATCCCTCCCTTCCTCCTGCTGAGAAGCCCACCTCTGCTTCTCAGAGCCCTACCATGTAGCAGACATGCAAATGGCTGTTCTCCCATGTGAATTCTCTGGTGTCCTTTATGAGATTAGCATCTTGACTGAAGGCCTTCCTACACTGACAACATTATATGGTTTCTCTCTAGAGTGTGTTCTGTTGTGACGTGTTAGCTCAGAACTTTGACCGAAAGCCTTCCCACACATGGAACTTACATGTGGTTCCTGTCCCGTGTGGATTCTCTTGTGGTTGCTAAGCCAGAGCTTTGACTAAAGACTTTCCCATACTGATGACAGTCATAATGTTTCTCCCCAGGATGGATTCTCTCCTGATTCTAAAGGAATATCTTTGATTGAAAGCTTTCTCACATAGGGGACATTTACACTGTTTCTCTTTTTGTGAGTTCTCTCATGCTGTCTAAGGTAAGAACACCGACTGAAGGCTTTCCCAAAATCACGACACTCATAAGGCTTCTCTCCAGTGGGCATTCAATTGTGGATGCTATGGTTAGTTTTGCAAAAAGCCTTTCCCATATAGACGATATTCAAATGGTTTCTCTCCAGTGTGAGTCAGCATGTGTGGTCAGAGGCTGAAGAAATTACTAAAGGCTTTCCCTCACTCACATAATTTACCTGTGGTGTGAATTTCATTGTGCCTTCTAAGGTATGCCTCTTCAGCAGGTGACTTTCCACACTGTTGGCTCACATAAGGATTCTCTCATTTGAATTAAATGTTGAGTCACTTCCCATCTATGAGTAAATTCACTCAAATCAGTAGTTGGGATCCTTTTTCTAGAACCCATAGAGAGCTCTGCAGCTAGGGCAGGTTTGGGCAAACTTTTTGACTCGAGGGCCACAATGGGTTCTTAAACTGGACCGGAGGGCCGGAACAAAAGCATGGATGGAGTGTTTGTGTGAACTAATATAAATTCAAAGTAAAGGAGCGGAGGGGAGAGCAAGAGAACCGGATAGAACAGCCGGATCCGGCCCGCGGGCCGTAGTTTGCCCACGGCTGATCTAGGGCATGGTGGGAGCAGAGGTATGATTCTGGATATGTTCTTAAGTCGTAGAGGTCATGGAATGCTCTGTGAGTGTGGTTGGGGGAGGGCATGGACTGAGGCTGAAGGATCATCAGGGTGGCACACCATTGTAGGGTGAAGCCCTAAAAGCTGTTAGTTCAACTTGGGAAAAGTACGACCTTGACTGAGAAAAAGGGATTATGCAGGGACCTACAGATGTTGCCCAAGCTAATCTCATTTAAAGGTACAGCAGTTTCCCTATACTCTCAGTGACATGAGCTTTGAAGCACAGTCATAGTTTTAAAAATGATCCAAAATGGTCAGAAATGAAAACCAATTGCAATGTGATGTATTTTGCAGAATTTTATTTGTAACAAATAAAAATGATAAAACAGAACTTTAATATGACATTTAATAAATAAAAGGCACAAAGTCATGTGAAGTGCCCCCATCCTGATTTCCATTGAAATAACACAGCCCAGTGAAACAGTCTCACCTGAGGACCACAGGCACTGCTTCAAATCTATGGAGCACACAGGTGGCCCTGCCCCAAGTTCCCCAAGGCAGACAGGTGCACACCTGATAGAAATTCATTACATAGCTTCCTATTTCCATTAGAATTTAAAGGCTACTATTGCAACTTGACTTAATTTCCTATAAAATGGATTAAAATTTTAAAATCTACTTCCCATCTGAATCCTATAAATACCAACTTCCGTCTATTCAAAAAGTACCATTTGAAATATTACACCTTCATAAATAAAAAGTGCAGTAACTGGCCTGTGTGTCCCCAAGTATAATTGGTCTTACCACCAGCTGTCCATACAGCACAGCAAGTAGGCTTTGATCCTCCAGAAACAGCTGCTCCTGGTGATGTCCCCTCCCACTTCCACTGTCAACACCAGGTGGCCTGGGGCTGAAGAACAAGTATTTGCTGACATGGGGTATATCTCTCGCCATCTCTTCAGAGAAGAGGATACTTGAAGGGCCTCATAGAGGACACTCAAAGGGACCCTGGGACAGAGACCCCCTGACTTCTTGGATGGAAGGGCACTAAGCAGAATGGAGAGAGGGCTTCTCAGTAGGAGGAAGGGAGGGATCTGTCAAGAGACTGCAGCTCCACTTGTCTCCATCTAATCTCTTAAAAACCATTATGAGGGGTGGCCTGGGAGTTGTGGAATTGGTTGGAGCTGGGGCACGTTGCAAGCCCAGATAGTCTATATAAGAGGGCCCCCGTGGGCAGTTTGGAGGTTTGGTATTTTCGTGTTCTTCTCTGGAGACAGGTATGGTCTGAGTCTGGGTTTCTTTCAAGTGTCCTGGCAGGTCTGAGTGGAGGTCTGAGAAGCTGTCTTGACTGGAGCCTTGACTCCTAGATTGAAGTCCTGTCCAAGAGTCAATGCAAGAGGATGTTGGATGCTCTGTGAGTTCCCTTTGGAGATATTGGCCCATGCCTGCTGGGTGTCGGTTGTCAGTGAAAGGCCCTCCCTGTCCATTATTTGGTCCAGAAGGTGAGCAGGCACTCCCCTCAGCTTTGTTGATGGGAGGCATTGAGGATGTCATCTCAGGTTTTCTGACAGGAGACAGTGTTGAGATAGGGGTATCGCACATATTTCCTCTGGGTATTATAGATGGGAATACGCTGTAGGGTACATAACACAGAAATTTCACTTTGGAATTTTCCAAATCATCAAGTGGAAATAAAATTAAACAAAGAAAAAAAAGATCTTAATACAAATTATGGACAGTGAAAGATATACCAGCAATCAGTGTACACATGATGAGGTCCTTGAGTTCAGTGGGAAAGAAGTTACAAAGTGCCCTTGACGACTTTTTTAACCTCAGATGAGAAAACACAAAAGTTCTCACAACTGTCTTCTGTTCGTGAATTGGAACAAACCCTTTCCAAGCTTCCTATAGGGATTGGACACACATCATGGCGCTGTGTAGGCAATTTGGGGACTAATGAGTTTTGGTGGGTAATACAGAAATAGGGATCCCGATTTCAAGATGCCTGGTTGCCCAGAAGGGATTGTACCTTTCTGGAAGCATCTAATGAGATCCTGCCCATGCCCTCCACCAGCATCGAGTGGGGGGCAAGAGTTGCTTTACAGTTGTAGGTACTCAAAACACAGAGTTTATTGTTGGATTTTTAAAATTAATTACTAGTGGCCTGGTGCACAAAATTCGTGCACATTAAAAGGGGATTAGAGGAAATATGTAATATTGCTTTTTGCCTTTTCTCTATAATAGAAGTGTCAGAGATGAAAAAAAATAGTAAAATGTATATGAAAATCTTCCTCCTGTCAGAGTCTGGGGTGCACCACAGGACCCAGAATCAAGTCCCCACCATCCACATGCACCTCAAAATTGCGTGAAACTGAGACCCAGCTGCCCCTCCCCATTGGGCTAGATGAAAACCTGGCTGGTCCCACCTTGGCAAGCCCACCGGGCAGAGGGCACAGCCTCAGTTCTCCTGGCCCGGCCCCGGGGTGGGGCGAGGGAGGGCGCGCTGTCTTAGGTCCCTGTCAAGCCCCACTGGGCAGGGTCTTTGGCCTGAGGTCCCCTGTCAAGCACTGCTGGGCAGGCGGCACAGCTACAAGGTCCCCTGACCCGGCGCTGGGAGGTGGGGGGCGCAGCCTCAGGTCCCCCATTAAGACCTGCCGTGGAGGGGACGCAGCCTGAGGTCCCCTGTCAAGCTCTACAGGGGTAAGGGGTGCCCAGCCTCAGGTCCCTGCTGATTGCTCATTACAGGAACTCGGCCTCCATGGTGGGTGCAGCTATCTTATGTTACAAAAACCCCCTCATCCTCTGTGGGAGCCGCCATCTTTGTAGCACAGTGATGGTCAATTTGCATATTCCCTCTTTATTATATAAAGGAAAACTGTAAACTACTTTAGCCTCACTCTGTATTGTTGGCGCTCATGCAAGTAGAAAGCAAAATCAAAGACACCAAGAAAAATGACATTAGGACACTACACTGTAGAAACCACCCGTTTCCCAATAGAAATTTCACAATTTCCTGAGACAGGAAAGAAGGAGGGAAGTTATGGGGCCTGATGTCAGCAACTGAGGACACCCACGCTCACATGGTCACAAGATTCTTTCTCTTCCGTCCAGTTTTGCTGATGCCTGTGCGAGAATCTCCAGGGAAATCTCTGGATCAGAGCCTGTCTCTGTTCCTCATGCCTGCTGGACAGAACATGGTATGTGAGTCCCCAATAAAACAAGGCTTTCCATGGCCCAAACCTTTTCCCTGTGTCTGTGTGATCCGGGAGTGAGGCCCCAGGCCTTGACTAGACTTGCACTTGCCTCATCTCAGATCTTACTCCCACCTGGGAGCACTCAAGGACTTTTCACAAAGGACTTTCCTTTAACCCCATTGTCTCCCTACCTCTCCTTGGCAGAGATCCACCATGTCCCACCCCTCCCACCCCCCACCATTCACCTCAGTGATTCTCAGGAAGCGAATGAAACTCTGATTGTGTCCACTTTTAGACGGGAGCAGCATTCTCAATATCTCCATGTCCCTATCTTTGCCCGCGGGTGGCAATGCAGTGTAGAGGTAACACCCATTGCCTTCACAGCTTTCCCCAAGATTGGGTGCACCCTCCCAAGATGCTCACTGTGCTCTCTGCTCCAACTCCCTAACAGGGCTTTAAGAAGTACCAGTGTTCTGCAGATTCCTCGGAGTCCATGGTTTCATATTCCCCTTCACCTTATTGGAGCGCAGGGGCTGGGCAGTAGGGTCCCATTGCAAAACTTCATGGGATACCAGAGGCCGCTTTCCTTGTGCCCAAAGGTCCCACAGTACTTGCATTTCACCAGTGGGGAGAGAGTCTTTCAGTCACCACAAACAGCAGATTTCAAAGGGTAATGAGAGAACAAACGTATTTGTAGAGGTTACAGAGAGGGACATAAGCATAGGACTCATGAGGTGTCAGTTTTTGAGGATATTGTGTTGAATCCCACACTCCTTGTTAGTTAGGGTGGAATGCAGGTGAAAACTCTGGAGTTCTAAGTGTGACTACGTAGACAGAAATCTAAGTTTTTCCCACAAAACAGGCTGTAAAGAACACCAACTAGGAAGTGAGGTGGTTTCTCTGAGTCCCAAAGGACCAGTCAGCCTGGTGAGGATGTTCCAGAGCAAGGTGACTGTTGGATGGGGAAGGACACCCCACTTATGGACACAGAACTTGACTTGTTCAAACCCTGTCTCTGTCATCCATGCCATTTCCCCTCCCTCAAGTTCCTGACAGAACCAAGCCCCTCCTCACCCTGGGATTCTCCTCCTCTGCTGAGGGAGCCTTGTGTTCCACTGGGGCCCTCTGTGGCTGCTTCCCTTTCTGGGCCATCAAGCATCTTCAGGGCCCTCACTGTGGGTAAGGATCTGCCACACCAAATGTGAGGGTCAGATCTTTCTGCCTCAGCTATGGACTTGCGAAATCTACAGGGAGAAAAAAGAATGAAAGAGAACCATTTCAATATCACACAGAGAAAGCTCCTCATGCACCATCTGCTCCAAGTTAGGGGAAGGGCCCTCATGAGCCAGGAAAAACACCAGTCTCCCTTGTGATTCCTGCTTCCCGTGCCTTGACTGTCCTTTCATTATTGCCTGCACCCGGCACAGGACTCTAAAGTGAGACAGCTGAGACTCACCTGGTGGCTTTGATGTGTGTGCATGAATGAGTGATAAAAGAGGAAACTGTAAATAGGTCTACCCTTTTGTCCTGGTAGGACGGAGAAAGAGAATTTCCAGAGACTTACACCATCAGAAAGGCATTGAGGATGTGGCTCACACACTAGAAAGCAGAGGAAAGTATGTCCCCTTCTGGTAAATCTGAAGTTTTCATCGGACAGAAGAGGAGGCTTTGTCCAAATATAACTTCACAAACATATTGTCTCTTCTACTCGACTGGAAGCTTTGCAGCTGAGGGTCTGGACTGTTTTATTTCCTAAATAATTCTAACCTCAGTCCTATCCTTACCTAGTTTTTCGTGAATGTGAAATGAAGAGGTTAGAAATTAACACTGAGGATATCAATTATTTAGCTTTAAATACCCAGAGCTCTATCTACCAAGTTTCCATATGTGCTCACACAAATTTTCACACAAATCACAATGCTGGGGTTTATTTCCTTTGAAATTTACTCTTGGGGTAACATTGAGCATTGAGAAGATGTAGGTTTTCCCTCTCTCTGCTCAGATATTCTATGAAAATGAAAGAATTCTTTCCCCACTGCCTACACTCACATGATTCCCTAGTTTTCCTGGAGTCTGTCTCTCTGAGGGCCAATCTAAGACCCCAACTGAAAGGAAACCCACCCCATTTGTGTCACTCAGTGTTTCATCATGGACCCATTAACCATGAGCTCCCTGGTTCGATTCCCAGTTAGTGCACAGGCCTGGGTTTCAGACTTGATCCCCAATTGGAGGCCTGCAGGAGGCAGTCAATCCAATCAATGTTTCTTTCTTAACAATGTTTCTTTCTCTATCTCTCTCCTTTCTTCTCTTTCAAAATCAATAAATACATTTTTTTAAAGAAAGGAAACCCACCTGAAATCGTTCTGTGCTCCCCCGGTTGTCAGCAGATCCTCAGGACAATCTGTGCTGGACCAGCCCCACTGGACGCCACGCAGCTCCGAAGGTGCCTGAGGAAGGGTCACGGGGAGAGCTTGCAGTGCTGGTGGACTATATGCTGGGTCAAGGCCACGTGACATGTGGGAGCTGACCATTAAATTAGCATAATCCCCCAGAAGGAAACAGGGCTTGAAGGGAAGCTCTGTTGTGGGTCCTTAGGGCTCTCAGGCCTTTTCACTTCATATGGACCCACGTGCTCACTATTAGGAAGACGTAGCTTCCATAAGGGAACGAAACGCTTGTGGGTATGCTTGTTGCTGCTTTTGCACTTGGCCTAGTTTAATATGGTGAGATGGATGTAAGACAAATGGTCAAGTGTTGGAGTGTAGAGTTCTTTAGCATGAAGTCCATCCATAGTGTGTGCAACCACTGACATCATCCACCTCCAAAGCTCTTCACGTTTCAAACTGAAGCTCTGATTCCACGAAATTTCCCTCTTTATCCTTCCTCACTGCAGACCGTCTGCCACCATGGTCTCCTCTCTCTCTGAGAAGCAGATGCTGTAGGAAATCCCCAGGAAAGGAGCCCCCAAATGTGTCCTAGTTGTTCTAGCTGATTTTACACTTTACCTTGTGACTCAAGTCACTGTCCCCGAGTCATTCCACATAGGCACACGGAGGGCTATGTCAGCACACGCTGTAGTCTTTTCCTGTGGGGGCAAGTACAGGAACCGGGACTATTTGTTTGCCCTCTTTCCTATTGGTTGATACTTGAACCTTTCTTCCATTTATCTTCCACTGGCATCTGGCCCGGTCTTATTCGAGACACAGGCCTAGGTTTTTACTAACAGACTTTGAGGAAGCAAAACGTGAACCATCCCATTTGAGCATTTTCTACTTCACTCCAGCGAGTATTTCCTTCAAACCAGGTCAACCACTCAGGCCCAGCTGGGGCAGGCACAGGTGGGGCGTGTCTGATTTTGAACTGTGGGCACTCTGGGCAGTTTCCTATTTTAAAATCTGCATATATTTGAATCCCCAGTGACCTTCCCATTTGTCTTTCCTCAATTATGAATGAATGTGCCCCCCTGGTGACCCACCCCTCTGGTCCCTAAATCCTTGAACTCACCCTGGCAACTGAGTTTCCCAGGAGCTACCTGTCCCTGCTTGTCCTGCCTCTCACTCAGCTAAACTCAGCCACATCCCACCTGAAAAAGGGGAATGTCTACTTTCAGCATCACTAACTCAAGTCAGGTTTACTGGTGTCCTGTCTGATAAATAAGTCCCTTTTACTGTGGGAATTAAACAACACTGCATATAGCACGTTGGTCTAGTTTTCATAATTAAGTAATTGCTCAATTTGTTTCTCATGTCTGCAGATGGAATCTTTTGGAATTTTGACATATATCAAAGTATTTCCTGGCGAAAATTTTCTCACTTCTGGATGTGTTAGCTACCACTTGTTTAATGTCACTCATTTCAGGTGCATAGTGCCTCCTATGCACCTAAACTGACGTGGACCCACCTTCTAATAAAAACAAGGCCATGAAATCACACACTTTGATTGGTCTCTGAGAGGTGTTTGCTCAGAATTGCAGCTGAATTAAACTACAGATGGGAGAAACCTATTCTCGAGGTAGGCAGACCATACACTTAATTCCTCATCTTCCGCAGATGTGGTTACCATTGCCCCACCCAGCCTCTACAGTGAAATCACCTGGGGAGAGATTTTAGGAAAGAAGAAAATGTCCATTTCAACCACAGAATTACTCATTCACTGGGTCTCAGTGAGGCCCTTGGTTTGGGGACGGTGCTTGTTGGGAAGAGCACAAGTCAGCAAGTTGATGTTTAGGTTCAATAAGGGTGTTTGTTGAAGGACAACATTTTCTTCTCTAGGAACAAAGTACTGAAATCCTTTCATTTTGCTTGGGGCAATCGAATTTTCTTAATTATTTAAAAAGCAGCTTAAGGAGTGGCTAACAGGATTAGGGAAATTATCTTACTACAGCTTTATTTTCTGGGCTGCTCATTGGGGTGGGGCAGAAACAGCTAAGGCTCAAGTTGAAATTATTGTATGATACAAAAATACTGATTTAACTAAGATAGTGTGCTCCGAGACTTTGTGGTCCATCCCCACCCCCCAATTACCTCAGTGTAGCTCAATTCAGAACTTTGAGAACAAAAATTAAAGCGCTTTCTGGGTTCATGTGGGCAGAATTCTGTCCCCTGTCCTCATGTCAGAGACCTAGGATGAGGTAATACCAAGCTTTTTAGGTGAGATGCCTTTGCTATGTCTCCATGACCTTTCCTGAGCAGGGTCATGCCACTCAGAGATATCTAGTGCAGTGGTTGGCAAACTCATTAGTCAACTGAGCCACATATCTACAGTACAACGATTGAAATTTCTTTGGAGAGCCAAATTTTTTAAACTTAAACTTCTTCTAATGCCACTTCTTCAAAATAGACTCGCCCAGGCCGTGGTATTTTGTGGAAGAGCCACACTCAAGGGGACAAAGAGCCGCATGTGGCCCGCGAGCCGCAGTTTGCGGACAACGGATCTAGCGTGTAATGCTGAAGCCCATATTTGTGTCAGCACCATGGCTTGGAATGAGACATATGGTGTTGGTTGGAAGACAAATGAGGAAACTGAGGTGTGGCAAAGCAGCCATTGGAGAAAGGGCTGTGTGAGCCTGAGGTCTGGTTCTCTCCACACCAGACAAGGAATACAGACCTCAAAGTATGTGTTCCAAATGGCATGAGGAAAACTAGAACATCAACATTTAGCTTTTTCAGCAACAGATTTTTTAGTTCAAGTATCAGCAAACATTGCTATATTTTAAGATGAATTTCTTACAAAATTCTATACAGTGTTTCCAGATCACTTTAGCCTTCTACATGTGATGCCTTAAATTTGTAAACAACTTTATTTCCTCAAACACTCCATTATTTGCTGAGTTATGTGTTGAAAAAGTCTTTTAGAAAATTTCACACACATGCAGACACACATACATATGATCATAGCTTCTGATATGAAATGTAAGATATTTCTGCTTTGGTTTTAGGATTCCTATATCCTTTGGTTTGTGAAACTTAAGTTTGACTGAGAAATCAGTGATCAATGAATGCCTTGTCTTTCTGACACAGTGGTTTGTACAGTGTGAATGCTCACATTTACCACGAGTGTTGCTTTATGAAGAAAAGGTTTCTTGTGATTTTACTCTGAATAATTTCACTAGAGTGAATGATCTGTAAAGAAATGTGTGGATTTCCTCATGAGGGTCCATGTTCTCATTTCCTGTTTTAGTGTTTTGTCGTCACTGATTTTAAAGTGCACACAAAACCTGGTAGTTGGCTGAATGTTTTTTTTTTCTTAAGGTATTATATGTGTACATATCTTACCATTGCCCCCCGCACTCCACTCCCATACATGCCCTCACCCCCCAATGTTTTGCATCCGTTGGTTACTCTTATATGCATGCATATAAGTCCTTCAGTTGATCTCTTATTTCCCCCACCTTTCCCTAACCTTCCCGCTGTAATTTGACAGTCTGTTTGATGCTTTACTGCCTCTGTATCTATCTTTTTGTCCATCAGTTTATAATGTTTTTCATTATCCCCAAATGAGTGAGATCATGTGGTATTTTTCTTTCATTGACTGGCTTATTTCACTTAGCATAATGTTCTCTAATTCCATCCAGGTGCCTACAAATGGTAATAATTCCTTCTTTTTTATGGCAGCATAGTATTCCATTGTGTAGATGTACCATAGTTTTCTGATCCAGTCATCTGCTGACCGGCACCTAGGCTGTTTACAAATCTTAGCTATTGTAAATTGTGCTGCTATGAACATAGGGGTGCATATATCCTTTCTGATTGGTGTTTCTAGTTTCTTAGGATATATTCCTAGGAGTGGGAGTACTGGGTCAAATGGGAGTTCCATTTTCAGTTTTTTGAGGAAACTCCATACTGTTCTCCACAGTGGCTGCACCAGTCTGCATTCCCACCAGCAGTGCATGAGGGTTCCTTTTTCTCCGCATCCTCGCCAGCACTTGGCGTTACCGCAGTCCTAGGGTTTCTCCCTTGTGAAATTGGATCCTTTTACCAATAATTATAAATGAAGCCTTATGCATTCTCCTCTGAAGAATATGTGAAGCCTCTTCAAAGTTCAGAGCTATTGCACAGGACATATAAATTAGCATGTTTACAATGTGAGTTGTCATGTTATCTGAGATCAGGACAATGATTAAAGGCTTACACAAAGGCACAATAGAGATGGATCCACTCACATATTAAAGTCTTTCAGGCCAAGGAGTATGAAGATAAATGGATCTCCCACATTGATTGCTGAGTGTTTCTTTCATGTATGAGTCTGCAGGTGTGTTCACATGCTAAAGCTATGATTCACATTTCGTCCATAAATATTAAATAAGTAATGCCATGTCATGACAGGTCAGGTCAGGTCAGGCTATCTACTGGAGGCTTTCATGATTTCCTCTCCTGTATTGGATTCCCTCATGTTTTCTCAGGGAAGAACAATGACTAAAAGATTTCCCACGTAACTGACTTGCACATGTTGTTCTACAGTGTGAGTTCTCTGGTGTCTTATGAGATTAGCATGTTGACTAAAGGCATTCCCACAGTCATGACACTCATAAGTCTTCTCTCCAGTGTGCATTCGATTGTAGTTTTCCAGGTCAGACCTTTGCCAAATTCCTTTCTCACAAAGATGACACTCAAATGGCTTCTCTTTGGTGTGAGTCATCTTTTGTCGTTTGAGGCTGAAGGCATTACTAAAGCCTTTCCCACATTCACATAATTTACCTCTGGTGTGAATTTCATTATGTCTCTAAGGCATATCTCTTCACTGGCTGACCTAAGGTTTCTTTCTTATATGAATTAACGAATGTTGAGACACAGCAGATCTATGAGTAAATTCACCACTGAAATAAGCCTTTGGGATCCTTTTTCTAGAACCCATAGAGAGCTCTCATTCTCAGACCCTAGTGGGAGCAGAGGTAGGATTCTGGACGTGTTCTGAAGTCAGATAGGTCAGGGCCCACTCCTGAGGTGGGGGTGGGGAGGGCAGAAACTGAGGTATTCAGGGAGGGACTGAGGCTGTTGAAGGACCCTAAGAGATAGACACCTATGGAGGATGAGGACCTAAAGGTTGTTAGTGCCCCTGACGGAGGAGATGATCTTGACTGAGAAGAAGGGATTATACAGGGACCTACAGGTGTTGCCCAAACCAATCTAACTTCAAGGTACATGAGATTCCCAAAGGGGTTCCCACACTGACCACCTTGATATAGTTTCTCTCCTGTTTGAATTCTCTCCTGTTGTCTAAAGTAAGAACTCTGACTGAAGGCTTTCCCACACTCACGACCTTCCTAAGGCTTCTCACCAGTGTTCATTGGATTGTGTTTTCTAAGGTCAGATTTATGCAAAAAGCATTTCCCACATAGATGACATTCACATGGTTACTTTCCAGTGTAAGTCATCTGAGATTAAGACATTATTACTAAAGGCGTTCTCACATTCACATAATTTCAATTTGATGTTAATTTCATCGTGTCTCTAAGGCATATCTCTTCACTGGCTGACCTAAGGTTTCTTTCTTATATGAATTAATGAATATTGAAACACAGCAGATCTATCAGTAAATTCATCACTCCAATCAGCCTTTGGGATCCTTTTTTTGGAACCTGTGGAGATCTCTCAATCTCAGAACATGGTGGAGGCAGACTGAGGATTCTGGACATGTTCAGAAGTCACACAAGTCAAGGACCACTCCTGGAATGTGGTGGGGTGAATGTGAGGATAGAGGTGGAGAGGGAAGAGACTGAGGTGACCCCAGAAGGGTCACTGAGGCTGCTGAAGGACCACAAGAGAGGGACACCTTTGTAGTGTGAGGCCCTACAGGCTGTTAGTGCCCCTTAGGGAGGAGATGATCTTGACTGAGAAGAAGGGATTATACAGGGACCCACAGGTGTTGCCCAAGCTAATCTCATTTCCAGGTACTTCAGATTCCCCTCTGATCTCAATGACATGACCTTTGTGGCACAGTCATTGTTTAAAAATGTTCCAAAATGGACAGAAATGTAAACCAACCACAATGTGACCTATTTTACAGACTTTTATTGATATCAAACAAAAGCTATAAAACAGAACTTTAGTATGACATTCCTTAAACCAAAGGTACAAAGTCATGGGAAGGGTTCCGCCCTGATTTCCATTGAAATAACACAGTACAGTGAAACAGCCTCCCCTCAGGACAACAGGCACTGCTTCAAATCTACAGACCACGCAGGTGGCCCTGCCCCAGGTTCCCCAAAGCAGACAGGTGCACACCTGATAGAGATTCATTACACAGCTTCCTAGTTCCATTAAACTTTAAGGGCAATTATTGTAACTTAAGTTAATTTTACATACAATGGATGAAAATTTCTAAAAATCAACTTCCCTTACCAGTCTGATTAGCACAAACTACAGTTTCCATAAAATATCACCACACCTACATAAAGTAAAAGTGCAATAACTCAGTCTGCATGCCCCAAGCATGATCAGAGTTCCCACCATCTGTCCACATAGCACAGAAGGGAAGCTCTGATTCCCCAGAAACATTTGCTCCAAGTGATCTCCCCTCTCCAGTTCCTCAGGCAGCTCCAGGTGGCCTGGGACTGAGGAACATGTCTTCCCTGACATGGAGTGTCTCACTGGCCATCACCTTCTTCAGAGGAAGAGGAAAGGTGAAGGGCCTCAAGGAGGACACTCAATGGGACACAGGGACAGAGTGCCTCTGACTTCTCAGTAGTGGGAGAGATCTGAGCAGGAGCGGTAAGCTTCTCAGCAGGAGGGTGGGAAGGTGGTATCATGGGCATGGAGCTCCATGGGCCTTTGTCTAATGTCTGGAGGAACTTTCTGTGGGGCTGGCCTGGAACCCCAGGAATTGGTGGGAACTGGGGCACGTGGCAGGGCTGCAGAGTCTTGCTGAGAGGGCCCTGGTGCAGAGGCTGGGCTTCAGGACTCTGGGTGCTCTTCAGGCAGGGGCTGAGTCTGGGTTTCTTTGTGGGCTTCTGGCATTTCTGGCTGAAGGTCTGGGCAGCTCTCTTGCCAGGCACCTTGATGATGAGATCAGAGTCTTGGCCCACACTGTGTGCAGCAGCATGTTGGATGCTGTGTGAGTTCCCATCAGGGAACTTGGCCTGTGGCTGGTGGATGAGGGTTTGGTCCAGGCCCTGGATCCTGAAGGCAGAGTGTGTCCTGTCATCCCTCTCATGTACACTGTGGGTTGGATCCTGGACAAAGTGTGTGCCTTCTGTGTGAGGGGACTCTGTGACAGGCCCTTCCAGACCATTCTTCGGCCCAGGAGGTAAGCAGGCGCTTCTCTCAACACCTTTGACCGGAGGTGCTGTGGAAGTCATGACATGTTTCCTTTTTGGTGAACAAGTGGTGAGATCAGGGTCTCCCACATATTTCCTCTTGGTGTTGTGATCAGGTCTCAGTGTGTGTGCATCCTGTAAGAAACACAAAACAGATGTTACACATTAGAATTTTCTCACTATCAAGTAGAAAATAAAATTAAACCAACTACAAGGAAAACAAGATCTTGAGACAAGATATGGACTGCAAAGGATAAACCAGCAATGAAAGTAAAGAAGACGAGGTCCCTAAACTGAGTCTGAAACAATATACAATGTCCCCTTGATACCTTGTGTAACATCAGATAGGAAAACACGAAAGTTCTCACAGCTGTCTCCTGTTAGTGAAGTGGAAACAGGACTTTCCTAGCCTTGTGCAGGGAATGGACACTTCTTCGTGTTGTGAAGGCATTTTGGGGACTAATGAGTTTGGGTGGGCAATTTGGGAGAAGGGATTCTGATTTCATGATGCCTGGTTTCCCGCAAGGGATGGTGCCTGGTGGAAACCTCTAATGAGACCATACCCATGCCCTCCATCATCTTAGAGGGTGGGTCAAAAGGAGCTTTACAGTTGTAGGTCCACGAAACACAGACCTTATTGCTGTATTATGAGTTATTACTTTACCATTTTCCAAAGGACTACTGTAACCCCACTTTTGCCTCATTCTGTATTGTTGGGACACATGCAAGTGTAGGCCAAATAAAAGACACCAAGAAAAATGAATTAGGAAATTATACTAGAGAAGCAATATGGGTTCCCCTAGAATTTTCACCATTGCCTCAGAGAGAAGACAAGGAGGGAAGTAGGGTGACCCTGATGCAATGAGAAGCCCACCACCTGGGGACACTCACGCTCACATAGACACAGGGTTCTGTCTCTTCCTTCCAGTTTTGCTGGGGCCTGTGTGTGGGTCTCCAGGGAAGTCTCTGGCAAGGAATCTGTCTCTGTTCTTCGTGCCTGCAGGACAGAACATGATACATGAGACACTCCATTTCTTCTCTCCAATGAAGGCGATCCTTTCCTGGCCCACACCCCTCCCACTTCTTGTGATCCAGGGAGGGAAGCCCAGTGCATTTACCATACTGGCCCCTGCCTCATCTCAAGGAACCCACCTGGGTTTTTCATGAAGGACTTCCCTTCATTCCATTTCCTCTCTGCCTGACACCTTTATAGATTAAAGATGTTCCCAGCACCAACCCTACCACAATTGACCCTCATTGATTGCCCAGGAATTGTATGAACCTGGGAGTGTGACCGATGAAGAAATGGACATTTTTTCTCTCTGTATCTCTGACTTTGAATGGAGATGGTAAGGCATACAGTGTAGAGGTAAGGACACAGGCTTCATAGATTCTGCCCCAATGTTTTCTCCACCTTCCCGCAATCCTCACCATGTTGCGTGCTCAGTCTCCATAACAGCCCTTTTAAAGTGTCCTCGGTTCCGCTGGACCCGCGGATTCCATGGTTTCAGGTTCTCCTTCATTTTATTGGAGCCCATGGCCTGGGGGGCTAGGGCCCTATTCCAATTCTTCAATGGACACCTGTGGCTGCTTGCCTTGTGCCCAAAGGACCTGCAGTTCCAACATCTCACCTGCGGGGAGAGAAGGAGGTTAGTGAGTCAGCCCAAAGCAGGGACACATTTCCAAGGAAAGAGGGGGACAGATTTAAGGAGGTGCAATATGGGTTACAGAGACTGACATAAACACGGGGCTCACCTGGTGCCTGTTACTAAGATGTTGTGGTGCATGCCAAAGCCCATATTAGTTGGGCAGGAACATGGGGAGAAGGCATACACTTCTCAGCATGCATACATAGACCCACATGCAAAGACTTGGACACAAAACAGGCTGCACAGGACTCTCACTAGGGAGTGAGTGTTCTCTGAGTCCCAGGGGAAGTTTGTGACCCTGATGCAATACAAAGCCAAGAACCTGGGGTCACTCACCCTCACGTAGTCACCGGATTCTGTCTTGTCCTTCCAGTTGTGCTGGGGCCCTCCTGGGGCTCTCTGGCGTAATCTGTGGCGCAGATCCTGTCGCTGTTCTTCATGCCTGCCGGACAAAACATAGTATATGAGTCCCTCCATTTCCTGTCCCCAATGAAACCAGCCTTTCCATGGCCCAGACTCTTTCCCTGTGTCTGTGATCCAGGGAGCGAGGCCCCATGCATTTACTAGACTTGCCCTTGATCATCTCAGATCCTCCCCTTCCTGGGAGCACTCAAGGATTTTTCACAAAGGACTTCCCTTTAACTCCATTGTCTCTCTGTCCATGGCAGAGAGCATACATGTCACACCCTACCCCCACAACCATTCACTCTCCTGACAGTCAGGAAGGGAAGGAAACTCTGATGCACCCCTGGAAGCATAGGGTACGATTTCTCAAACTCTCCCGGTCCCTGTCTTTGCCTGGAGGTGGCAATGCACATGGTGAAGAGGTAAGGTTTGTGGGTTCCCTAGATTTGCCCCAATGTTTGGCTTCACTGTCTCATGATACCCACCGATTTCTCTGCTGGGTCAACCTAGCAGCCTTGTTAAAGGTCCCTCGATTCCACAGGTCCCTGGGATTCCAAGGATTCCCGCTCTCCTTCATCTCATTGGAGCCCAGGGCATGGGGGGCTAGGGCCCCACTCCGACTCTTCAAGGGACACGTGCGGCTGCTTGCTTTGTGCCCAAAGGCCCCACATTTCCAACATCTCACCTGGAGGAGAGAAGGAGGTCAGAGAGTAAGCTCAAAACAGGCACATTTCAAAAGAGAACAGCTTCATGGAACACAAACATGTGTCACATCAGGGAGGGCTCCCCAGTTAGCCATTGTTCAAGGTATTAGGGTGGATCCAAAGCCCAGGTTAGTGTGGAAGTTACATAGGAGAAAGGACGGAAGGGATGAGCATTCATATATAGAACCAAATGGGAAGCTATGGACAAAAAAACAGGCTGCACAGGACACTATTAAGAAGGGGGGTTGTTCCTGCAAATCGAAGGGAGCAGTTACACAGGTGAGGATGTCCTAGGTTAGGGGTCCAGTGCATGTAACAGGACACCCCACTTATGGACACAGAACTTGCCTTGTCCAAACCCTGTCTCTGTCATCCAGGCCACCACTTGCCCAGGTTCCCCACAGAGCCAGGCTGCTACTCACCCCGGGATGCTCCTCCTCTGGTGGGGGAGCCTTGTGTGCCGCTGGGGCCCTCTGTGGCTGCTTCCCTTTCTGGGCCATAAGGTCTGAGGGCGCACGTTCTGGGTCACGACCTGCCTTCTGCTACACCACCTACGACCTTCACGTCTTTGTGTCTCAGCTATGGACTTGTGAATCTCCTGAGGAAAAAGGAAAGAGAAACTTTTCAAAATCCCACACACAGCTACCTCCTCGGTCACCGTCTGCTTCAAATCTGCTGAAGAGACCTCAGGACCTCAGGAAAAACATCTGTCTGCCCTGTGATCCCTCCTTCTGAGTCCTTTATCTCTCCTGTCATGATTGCCTGTCCCCAGGACAGGACTCTAAGGCGACACAGCTGAGATTCACCTGGTGAATTGGATGTGCATGCACAAAGGAGGGATTTCAAATCGGAGACTGGGATTCATTCAACCCTCTGTGTCCTAGTAGGTGACAGAGAAAGACAGTATTTCTCGGGGCTCACACCGTCATCAATGCATTGCGTATTGTGGGAGACTTACTAGAAAATCAAAGCAAAATATGCTCCCCTCTGGGAAATTCAAAGTTCCCATTGGACAGAAGAGGAGGCAAATTTCAAACACAAGTTCACCCAGATGGAAATATGTTCTCCTCTGCTCGTCTGGGAGCTTCACAGATAAGAGTATGGACACTTCTGTGTTTGTTTTCTTTATCTTATATTTTTAAATAATTCTATGTTCAGTTCCCTATAATTATCAAGTTTCTAGGAAATGTGAAATGAATATATTTGAACTAAGTCTGAGTAAATCAAATATTGAAGTGCCCATAGCTCAATCTACCACGTTTCCATAACTGCTTACCCACCAACTCCCACAAATTACATTGTAGTTGTACATTTTTCCTTTAAACTTATACTTGGCGTTATAATGATCATGGGGAAGATTCAAATTTTTTCATGTCTCCACAGGATTAACTGTGATAAGGAAAGAATGCTGAACCACTGCCAAAAGTGCAATCACTCCCACGTTTTTTGTGTTTTTTTTTTTTACTGTCTGTCTCTATGACAGACAATCCGAATGAAAGGATGCAAGTGAAATGAAACCCGCCAAGCAGGTGTCGCTCAGTCGTGGAGCATCCAGCCACGAATCAGGAGGTCATCTGTTCGACTCCCTCTCCTGGCACATACCCGTGTTGGGGACTGCACCCCATAAGGAGGTGGACAATATATATTTCTCCATCATCAATGTTTCTGGATCTATCCCACCCCTCCCTCTCTCTCTAAATCCAATAAAACCTACTTTTAGGAAAAGGAAAAGGAAGGAAACCCACCGGCAAGTCCGCTTAGCTCCTCAGTCGGTGAGCAGATCCTCAGAACAGAGGGTGGTTGACCAGCGCCCTGGATCCGCTGCTGCTTGCAAGGTGGCTGTCTGAGGGAGACTGGCAGAATCACCAGTGCTCCTGGACTTTTATACTGGTTTGAGGGGAATTCCCCAGTGGGCGGAGACAATGCAATTAGCATAATCTCGCGGAGGTACACTGGGCTTGAAGGAATTTGCTATTCTAGGTCCTTAAGCGTTTTCAGTCATTTACACATGACATCGACACGTTTTCTTCCTCTTAGGAAGATGGACCTTCTTGAAGAAAAACGAACACTTGTGGACACGCCTGCTGTTTCCTTCCCCGCTTTGCCTGGGGTAAAGTGATGCCATGCACGGGAGAGACAGCGTCTGGGAACACACAGAGCTTAGAGAGCTCTGGCAAGAAGTCCACCCACAGTGTGTGCAGCCCACGACATGGTCGACCTCCAGAGCTCTTCAGGTTTCCAAGCGAAGCTCCGATTCTATGAAAACCCTCTCTTCTTCCTGGCCTCGCTGCACACCCTCTTCGCCATAGTCTCCTCTGTGCCTGGACAGCGGAACCTGGGAAATGCACAGGAATGGAGCCCCATTTCTGGCCTTGTGCCACTGCCTGGTTTTGTACGTTGCCCGGTGACTCAAGACACTTTCCCGAGGCATTCCATGTCTGCACATGGACGGCTGTGTCACCACAGGTGACAGTCTTTTCCTGGGGTGGCTGTCCAGGCGCTGGGACTTTGTCCTTCAGGCGATTCTCCTCCTGGGTGATACCTGATGGTTTCTTCAGCTGCTCGTCCACTGGCATCGGACCCAGGATAGGTGGAGGCCCACGCCTGGGTTTTTACTAACAAACTTTGGGGAAGTAACACACGCGCCATCTCATGGGGACCTTTGGCTTCTTCCTTCCACGGCGAGTTGCACTCGCAGACAATCGGCCAAACCGCACCAATTGGCGCTGGCTGCACAGGTGGGGCCTGTCCGATGGCAAATTGTGGGCACTCCGTGTAGATTCCCATTTTATAATATGCGTGTATTTGAACTGGCAGTGACTTCCCAGTCGTCTATCCTCTAGGATGTATTAATGAGCCTGTAGGGTTAGCCTGGTCAAGGTCCCGAAACCGTGGCCCCTCCCCCACGTCCCTCCCCCTGGGCTCCGCCTGGGCATCCAACTTGGCATAGGCTCCTGTTCCCTCGTGTCCTGCCCTTGACCTGAACTCACTCCCGACTGTGCTTATTAGGATCAACACAGGGCAGCCCAGTGGATCTCCTGGGAGCAGCTCCCTTTGTGGTTGAAGTTCATTCTGGGGGTTGTTGAAGGACCACATTCTTATCTGGGGGAACTAAGTGGTAAACATCCTTTTATTTTGCCTGGGGACAGCAAATCTTGTTCCTTATCTTAAGAAAACAGCTTAAGGAGTGAGTAGGATTTAGGGGCTTTATCTGATTGCAGCTCTATTTTTCTGGGCTACTCTGGGATCCCTGAGAATCTCATAAAGCTCAATGTGGAGTGAGTGCTGGGTGGAAATATCGGAGTCAACTAAGATGTAGAGTGTGGTCAGAGACTTCCCTGTCCAAAACACACCACTACCAACCTATTGCTCCATTCACATCTTTGAGAAACAAAAAGTAAACAGCTTTCTGGAGGCCAGAACTCTGTCTCCTGGCCCCCTTAGAAGAGACATAGGCGGATATACTATCAAGACTTTTAGCTGAGAGGCCTTGATATGCCCCAATGACCTTGCCTGAGCAGGGTCATGTCACACAGAGACACCTAGCACTTGAGGCTGAAGATCATAGCTGTGTCATGACCAGGGTTTGGAAGGAGACACATAGTTTTGGCAGGAAGGTGGACGGAGGGAACTGAAATGTTTCCAAGCAGCCATTGTGGAAAGGGCTGTGTGAACCTGAGGTCTGGCTCTCTCCACACAGCTGAAGGGTACAGACCTGAATGTATGTGTTCAAAAGTGCACAAGGAAAACTAAACCACCAACAGTTTGCTTCTTTAGCAACAGATTTCATTGTTCAAATACCTGCAAGCATTGCTGACCACACAGATGAATTTCTTACAAAATTCTACATTCATTCAATGTTTCCAGAGCACCCTAGCCTCTTGCATTGGATGCCACGGTTCTATAAACAACTTTCATTTGCACAAACACTTAACTAACTGCTGAGTTGTGTGTTGAAGGCTCTTTAAAAGTTTTCACACAGGCAGATGCACCCACACACACACACACACACACATGCAGACAATACACACAAACACACAGGCACTCATTTTTTCTAATATAAAATCTAACTAAGTATCTCTGTTTACATTTAGGATTGCTGTATCCTTGGTGTGGGATATTTTAGATTGAGCAAGAAAGCAGTGAACAATGAATGTCTTGCCTTTCAGACACAGCGGTTTGTACAGTGTGAATGCTCACATACTGTGTATGATAAGTATTGTTGCCTGAAGTAAAATATCGCCTGATTTTACACTAAGTAAATTCACCAGAGTGAATAATCTGTAAAAAAGTGTTTGTCTTTCATGATTCCCTCTCCTGTGTTGAGTTCTGTCATGTTTTCTAAGAGAAGAATCATGACTGGAGAATTTGCCAAGTAGCTGACATGCCTAGGGCTCTTCTCCAGTGTAGGGTCTCTGGTGTCTTATGAGATTAGCATGTTGACTGAAGGCGTCCCCACACTGACC
The DNA here is from genome assembly GCF_963455305.1 of Plecotus auritus. Lineage (NCBI taxonomy): Eukaryota > Metazoa > Chordata > Mammalia > Chiroptera > Vespertilionidae > Plecotus > Plecotus auritus. The sequence goes on from NC_137772.1 coordinate 3,071,334, forward strand.
ATATTCACGTGGTTTCTGTCTGGTGTGTGTTATGTGGAAAGGTGTAAGCTCAGACTTTTGCTTGAAAGCCTTCCCACACATGGGACACACATGTGGTTTCTCCCCCGGGTGGATTCTCTGGTGCTGGTTCCGGCCAGAGCTTTGACTAGTGACATTCATAAACTTTCTTCCCTGGATGGATTCTCTCCTGTTTTTCTAAGGTAAGATGTTTGATGGAAAGCTTTGTCACATAGAGGACATTCATAAGGTTTCTCTCCTGTGTGGATGGCCTCATGCTGTCTAAGGAAAAACCATGACTGAAGGCTTTCCCACACTCATAAGGCTTCTCTCCAGAGTGCATTGGATTGTGGTTTCTAAGCTCAGATCTTTGCAAAATCTTTCCCCACATGGATGACATTCACCTGGTTTCTTTAGGGGGGGGGGTCATGTTCTGCCATCTGAGGTTGAAAGCATGACTGAAGGGTTTCTCACGATCACATGTTTTTCCTGTGGTGTGAATGTCATTGTGTCTACTAAGGCATTCCTCTACTGTAGGCGACTTTCCCCACTGCTGGCTGACATACGGTTCCTTTCTTACAATGAATTAAGAAATGTGGAGACACACCTGATCTATGAGTAAATTCATCACTGAAATCAGCCCTTGGGACCTTTTCCTAGAACGCATGGGGAGCTCTTTTTCTCGGGGCATGGTTTGGGCAGAGGTAGGATTCTGAACATGTTCTGAAGTCGTCCAGGTCAGGGAGTGCTCCCAGGATGGAGTTGGGGTGGGCATGGGCTGAGGGATCCTGGGAGGGGCACTGAGGCTGTTGAAGGACCACAAGGGAGGAACACCTTTGGAGAGTGAATTCCTAAGGGCTATCAATGCCCCTTAGGGTGGGGACGACCTTGACGGTGAAGAAGGGATGATTAGTCAAGCACCTACAGGTGGGGCCCAAGCTACTGTCTTTTTAAAGTACATCCAATTCCACTCTACGCTCAGGGACCTGAACTTTGTGGTACAGTCATTATTCCAAAAAGGATCTGAAAGGATCAGCAATGAAACCCAATCTCAACAGGACATATTTTGCAGAATTTTATTAATATCGAAGAAAAAGTATATAAAACAGATTTTAATAAAACATTTCATAAAACCAAGGTACAAAGTCATCAGAAGAGTCCCCATCCTGATTTCCACCAAAATAACACAGCACAGTGAAACAGTTTCGCCTCAGGATCACAGGCATTGCTTACAAACTGCTGATCTCATAGGGGGCCCTGTCCCACCTTCCCCAAGGCAGACAGGGGCACACCTGATAGAGATTCATTGTATAGCTTCCTTTTTCCATTAGTCTTTGAGGCCAGTGTTGCAACTTAATTTCCTGTACAATGGATTCAACTCTACAAAAAGTAATCAAATTCCTTTGCCTGTTGTTGAAGTACCAAGTACAGTTTCCTATAAAACTTCCATTTGACTTATCACTACAGCTGCACACATTAAAAGCGCAGCAACTGGGACTCTGTGTCAGCAAGCCTTCTTGGCCTTCCCACCATCTGAACACACAGCACAGCAGGGAGGCTCTGGTCCAAGAGAAACAGCTGCATGCGGTGGTGTCCCCTCCCCAGCTCCACAGTCAGCACCTGGAGGCCTGGGGCCAAGGAGCAAGTCTTTGCTAACAAGGGCATCTCACTGGCCGTCACTCTCTTCAGAGGAAGAGGAAAGCTGAAGGTCCTCTTGGAGGACACTCAAGGGACGCTGTGACGCAGTCCCTCTGTCTTCTCGGAGGTGAGAGGGCTCTGAGCAGCAGAGAGTGGGCTTCTCAGCGGGAGGGAGGGAGGGAGCTGTCAGCAGCTTGCAGCTCCACTGGCCTCCTTCTAATCTCTTAAAGACCATTCTGATGGACCGGCTTGGACTCTTGGGAATGGTTGGGAGCTGGGCCTCCTTGCATGGCTGCAGGGTCTTGGCTCGAGGGCCCTCGTGCCGAGGTTGGGGGTCTGCTCTCTGCGTGCTCCTCTGGGGGGACAGGCAGGGGCTGAGTCTGGGTTTCTTTCTGGCCTTCTGGCAGACCTGGATGGAGGGCGGGGCCGCTCTCTTGCCTGGTGCCTTGATGCTGAGATTGGAGTGCTGGCACACACTCCGTGCAGCAGCACGTGGGATGCTGGGTGAGTACCCAGCAGGGAACTTGGCTTGTGCTTGAGGCTTGAGGCTGTGGCCAAGGCCATGGGTGCTGCAGACAGAACGGGGCTTGTTGTGCTTCTGCTGCACACTGTGTGCGGCATCCTGGACAAGGCGTGTGCCCGCTGGCTGAGGGGTGTCAGTGACAGGAACTCCCTGCCGACCATGTAGTCCAGAAGGTGAGCAGGCGCTCCCCTCAGCTTTTTTCATGGGAGGCGCGGAGGATGTCACCTTATGTTTCCTGTCAGGTGACCTAGTGCTGAGACAGGCGTCTGGCACATGCTTTCTCTTGGGAGTGGGGATGGGCATCGGCCGGGTTGGACGCTGTGGGAGACACAAAGCAGAGGTTTCATATGAGAACGTTCTCATCATCAAGTGTAAATAAAATGAAACCAGTAGCAAAACAAGATCTGAAGAAGAGCTATGGACAATGAAAGAGACACTAGCATCAATGTGCCCATGAGGAGGTCAGCCTGGTGGGGATGTCTTAGGGTAGGTAGGGGACCCTGGCATGGGAAAGGACACTCCACATAGAGACACAGAACTTGCCTTGTCCGAACACTGTCTCTGTCATCCATGCCACTCCCTCTGGTTCCCCAGAGAGCCTAGCCCATACTCACCCTGAGACACATCTCCTCTGGTGGGGGAGCCTTGCGTGCCACTTGGGCCCTCTGTGGCTGCTTCCCTTTTTGGACCTTCCACGGTCTGCAGGGCCCACGACCTGGTTCATGATCCGCCATGGGCCACACCCCCAAAGACCTTCCCGTCTTTTGCTCTCAGCTATGGACTTGTGAATCTCCTGTAGAAAAAGGAAATAGAAACTTCAAAATCCCACACAGGGCAAGCTCCTCTGGCACCGTCTGCTTCAAATATGCTGAAGAGACCTTACGACCTCAGGAAGAACATCTGTCTGCCCTGTGATCCCTCCTTCTGAGTCCTTTGTCTGTCCTCTCATGATTGCCTGTCCCCAGGACAGGCCTCTAAGGCGACACAGCTGAGACTCAGCTGGTGAATTGGATGTGCCTGCACAAAGGAGGGATTTCAAAGAGGAGACTGGGATTCATTCAACCCTCTGTGTCCTAGTAGGTGACAGAGAAAGACAGTATTTCTTGGGGCTCACACCCTCAACAATGCATTGCGTATTGTGGGAGACTTACTAGAAAATCAAAGTAAAATATGCTCCCCTCTGGGAAATTCAAAGTTCCCATTGGACAGAAGAGGAGGCAAATTTCAAACACAAGTTCACCCAGATGGAAATATGTTCTTCTCTGCTCGTCTGGGAGCTTCATAGAAGAGAGTGTGGATTCTTCTGTGTATGTTTTCTTTATCTTATATTTTTTAAATAATTCTACGTTCAGTAGACTATAATTATCTATTTTCTACTAAATGTGAAATGAATATATTTGAATAAAGTCGGAATAAATCAAATATTTAAGTGCCCACAGCTCAATCTACCACGTTTCCATAACTGCTTAACCAGCTCCCACAAACTACATTGTTGTCATACCTTTTTTTTTTTTTTAATTTATACCTGGTGTTATAATGAGCATGGAGAAGATGCAAATATGTCCATGTCTCTACAGGATTAACTGTGATACTGTGATAAGGAAAGAATGCTGAGCTACTGCCTAAAGTGCAATCACTGCCACATTTTCCTTTTTTTTTTTGTTTTTTTTGTTTTTTTTGTTGCTGTCTTGTCTCTATGACGGACAATCCAAATGAAAGGATGCAAGTGAAATGAAACCCGCCAAGCAGGTGTCGCTCAGTCATTGAGCATGCATCCACAAACCGGGAGGTCACCTGTTCGACTCTCTGTCCTGGCACATACCCGTGTTGGGGGCTCTATCCCCAGTAGGAGGTGTGCTTGGAGGCAGCCAATAGATATTTCTCCATCATCAATGTTTCTGGATCTATCCCATCCCTTCCTCTCTCTCTAAATCCAATAAAACCTACTTTTAGGAAAAGAAAAAGGAAGGAAACCCACCCGCAAGTCCACTTAGCTCCTCAGTCGGTGAGCAGATCCTCAGAACAGTGGGTGGTTGACCAGCGCCCTGGATTCGCTGCTGCTTGCAAGGTGGCTGTCTGAGAGAGACTGGCAGAATCACCAGTGCTCCTGGGCTTTTATACTGGTTTGAGGGGAATTCCCCAGTGGGCGGAGACAATGCAATTAGCATAATCTCGCGGAGGTACACAGGGCTAGAAGAGATTTGCTATTCTAGGTCCTTAAGCGTTTTCAGTCATTTACACGTGACATCGACCCGTTTTCTTCCTCTTAGGAAGATGGACCTTCTTTAAGAAAAATGAACACTTGTGGATACGCCTGTTGTTTCCTTCCCCGCTTTGCCTGGGGTAAAGTGATGCCATGCATGGGGGAGACAGCGTCTGGGAACACACAGAGCTTAGAGAGCTGTGGCAAGAAGTCCACCCACAGTGTGTGCAGCCCACGACAAGGTCGACCTCCAGAGCTCTTCAGGTTTCCAAGCGAAGCTCCGATTCTATGAAAACCCTCTCTTCTTCCTGGCCTCGCTGCACACCATCTTCGCCATAGTCTCCTCTGTGCCTGGACAGCGGAACCTGGGAAATGCACAGGAATGGAGCCCCATTTCTGGCCTTGTGCCACTGCCTGGATTTGTACTTTGCCCGGTGACTCAAGTCACTTTCCCGAGGCATTCCATATCTGCACAGGTACGGCTGTGTCGCTACAGGTGACAGTCTTTTCCTAGGATGGATGTCCAGGCGCTGGGACTTTGTCCTTTAGGCGTTTCTCCTCCTGGGTGATACCTGATGGTTTCTTCAGCTGCTCGTCCACTGGCATCGGACCCAGGATAGGTGGAGGCCCACGCCTGGGTTTTTACTAACAATCTTTGTGGAAGTAACACACGCGCAATAAATCTCATGGGGACCTTTGGCTTCTTCCTTCCACGGCGAGTTGCACTCGCAGACAATCAGCCAAACCTCACCAGTTGGCGGCTGGCTGCACAGGTGGGGTCTCTCCGATGGCAAATTGTGGGCACTCCGTGTAGATTCCCATTTTACAATATGCGTGTATTTGAACTGGCAGTGACTTCCCAGTCGTCTATCCTCTAGGATGTATTAATGAGCCTGTAGGGTTAGCCTGGTCAAGGTCCCGAAACCGTGGCCCCTCCCCCACGTCCCTCCCCCTGGGCTCCGCCTGGGCATCCAACTTGGCATAGGCTCCTGTTCCCTCGTGTCCTGCCCTTGACCTGAACTCACTCCCGACTGTGCTTATTGGGACGAACACAGGGCTGCCCAGTGGATCTCCTGGGAGCAGCTCCCTTTGTGGTTGAAGTTCATTCTGGGGGTTGTTGAAGGACCACATTCTTATCTGGGAAAACAAAGTGGTAAACATCCTTTTATTTTGCCTGGGGACAGCAAATCTTGCTCCTTATCTTAAGAAAACAGCTTAAGGAGTGAGTAGGATTTAGGGGCTTTATCTGATTGCAGCTCTATTTTTCTGGGCTACTCTGGGATCCCTGAGAATCTCATAAAGCTCAATGTGGAGTGAGTGCTGGGTGGAAATATCGGAGTCAACTAAGATGTAGAGTGTGGTCAGAGAACTCCCTGTCCAACACCCACCACTACCAACCTATTGCTCCATTCAGAGCTTTGAGAAACAAAAAGTAAACAGCTTTCTAGAGGCCAGAACTCTGTCTCCTGGCCCCCTTAGAAGAGACAAAGGCAGATGTACCACCAAGACTTTTAGCTGAGAGGCCTTGATATGCCCCAATGACCTTGCCTGAGCAGGGTCATGTCACACAGAGACACCTAGCACGTGAGGCTGAAGATCATAGCTGTGTCATGACCAGGGTTTGGAAGGAGACACATAGTTTTGGCGGGAAGGTAGACGGAGGGAACTGAAATGTTTCCAAGCAGCCATTGTGGAAAGGGCTGTGTGAACCTGAGGTCTGGCTCTCTCCCCACAGCTGAAGGGTACAGAACTGAATTTATGTGTTCAAAACTGCACAAGGAAAACTAAAACACCAACAGTTTGCTTCTTTACCAACAGATTTCATTGTTCAAATACCTGCAAGCATTGCTGGCCATACAGATGAATTTCTTACAAAATTCTACATTCATTCAATGTTTCCAGAGCACCCTAGCCTCTTGCATTGGATGCCACGGTTCTATAAACAACTTTCATTTGCACAAACACTTAACTACCTGCTGAATTGTGTGTTGAAGGCTCTTTAAAAGTTTTCACACAGGCAGATGCACACACACACACACACAGACAATACACACAAACACACAGGCACTCATTTTTGCTAATATAAAACCTAACTAAGTATCTCTGTTTCCATTTAGGATTGCTGTATCCTTGGTGTGGGATATTTTAGATTGAGCAAGAAAGCAGTGAACAATGAATGCCTTGCCTTTCAGACACAGCGGTTTGTACAGTGTGAATGCTCACATACTGTGTATGGTAAGTATTGTTGCCTGAATTAAAATATCGCCTGATTTTACACTGAGTAAATTCACCAGAGTGAATAATCTGTAAACAAGTGTTTGTCTTTCATGATTCCCTCTCCTGTGTTGAGTTCTGTCATGTTTTCTAAGAGAAGAATCATGATAGGAGAATTTGCCAAGTAGCTGACATGCCCAGGCTCTTCTCCAGTGTAGGATCTCTGGTGTTTTATAAGATTAGCATGTTGACTGAAGGCGTTCCCACACTGACCACATTCACGTGGTTTCTGTCTGGTGTGTGTTATGTGGCAAGGTGTAAGCTCAGACTTTTGCCTGAAAGCCTTCCCACAAATGGGACACACATGTGGTTTCTCCCCCGGGTGGATTCTCTGGTGCTGGTCCCGGCCAGAGCTTTGACTAGTGACATTCATAACCTTTCTTCCCTGGATGGACTCTCTCCTGTTTTTCTAAGGTAAGATGTTTGATTGAAAGCTTTGTCACATAGGGGACATTCATAAGGTTTCTCTCCTGTGTGGATGGCCTCATTCTGTCTAAGGAAAAACCATGACTGAAGGCTTTCCCACACTCATAAGGCTTCTCTCCAGAGTGCATTGGATTGTGGTTTCTAAGCTCAGATCTTTGCAAAAAGCCTTCCCCACATGGATGACATTCACATGGTTTCTTTCGGGGTAAGGGGGGGGTCATGTTCTGCCATCTGAGGTTGAAAGAATGACTGAAGGGTTTCCCACGGTCACATGTTTTTCCTGTGGTGTGAATGTCATTGTGTCTACTAAGGCATTCCTCTACTGTAGGCGACTTTCCCCACTGCTGGCTGACATACGGTTCCTTTCTAACAATGAATTAAGAAATGTGGAGACACAGCTGATCTATGAGTAAATTCATCACTGAAATCAGCCCTTGGGACCATTTCCTAGAACGCATGGGGAGCTCTCCTTCTCAGGGCATGGTTTGGGCAGAGGTAGGATTCTGAACATGTTCTGAAGTCGTCCAGGTCAGGGAGTGCTCCTAGGATGGAGTTGGGGTGGGCATGGGCTGAGGGATCCTGGGAGGGGCACTGAGGCTGTTGAAGGACCACAAGGGAGGAACACCTTTGGAGAGTGAATTCCTAAGGGCTGTCAATGCCCCTTAGGGTGGGGACGACCTTGAAGGCGAAGAAGGGATGATTAGTCAAGCACCTACAGGTGGGGCCCAAGCTACTGTCTTTTTAAAGTACATCCAATTCCACTCTACGCTCAGGGACCTGAACTTTGTCTTACAGTCATTATTCCAAAAAGGATCTGAAAAGATCAGCAATGAAACCCAATCTCAACAGGACATATTTTGCAGAATTTTATTAATATCGAAGAAAAAGTATATAAAACAAAATTTAATAAAACATTTCATAAAACCAAGGTACAAAGTCATCAGAAGAGTCCCCATCCTGATTTCCACCGAAATAACACAGCACAGTGAAACAGTTTCGCCTCAGGATCACAGGCATTGCTTACAAACTGCTGATCTCATAGGGGGCCCTGCCCCGCCTTCCCAAAGGCAGACAGGGGCACACCTGATAGAGATTCATTGTATAGCTTCCTTTGTCCATTAGTCTTTGAGGCCAGTGTTGCAACTTAATTTCCTGTACAATGGATTCAACTCTATAAAAAGTAATCAAATTCCTTTGCCTGTTGTTGAAGTACCAAGTACAGTTTCCTATAAAACTTCCATTTGACTTATCACTACAGCTGCACACATTAAAAGCGTAGCAACTGGGACTCTGTGTCAGCAAGCCTTCTTGGCCTTCCCACCATCTGAACACACAGCACAGCAGGGAGGCTCTGGTCCAAGAGAAACAGCTGCATGCGGTGGTGTCTCCTCCCCAGCTCCACAGTCAGCACCTGGAGGCCTGGGGCCAAGGAGCAAGTCTTTGCTGACAAGGGCGTCTCACTGGCCGTCACTCTCTTCAGAGGAAGAGGAAAGCTGAAGGTCCTCTTGGAGGACACTCAAGGGACGCTGTGACGCAGTCCCTCTGTCTTCTCGGAGGTGAGAGGGCTCTGAGCAGCAGAGAGTGGGCTTCTCAGTGGGAGGGAGGGAGGGAGCTGTCAGCAGCTTGCAGCTCCACTGGCCTCCTTCTAATCTCTTAAAGACCATTCTGATGGGCCGCCTTGGACTCTTGGGAATGGTTGGGAGCTGGGCCTCCTTGCATGGCTGCCGGGTCTTGGCTCGAGGGCCCTCGTGCTGAGGTTGGAGGTCTGCTCTCTGCGTGCTCCTCTGGGGGGACAGGCAGGGGCTGAGTCTGGGTTTCTTTCTGGCCTTCTGGCAGACCTGGATGGAGGGCGGGGCCGCTCTCTTGCCTGGTGCCTTGATGCTGAGATTGGAGAGCTGGCACACACTCCGTGCAGCACGACATGGGATGCTGGGTGAGTACCCAGCAGGGAACTTGGCTTGTGTTTGAGGCTTTAGGCTGTGGCCCAGGCCATGGGTGCTGCAGACAGAACGGGGCTTGTTGTGCTTCTGCTGGACACTGTGCGCGGCATCCTGGACAAGGCGTGTGCCCGCTGGCTGAGGGGTGTCAGTGACAGGAACTCCCTGCCGACCATGTAGTCCAGAAGGTGAGCAGGCGCTCCCCTCAGCTTTTTTCATGGGAGGCGCGGAGGATGTCACCTTATGTTTCCTGCCAGGTGACCCAGTGCTGAGACAGGCGTCTGGCACATGCTTTCTCTTGGGAGTGGGGATGGGCATCGGCCGGGTTGGACGCTGTGGGAGACACAAAGCAGAGGTTTCATATGAGAACGTTCTCATCATCAAGTGTAAATAAAATGAAAGCAGTAGCAAAACAAGATCTGAAGAAGAGCTATGGACAATGAAAGAGACACCAGCATCAATGTGCCCATGAGGAGGTCAGCCTGGTGGGGATGTTTTAGGGTAGGTAGGGGACCCTGGCATGGGAAAGGACACTCCACATAGAGACACAGAACTGGCCTTGTCCGAACACTGTCTCTGTCATCCATGCCATTCCCTCAGGTTCCCCAGAGAGCCTAGCCCATACTCACCCTGAGACACATCTCCTCTGGTGGGGGAGCCTTGCGTGCCACTTGGGCCCTCTGTGGCTGCTTCCCTTTTTGGACCTTCCAGGGTCTGCAGGGCCCATGATCTGGTTCATGATCCGCCATGGGCCACACCCCCAAAGACCTTCCCGTCTTTTGCTCTCAGCTATGGACTTGTGAATCTCCTGTAGAAAAGGAAAGAGAAACTTCAAAATCCCACACAGGGCAAGCTCTTCTGGCACCGTCTGCTTCAAATATGCTGAAGAGACCTCATGACCTCAGGAAGAACATCTGTCTGCCCTGTGATCCCTCCTTCTGAGTCCTTTGTCTGTCCTCTCATGATTGCCTGTCCCCAGGACAGGCCTCTAAGGCGACACAGCTGAGACTCAGCTGGTGAATTGGATGTGCCTGCACAAAGGAGGGATTTCAAAGAGGAGACTGGGATTCATTCAACCCTCTGTGTCCTAGTAGGTGACAGAGAAAGACAGTATTTCTTGGGGCTCACACCGTCAACAATGCATTGCGTATTGTGGGAGACTTACTAGAAAATCAAAGTAAAATATGCTCCCCTCTGGGAAATTCAAAGTTCCCATTGGACAGAAGAGGAGGCAAAGTTCAAACACAAGTTCACCCAGATGGAAATATGTTCTTCTCTGCTCGTCTGGGAGCTTCATAGATGAGAGTGTGGATTCTTCTGTGTATGTTTTCTTTATCTTATATTTTTTAAATAATTCTACGTTCAGTAGACTATAATTATCTATTTTCTACTAAATGTGAAATGAATATATTTGAATAAAGTCGGAATAAATCAAATATTTAAGTGCCCACAGCTCAATCTACCACGTTTCCATAACTGCTTACCCAGCTCCCACAAACTACATTGTTGTCGTACTTTTTTTTTTTTTTTTTTTAATTTATACCTGGTGTTATAATGAGCATGGAGAAGATGCAAATATGTCCATGTCTCTACAGGATTAACTGTGATACTGTGATAAGGAAAGAATGCTGAGCTACTGCCTAAAGTGCAATCACTGCCACATTTTCCTTTTTTGTTTTGTTTTTTTTTTGTTTTTTTTGTTGCTGTCTTGTCTCTATGACGGACAATCCAAATGAAAGGACGCAAGTGAAATGAAACCCGCCAAGCAGGTGTCGCTCAGTCGTTGAGCATCCAGCCACGAACCGGGAGGTCACCTGTTGGACTCTCTGTCCTGGCACATACCCGTGTTGGGGGCTCGATCCCCAGAAGGAGGTGTGCTTGGAGGCGGCCAATAGATATTTCTCCATCATCAATGTTTCTGTATCTATCCCATCCCTTCCTCTCTCTCTAAATCCAACAAAACCTACTTTTAGGAAAAGGAAAAGGAAGGAAACCCACCCGCAAGTCCGCTTAGCTCCTCAGTCGGTGAGCAGATCCTCAGAACAGTGGGTGGTTGACCAGCGCCCTGGATCCGCTGCTGCTTGCAAGGTGGCTGTCTGAGGGAGACTGGCAGAATCACCAGTCCTCCTGGGCTTTTATACTGGTTTGAGGGGAATTCCCCAGTGGGCGGAGACAATGCAATTAGCATAATCTCGCGGAGGTACACAGGGCTTGAAGAGATTTGCTATTCTAGGTCCTTAAGCGTTTTCAGACATTTACACGTGACATCGACCCGTTTTCTTCCTCTTAGGAAGATGGAATTTCTTTAAGAAAAATGAACACTTGTGGACATGCCTGCTGTTTCCTTCCCCGCTTTGCCTGGGGTAAAGTGATGCCCTGCAGGGGAGAGACAGCGTCTGGGAACACACAGAGCTTAGAGAGCTGTGGCAAGAAGTCCACCCACAGTGTGTGCAGCCCACGACATGGTCGACCTCCAGAGCTCTTCAGGTTTCCAAGCGAAGCTCCGATTCTATGAAAACCCTCTCTTCTTCCTGGCCTCGCTGCACACCCTCTTCGCCATAGTCTCCTCTGTGCCTGGGCAGCGGACCCTGGGAAAAGCACAGGAACGGAGCCCCAATTCTGGCCTTGTGCCACTGCCTGGTTTTGTACTTTGCCCGGTGACTCAAGTCACTCTCCCGAGGCATTCCATGTCTGCACACGGACGGCTGTGTCGCTACAGGTGACAGTCTTTTCCTGGGATGGCTGTCCAGGCTCTGGGACTTTGTCCTTCAGGCGTTTCTCCTCCTGGGTGATACCTGATGGTTTCTTCAGCTTCTCGTCCACTGGCATCGGACCCAGGATAGGTGGAGGCCCACGCCTGGGTTTTTACTAACAATCTTTGTGGAAGTAACACACGCGCCATCTCATGGGGACCTTTGGCTTCTTCCTTCCAAGGCGAGTTGCACTCGCAGACAATCGGCCAAACCGCACCAGTTGGCGGCTGGCTGCACAGGTGGGGCCTGTCCGATGGCAAATTGTGGGCACTCCGTGTAGATTCCCATTTTACAATATGCGTGTATTTGAACTGGCAGTGACTTTCCAGTCATCTATTCTCTAGGCTGTATTAATGAGCCTGTAGGGTTAGCCTGGTCAAGTTCCTGAAACCGTGGCCCCTCCCCCACAGTACTCCCTCCCCCCCCAACCCCCCCTCCATCTGGGCATCCAAGTTGGCATAGGCTCCTGTTCCCTCGTGTCCTGCCCTTGACCTGAACTCTCTCCTGACTGTGCTTGTTGGGAGGAACACAGGGCAGCCTAGTGGATCTCCTGGGAGCTATGGCCGTTGTGGTTGAAGTTCATTCTGGGGGTTATTGAAGGACCACATTCTTATCTGGGGGAATAAAGTGGTAAACATCTTTTTATTTTGCCTCTGGGCAGCAAATCTTGTTCCATATTTTAAGGAACCAGCTAAAGGAGTGGCTAATAGGATTTAGGGTCTTTATCAGATTGCAGCTCTAGTTTTTCTGGGCTACTGCAGGGATTGGTGAGAATATCATAAAGTTCAATGTGGAGTGAGTGCTGGGTAGAAATATCGGAGTCAACTAAGATATAGAGTGTGTTCAGAGACTTCTCTGTCCACCACCCACAACCACCAACCTATTGCTCCATTCAGATATTTGAGAAAAAAAAAGTAAACAGCTTTCTGGAGGCCAGAACTCTGTCTCCTGGCCCCCTTAGAAGAGACATAGGCGGATGTACCACCAAGACTTTTAGCCGAGAGGTCTTGTTATGCCCCAATGACCTTGCCTGAGCAGGGTCATGTCACACAGAGACACCTAGCATGTGAGGCTGAAGATCATAGCTGTGTCATGACCAGGGTTTGGAAGGAGACACATAGTTTTGGCGGGAAGGTAGACAGAGGGAACTGAAATGTATCCAAGCAGCCATTGTGGAAAGGGCTGTGTGAACCTGAGGTCTGGCTCTCTCCACACAGCTGAAGGGTACAGACCTGACTGTATGTGTTCAAAAGTGCACAAGGAAAACTAAACCACCAACAGTTTGCTTCTTTAGCAACAGATTTCATTGTTCAAATACCTGCAAGCATTGCTGGCCATACAGATGAATTTCTTACAAAATTCTACATTCCTTCAAGTTTCCAGAGCACCCTAGCCTCTTGCATTGGATGCCACGGTTCTATAAACAACTTTCATTTGCACAAACACTTAACTACCTGCTGAATTGTGTGTTGAAGGCTCTTTAAAAGTTTTCACACAGGCAGATGCACACACACACACACACACACATGCAGACAATACACACAAACACACAGGCACTCATTTTTGCTAATATAAAATCTAACTAAATATCTTTTTCCATTTAGGATTGCTGTATCCTTGGTGTGGGATATTTTAGATTGAGCAAGAAAGAAGTGAACAATGAATGCCTTGCCTTTCAGACACAGCAGATTGTTCAGTGTGAATGCTCACATACTGTGTATGAAAAGTATTGTTGCCTGAAGTAAAATATCGCCTGATTTTACACTAAGTAAATTCATCAGAGTGAATAATCTGTAAAGAAGTGTTTGTCTTTCATGATTCCCTCTCCTGTGTTGAGTTCGGTCATGTTTTCTAAGGGAAGAATAATGACTGGAGAATTTTCCACGTATCTGACATGCCTAGGGCTCTTCTCCAGTGTAGGGTCTCTGGTGTCTTATGAGATTAGCATGTTGACTGAAGGCGTCCCCACACTGACCACATTCACGTGGTTTCTGTCTGGTGTGTGGTATGCTGTAAGGTGTAAGCTCAGACTTTTGCCTGAAAGCCTTCCCACACATGGGACACACATGTGGTTTCTCCCCGGGGTGGATTCTCTGGTGCTGGTCCTGGCCAGAGCTTTGACTAGTGACATTCATAACCTTTCTTCCCTGGATGGACTCTCTCCTGTTTTTCTAAGGTAAGATGTTTGATTGAAAGCTTTGTCACATAGGGGACATTCATAAGGTTTCTCTCCTGTGTGGATGGCCTCATAATGTCTAAGGAATAACCATGACTGAAGGCTTTCCCACACTCATAAAGCTTCTCTCCAGAGTGCATTGGATTGTGGTTTCTAAGCTCAGATCTTTGCAAAATCCTTCCCCACATGGATGACATTCACATGGTTTCTTTAGGGGGGGGGTCATGTTCTGCCATCTGAGGTTGAAAGCATGACTGAAGGGTTTCCCACGGTCACATGTTTTTCCTGTGGTGTGAATGTCATTGTGTCTACTAAGGCATTCCTCTACTGTAGGCGACTTTCCCCACTGCTGGCTGACAAACGGTTCCTTTCTTACAATGAATTAAGAAATGTGGAGACACAGCTGATCTATGAGTAAATTCATCACTGAAATCAGCCCTTGGGACCTTTTCCTAGAACGCATGGGGAGCTCTTTTTCTCGGGGCATGGTTTGGGCAGAGGTAGGATTCTGAACATGTTCTGAAGTCGTCCAGGTCAGGGAGTGCTCCCAGGATGGAGTTGGGGAGGGCATGGGCTGAGGGATCCTGGGAGGGGCACTGAGGCTGTTGAAGGACCACAAGGGAGGAACACCTTTGGAGGGTGAATTCCTAAGGGCTGTCAATGCCCCTTAGGGTGGGGACGACCTTGACAGCAAAGAAGGGATGATTAGTCAAGCACCTACAGGTGGGGCCCAAGCTACTGTCTTTTTAAAGTACATCCAATTCCACTCTACTCTCTGGGACCTGAACTTTGTGGTACAGTCATTATTCCAAAAAGGATCTGAAAAGATCAGCAATGAAACCCAATCTCAACAGGACATATTTTGCAGAATTTTATTAATATCGAAGAAAAAGTATATAAAACAGAATTTAATAAAACATTTTATAAAACCAAGGTACAAAGTCATCAGAAGAGTCCCCATCCTGATTTCCACTGAAATAACACAGCACAGTGAAACAGTTTCGCCTCAGGATCACAGGCATTGCTTACAAACTGCTGATCTCATAGGGGGCCCTGCCCCACCTTCCCCAAGGCAGACAGGGGCACACCTGATAGAGATTCATTGTATAGCTTCCTTTTTCCATTAGTCTTTGAGGCCAGTGTTGCAACTTAATTTCCTGTACAATGGATTCAACTCTACAAAAAGTAATCAAATTCCTTTGCCTGTTGTTGAAGTACCAAGCACAGTTTCCTATAAAACTTCCATTTGACTTATCACTACAGCTGCACACATTAAAAGCGCAGCAACTGGGACTCTGTGTCAGCAAGCCTTCTTGGCCTTCCCACCATCTGAACACACAGCACAGCAGGGAGGCTCTGGTCCAAGAGAAACAGCTGCATGCGGTGGTGTCCCCTCCCCAGCTCCACAGTCAGCACCAGGAGGCCTGGGGCCAAGGAGCAAGTCTTTGCTGACAAGGGCGTCTCACTGGCCGTCACTCTCTTCAGAGGAAGAGGAAAGCTGAAGGTCCTCTTGGAGGACACTCAAGGGACGCTGTGACACAGTCCCTCTGTCTTCTCGGAGGTGAGAGGGCTCTGAGCAGCAGAGAGTGGGCTTCTCAGTGGGAGGGAGGGAGGGAGCTGTCAGCAGCTTGCAGCTCCACTGGCCTCCTTCTAATCTCTTAAAGACCATTCTGATGGGCTGGCTTGTACTCTTGGGAATGGTTGGGAGCTGGGCCTCCTTGCATGGCTGCAGGGTCTTGGCTCGAGGGCCCTCGTGCTGAGGTTGGAGGTCTGCTCTCTGCGTGCTCCTCCGGGGGGACAGGCAGGGGCTGAGTCTGGGTTTCTTTCTGGCCTTCTGGCAGAGCTGGATGGAGGGCGGGGCCGCTCTCTTGCCTGGTGCCTTGATGCTGAGATTGGAGTGCTGGCACACACTCCATGCAGCAGGACGTGGGATGCTGGGTGAGTATCCAGCAGGGAACTTGGCTTGTGCTTGAGGCTTGAGGCTGTGGCCCAGGCTATGGGTGCTGCAGACAGAACGGGGCTTGTTGTGCATCTACTGGACACTGTGCGCGGCATCCTGGACAAGGCGTGTGCCCGCTGGCTGAGGGGTGTCAGTGACAGGAACTCCCTGCCGACCATGTAGTCTAGAAGGTGAGCACGCGCTCCCCTCAGCTTTTTTCATGGGAGGCGCGGAGGATGTCACCTTATGTTTCCTGCCAGGTGACCCAGTGCTGAGACAGGCGTCTGGCACATGCTTTCTCTTGGGAGTGGGGATGGGCATCGGCCGGGTTGGACGCTGTGGGAGACACAAAGCAGAGGTTTCATATGAGAACGTTCTCATCATCAAGTGTAAATAAAATGAAAGCAGTAGCAAAACAAGATCTGAAGAAGAGCTATGGACAATGAAAGAGACACCAGCATCAATGTGCCCATGAGGAGGTCAGCCTGGTGGGGATGTCTTAGGGTAGGTAGGGGACCCTGGCATGGGAAAGGACACTCCACATAGAGACACAGAACTTGCCTTGTCCGAACACTATCTCTGTCATCCATGCCACTCCCTCAGGTTCCCCAGAGAGCCTAGCCCATACTCACCCTGAGACACATCTCCTCTGGTGGGGGAGCCTTGCGTGCCACTTGGGCCCTCTGTGGCTGCTTCCCTTTTTGGACCTTCCACGGTCTGCAGGGCCCACGACCTGGTTCATGATCCGCCATGGGCCACACCCCCAAAGACCTTCCCGTCTTTTGCTCTCAGCTATGGACTTGTGAATCTCCTGTAGAAAAGGAAAGAGAAACTTCAAAATCCCACACAGGGCAAGCTCTTCTGGCACCGTCTGCTTCAAATATGCTGAAGAGACCTCACGACCTTAGGAAGAACATCTGTCTGCCCTGTGATCCCTCCTTCTGAGTCCTTTGTCTGTCCTCTCATGATTGCCTGTCCCCAGGACAGGCCTCTAAGGCGACACAGCTGAGACTCAGCTGGTGAATTGGATGTGCCTGCACAAAGGAGGGATTTCAAAGAGGAGACTGGGATTCATTCAACCCTCTGTGTCCTAGTAGGTGACAGAGAAAGACAGTATTTCTTGGGGCTCACACCGTCAACAATGCATTGCGTATTGTGGGACACTTACTAGAAAATCAAAGTAAAATATGCTCCCCTCTGGGAAATTCAAAGTTCCCATTGGACAGAAGAGGAGGCAAATTTCAAACACAAGTTCACCCAGATGGAAATATGTTCTTCTCTGCTGGTCTGGGAGCTTCATAGAAGAGAGTGTGGATTCTTCTGTGTATGTTTTCTTTATCTTATATTTTTTAAATAATTCTACGTTCAGTAGACCATAATTATCTATTTTCTACTAAATGTGAAATGAATATATTTGAATAAAGTGAAAATAAATCAAATATTTAAGTGCACACAGCTTAATCTACCATGTTTCCATAACTCCTTACCCAGCTCCCAGAAACTACATTG
Organism: Plecotus auritus; assembly: GCF_963455305.1. Taxonomy (NCBI): domain Eukaryota; kingdom Metazoa; phylum Chordata; class Mammalia; order Chiroptera; family Vespertilionidae; genus Plecotus; species Plecotus auritus. The sequence goes on from NC_137772.1 coordinate 3,088,709, forward strand.
TTGTCGTACCTTTTTTTAAAAAAAATTTATACCTGGTGTTATAATGAGCATGGAGAAGATGCAAATATGTCCATGTCTCTACAGGATTAACTGTGATAAGGAAAGAATGCTGAGCTACTGCCTAAAGTGCAATCACTGCCACATTTTCCTTTTTTGTTTTGTTTTGTTTTGTTGCTGTCTTGTCTCTATGACGGACAATCCAAATGAAAGGATGCAAGTGAAATGAAACCCGCCAAGCAGGTGTCGCTCAGTCGCTGAGCATCCAGCCACGAACCAAGAGGTCACCTGTTCGACTCTCTGTCCTGGCACATACCTGTGTTGGGGGCTCGATCCCCAGAAGGAGGTGTGCTTGGAGGCGGCCAATAGATATTTCTCCATCATCAATGTTTCTGGATCTATCCCATCCCTTCCTCTCTCTCTAAATCCAATAAAACCTAATTTTAGGAAAAGGAAAAGGAAGGAAACCCACCCACAATTCCGCTTAGCTCCTCAGTCGGTGAGCAGATCCTCAGAACAGTGGGTGGTTGACCAGCGCCCTGGATCCGCTGCTGCTTGCAAGGTGCCTGTCTGAGGGAGACTGGCAGAATCACCAGTGCTCCTGGGCTTTTATACTGGTTTGAGGGGAATTCCCCAGTGGGCGGAGACAATGCAATTAGCATAATCTCGCGGAGGTACACAGGGCTTGAAGAGATTTGCTATTCTAGGTCCTTAAGCATTTTCAGTTATTTACACATGACATCGACCCGTTTTCTTCCTCTTAGAAAGAATGAACTTCTTTAAGAAAAACGAACACTTGTGGATATGCCTGCTGTTTCCTTCCCCGCTTTGCCTGGGGTAAAGTGATGCCATGCATGGGGGAGACAGCGTCTGGGAACACACAGAGCTTAGAGAGCTCTGGCAAGAAGTCCACCCACCGTGTGTGCAGCCCACGACATGGTCGACCTCCAGAGCTCTTCAGGTTTCCAAGCGAAGCTCCGATTCTATGAAAACCCTCTCTTCTTCCTGGCCTCGCTACACACCCTCTTCGCCATAGTCTCCTCTGTGCCTGGGCAGCGGACCCTGGGGAATGCACAGGAATGGAGCCCCAATTCTGGCCTTGTGCCAGTGCCTGGTTTTGTACATTGCCCGGTGACTCAAGTCACTCTCCCGAGGCATTCCATGTCGGCACAGGACGGCTGTGTCACCACAGGTGACAGTCTTTTCCTGGGGTGGATGTCCAGGCGCTGGGACTTTGTCCTTCAGGCGATTCTCGTCCTGGGTGATACCTGATGGCTTCTTCAGCTGCTCGTCCACTGGCATCGGACCCAGGACAGGTGGAGGCCCACCCCTCGGTTTTCACTAACAATCTTTGGTGAAGCAACACATGTACCATCTCATGGGGACCTTTGGATTCTTTCTTCCACGGCGAGTTGCACTCGCAGACAGTCAGCCAAACCGCACCAGTTGGCGGCTGGCTGCACAGGTGGGGCCTGTCTGATGGCAAATTGTGGGCACTCTTGGTAGATTCCCATTTTACAATATGCGTGTATTTGAACTGGCAGTGACTTTCCAGTCATCTATTCTCTAGGCTGTATTAATGAGTCTGTAGGGTTAGCCTGGTCAAGGTCCTGAAACCGTGGCCCCTCCCCCACAGTCCCCCCCCCTTCCCCTGCTACACCTGGGCATCCAACTTGGCATAGGCTCCTGTTCCTGCGTGTCCTGCCCTTGACCTGAACTCTCTCCTGACTGTGCTTGTTGGGAGGAACACAGGGCAGCCTAGTGGATCTCCTGGGAGCTATGACCTTTGTGGGTGATGTGCATTCTGGTGGTTGTTGAAGTACCACATTCTTATCTGGGGAACAAAGTGGTAAACATCTTTTTATTTTGCCTCTGGGCAGCAAATCTTGTTCCATATCTTAAGGAACCAGCTAAAGGAGTGGCAAATAGGATTTAGGGTCTTTATCAGATTGCAGCTCTATTTTTCTGGGCTACTGCAGGGATTGGTGAGAATATCATAAAGTTCAATGGGGAGTGAGTGCTGGGTAGAAATATCGGAGTCAACTAAGATATAGAGTGTGTTCAGAGACTTCTCTGTCCACCACCCACAACCACCAACCTATTGCTCCATTCAGATATTTGAGAAACAAAAAGTAAACAGCTTTCTGGAGGCCAGAACTCTGTCTCCTGGCCCCCTTAGAAGAGACATAGGCGGATGTACCACCAAGACTTTTAGCTGAGAGGCCTTGTTATGCCCCAATGACCTTGCCTGAGCAGGGTCATGTCACACAGAGACACCTAGCACGTGAGGCTGAAGATCATAGCTGTGTCATGACCAGGGTTTGGAGGGAGACACATAGTTTTGGAGGGAAGGTAGACGGAGGGAACTGAAATGTTTCCAAGCAGCCATTGTGGAAAGGGCTGTGTGAACCTGAGGTCTGGCTCTCTCCACACAGCTGAAGGGTACAGACCTGACTGTATGTGTTCAAAAGTGCACAAGGAAAACTAAACCACCAACAGTTTGCTTCTTTACCAACAGATTTCATTGTTTAAATACCTGCAAGCATTTCTGGCCATACAGATGAATTTCTTACAAAATTCTACATTCCTTCATAGTTTCCAGAGCACCCTAGCCTCTTGCATTGGATGCCACGGTTCTATAAACATCTTTCATTTGCACAAACACTTAACTACCTGCTGAGTTGTGTGTTGAAGGCTCTTTAAAAGTTTTCACACAGGCAGATGCACACACACTCACACACACACATGCAGACAATACACACAAACACACAGGCACTCATTTTTTCTAATATAAAATCTAACTAAGTATCTCTGTTTACATTTAGGATTGCTGTATCCTTGGTGTGGGATATTTTAGATTGAGCAAGAAAGCAGTGAACAATGAATGCCTTGCCTTTCAGACACAGCGGATTGTACAGTGTGAATGCTCACATACTGTGTATGATAAGTATTGTTGCCTGACTTAAAATATCGCCTGATTTTACACTGAGTAAATTCACCAGAGTGAATAATCTGTAAACAAGTGTTTGTCTTTTATGATTCCCTCTCCTGTGTTGAGTTCTGTCATGTTTTCTAAGAGAAGAATCATGACTGGAGAATTTGCCAAGTAGCTGACATGCCTAGGGCTCTTCTCCAGTGTAGGGTCTCTGGTGTCTTATGAGATTAGCATGTTGACTGAAGGCGTCCCCACACTGACCACATTCACGTGGTTTCTGTCTGGTGTGTGTTATGTGGCAAGGTGTAAGCTCAGACTTTTGCCTGAAAGCCTTCCCACACATGGGACACACATGTGGTTTCTCCCCCGGGTGGATTCTCTGGTGCTGGTTCCGGCCAGAGCTTTGACTAGTGACATTCATAACCTTTCTTCCCTGGATGGACTCTCTCCTGTTTTTCTAAGGTAAGATGTTTTATTGAAAGCTTTGTCACGTAGGGGACATTCATAAGGTTTCTCTCCTGTGTGGATGGCCTCATGCTGTCTAAGGAAAAACCATGACTGAAGGCTTTCCCACACTCATAAGGCTTCTCTCCAGAGTGCATTGGATTGTGGTTTCTAAGCTCAGATGTTTGCAAAAGCCTTCCCCACATGGATGACATTCACATGGTTTCTTTCGGGGGGGGGGGTTATGTTCTGCCATCTGAGGTTGAAAGCATGACTGAAGGGTTTCCCACGGTCACATGTTTTTCCTGTGGTGTGAATGTCATTGTGTCTACTAAGGCATTCCTCTACTGTAGGCGACTTTCCCCACTGCTGGCTGACATACGGTTCCTTTCTTACAATGAGTTAAGAAATGTGCAGACACACCTGATCTATGAGTAAATTCATCACTGAAATCAGCCCTTGGGACCTTTTCCTAGAACGCATGGGGAGCTCTCCTTCTCGGGGCATGGTTTGGGCAGAGGTAGGATTCTGAACATGTTCTGAAGTCGTCCAGGTCAGGGAGTGCTCCTAGGATGGAGCTGGGGTGGGCATGGGCTGAGGGATCCTGGGAGGGGCACTGAGGCTGCTGAAGGACCACAAGGGAGGAACACCTTTGGAGGGTGAATCCCTAAGGGCTGTCAATGCCCCTTAGGGTGGGGACGACCTTGACGGCGAACAAGGGATGATTAGTCAAGCACCTACAGGTGGGGCCCAAGCTACTGTCTTTTTAAGGTACATCCAATTGCACTCTACTCTCAGGGACCTGAACTTTGTGGTACAGTCA